>NC_064632.1:612145324-612815056 GCF_023864275.1 Schistocerca cancellata
TCTCTATGATTTGAGCCGTTCCTGTGAGACCAGTTTTGGATGCCAATGCTTCACTTCAGTTTTACTGTATCCCTTGGACCTTCACACTGACGATGAGGCACAGAGATTGTATCGGATTTAAATTCAAAAGGCACAATGCCATCTTAAGTAGAAGAAGACTGAGTCTCCTTACTGTCTATGTTTTGAGCGTTTCCTGTGGACCTGTTTTACATTCCGATGCTTCACTTCAGGTTTAACTGTATCCCTTAGATTTTCACATTGACGATGAGTCACAGAAATTGCATCGGAATTAAATACAAAAGGCACAATGCCGACTTAGGTACAAGAAGACTGGGTTTCTTACTGTCTATGCTTTGAGCCTTTCCTGTGAGACCGGATTTGGATTCCGAGGCTTCACTTCAGGTGTAATGTATCCCTTGGCCCTTCACAATGACGATGAGGCACAGAAATGGCATCGGAATTAAGTACAAAAGGCACAATGCCGACTTAAGCATAAGAAGACTGAGTCTTCATACTGTCTATGTTCTGAGAATTTCCTGTGAGACCAGTTTTAGATTCCGAAGCTTCATTTCAGGTTTACTGTATCTCTTGGACCTTCACATTGACGGTGAAACACAGAAATTGCATCGGAATTAAATACAAAAGGCACAAAGCCGGCTTAAGTACAAGGCGACTGATTCTCCTTACTGCCTATGCTTTGAGCCTTTCCTGTGGGACCAGTTTTACATTCCGATGCTTCACTTCAAGTTCACTGTATCCCTTGGATTTTCACATTGACGATGAGAAAAAGAAATCGCATCGGAATTAAATACAATCGGCACAATGCCGACTTAGGTACAAGAAGATTGAGTCTTCTTACTGTCTATGTTATGAGCCTTTCCTGTGAGACCAGTTTTAGATTCCGATGCTTCACTTCAGGATTACTGTATCCCTTGGACTTTCACATCGACGATGAGATACAGAAATTGCATTGGAGTTAAATACAAAAGGCACATTGCCGAGTTATGGACAAGAAGATTGAGTCTTTTTACCATCTATGTTTTGAGCTTTTCCCGTGTGACCAGTTTTAGATTCCGATGCTTCAAATCAGGTTCACTGTATCCCTTGGACCTTCACACTGACGATGAGGCACAGAGATTGTAACGGATTTAAATTCAAAAGCCACAATGCCATCTTAAGTAGAAGAAGGCTGAGTCTCCTTACTGGCTGAGTCTCCTTACTGCCTATGTTTTGAGCGTTTCCTGTGGACCTGTTTTACATTCCGATGCTTCACTTCAGGTTTAACTGTATCCCTTGGATTTTCACATTGACGATGAGACACAGAAATTGCATCGGAATTAAATACAAAAGCCACAATGCCAACTTATGGACAACAAAAAAGAGTCTTCTTACCGTCTATGTTTTGAGCCTTTCCTGTAAGACCAGTTTTAGATTCCGGTGCTTCACTTCAGGTTCACTGTATCCCTTGGACCTTCACATTGACGATGATACACAGAAAATGCATCGGAATTAAATACAAAAGGCACAATGCCGACTTAGGTACAAGAAGAATGAATTTCTTACTCTCTATGCTTTCAGCCTTTCCTGTGAGACCGGTTTTGGATTCCGAGGCTTCACTTCAGGTGTACTGTATCCCTTGGCCCTTCACAATGACGATGAGGCATAGAAATGGCATCGGAATTAAGTACAAAAGGCACAATGCCGACTTAAGCATAAGAAGACTGAGTCTTCTTACTGTCTATGATTTGAGCCTTTCCTGTGAGACCAGCTTTAGTTTCCGATGCTTCACTTCAGGTTTACTGTATCCCTTCGACCTTCACTATTACGATAAAACACAGTAATTGCCTCGGAATTAAATGCAAAAGGCACAATGCCGACTTAAGTACAAGAAGCCTGAGTCTTCTTACTGTCTATGTTTTGAGCCTTTCCTGTGAGACCAGTTTTAGATTCCGATGCTTATCAGGTTTACTGTATCCCTTGGACCTATACTTTGACATTGAAAGACAAAAATTGCATCGGAATTAAATACAAAAAGCACAATGCTGACATAAGTACTAGAAGACTGAGTCTTCTTACTGTCTATGCTTGAGCCGTTCCTGTGAGACCAGTTTTAGATTCAGTTGCTTCACTTCAGGTTTACTTAATCCCTTGGACCTTTACATTGACGATGAAAAACAGAAAAAGCATCGGAATGAAATACAAAGGCCACAATGCCGACTTGAGTACAAGAAGACTGAGTCTTCTTACTGTCTATGATTTGAGCCTTTCCTGTGAGTCCAGTTTTAGATTCCGATGCTTCACTTCAGATTTACTGTATCCCTTGGACCTTCGCTTTGACGGTGAAGCTCAGAAACTGCATCGGAATTAAATACTAAAGGCACAATGCCAACTTCAGTACAAGAAGACTGAGTCTTCTTTCTGGGTATGATTTGAGCCTTTCCTGTGAGACCAGCCTGAGATTCCGATGCTTCACATAAGGTTTACTGTATCCCTTGGACATTCACATTGACGATGAGACACAGAAATTGCATCGGAATTAAATACAAAAGCCACAATGCCAACTTATGGACAAAAAAAAAAGAGTCTTCTTACCGTCTATGTTTTGAGCCTTTCCTGTGGGACCAGTTTTATATTCCGTTGCATCAATTCAGGTTTACTGTATCCCTTGGACTTTCACATTGACGATGAGTCACAGATATTGCATCGGAATTAAATACAAAGGGCACAATGCCGACTTATGGACAATAAAAATTAGTCTTCTTACCGTCTATGTTTTGAGCCTTTCCTGTGAGACCAGTTTTAGTTTCCTGTGCTTCACTTCAGGTTCACTGTATCCGTTGGAACTTCACATTGACGATGAAACACAGAAATTGCCTCGGAATTAATTACAAAATGCACAATGCGGACTTAAGTACGAGAAGACTGAGTCTTCTAATTGTCTATGTTTTGAGCCTTTCCTGTTAGACCAGTTTTAGATTCCGTTGCTTTACTTCACGTTTTCTGTATCCATTTGATCTTTACATTGACGATGAAACATAGAAATTGCATCGGAATTAAATACTAATGGCACAATGCCGACTCAAGTACAAGAAGACTGCGTCTCCTTATTGTCTATGATCTGAGCCTTTCCTGTGGGACCAGTTTTACATTCCGATGCTTCACTTCAGGTTCACTGTATCCCTTGCATATTTACATTGACGATGAGACAAAGAAATCGCATCAGAATTAAATACAATAGGCACAATGCCGACTTATGGACAAGAAGATTGAGTCTTCTTACCGTCTTTGTTTTGAGCCTTTCCTGTGAGACCAGTTTTAGATTCCGATGCTTCACTTCACGTTCACTCTATCCCTTCGGCCTTCACTTCGACGATGAAACATAGAAATTGCATCGGAATCAAATACAAAAGGCGCAATGCAACCTGAAGTACAAGAAGGCTGAATCTTCTTACCGTCTATGTCTTGAGGCATTCCTGTGAGAACAGATTTAGATTCCGATGCTTCACTTCAGGTTTACTGTATCCCTTGGACCTTTACATTGACGATGAAACACAGATATTGCATCGGTATTAAATGCAAATGGCAAAATTGCCGACTTAAGTACTAGTAGACTGAGTCTTCTTACTGTCTATGTTTTGAGCCTTTCCTGTGAGACCAGTTTTAGATTCCGATGCTTTACTTCAGGTTTACTGTATCCCCTGGATTTTCACATCGACGATGAGATACAGAAATTGTTTTGGAGTTAAATACAAAAGGCACAATGCCGAGTTATGGACAAGAAGATTGAGTCTTTTTACCATCTATGTTTTGAGCTTTTCCCGTGTGACCAGTTTTAGATTCCGATGATTCACTTGAGGTTTACTGTATCCCTTGGAACGTCACATTGACGATGATACACAGAAAGTGCATCGGAATTAAATACAAAAAGCACAATGCCGACTTACGAACAAGAAGCCTGAGTCTTCTTACTGTCTATGCTTTGAGCCTTTCCTGAGAAACCAGTTTTGGATTCCGAGGCTTCACTTCATGTGTACTGTATCCCTCGGCCCTTCACAATGACGATGAGGCACAGAAATTGCATCGGAATTGAGTACAAAAGGCACAATGCCGACTTAAGCACAAGAAGACTGAGTCTTCTTACTGTCTATGATTTGAGCCTTTCCTGTGAGGCCAGGTTTAGATTCGGATGCTTCACTTCAGATTTACTGTATCCCTTGGACCTTCGCTTTGACGATAAAGCTCAGAAACTGCATCGGAATTAAATACAAAAGGCACAATGCCAACTTCAGTACAAGAAGACTGAGTCTTCTTTCTGGGTATGATTTGAGACTTTCCTGTGAGAACAGCCTGAGATTCCGATGCTTCACATCAGGTTTGCTGTATCCCTTGGACCTTCACATAGACGAAGAGGCACAGAAATTGCATCGGAATTTAATACAAAAGGCACAATGCCGACTTAAGTACAAGAAGACTGAGTCTTCCTACTGTCTATGTTTTGAGCCTTTCTTGTGAGACCAGTTTTAGATTCCGATGTTTTACTTCAGGTTTACTGTATCCCTTGGACCTTCACTTGGCGATGAAACACGAAAATTGGATGGGAATTTAATACAAAAGCACAATGCCGACTTAAGTACAAGAAGACAGAGTCATCTTACTATCTATGATATGAGCCTTTCCTCTGAGACCAGTTTTAGATTCCGATGCTTCACTTCAGGTTTACTGTATCCCTTGGACCTTCACATAGACGAAGAGGCACAGAAATTGCATCGGAAATTAATACAAAAGGCACAATGCCGACTTAAGTACAAGAAGACTGAGTCTCCTTACTGCCTATGTTTTGAGCCTTACCTGTGTTACCAGTTTTAGGTTCCGATGCATCAATTCAGGTTTACTGTATTAAATACAAAAGCCACAATGCCGACTGAAGTACAAGGAGACTGAGTCTTCTTACTCTCTATGATTTAAGCCGTTCCTGTGAGACCAGTTTTGGATTCCGAGGCTTCACTTCAGGTTTGCTGTATCCCTTGGACCTTCACATTGACGATGAGGCACAGAAATTGTATCGGATTGAAATACAAAAGGCACAATGCCGACTTAAGTAGAAGAAGACGGAGTCTCCTTACTGTCTATGCTTTGAGCCTTTCCTGTGGGACCTGTTTTACATTCCGATGCCGCACTTCAGGTTTACTGTACCCCTTCGATTTTCACATTGACGATGAGACACAGAAATTGCATCGGAATTAAATACAAAAGGCACAATGCCAACTTATGGACAAGAATATTGAGTCTTCTTACCGTCTATGTTTTGAGCCATTCCTGTGAGACCAGTTTAAGGTTCAGATGCTTCACTTCAGGTTTACTGTATCCCTTGGACCTACACATTGACGATGAAACACAGAAATTGCATCGGAATTAAATACAAAAGGAACAATGCCGAC
The DNA here is from genome assembly GCF_023864275.1 of Schistocerca cancellata. Classification (NCBI taxonomy): domain Eukaryota; kingdom Metazoa; phylum Arthropoda; class Insecta; order Orthoptera; family Acrididae; genus Schistocerca; species Schistocerca cancellata. Next base: position 612,150,763 of record NC_064632.1, read on the forward strand.
TTAAGTACAAGAAGACTAAGTCTACTTACTGTCTATAATTTGAGGCTTTCCTGTGAGACCAGTTTCAGATAGCGATGCTTCCCATCAGGTTTACTGTATCCCTTGGACTTTCACTTTATCGATGAAACACAAAAATTGCATCGGAATTAAATACAAAAGGCAGTGTGCGGCTTAAAAAGTAGAAGACTCTGTCTTCTTAATGTCTATGTTTTGAGCCGTTCCTGTTAGGCCAGTTTTAGATTCAAATGCTTCATTTCAGATTTGCTGTGTCCCTTGTACCTTCACTTTTACTATGGAACACAGAAATTGCATCGGAATTAAATACGAAAGGAACAATGCCGACTTATGGACAAGAAGATTGAGTCGTCTTACGGTCTATGTTTTGAGCCTTTCCTGTGAGACCAGGAATGGATTCCATTGCTTCACTTCAGGTTTACTGCATCCCTTGGACCTTTGCATTGACGATGAAACACAGAAATTGCATCGGAATTAAATACATAAGCCACAATGCCGACTTAAGTACAAGAAGACTGAGTCTTCTTACTGTCTATGATTTGAGCCTTTCCTGTGAGACCAGCTTTAGATTCCGTTACATCACTTCAGGTTTACTGTATCCGTTGGACCTTTAAATTGACGATGAAACACAGAAATTACATCGGTATTAAATAAAAAAGCCACATTGCCACTTAAGTACAAGAAGACTTAGTCTTCATACTGTCTATGATTTGAGCCTTTCCTGTGAGACTAGTTTTTGATTCAGATGCTTCACTTCACTCAGGTTTACTTTATCCCTTGGACCCTCACATTGACGATGAAAAACAGAAATTGCATCGGAATTAAATACAAAAGGCATAATGCCGACCTGAGTACAAGAAGACTGATTCTTCTTACTGTCTATGATTTGAGCCTATCCTGTGGGACCTGTTTAACATTCCGATGCTTCACTTCAGGTTTACTGTATCAATTGGATTTTCACATTGACGATGAGACACAGAAATTGCATCGGAATTAAATACAAAAGGCACAATGCCGACTTAGGTACAAGAAGACTGGGTTTCTTACTGTCTATGCTTTGAGCCTTTCCTGTGTGACCGGTTTTGGATTCCGAGGCTTCACTTCATGTGTACTGTATCCCTCGGCCCTTCACAATGACGATGAGGCACAGAAATTGCATCGGAATTGAGTACAAAAGGCACAATGCCGGCTTAAGCACGAGAAGGCTAAGTCTTCTTACTGTCTAATATTTGAGCCTTTCATGTGAGACCAGCTTTAGATTCCGATGCATCACTTCAGGTTTACTGTATCCCTTCCACCTTCACTATGACGATGAAACACAGATATTGTCCCGGAATTAATTACAAATGCACAAAGCCGACTTAAGTACGAGAAGACTGAGTCTTCTTACTGTCTATGATTTGAGCCTTTCCTGTGAGACCATTTTTAGATTCCGATGCTTCACTTCAGGTTTACTGTATCCCTTGGCGCTTCACTTTGACGATGAAAAAAAAAAATTGCATCGGAACTAAATACAAAAGCTACAATGCCGAATTAAGTACAAGAAGACGGAGTCTTCTTACCGTCTATGCTTTGTGCCTTTCCTGTGAGACCATTTTTGGATTCCGAGGCTTCACGTCAGGTCTACTTTCGCCCTCGGTCCTTTACATTGACGATGAAACACAGAAATTGCATTAGAATTAAATACAAAAAGCACAATGCCGACTTAAGTACAAGAAGACTGATCTTCTTACTGTTCATGTTTTGAGCCGTTCCTGTGAGACCAGTTTTAGATTCCGATGCTTCACTTCAGGTTTACTGTATCCCTTTGACCTTCTCACTGACGATGAAACACAGAGATTGCATCGGAATTAAATACAAAAGGCACAATGCCGTCTTAAGTACAAGAAGACTGAGTCTTCTTACTGTCTATGCTTTGAGCCTTTCCCGTGAGACCAGTTTTCGAATTCGAGGCGTCACGTCGGGTTTATTGTATCCCTTGGACCTTCACATTGCCGATGTGGCACTGAAATTACATGGTAATTAAATACATAAGGCACAATTCCGACTTAAGTACAAGAAGACTGAGTCTCCTTACTGATTATGTTTTGAGCCTTTTCTGTGGGACTAGTTTTAGATTCCGATGCTTCACTTCAAGTTTACTGTATCCCTTTGTCTTTCACATTGACGATGAGACACAGAAATTGCATCGGAATAAAAAACAAAAGGCACAATGCCGACGTAAGTAGTAGAAGACTGAGACATCTTACTGTCTATGATTTAAGACGTTCCTGTGAGACGAGTTTTAGATTCAGATTCTTCACTTCAGGTTTACTGTATCCCTTGGATCTTCAAATTGACGATGAAACACAGAAATTGCGTCGGAATTAAATACAAAAGGCACAATGCCGACTTAAGTAGTAGAAGACTGAGACATCTTACTGTCTATGATTTAAGCCGTTCCTGTGAGACGAGTTTTAGATTCAGATGCTTCACTTCAAGTTCACTGTATCCCTTTGTCTTTCACATTCACGATGAGACACAGAAATTGCATCGGAATAAAAAACAAAAGGCACAATGCCGACGTAAGTAGTAGAAGACTGTGACATCTTACTGTCTATGATTTAAGACGTTCCTGTGAGACGAGTTTTAGATTCAGATTCTTCACTTCAGGTTTACTGTATCCCTTGGATCTTCACATTGACGATGAAACACAGAAATTGCTTCGGAATTAAATACAAAAAACTCAATGCCGACCTAAGTGCAAGAAACTGAGTCTTCTTACTGTCTATGATTTGAGCCTTTCCTTTGCGACCAGTTTAGATTCCGATGCTTTACTTCATCAGGTTCATTGTATCGCTTGGGCCTACACATAGACGATGAGACACAGAAATTGCATCGGAATAAAATATAAAAGGCACAATGCCGACTTAAGTACAAGAAGACAGAGTCTTCTTACTGTCTATGATTTGAGGACTTCCTGTGCGACCAGTTTTAGATTCCGATGCTTCACTTCAGTTTTATTGTATCGCTTGGACCTACACATTGACGATGAAACACAGAAATTGTATCGGAATTAAATACAAAAGGCACAATGCCGACTTAAGTGCGAGAAGACTGAGTCTTCTTACTGTCTATGTTTTGAGCCTTTCCTTTGAGACCAGCTTTAGACTCCGATGCTTCACATCAGGTTTACTGTATCCCTTTGACCTTCTCATTATCGATGAAACACAGAGATTGCATCGGAATTAAATACAAAAGCCACAATGCCGACTTAAGTAGTAGAAGACTGAGTCTTCTTACTGTTAATGATTTGAGCCGTTCCTGTGACACCAGTTTTAGATTCAGATGCTTCACTTCAGGTTTACATTATCCCTTGGACCTTGACATTGACGATGAAACACAGAAATTGCATCAGAATTAAATACAAAAGGCACTATGCCGACTTAAGGACAAGAAGAATACGTCTTCTTACAGTCTATATTTTGAGCCTTTCCTGCGAGACCACCGTTAGATTCCGATGCTTCACTTCAGTTTTCCTGTATCCCTTGGCCCTTCACTTTCACGATGAAACACAGAAATTGCATCGGCATTAAATACAAAAGGCACAAATCTGACTTAAGGACAAGAAGAATGAGTCTTCTTGCTGTCTAAGTTTTGAGCCTTTCCTGTGAGAACAGTTTTAGAATCCGATGCTTCACTTCAGGTTTACTGTATTCCTTGTACCTTCACTTTCACGATGAAACACGAAAACTGGATCGGAATTAAAAACAAAGGCACAATGCCGACCTAAGTACATGAGACGGAGTCTTCTTACTTTCTATGATTTGAGCCTTTCCTGTGAGACCATTTTTAGATTCCGATGCTTCACTTCAGGTTTACTGTATCCCTTGGACCTATACATTGACGATGAAACACAGAAATTGCATCGGAATTAAATACAAAGGCACAACGCCGACTTAAGGTGAAGAAGACTGAGTCTTCTTACCGGCTATGATATGAACCTTTGCTGTGAGACCAGTTTTACATTCCGATGCTTCACTTCAGATTTACTGTATCCCTTGGACTTTCAAATTCACCATGAGACACAGAAATTGCATCGTAATTAAATACAAAAGGCACAATATCGTCTGAAGAACTAGAAGATTGAGACTTGTTACTGTCTATGGTTTGAGGCTTTCCTGTGAGACCAGCTTTAGATTGCGATACTTCACTTCAGGTTTACTGCATCCCTTTGACCTTTACATTGACGATAAAACACTAATATTGCATCGCAATTAAATACAAGAGGCACAATGCCGACTTAAGTACAAGAAGACTGAGTCTTCTTACTGTCTATGATTTGAGCCTTTCCTGTGAGACCAGCTTTAGATTCCGATGCTTCACTTCAGGTTTACTGTATTCCTTGGCCCTTCACTTTAACGATGAAACACAGAAATTGCATCGGAATTAAATACAAAACGCACAATGCCGACTTAAGGACAAGAAGAATGAGTCTGCTTACTGTCTATGATTTGAGGACTTCCTGTGCGACCAGTTTTAGATTCCGATGCTTCACTTCAGTTTTATTGTATCGCTTGGACCTACACATTGACGATGAAACACAGAAATTGTATCGGAATTAAATACAAAAGGCACAATGCCGACTTAAGTGCGAGAAGACTGAGTCTTCTTACTGTCTATGTTTTGAGCCATTCCTTTGAGACCAGCTTTAGACTCCGATGCTTCACATCAGGTTTACTGTATCCCTTTGACCTTCTCATTATCGATGAAACACAGAGATTGCATCGGAATTAAATACAAAAGGCACAATGCCGACCTAAGTACAAGAATACTGAGTCTTCTTACTGTCTATGTTTTGAGCCATTCAAGTTAGACCAGTTTTAGATTCAGATGCTTCACTTCAGGTTTACTTTGTCCCTTGGACCTTCACATTGTAGATGAAACACAGAAAATGCACCGGAATTAAGTACAAAAGGCACAATGCCGACTTAAGTACAAGAGGACTGAGTTTTCTTACTGTCTTTGTTTTGAGCCTTTCCTTTGAGACCAGCTTTAGACTCCGATGCTTCACATCAGGTTTACTGTATCCCTTTGACCTTCTCATTATCGATGAAACACAGAGATTGCATCGGAATTAAATACAAAAGCCACAATGCCGACTTAAGTAGTAGAAGACTGAGTCTTCTTACTGTTAATGATTTGAGCCGTTCCTGTGACACCAGTTTTAGATTCAGATGCTTCACTTCAGGTTTACATTATCCCTTGGACCTTGACATTGACGATGAAACACAGAAATTGCATCAGAATTAAATACAAAAGGCACTATGCCGACTTAAGGACAAGAGGAATATGTCTTCTTACCGTCTATATTTTGAGCCTTTCCTGCGAGACCAGCGTTAGATTCCGATGCTTCACTTCAGTTTTCCTGTATCCCTTGGCCCTTCACTTTCACGATGAAACACAGAAATTGCATCGGCATTAAATACAAAAGGCACAAATCCGACTTAAGGACAAGAAGAATGAGTCTTCTTGCTGTCTAAGTTTTGAGCCTTTCCTGTGAGAACAGTTTTAGAATCCGATGCTTCACTTCAGGTTTACTGTATTCCTTGTACCTTCACTTTCACGATGAAACACGAAAACTGGATCGGAATTAAAAACAAAAGGCACAATGCCGACCTAAGTACATGAGACGGAGTCTTCTTACTTTCTATGATTTGAGCCTTTCCTGTGAGACCATTTTTAGATTCCGATGCTTCACTTCAGGTTTACTGTATCCCTTGGACCTATACATTGACGATGAAACACAGAAATTGCATCGGAATTAAATACAAAGGCACAACGCCGACTTAAGGTGAAGAAGACTGAGTCTTCTTACCGGCTATGATATGAACCTTTGCTGTGAGACCAGTTTTACATTCCGATGCTTCACTTCAGATTTACTGTATCCCTTGGACTTTCAAATTCACCATGAGACACAGAAATTGCATCGTAATTAAATACAAAAGGCACAATATCGACTGAAGAACTAGAAGATTGAGACTTGTTACTGTCTATGGTTTGAGGCTTTCCTGTGAGACCAGCTTTAGATTGCGATGCTTCACTTCAGGTTTACTGCATCCCTTTGACTTTTACATTGACGATGAAACACTAATATTGCATCGCAATTAAATACAAGAGACACAATGCCGACTTAAGTACAAGAAGACTGAGTCTTCTTACTGTCTATGATTTGAGCCTTTCCTGTGAGACCAGCTTTAGATTCCGATGCTTCACTTCAGGTTTACTGTATTCCTTGGCCCTTCACATTAACGCTGAAACACAGAAATTGCATCGGAATTAAATACAAAACGCACAATGCCGACTTAAGGACAAGAAGAATGAGTCTGCTTACCGTCTATGTTTTGAGAATTTCCAGTGAGACCTGTTTTAGATTCTAATGCTTCACTTCATGTTCACTGTATCCCTTAGACCTTAACATTGACGATGAAACACAAAAATTTCATCGGAATTAAATACAAAAGGCACAATGCCGACTTAAGTACAAGAAGACTGAGTCTTCTCACCGTCTATGCTTTGAGCCTTTGCTGTGAGACCAGTTTTAGATTCCGATGCTTAACTTCAGGTTTACTGTATTCCTTGGACTTTCACATTGACGATAAGACACAGAAATTGCATCGGAATTAAATACAAAAGGCACAATGCCGACTGAAGAACTAGAAAACTTAGACTTGTTACTGTCTATGTTTTGAGCCTTTCGTGTGATACAGGTTTAGCTTCCGATGCTTCACTTCAGGTTCACTGTATCCCTTGGACCTTCACATTGACGATGAAATACAGAAATTGCATTGGCATTGAATACAAAAGGCACAATGCCGGCTCAAGTACAAGAAGATTGTGTCTTCTTACTGTCTATGTTTTGAGCCTTTCCTGTGAGACCAGTTTTAGTTTCCGATGCTTCACTTCAGGTTTACTGTATCCCTTGGACCTTCACATTGGCAATGAAACACAGAAATTGCATCGGAATCAAATACAAAAGGCACAATGCCGTCTTAAGTACAAAAAGACTGAGTCTCCTTATTGCCTATACTTTGAGCCTTTATTGTGGGACCAGTTTATGATTCCGATGCTTCACTTCAGGTTTACTGTATCCCTTGGTCCCTCACTTTCACGATGAAACACAGAAATTGCATCGGAATTAAATACAAAAGGCACAATGCCGAATTAAGGACAAGAAGAATGCGTCTTCTTACCATCTAAGGTTTGAGCCTTTCCTGTGAGACGAGTTTTAGATTCCGATGCTTCACTTCACGTTTACTGTATCCCTTGTACCTTCACATTGCCGATGAAACACAAAAATTGCATCGGAACTAAATACACAAGGCACAATGCCGACTTAAGTTCAAGAAGACAGACTCTTCTTACTGTGTATAATTTGAGCCTTTCCTGTGACACCATCTTTAGATTGCGAAGGTTCACTTCAGGTTTTCTGTATCCCTTGGACGTTGACTTTGACGGTGAAACACATAAATTTATCGGAAATAAATACAAAAGGCACAAAGCCGACTTAAGTGCAAAAAGACAGAGTCTTCTTACTGTCTACGATTTGCGGCTATCTTGTGAGACCAGGTTTAGATTGTGATGCTTCACTTCAGGTTTACTGTATCCCTTCGATCTTCACATTGACGATGAACTGTCTATGTTTTGAGCCGTTCCTGTGACACCAGTTTTAGGTTCAGATGCTTCACTTCAGGTTTACTGTGCCACTTGGACCTTCACATTGACGATGAAACACAGAAATTGCATGGGAATTATGTACAAATGGCACATTTCCGACTTCAGTCCACGAAGACTTAGTCTTCTAACTGTATACGATTTGAGCCTTTCCTGTGAGACCAGTTTTGGATTCCCAGGCTTCACTTCAGGTTCACTATATGCCTCGGACCTTCACAATGACGATGAAACACAGAAATTGCATCGGAATTGAATACAAAAGACTCAATGACGGCTTAAGTACGAGAAGATTGAGTCTTCATACTGTCTATGTTTTGAGTTTTTCCTGTGAGACCAGTCTCAGATTCCGATGCTTCACATCAGGTTAACTGCATCCCTTGGACCTTCATTTTGACGATGAAGCACAAAAATTGCATCGGAATTAAATACAAAAGGCACAATGCCGACCTAAGTACAAGAAGACTGAGTCTTCTTACTGTCTATGTTTTGAGCCATTCAAGTTAGACCAGTTTTAGATTCAGATGCTTCACTTCAGGTTTACTTTGTCCCTTGGACCTTCACATTGTAGATGAAACACAGAAAATGCACCGGAATTAAGTACAAAAGGCACAATGCCGACTTACGTACAAGAGGACTGAGTTTTCTTACTGTCTTTGTTTTGAGCCTTTCCTTTGAGACCAGCTTTAGACTCCGATGCTTCACATCAGGTTTACTGTATCCCTTTGACCTTCTCATTATCGATGAAACACAGAGATTGCATCGGAATTAAATACAAAAGCCACAATGCCGACTTAAGTAGTAGAAGACTGAGTCTTCTTACTGTTAATGTTTTGAGCCGTTCCTGTGACACCAGTTTTAGATTCAGATGCTTCACTTCAGGTTTACATTATCCCTTTGACCTTTACATTGACGATGAAACACAGAAATTACATCAGAATTAAATACAAAAGGCACTATGCCGACTTAAGGACAAGAAGAATATGTCTTCTTACCGTCTATATTTTGAGCCTTTCCTGCGAGACCAGCGTTAGATTCCGATGCTTCACTTCAGTTTTCCTGTATCCCTTGGCCCTTCACTTTCACGATGAAACACAGAAATTGCATCGGCATTAAATACAAAAGGCACAAATCCGACTTAAGGACAAGAAGAATGAGTCTTCTTGCTGTCTAAGTTTTGAGCCTTTCCTGTGAGAACTGTTTTAGTATCCGATGCTTCACTTCAGGTTTACTGTATTCCTTGTACCTTCACGTTCACGATGAAACACGAAAATTGCATCGGAATTAAAAACAAAAGGCACAATGCCGACCTAAGTACATGAGACGGAGTCTTCTTACTTTCTATGATTTGAGCCTTTCCTGTGAGACCATTTTTAGATTCCGATGCTTCACTTCAGGTTTACTGTATCCCTTGGACCTATACATTGACGATGAAACACAGAATTTGCATCGGAATTAAATACAAAGGCACAACGCCGACTTAAGGTCAAGAAGACTGAGTCTTCTTACCGGCTATGATATGAACCTTTGCTGTGAGACCAGTTTTACATTCCGATGCTTCACTTCAGATTTACTGTATCCCTTGGAGTTTCAAATTCACCATGAGACACAGAAATTGCATCGTAATTAAATACAAAAGGCACAATATCGACTGAAGAACTAGAAGATTGAGACTTGTTACTGTCTATGGTTTGAGGCTTTCCTGTGAGACCAGCTTTAGATTGCGATGCTTCACTTCAGCTTTACTGCATCCCTTTGACCTTCACATTGATGATGAAACACCGTAATTGCGTCGGAATTAATTCCAAAAAAACATTGCCGACTTAAGTAGTAGAAAACTGAAACTTCTTACTGTCTATGCTTTGAGCCGTTCCTGTGAGACAAGTTTTAGATTCAGATGCTTCACTTCAGGTTTACGTGATCCCTTGGACCTTTACATTGACGATGAAACACTAATATTGCATCGCAATTAAATACAAGAGGCACAATGCCGACTTAAGTACAAGAAGACTGAGTCTTCTTACTGTCTATGATTTGAGCCTTTCCTGTGAGACCAGCTTTAGATTCCGATGCTTCACTTCAGGTTTACTGTATCCCTTGGTCCCTCACTTTCACGATGAAACACAGAAATTGCATCGGAATTAAATACAAATGGCACAATGCCGAATTAAGGACAAGAAGAATGAGTCCTCTTACCATCTAAGTTTTGAGCCTTTCCTGTGAGACGAGTTTTAGATTCCGATGCTTCACTTCACGTTTACTGTATCCCTTGTACCTTCACATTGCCGATGAAACACAAAAATTGCATCGGAACTAAATACACAAGGCACAATGCCGACTTAAGTTCAAATAGACAAACTCTTCTTACTGTGTATAATTTGAGCCTTTCCTGTGACACCATCTTTAGATTGCGAAGGTTCACTTCAGGTTTTCTGTATCCCTCGGACGTTGACTTTGACGGTGAAACACATAAATTTATCGGAAATAGATACAAAAGGCACAATGCCGACTTAAGTGCAAGAAGACAGAGTCTTCTTACTGTCTATGATTTGCGGCGATCTTGTCAGACCAGGTTTAGACTGTGATGCTTCACTTCAGGTTTACTGTATCCCTTCGATCTTCACATTGACGATGAACTGTCTATGTTTTGAGCCGCTCAAGTTAGACCAGTTTTAGATTCAGATGCTTCACTTCAGGTTTACTTTGTCCCTTGGACCTTCACATTGTAGTTGAAACGCAGAAAATGCACCGGAATTAAGTACAAAAGGCACAAAGCCGACTTAAGTACAAGAAGACTGGGTCTTCTTACTGTCTATGTTTCAGCGTTTCCTGTGAGACCAGTTTTAGATTCCGATGCTTCTCTTCAGGTTTACTGTTTCCCTTGGACCTTCACATTGACGTTGAAACACAGAAATTGCATCGGAATTATATACTAATGGCACAATGCCGACTTCAGTACAAGAAGACTTAGTCTTCTTACTGTCTATGATTCGAGCCTTTCCTGTGAGACCAGTTTTGGATTCCGAGGCTTCACTTCTGGTTTACTGTATCCGTTAGACCTTCACATTGACGATGAAACACAGAAATTGCATCGGAATTAAATACAAAAGGCACAATACCGGCTTAAGTACAAGGAGACTGATTTTCCTTACTGCCTATGCTTTGAGCCTTTACTGTGGGACCAGTTTTACATTCCGATGCTTCATTTCAAGTTCACTGTATCCCTTGGATTTTCACATTGACGATGAGAAAAAGGAATCGCATCGGAATTAAATACAATCGGCACAATGCCGACTTATGAACTAGAAGATAGAGTCTCCTTTGTGTATATTTTATGAGCCTTTCCTGTGGGACCAGTTTTAGATTCCGATGCTTCACTTCAGGTTTACTGTATCCCTTGGATTTTCACATCGACGATGAGATACAGAAATTGCATTGGAGTTAAATACAAAAGGCACAATGCCGAGTTATGGACAAGAAGATTGAGTCTTTTTACCATCTATGTTTTGAGCTTTTCCCGTGTGACCAGTTTTAGATTCCGATGCTTCAAATCAGGTTCACTTTATCCCTTGGACCTACACACTGACGATGAGGCACAGAGATTGTAACGGATTTAAATTCAAAAGCCACAATGCCATCTTAAGTAGAAAAGGCTGAGTCTCCTTACTGTCTATGTTTTGAGCGTTTCCTGTGAACGTGTTTTACATTCCGATGCTTCACTTCAGGTTTAACTGTATCCCTTGGATTTTCACATTGACGATGAGACACAGAAATTGCATCGGAATTAAATACAAAAGCCACAATGCCATTGTATGGACAAAAAAAAAAAGAGTCTTCTTACCGTCTATGTTTTGAGCCTTTCCTGTAAGACCAGTTTTAGATTCCGGTGCTTCACTTCAGGTTCACTGTATCCCTTGGACCTTCACATTGACGATGATACACAGAAAGTGCATCGGAATTAAATACAAAAGGCACAATGCCGACTTATATACAAGAAGACTGAGTTTCTTACTGTCTATGCTTTGAGCCATTCCTGCGAGACCGGTTTTGGATTCCGAGGCTTCACTTCAGGTGTACTGTACCCCTTGGCCCTTCACAATGACGATGAGGCACAGAAATGGCATCAGAATTAAGTACAAAAGGCACAATGCCGACTTAAGCATAAGAAGACTGAGTCTTCATACTGTCTATGATTTGAGCCTTTCCTGTGAGACCAGCTTTAGTTTCCGATGCTTCACTTCAGGTTTACTGTATCCCTTCGACCTTCACTATTACGATAAAACACAGTAATTGCCTCGGAATTAAATACAAAAGGCACAATGCCGACTTAAGTACAAGAAGCCTGAGTCTTCTTACTGTCTATGTTTTGAGCCTTTCCTGTGAGACCAGTTTTAGATTCCGATGCTTAACATCAGGTTTACTGTATCCCTTGGAACTTTACTTTGACATTGAAAGACAAAAATTGCATCGGAATTAAATACAAAAAGCACAATGCTGACATAAGTACTAGAAGACTGAGTCTTCTTACTGTCTATGTTTGAGCAGTTCCTGTGAGACCAGTTTTAGATTCAATTGCTTCACTTCAGGTTTACTTAATCCCTTGGACCTTTACATTGACGATGGAAAACAGAAAAAGCATTGGAATGAAATACAAAGGCCACAATGCCGACTTAAGTACAAGAAGACTGAGTCTTCTTACTGTCTATGATTTGAGCCTTTCCTGTGAGACCAGGTTTAGATTCGGATGCTTCACTTCAGATTTACTGTATCCCTTGGACCTTCGCTTTGACGATGAAGCTCAGAAACTGCATCGAAATTAAATACAAAACGCACAATGCCAACTTCAGTACAAGAAGACTGAGTCTTCTTTCTGGGTATGATTTGAGCCTTTCCTGTGAAACCAGCCTCAGATTCCGAAGCTTCACATCAGGTTTACTGTATCTCTTGGACATTCACTTTGACGATGAGACACAGAAAATGCATCGGAAATAAATACAAAAGGCACAATGCCGAAGTAAGTCCAAGAAGACTGAGTCTTCCTACTGGCTATGTTTTGAGCCTTTCCTGTGAGACCAGTTTTAGATTCCGATGCTTTACTTCAGGTTTACTGTATCCCTTGGACCTTCACTTGGCGATGAAACACGAAATTTGCATGGGAATTTAATACAAAAGCACAATGCCGACTTAAGTACAAGAAGACAGAGTCATCTTACTATCTATGATATGAGCCTTTCCTGTGGGACCAGTTTTAGATTCCGTTGCATCAATTCAAGTTTACTGTATCCCTTGGACCTTCACATTGACGATGAGTCACAGATATTGCATCGGAATTAAATACAAAGGGCACAATGCCGACTTATGGACAATAAAAATTAGTCTTCTTACCGTCTATGTTTTGAGTCTTTCCTGTGAGACCAGTTTTAGTTTCCTGTGCTTCACTTCAGGTTTACTGTATCCGTTGGAAATTCACATTGACGATGAAACACAGAAATTGCCTCAGAATTAATTACAAAATGCACAATGCGGACTTAAGTACGAGAAGACTGAGTCTTCTAATTGTCTATGTTTTGAGCCTTTCCTGTTAGACCAGTTTTAGATTCCGTTGCCTTACTTCACGTTTTCTGTATCCATTTGATCTTTTCATTGACGATGAAACATAGAAATTGCATCGGAATTAAATACTAAAGGCACAATGCCGACTTAAGTACAAGAAGGCTGCGTCTCCTTATTGTCTATGATTTGAGCCTTTCCTGTGGGACCAGTTTTACATTCCGATGCTTCACTTCAGGTTCACTGTATCCCTTGGATTTTCACATTGACGATGAGACAAAGAAATCGCATCGGAATTAAATACAATAGGCACAATGGCGACTTATGGACAAGAAGATTGAGTCCTCTTACCGTCCTTGTTTTGAGCCTTTCCTGTGAGACCAGTTTTAGATCCCGATGCTTCACTTCACGTTGACTGTATCCCTTCGACCTTCACTTCGACGATGAAACACAGAAATTGCATCGGAATCAAATACAAAAGGCGCAATGCCCACTTAAGTACAAAAAGACTGAGTCTTCTTAATATCTATGTTTTGAGCCGTTCCTGTGAGACCAGTTTTAGATTGCGATTTTTCATATCATTTTTACTGTATCCGTTGGACCTTTACTTTGACCATGAAACACAAAAGCTGCATCGGAATTAAATACAAAAGGCACAATGCCACCTGAAGTACAAGAAGGCTGAATCTTCTTACCGTCTATGTCTTGAGGCATTCCTGTGAGAACAGATTTAGATTCCGATGCTTCACTTCAGGTTTACTGTATCCCTTGGACCTTTACATTGACGATGAAACACAGATATTGCATCGGTATTAAATGCAAATGGCACAATTGCCGACTTAAGTACTAGTAGACTGAGTCTTCTTACTGTCTATGTTTTGAGCCTTTCCTGTGAGACCAGTTTTAGATTCCGATGCTTTACTTCAGGTTTACTGTATCCCTTGGATTTTCACATCGACGATGAGATACAGAAATTGCATTGGAGTTAAATACAAAAGGCACAATGCCGAGTTATGGACAAGAAGATTGAGTCTTTTTACCATCTATGTTTTGAGCTTTTCCCGTGTGACCAGATTTAGATTCCGATGATTCACTTCAGGTTCACTGTATCCCTTGGAACGTCACATTGACGATGATACAGAGAAAGTGCAACGGACTTAAATACAAAAAGCACAATGCCGACTTAAGAACAAGAAGCCTGAGTCTTCCTACTGCCTATGCTTTGAGCCTTTCCTGAGAAACCAGTTTTGGATTCCGAGGCTTCACTTCACGTGTACTGTATCCCTCGGCCCTTCACATTGACGATGAGGCACAGAAATTGCATCGGAATTGAGTACAAAAGGCACAATGCCGACTTAAGCACAAGAAGACTGAGTCTTCTTGCTGTCTATGATTTGAGCTTTTCCTGTGAGACCTGTTTTAGATTCCGATGCTTCACTTCAGGTTTACTGTACCACTTGGACCTACACATTGACGATGAAACACAGAAATTGCGTCGGAATTAAGTACAAAAGGAACAATGCGGACTTAAGTAGTAGAAGACTGAGTCTCCTTACTGTCTATGTTTTGAGCGTTTCCTGTGGACCTGTTTTACATTCCGATGCTTCACTTCAGGTTTAACTGTATCCCTTAGTTTCTCACATTGACGATGAGACACAGAAATTGCATCGGAATTAAATACAAAAGGCACAATGCCGACTTAGGTACAAGAAGACTGGGTTTCTTACTGTCTATGCTTTGAGCCATTCCTGTGAGACCGGTTTTGGATTCCGAGGCTTCACTTCAGGTGTAATGTATCCCTTGGCCCTTCACAATGACGATGAGGCACAGAAATGGCATCGGAATTAAGTACAAAAGGCACAATGCCGACTTAAGCATAAGAAGACTGAGTCTTCATACTGTCTATGTTCTGAGAATTTCCTGTGAGACCAGTTTTGGATTCCGATGCTTCATTTCAGGTTTACTGTATCTCTTGGACCTTCACATTGACGATGAAACACAGAAATTGCATCGGAATAAAATACAAAAGGCACAATGCCGGCTTAAGTACAAGGCGACTGATTCTCCTTACTGCCTATGCTTTGAGCCTTTCCTGTGGGACCAGTTTTACATTCCGATGCTTCACTTCAAGTTCACTGTATCCCTTGGATTTTCACATTGCGATGAGAAAAAGAAATCGCATCGGAATTAAATACAATCGGCACAATGCCGACTTAGGTACAAGAAGATTGAGTCTTCTTACTGTCTATGTTATGAGCCTTTCCTGTGAGACCAGTTTTTTAGATTCCGATGCTTCACTTCAGGTTTACTGTATCCCTTGGACTTTCACATCGACGATGAGATACAGAAATTGCATTGGAGTTAAATACAAAAGGCACAATGCCGAGATATGGACAAGAAGATTGAGTCTTTTACCCATCTATGTTTTGAGCTTTTCCCGTGTGACCAGTTTTAGATTCCGATGCTTCAAATCAGGATCACTGTATCTCTTGGACCTTCACACTGACGATGAGGCACAGAGATTGTAACGGATTTAAATTCAAAAGCCACAATGCCATCTTAAGTAGAAGTAGGCTGAGTCTCCTTACTGGCTGAGTCTCCTTACTGTCTATGTTTTGAGCGTTTCCTGTGGACCTGTTTTACATTCCGATGCTTCACTTCAGGTTTAACTGTATCCCTTGGATTTTCACATTGACGATAAGACACAGAAATTGCATCGGAATTAAATACAAAAGCCACAATGCCAACTTATGGACAAAAAAAAAAGTGTCTTCTTACCGTCTATGTTTTGAGCCTTTCCTGTAAGACCAGTTTTAGATTCCGGTGCTTCACTTCAGGTTCACTGTATTCCTTGGACCATCACATTGACGATGATACACAGAAAGTGCATCGGAATTAAATACAAAAGGCACAATGCCGACTTAGGTACAAGAAGACTGAGTTTCTTACTGTCTATGCTTTGAGCCTTTCCTGTGAGATCGGTTTTGGATTCCGAGGCTTCACTTCAGGTGTACTGTATCCCTTGGCCCTTCACAATGGCGATGAGGCACAGAAATGGCATCGGAATTAAGTACAAAAGGCACAATGCCGACTTAAGCATAAGAAGACAGAGTCTTCATACTGTCTATGATTTGAGCCTTTCCTGTGAGACCAGCTTTAGTTTCCGATGCTTCACTTCAGGTTTACTGTATCCCTTCGACCTTCACTATTACGATAAAACACAGTAATTGCCTCGGAATTAAATACAAAAGGCACAATGCCGACTTAAGTACAAGAAGCCTGAGTCTTCTTACTGTGTATGTTTTGAGCCTTTCCTGTGAGACCAGTTTTAGATTCCGATGCTTAACATCAGGTTTACTGTATCCCTTGGACCTTTATTTTGACATTGAAAGACAAAAATTGCATCGGAATTAAATACATAAAGCACAATGCTGACATAAGTACTAGAAGACTGAGTCTTCTTACTGTCTATGTTTGAGCCGTTCCTGTGAGACCAGTTTTAGATTCAGTTGCTTCACTTCAGGTTTACTTAATCCCTTGGACCTTTACATTGACGATGAAAAACAGAAAAAGCATCGGAATGAAATACAAAGGACACAATGCCGACTTAAGTACAAGAAGACTGAGTCTTCTTACTGTCTATGATTTGAGCCTTTCCTGTGAGACCAGGTTTAGATTCGGATGCTTCACTTCAGATTTACTGTATCCCTTGGACCTTCGCTTTGACGATGAAGCTCAGAAACTGCATCGGAATTAAATACAAAAGGCACAATGCCAACTTCAGTACAAGAAGACTGAGCTTTCTGGGTATGATTTGAACCTTTCCTGTGAGGCCAGCCTGAGATTCCGATGCTTCACATCAGGTTTACTGTATCCCTTGGACATTCACATTGACGATGAGACACAGAAATTGCATCGGAATTAAATACAAAAGCCACAATGCCAACTTATGGACAAAAAAAAAAGAGTCTTCTTACCGTCTATGTTTTGAGCCTTTCCAGTGGGACCAGTTTTATATTCCGTTGCATCAATTCAGGTTTACTGTATCCCTTGGACTTTCACATTGACGATGAGTCACAGATATTGCATCGGAATTAAATACAAAGAGCACAATGCCGACTTATGGACAATAAAAATTAGTCTTCTTACCGTCTATGTTTTGAGCCTTTCCTGTGAGACCAGTTTTAGTTTCCTGTGCTTCACTTCAGGTTCACTGTATCCGTTGGAACTTCACATTGACGATGAAACAACAGAAATTGCCTCGGAATCAAATACAAAAGGCGCAATGCAACCTGAAGTACAAGAAGGCTGAATCTTCTTACCGTCTATGTCTTGAGGCATTCCTGTGAGAACAGATTTAGATTCCGATGCTTCACTTCAGGTTTACTGTATCCCTTGGACCTTTACATTGACGATGAAACACAGATATTGCATCGGTATTAAATGCAAATGGCAAAATTGCCGACTTAAGTACTAGTAGACTGAGTCTTCTTACTGTCTATGTTTTGAGCCTTTCCTGTGAGACCAGCCTGAGATTCCGATGCTTCACATCAGGTTTACTGTATCCCTTGGACATTCACATTGACGATGAGACACAGAAATTGCATCGGAATTAAATACAAAAGCCACAATGCCAACTTATGGACAAAAAAAAAGAGGCTTCTTACCGTCTATGTTTTGAGCTTTTCCCGTGTGACCAGTTTTAGATTCCGATGATTCACTTCAGGTTCACTGTATCCCTTGGAACGTCACATTGACGATGATACACAGAAAGTGCATCGGATATAAATACAAAATGCACAATGCCGACTTAAGAACAAGAAGCCTGAGTCTTCTTGCTGTCTATGCTTTGAGCCTTTCCTGAGAAACCAGTTTTGGATTCCGAGGCTTCACTTCATGTGTACTGTATCCCTCGGCCCTTCACAATGACGATGAGGCACAGAAATTGCATCGGAATTGAGTACAAAAGGCACAATGCCGACTTAAGCACAAGAAGACTGAGTCTTCTTACTGTCTATTATTTGTGCCTTTCCTGTGAATCCAGCTTTAGATTCCGATGCATCACTTCAGGTGTACTGTATCCCTTCCACCTTCTCTATGACGATGAAACACAGAAATTGGCTCGGAATTAATTACAAATGCACAATGCCGACTTAAATACGAGAAGACTGAGTGTTCTTACTGTCTATGATTTGAGCGTTTCCTGTGAGACCTGTTTTAGATTCCGATGCTTCACTTCAGGTTTACTGTATAGCTTGGACCTACACATTGACGATGAAACACAGAAATTGCGTCGGAAATAAGTACAAAAGGCACAATGCCGACTTAAGTAGTAGAAGACTGAGTGTTCTTACTGTCTATGATTTGAGCGTTTCCTGTGAGACCTGTTTTAGATTCCGAGGCTTCACTTCAGTTTTACTGTATCCCTTGGACCTTCACACTGACGATGAGGCACAGAGATTGTATCGGATTTAAATTCAAAAGGCACAATGACATCTTAAGTAGATAAAGACTGAGTCTCCTTACTGTCTATGTTTTGAGCCTTTCCTGTGGACCTGTTTTACATTCCGATGCTTCACTTCAGGTTTACTGTATACCTTGGCCCTTCACAATGACGATGAGGCACAAAAATTGCATCGGAATTAAATAAAAAAGCACAATGCTGACATAAGTACTAGAAGACTGAGTCTTCTTACTGTCTCTGTTTGAGCCGTTCCTGTGAGACCAGTTTTAGATTCATTTGCTTCACGTCAGGTTTACTTAATCCCTTGGACCTTTACATTGACGATGAGAAACAGAAAAAGCATCGGAATGAAATACGAAGGCCACAATGCCGACTTAAGTACAAGAAGACTGAGTCTTCTTACTGTCTATGATTTGAGCCTTTCCTGTGAGACCAGGTTTAGATTCGGATGCTTCACTTCAGATTTACTGTATCCCGTGGACCTTCACTTTGACGATGAAGCTCAGAAACTGCATCGGAATTAAATACAAAAGGCACAATGCCAACTTCAGTACAAGAAGACTGAGTCTTCTTTCTGGGTATGATTTGAGACTTTCCTGTGAGACCAGCCTGAGATTCCGATGCTTCACATCAGGTTTACTGTATCCCTTGGACATTCACTTTGACGATGAGACACAGAAATTGCATCGGAAATTAATACAAAAGGCACAATGCCGAAGTAGGTCCAAGAAGACTGAGTCTTCCTACTGTCTATGTTTTGAGCCTTTCTTGTGAGACCAGTTTTAGACTCCGATGTTTTACTTCAGGTTTTCTGTATGCTTTTCATTGATTTTAAAAAAGCTTTTGACAGTATCAACAGGGAATATTTATGGAAGTGCATGAGGCAGATTGGCATCCCTAACAAATTGATAAATTTAATAAAAGCTTGCACTTTAAACTCAAAATACAAAATAAAAGTAGCTGGCAAACTTTCTGAAGACTTTGAGGTTAAAACTGGAGTCAAACAAGGGGATTCACTCTCACCAGTTCTTTTTAACATAGTAATCAATAGAATAATCCAAAAAGTAAAGCTACTACAAATTGGAGCACAACTGGAAAGCAAAATTAACATTGTAGCATACGCCGATGACATTGCATTATTATCTGACAGTGAGAATGATTTGAAGCTTCTTACAGCACAATTAATTAAAGCCACAAATGGCACAGGCCTCCAGCTGAATACAGACAAAACAATGTACTTTATCTTATCCCGCTATCCATCAAATAATAATGTACTGCAAATTAATAACACAGCTTTCACAAAGACAAATGAATTTAATTACCTTGGTACAATAGTAACCTCTGACAACTCCATAAAAATTGAAATAGAATCACGAATTCAGAAGGCTAATAAATGCTACTATAGTCTCTTGACAGTTTTCAAAAGTAAGTTAATATCTAGGAACACCAAACTACAAGTATACAAATCATTGATTATACCAGTACTCACCTATGGATCTGAAACCTGGACTCTCACAAAAAAAGAGGAAAACAGATTAAGAGTATTTGAACGAAAAATTTTGAGAAAAATATTTGGACCCATAAGAGATAGGATCAGTGATGAATGGAGATTGCTAAATAACAATGAAATTTACAAATTATATAAAGACTCCGATATAGTGGCCAAAATTAAAGCCAAAAGACTGAAATGGATAGGGCATGTCATCAGAGCACCACCAAACAGGACCATCAAGAAAGTGACTGAAGAGATTCCCACCGGAAGACGACCTCTTGGACGCCCACGCATGAGATACTTGGACAATATTCAAGACGATCTCAGAAAACTAGGACATGACAGACAGTGGCAAATTACTTGTAAAGACAGAGCAAAGTGGTTCAACATTGTCCATTCTGCAGCAAAAAGCCTTCATGGATTGTAATGCTTAATAATAATAATAATAATAATAATAATTTTCTGTATCCCTTGGACCTTCACTTGGCGATGAAGCACGAAAATTGGATGGGAATTTAATACAAAAGCACAATGCCGACTTAAGTACAAGAAGACAGAGTCATCGTACTATCTATGATATGAGCCTTTCCTCTGAGACCAGTTATAGATTCCGATGCTTCACTTCAGGTTTACTGTATCCCTTGGACCTTCACATAGACGAAGAGGCACAGGAATTGCATCGGAATTTAATACAAAAGGCACAATGCCGACTCAAGTACAAGAAGACTGAGTCTCCTTACTGCCTATGTTTTGAGCCTTACCTGTGGTACCAGTTTTGGATTCCGAGGGTTCACTTCAGGTTTGCTGTATCCCTTGGACCTTCACATTGACGATGAGGCACAGAAATTGTATCGGATTGAAATACAAAAGGCACAATGCCGACTTAAGTAGAAGAAGACGGAGTCTCCTTACTGTCTATGCTTTGAGCCTTTCCTGTGGGACCTGTTTTACATTCCGATGCCTCACTTCAGGTTTACTGTACCCCTTCGATTTTCACATTGACGATGAGACACAGAAATTGCATCGGAATTAAATACAAAAGGCACAATGCCAACTTATGGACAAGAATATTGAATCTTTTTACCGTCTATGTTTTGAGCCATTCCTGTGAGACCAGTTTAAGGTTCAGATGCTTCACTTCAGGTTTACTGTATCCCTTGGACCTACACATTGACGATGAAACACAGAAATTGCATCGGAATTAAATACAAAAGGCACAATGCCGACTTAAGTACAAGAAGCCTGAGTATTCTTACTGTCTATGCTTTGAGCCATTCTTGTGAGACCAGTTTTAGATTCCGAGGCTTCATTTCAGGTTCCTTGTATCCCTTGGCCCTTCACAATGACGATGAGGCACAGAAATTGCATCGGAATTAAGTACAAAAGGCACAATGCCGACTTAAGTACAAGAAGACTGAGTCTTCTTACTGTCTATGTTTTGAGCCTTTCCTGTGAGACCAGCTTTAGATTCCGTTGCATCACTATAGGTTTACTGTATACCTTGGACCTTTGCATTGACGATGAAACACAGAAATTGCATCGGAATTAAATACATAAGCCACAATGCCGACTTAAGTACAAGAAGACTGAGTCTTCTTACTGTCTATGATTTGAGCCTTTCCTGTGAGACCAGCTTTAGATTCCGTTACATCACTTCAGGTTTACTGTATCCGTTGGACCTTTAAATTGACGATGAAACACAGAAATTACATCGGTATTAAATAAAAAAGCCACATTGCCACTTAAGTACAAGAAGACTTAGTCTTCTAACTGTCTATGATTTGAGCCTTTCCTGTGAGACTAGTTTTAGATTCAGATGCTTCACATCAGGTTTACTTTATCCCTTGGACCCTCACATTGACGATGAAAAGCAGAAATTGCATCGGAATTAAATACAAAAGGCATAATGCCGACCTGAGTACAAGAAGACTGATTCTTCTTACTGTCTATGATTTGAGCCTATCCTGTGGGACCTGTTTAACATTCCGATGCTTCACTTCAGGTTTACTGTATCAATTGGATTTTCACATTGACGATGAGACACAGATATTTCATTTGAGTTAAATACAAAAGGCACAATGCCGAGTTATGGACAAGAAGATTGAGTCTTTTTACCATCTACGTTTTGAGCCTTTACCGTGAGACCAGTTTTAGATTCCGATGATTCACTTCAGGTTCACTGTATCCCTTGGACCGTCACGTTGACGATGATACACAGAAAGTGCATCGGAGTTAAATACAAAAGGCCCAATGCCGACTTAAGAGTAAGAAGCCTGAGTCTTCTTACTGTCTATGCTTTGAGCCTTCCCTGTGAGACCAGTTTTGGATTACGAGGCTTCACTTCATGTGTACTGTATCCCTCGGCCCTTCACAATGACGATGAGGCACAGAAATTGCATCGGAATTGAGTACAAAAGGCACAATGCCGGCTTAAGCACGAGAAGGCTAAGTCTTCTTACTGTCTATTATTTGAGCCTTTCATGTGAGACCAGCTTTAGATTCCGATGCATCACTTCAGGTTAACTGTATCCCTTCCACCTTCACTATGACGATGAAACACAGATATTGTCTCGGAATTAATTACAAATGCACAAAGCAGACTTAAGTACGAGAAGACTGAGTCTTCTTACTGTCTATGATTTGAGCCTTTCCTGTGAGACCATTTTTAGATTCCGATGCTTCACTTCAGGTTTACTGTATCCCTTGGACCTACAAATTGACGATGAAACACAGAAATTGCATCGGAATTAAATACAAAAGGCACTGTGCCGACTTAAGTAATTGAAGACTGTGTCTTCTTAATGTCTATGTTCTGAGCCGTTCCTGTGAGTCAAGTTTTAGTTTCAGATGCTTCACTTCAGATTTACTGTGTCCCTTGCACCTTCACATTTACTATGGAACAAAGAAATTGCATCGGAATTAAATACAAAAGGCACAATTCCGACTTAAGTACAAGGAGACTGAGTCTTCTTACTGTCTATGCTTTAAGCCGTTCCTGTGAGACCGGTTTTAGATTCAGATGCCTCACTTCAGGTTTACTTTATCCCTTGGACCTTTACATTGACGACGAAACACAGAAATTGCATCGGAATTAAATACAAAAAGCACAATGCCGACTTAAGTACAAGAAGACTGAGTCTTCTTACTGTCTATGATTTGAGCCTTTCCTGTGAGACCAGCTTTAGATTCGGATGCTTTACTTCAGGTTTACTGAATTCCTTGGATTTTCATATTGACGATGAGACACAGAAATTGCATCGGAATTAAATACAAAAGCACAATGCCGACTTATGGACAAGAAGATTGAGCCTTCTTACCGTCTATGTTTTGAGCCTTTCCTGTGAGACCAGTTTTCCAGTCCGATGCTTCACTTCACGTTCACTGTATCCCTTCGACCATCACTTCGAGGTTGAAACAGAGAAATTGCATCGGAATTAAATACAAAAGGCACAATGCCGACTTAAGTACAAGAAGACTGAGTCTTCTTACTGTCTATGATTTGAGTCTTTCCTGTGAGTCCAGTTTTAGATTCCGATGCTTCACTTCAGATTTACTGTATCCCTTGGACCTTCGCTTTGACGGTGAAGCTCAGAAACTGCATCGGAGTTAAATACAAAAGGCACAATGCCAACTTCAGTACAAGAAGACTGAGTCTTCTTACTGTCTATGATTTGAGTCTTTCCTGTGAGTCCAGTTTTAGATTCCGATGCTTCACTTCAGATTTACTGTATCCCTTGGACATTCGCTTTGACGGTGAAGCTCAGAAATAGCATCGGAAATTAATACAAAAGGCACAATGCCGAAGTAAGTCCACGAAGACTGAGTCTTCCTACTGTCTATGTTTTGAGCCTTTCTTGTGAGACCAGTTTTAGATTCCGATGTTTTACTTCAGGTTTACTGTATCCCTTGGACCTTCACTTGGCGATGAAACACGAAAATTGGATGGGAATTTAATACAAAAGCACAATGCCGACTTAAGTACAAGAAGACTGAGTCTCCTTACTGCCTATGTTTTGAGCCTTACCTGTGGTACCAGTTTTGGGTTCCGATGCATCAATTCAGGTTTACTGTATCCCTTAGAATTTCACATTGACGATGAGTCACAGATATTGCATCGGAATTAAATACAAAGGGCACAAAGCGGACTTATGGACAAGATAAATTAGTCTTCTTACCGTCTATGTTTTGAGCCGTTCCTGTGAGACCAGTTTTAGATTCCGATGCCTCACTTCAGGTTCACTGTATCCCTTGGACCTTCACATTGACAATGAAACACAGAAATTGCATCGGAATTAAATACAAAAGCCACAATGCCGACTTAAGTACAAGGAGACTGAGTCTTCTTACTCTCTATGATTTGAGCCGTTCCTGTGAGACCAGTTTTGGATTCCGAGGCTTCACTTCAGGTTTGCTGTATCCCTTGGACCTTCACATTGACGATGAGGCACAGAAATTGTATCGGATTGAAATACAAAAGGCACAATGCCGACTTAAGTAGAAGAAGACGGAGTCTCCTTACTGTCTATGCTTTGAGCCTTTCCTGTGGGACCTGTTTTACATTGCGATGCCTTCGATTTTTACTGTACCCCTTCGATTTTCACATTGACGATGAGACACAGAAATTGCATCGGAATTAAATACAAAAGGCACAATGCCAACTTATGGACAAGAATATTGAGTCTTCTTACCGTCTATGTTTTGAGCCATTCCTGTGAGACCAGTTTAAGGTTCAGATGCTTCACTTCAGGTTTACTGTATCCCTTGGACCTACACATTGACGATGAAACACGGAAATTGCGTCGGAATTAAATACAAAAGGCATAATGCCGACTGAAGTACAAGAAGACTGAGTCTTCTTACTGTCTATAATTTGAGGCTTTCCTGTGAGACCAGCTTTAGATAGCGATGCTTCACTTCAGGTTTACTGTATCCCTTGGACTTTCACTTTAACGATGAAACACAGAAAATGCATCGGAATTAAATACAAAAGGCACTGTGCCGACTTAAGTAGTTGAAGACTGTGTCTTCTTAATGTCTATGTTTTGAGCCGTTCCTGTGAGGCCAGTTTTAGTTTCAGATGCTTCACTTCAGATTTACTGTGTCCCTTGCACCTTCACTTTTACTATGGAACACAGAAATTGCATCGGAATTAAATACAAAAGGCACAATTCCGACTTAAGTACAAGGAGACTGAGTCTTCTTACTGTCTATGCTTTGAGCCGTTCCTGTGAAACCGGTTTTAGATTCAGATGCCTCACTTCAGGTTTACTTTATCCCTTGGACCTTTACATTGACGTTGAAACACAGAAATTGCATCGGGATTAAATACAAAAAGCACAATGCCGACTTAAGTACAAGAAGACTGAGTCTTCTTACTATCTATGATTTGAGCCTTTCCTGTGAGACCAGCTTTAGATTCGGATGCTTTACTTCAGGTTTACTGTATCCCTTGGACCTTCTTTTTGACGATGACACTCAGAAATTGCATCGGAATGAAATACAAAAGGCACAATGTCGACATAAGTACAAGAAGACTTAGTCTCCTTACTGTCTATGTTTTGAGCCTTTTCTGTGGGACCAGTTTTACATTCCGATGCTTCACTTCAGGTTTACTGAATTCCTTGGATTTTCATATTGACGATGAGACACAGAAATTGCATCGGAATTAAATACAAAAGCACAATGCCGACTTATGGACAAGAAGATTGAGCCTTCTTACCGTCTATGTTTTGAGCCTTTCCTGTGAGACCAGCTTTCCAGTCCGATGCTTCACTTCACGTTCACTGTATCCCTTCGACCTTCACTTCGAGGATGAAACAGAGAAATTGCATCGGAATTAAATACAAAAGGCACAATGCCGACTTAAGTACAAGATGACTGAGTCTTCTTACTGTCTATGATTTGAGTCTTTCCTGTGAGTCCAGTTTTAGATTCCGATGCTTCACTTCAGGTTTACTGTATCCCTTGGACCTTTACTTTGACGATGAAACACAAAAATTGCATCGGAATTAAATACAAAAGGCACATTGCCGACTTAAGTACAAGAAGTCTGAATCTTCTTACCGTCTATGGTTTGAGCCATTCCTGTGAGACCAGTTTTAGATTCCGATGCTGCACTTCAGGTTTAGTGTATTCTCTGGACTTTCACATTGACGATGAAACACAGAAATTGCCTCGGAATTGTAATATTTGTAATTTTCGCCTCACAAACATTAATATACGCTCAATAGTAAACGCCTGATGGCCTAAAGTTATCGAACAATTGTAAAGTAAAAGAAATGAACCATCGCATAGTAGCGACAGAATCTATTATTATTTATCTTTGCCGTTCTTGCGCGGTGCCAGTAAATCTCTATGTACATGTATCGATTAATGGTGTAAAAAAAGAAATCTGTTGTTTCAAGACAAATGTGGCTTTTGGCGCGTCACCTTTTACTGTTAGTATTCCATGAGAGGCGGACGCGGACTTGCTGCGTTCCGCAACTGTATTTTATATTCTATGTGAAAGTATTGAGTGAATATGCTAATTGTTATTTTTTCCAATCAGAAAACATGTAGTTTCTTGTAACTGATATCGAGCAGACAGCGGCAAGAGGACATTTTGACTGTTATGTATAAAGTATCTAACCACAATGGTCATCTATTGTAATTTAATATGAAAAGGTACGTAGCATTAAAAAACGTGTGTTAAAGATAAGTGTGCTTATTTTCGTAAATTAAACTTGATAATTCCATCTCCTTATTTAGTTGAATGTTAATTATTTTGTGTTACTTCATCATCAGAATTTACGATCACGCTGATTGGCCGAACGCAGCATGAGGCAGAAGGAACATTATCGTTTTCCTATTATTTCTGAACCAACTCCTTTTTTTTGTGTAGTGTTGCATTTCTTTTTAAAGCCTATGAATCTTCTGGTCCCTTAGTGTTGATCCGGGTATGACTACATCGCGACTATTAAAAAAAAAATGCACAGAAATTATAATGTTTCTTCTGAACGATCTCAAATATATATCAATATGCTGCTTTTATTCAGGTATTTAATGCTCAAGGTATGTTATTATAATAGTGTAATCAATCCCTGATGCTGTTGCCAAGTGGCCCACCAAAAATATTCACTTTTTCGACATTAAAAAAAAGTAACAATTCTTTTTATTTTCGTCCCCCAAGAGCAACGCTACACTTGGCGCCCGAACAGGGACTTGATCAAAAATCATTTCATGTATGTGTTTAAAAATTTTTCAGTGCTTGTTCTAATACTTGTTTCATTTTTTCATGTGGATGCAATTCAACCGAGAAAGAGAAGTGAGAAAACCTTTTAATTACTTCAGAAGAACGATTAATGAAATTACCAAAAAAAAATGCGAGTATTCATCCGTATCATCATCAAGACAGCCATTGTAAGTCAAATTTTTATACGCAGTAGCCAAGCTTTCGTAGTGACGTAGCATCTTTCGAGTTGATCAGAACGTAAGCCTGTCTTTCCTTGCCTTGAAACAGCTTTATTTCAATTTGTCCATAGTCCATTCTTATGTAGTTAAATTCAGTGAAAGTGTATCATTGTTGTCAGTGCATAAAAAAAAATTACGATATGGCGGATAACTACGCTCAAAACTGGTAAAACGTGTGATATTTCATTTGTTTGTAATTAGTAGGAACCATCTTCTCTTCTTGGCGTAAATGAACGTCAGTTGTTACCCAGAGTTAAAATTTCATCTTAAGTCCCAGTAAGCCATAGCACTACGTCACAGACAAACGACTGACGGCAGTGACAAACAATATCTGTAGCATTTTGACGTTTGACAAATAATTCATGAACATGGCTGACGGTAAACAGCGGACACAAACAAAACCAGACGACAGCGGTGATGCGAATGGACCTCACTATCCATTACGATCACGCGCGATAGGTACACGAGCGGAGGCAGAAACAGCCTCGACCGAAGTTTTAGAAGCTGGTCCTAGTGTGCAAACTATTCCCGCTTTTGAAAAAAATGACTTGGCCGCAATGATCGAAGCAATAATGGAACGAAAGTTCGAAAGTCAAAGACAGAGAGAGGCGTAAAGACAGGAACGTGAAAACCAGGAAAAATTAGATGAAAAGGCCCGAGAAGAAAAAGAGAAGGCCGAAAGACGGCATAATAAAAATCAGGGCCTTACAAATCTGTGCAACTCAGTAAAAGCAGACATAAATTCAGTAAAAGCAGATCTGGAAACGGAGATAAATGTCCTAAATACACGGTTAAATTCGGTAAAGGCCGAACTAAAGGCAGACATAACAGCTGATTTAAATACCCTGTTGGGTAATGTCCAAAGACAAATCAGTAGTCAGATCACGACCATGAGGCTAGAAATTGACACACAGGTAGAGTCAAAAATAGAGGATATTTCAAAACGGTTAGATGAAAAAATCGAAGCAGCCAAGGGAGAAATAAATTCAAAAGTGATGGAATATCAAAAACAAGCTGCGACCTTAAAGGAAGATTATACTGTAATCTCTGATGAGGTCAAAGGAGTTAAAACCGCAGTAGACACGATCGAGAATGTTGTTGATGATCTTTCTAAACAGATTGAGACTCTTAATGTAGAGGATCAAATAAAGAATACTGTTAAGGCACACGCTGAAGTATTGTCCGACCACTACCAAGAGTGGATTAAAAACAAAGACGGATTCATAGAAAACAAGGTCAAGAACGAACTCAGGGAAACTGTCAAAAACGTGACCTTTGAAATATTGGCGGCCCCTGGAAAAACAGGAGACACGGTGATGTCAGAATTAGGCCAGATAAGACGAACGTTAGCTCAAGATTTACCTGAATGGCGTCAACAGATAGTAGATGAAGTTCGTACACTAAAATGTCAAGTTGAAAATTCCTCAACTCCCGTGTCAGGAGACTGGAATAATTCACCACGAAGTAATGAACAACAGCAGGTACATTACCGTTCACCATTTGATAACGCTCAAACTCATAGTTCTATAGAAGCACAAGTTAACCAGAGTACCAGCCCACCCACTTTCGTCAGTTTGATGCAGGAGGAAAGCGTGACCAAACATCGTATTTTTCCGACCTTTCACCCACAGAAAAGAGAAATTCATCCTATAGTGTTCCTCCGAAATTTTTCAGGAATTTTCCCGAATAGCTGGAGTGACCGCCAGCGAATTCAATTCGTTAGTGGATTTATCGTAGGCGATGCTGCCTTATGGGGAACCGAAATGGTCGACTCTTGTAAGAGTTACGAAGAGTTTGAACAGATGTTTTTAGCTAAATTCTGGAGTTCTGGTGTGCAGCAGCGCCTGAGAAAAGAGGTTTACAACGCCGAAGTGTTTAACAGTAAGCGCGGTAGCTTGAGAAGGTATTTTGAAAAGTATTTAGCGAAAATCAAGTTCTGGGATTCGCCGATCACCGCCAAAGACGTTATTATGATTCTAAAAACTAAGCTACCTGTTGCGATCAGAGAAAAGTTAGTAAACGTGTCTGAGGACGATACGGACACTTTCCTATCTGTGTTAGACTCGTTAGATCTGATTTACGAGGACGCTAGAGTTGATGTTGGCAACGCTCACTTCAGTGCAGGCGGCCAGCACAATACAGAATATGCAGGCAACAATGGTGGCCGAGCGAAAGCGCGTCACAGCGACAGCCAGTACCAACCCCACAACGGTTTCAAAAATAAACACACTACGTACTCCAACAGCAAATACAAAAATAAGTACAATAACGGCCAGAGTTACAATCCAATATATAATTCGTCACCACCTCAGTACGAAAATGCACATTATAACACACAGCCCCAGCAATATGGAAACACGCAACCAATCAACGGTAATTATCAAAACGATCAGTCTTACGATTCAAATCGTCAGTGTAAAAGAAATAAATGGCGTAATCAAGGTGGAGACCAATGTACACCTTTCAGTAACGGTTACATTCAACACAAGCCACAGCAAAATACCTTTCAGCCACAAAATATACACTTCACGCAACAAGCGAACGGGCCTTCGGGAAGTCTGAAGCCTAAACGCCCGCGTAATACGCAAATTTATTATGCCCAAGCGAACACGCCAGGACAAGATCCATTTCCAACCGAGTTCGTACCACAAAACCAACACCAGTTCCAGACGGAAGAAACTCTAAGAAATATAAATCAGCAGGAAAGTAAGCGTCGAGCGGAAAATTAAAAGCAGCACCTTTGAGCCTCCTAGAGGATGCTGCAGGTTTGAATGGGGGCACCTTGTCCCTTAGTCCACACGAAATTAAAGCATTTAGGTATGACAAAGAGACAAACTTACGGGATGATCTAGTAGCAGACACTGAGACGAAAGACAATGATGACGTATGGGACGAACAAGTTCAAGCTTCCATAAGAGTATCAACTGCCAACATACCAGTAACAGCTATTATAGATACAGGAGCTAATATAAATGCCTTATCTTTATGTTTATTTAAGCAAATATCCTCTGTATGCAAAGTTTTATCACTTCCAATTCAAGGTTGCACCGTATCGGGAGCAATTGGTCCACTAACACAACGTGTAAATCTTCAGACTCAGCTTCGAATCCAGATAGAGTCTATTTCAGTAACGTGCAATTTTCTTATTGTTAAAAACCTATCAGTGCCATGTATCCTGAGTATGGAATTCTTGAGGCAGACGAAAGCTAAAATTGACATCGAGTGTGGAATCTGTACTCTAGTAGCGAGCCAGCAACAAGTAACTGTAAATTTGTTAAGAAGTGAGGTGAAGACAAACTTTGGAGTGCTTCAAACAGCAGTACGGTCATGGACTAAAAGACAACAGTACAGTCAGACAGAAGACATGATAGATCTTGAAAGTGTTAATGACGATGAGTATAAAGACCTAATTCCCGGTCAGAATGAATTATACGGTAAAGCTAGTGAGTCCACTGAATTATCCAAACAACAGAAGAATGAGCTTTACAGTTTGTTAACAGATTACGTTCAAGTATTTTCTAAGAAACCTGGACTAATAAAAGGCTTTGAATATCGAATGGATGTCCTGCCCCATTCAACCTACTGTAGAACAAGCTATTCCATTTCATATGCGAGACGAGAAGCTGTCAAGTGCGAGATCAGGAAAATGTTACGCTGGAATGTGATAGAAGTATCTCATTCACCTTATTCGAATCCTTTATTGTCTGTACTAAAATCAGATGGTAGCGTAAGGCTAGTCCTAGATGCAAGATTAATCAATAAAATTATAGTACCCATAAGAACGAGACCAGAGGCTCTTGAAGAGCATCTGCAGAAGTTTCTTGGAGTTAGTTATTTGTCAGGACTCACTTTAAACCATCCCTGTTGTTAAAGAAGAATCGTAAGTGGCAACACATTTATGAAGCTCCCTTTGTGATAATGAGGAAACCACACATTGGTTGCTATTTGTTATCTGGCCCTGCCACGAATAAAATCAAAGGATTGTTCCACCATCATGATTTAAGAAAATTTTATAACGCCAGGAATTAAGTTAATTTAAGCTGTAAGAAAATTCTAAGGTATTGGAGATCAGGATTAACCAATGAGTAACAGGAACTGAACTGAACTGAACTGACTACGGACGTTAACCGGTGCTAAAAGGAAACCTTATGTATCAAAGCAACGTGTCTGGAAAATAAAATACAGAATAAGTTGGAGACAAGTATTTACATGAATAATCTTTATGTAAACAGGAGGACATGTCCTAGAGGCGATTTTCAATTTTAGTTATAAGTTTGTATGTAAGAAAAATGATGTACTCGAGAGGTATTAATTAGCCCTGAGGTACTAAAATGAGGAAAGAGGAAGGAGCGAATAATGCACTTCTCTCGCTAAATAGTAATTTGAGAATGAGCAGGAAGGAGCGAATAATGCACTTCTCTCACTAAATAGTAATATGAAAATGATGATTATATTTGCTTAGTACTAGTAAGTGAAATTTAATCGAGGACAAGTTAATAACCTGTTTTAAAAGGAAATGCTTAAACGTCCAGACAAAAGAGGAAAGTTGTGAGAAAAGATTCGATTCCATGAGGTTATTCCCTATTTTCAAATGTGACGTAAATAAGGCACCACCTGTTAGCACAAAACAGTCGGTAGATTTAACTTGTAACTTCCAGCACAGTGCTGTGCCAGCGATGAAATAACATCTCTTTGAAGTAAACAGATACCTAGGATTAAGCATGAACAAATTGATAACGCAGTGCAATTGTTCTAAAAAGGCCTGACGTTAACCTTAAGTAAAAGTGTGATGGAATAAAAAGGAAGTTTATTATATAACGCAAAGTAAGATAAGTCCAGACTATAAACAAGCTGAGTAAAAGAACATATGAGTAACATGATTTATTATGCCAACTTCACGGTACTATTGAGCGTTAGCGATACTGCAAATTCACAAGCTAGCAGCAAATAGAATAAGAATCTCGCCCAAGCTTCACAGGTCGCGACAGCAGCAAACAACAACACTCTAGTGAGAGGCTTATATATATACAAATGATAATTAATACCCAAATGCGTAATGCATAAACTTGACTTAGTCTAAGAAATGAGCAAAGAGTAGTAAGCAAGCTGCAGCAAGATACATATTAGATATACATGCTTGAAGTGATATATTTTATTTTAAGTGTGCACTGCAATATTTATTGTTTTCTCTGTGATTATTGAATCCCTTTCCTAAGTGCAAATCCTTTAAGATCCTTGATCCTATCCACTCCTCAGGATCAACTTGTAAAGATGCACGTGTGCTTAGGAAGTGAGGCACTACATATAAAAATGAGTATGGTTCAAATGGCTCTGAGTACTATGGGACTCAACTGCTGTGGTCATAAGTCCCCTAGAACTTAGAACTACTTAAACCTAACTAACCTAAGGACAGCACACACATCCATGCCCGAGGCAGGATTCGAACCTGCGATCGTAGCGGTCGTGCGGTTCCAGACTGTAGCGCCTTTAACCGCTCGGCCATAAAAATGAGTAGGTTCGCGACGCGCATATTGCTTTTGTAATGCGCAATGTAAATTAAATTTTCGACCTGGTTGAGGAGTAATTTAAATTCTGTCGACGATCTGTGAGTAGGCCCGCTTTGCCCACTTTTCTTTTACGACTGTTTGTATTTCTACACGAAATCCCGAGGCGGAATTGCTATTTTCAAATCTGTCCTCGAATTTTCTTTAAAGACAAGCACATACGAGAGAAACTTTGACATAAATGAAGCTCCCCTCACAAGTCACTAAATAAGACGAGCAATTTTAAAAAAAATGTATTGGGCCTACAAAATGAATAAGCAAGCGTGATAAAGATTACTATGAATGAAATTAATTTGTAAAGGAGATTGGAATGAATTTGGTCAAAGAAAAAGGACTTATAATGGCCTACCTGTGACCGTAGGCATAAATAAAAAAAAGACTAATTAAGAAACAATTTTTCTGATTCAAAGTGGTCAATTAGATTAATTCTCGATTTAAATGAGCTCTTGTAAATATTAGTATGTAAATCAACTTGTAAACACCGTGTGATGTTATGAAGCGAGAATTTCTTTTAATACACCGTTCACGCAGACGCTCACCACAGTGCAAGTGAAGTTTTAAAGTTCAACTATTTTCAGTGGCAGTATTCTACTGCACCATATGTGTAAAAAAATTCATTGATGTGTGCAGTGTGTAATAATCAGTGTCATTCCACACGTGCAGTTGCAGCGGTAGCTACCACTTACCTGTGAATCCGTAACTGGATAGTGGACAGGAAGTGATATGAGGCAGTTTCGGTGGCAGAAGCTCCCTCCAGCAATCTAAAAAGCACAAAGCCACGATCCGGCGAACAAAAGCGACGCACGGCACCTCAAGCGCGAAATCAACGCTCTGCAAGAAAGCTCCGGTCACGTGCGCGCGCACAGACTGAATTTCAAGATTGCTCGCAACAGTGGAGGCGGGCAGCCACCACGTGACGAAATAATGTAAACGTTCAACTGCCAACACAGTTGCTGTGCGCTACATTCTGTAGCAAAAACATTCACACCCAGTACTGAAAGCATTTTGTATGTATCATAAATCTTCCGAGAGACTCTAAGATAGAGAAGTTAACGTAATTAGTATAATGACTGATTACTCACAGAGACGAGTCACAAGGTCACCTCTGAACACTGTTGAAATGTAAACTTTAACGAAAGGTCACGATACGAATGAAAATAAGCACACGAAAATACGTCAAAGGATCCGATCCTTCCTCAATCCCATCCCACATGTATATAAAATTAGTTTTGTAAGCTATTCTAATATAAGATATTTTATCTGTTTCATATGTGAAATAATTCGGAGAGCCACACTCGAGCCCTGAAAGTGAAAGATATGGACTTCCTTGTCGAAGCCATCACCAGTGGCCGCTCTGCAATCCAAGTCTATCATAAATAGTGTATGTGCGACGAAAATAAATGTATAATTAAGTGCGACAACGGACAAGGCAGTCAATCGACAAGACGATCACAATATAATGAATACAGTCAAAACAGAAAGTTGTGTACCAGTTGTGATAGTCAAATTACTTTTGCAACGTTGAAAAATGAAGTGTGACTCTATTTCCTTATAAAGTTTGTAAATATGTGTACTTATTGCCTTAATTTTAAGAATCATCAAGAAAGACAGAATCCATGCAAACACTGATGGACACACAGAACAAATTCACAATGATCCATCGTCAATAATTACAAATTGAAGCGTTAATTCTTTTATTATGGAATGAATGTGAAATGAAATTTTTAATAACCTGTATGTTACACCCGAAAATTACAAATATTCCAATGGGCATGAGGATGAAAGTAACACCTTCGGTATTCCTTCCCTCCTCATGGGAGGCAGTGTAATATTAGTAATTTTCGCCTCACAAACATTAATATACGCTCAATAGTAAACGCCTGATTGCTTAAAGTTATCGAACAATTGTAAAGTAAAAGAAATGAACCATCGCATAGCAGCGACAGAATCTATTATTCTTTATCGTTGCCGTTCTGGCGCGGTGCCAGTAAATCTCTATGTACATGTATCGATTAATGGTGTAAAAAAAGAATTCTGTTGTTTCAAGGCAAATGAGGCTTTTGGTGCCTCACCTTTTACTGTTTGTATTCCATGAGAGGCGGACGCGGACTTGCTGCGTTCCGCAACTGTATTTTATATTCTATGTGAAAGTATTGAGTGAATATGCTAATTGTTATTTTTTCCAATCAGAAAACATGTAGTTTCTTGTAACTGATATCGAACAGACAGCGGCAAGAGGACATTTTGACTGTTATGTATAAAGTATCTAACCACAATGGTCATCTATTGTAATTTAATATGAAAAGGTACGTAGCATTAAAAAACGTGTGTTAAAGATAAGTGTGCTTATTTTCGTAAATTAACTTTGATAATTCCATCTCCTTATTTAGTTGAATGTTAATTATTTTGTGTTACTTCATCATCAGAATTTACGATCACGCTGATGGCCCGAACGCAGCATGAGGCAGAAGGAACATTATCGATTTCCTATTATATCTGAACCAACCCCTCTTTTTTGTGTAGTGTTTAATTTCTTTTTAAAGTCTATAAATCTTCTGGTCAATTAGTGTTGTCCGGGTATGAGTACATCGCGACTGTAAAAAAAAAAAATGCACAGAAATTATAATGTTTCTTCTGAACGATCTCAAATATATATCAATATGAACGCTTTTATTCAGGTATTAAATGCTCAAGGTATGTTATTATAATAGTGTAACCAATCCCTGATTCTGTTGCCAAGTGGCCCACCAAAAATATTCACTTTTACGACATTAAAAAAAAAGTAACAATTCTTTTTATTTTCGTCCCCCAGGAGCAACGCTACAGAATTAAAAACAAAAGGCACAATGCCGCCTTAAGTAGTAGAAGACTGAGTCTTCTTACTGTCTATGATTTGAGCCTTTCCTGTGAGACCGGTTTTAGATTCCGATGCCTCACTTCAGGTTTACTGCATCCCTTGGACCTACACATTGACGATGAAACACAGAAATTGCAACGGAATTAAATACAAAAGACACAATGCCAACCTAATTACAAGAAGACTGAGTCCTCTTACTTCTATGATTTGAGCCTTTCCTGTGACACCAGTTTTAGATTCCGATGCTTCACTTCAGGTTTACTGCATCCCTTGGACCTACACATTGACGATGAAACACAGAAATTGCAACGGAATTAAATACAAAAGGCACAATGCCGACTTAAGTACAAGAAGACTAAGTCTCCTTACTGTCTATAATTTGAGGATTTCCTGTGAGACCAGCTTTAGATAGCGATGCTTCACTTCAGGTTTACTGTATTCCTTGGACTTTCACATTAACGATGAAACACAGAAATTGCATCGGAATTAAATACAAAAGGCACTGTGCCGACTTAAGTAGTAGAAGACTGTGTCTTCTTAATGTCTATGTTTTGAGCCGTTCCTGTGAGGCCAGTTTTAGATTCAGATGCTTCACTTCAGGTTTACTGGGTCCCTTGTACCTTCACTTTTACTATGGAACACAGAAATTGCATCGGAATTAAATACAAAAGGCACAATGCCGACTTAAGTACAAGGGGACCGAGTCTTCTTACTCTCTATGCTTTGAGCCTTTCCTGTGAGACCAGTATTAGATTCCGAGGCTTCACTTCAGGTTTACTGTATCCCTTGAACCTACACATTGACGATGAGGCACAGAAATTGCATCGGATTTAAATACAAATGGCACAATGCCGACTTATGCACAAGAAGACTGAGTCTCCTTACTGTCTATGTTTTGAGCCGTTCCTGTGGGACCTGTTTTACATTCCGATGCTTCACTTCAGGTTTACTGTATCCCTTGGATTTTCTCATTGACGATGAGAGACAGAAACTGCATCGGATATAAATACAAAAGGAACAATGCCGACTTATGGACAAGAAGATTGAGTCTTCTTACCGTCTATGCTTTGAGCCTTTCCTGTGAGACCAGTTTTAGATTCCGTTGCTTCACTTCAGGTTCACTGTATCCCTTGGACCTTCACATTGACGATGATACACAGAAAATGCATCGGAATTAAATACAAAGGGCACAATGCCGACTTAAGACAAGAAGCCTGGGTCTTCTTACTGTCTATGCTTTGAGCCTTTCTTGTGAGACCAGTTTCGGATTCCGAGGCTTCAATTCAGGTGTACTGTACCCCTTGGCCGATCACAATGACGATGATTCACAGAAATTGAATCGAATTTAAGTACAAAAGGCACAATGCCGACTAAAGCACAAGAAGACTGAGTCTTCTTACTGTCTATGATTAGAGCCTTTCCTGTGAGACCAGCTTTAGTTTCCGATGCATCACTTCAGGTTTACTGTATCCCTTGGACCTTTACATTGACGATGAAACACAGAAATTGCATCGGAATTAAATACAAACGCCACAATGCCGACTTAAGTACAAGAAGACTGAGTCCTCTTACTGTCTATGATTTGAGCCTTTCCTGTGAGACCAGCTTTAGATTCGGACGCTTCACTTCAGATATACTGTATCCCTTGGACCTTCACTTTGACGATGAATCTCAGAAATTGCATCGGAATTAAATACAAAAGGCACAATGCCGACTTAAGTACAAGAAGACTGACTCTTCTTTCTGGCTATGATTTGAGATTTTCCTGTGAGACCAGCCTGAGATTCCGATGCTTCACATCAGGTTTACTGTATCCCTTGGACATTCACTTTGACGATGAAACACAGAAATTGCATCGGAAATAATAACAAAAGGCACATTGCCGACGTAAGTCCAAGAAGACTGAGTCTTCCCACTGTCTAAGTTTTGAGCCTTTCCTGTGAGACCAGTTTTAGATTCCGATGCTTCACTTCAGGATTACTGTATCCCTTGTACCTTTACTTTGACGATGAAACACGAAAATTGCATGGGAATTAAATACAAAAGCACAATGCCGACTTAAGTACAAGAAGACAGAGTCTTCTTACTGTCTCTGATATGAGCCTTTCCTCTGAGACCAGTTTTAGATTCCGATGCTTCGCTTCTGGTTTATTGTATCCCTTGGACCTTCACATTGACGAAGAGGCACAGAAATTGCATCGGAATCAAATACAAAAGCACAATGCCGATTTAAGTACAAGAAGACTGAGCCTCCTTACTGCCTATGTTTTGAGCCTTTCCTGTGGGACCAGTTTTAGATTCCGATGCATCAACTCAGGTTTACTGTACCCCTTGGACTTTTACATTGACGATGAGTCACCGATATTGCATCGGAATTAAATAGAAAGGGAACAATGCAGACTTATGGACAAGAAAAATTTGTCTTCTTTCCGTCTATGTTTTGAGCCTTTCCTGTGGGACCAGTTTTAGATTCCGATGCTTCACTTCAGGTTTAGTGTATTCCTTGGACTTTCACATTGACGATGAAACACAAAAATTGCGTCGGAATTAAATACAAAAGGCACAATGCCGACTTAAGTAGTAGAAGACTCAGTCTTCTTACTGTCTATGTTTTGAGCCGTTCCTGTGAGACCAGTTTTAGATTCAGATGCCTCACTTCAGGTTTAATGTATCCCTTGGACCTTTACCTTGACGATGAAACACAAACATTGCATCGGAATTAAATACAAAATCACAATGCTGACTTAAGAACAAGAAAGCTGAATTTTCTTACCGTCTATGATTTGAGCCTTTCCTGTATTACCTGCTTAAGATTCCGATGCTTTACTTCAGGTTTACTGTATGACTTGGACCTTTACATTGACGATAAAACACAGATATTGCATCGGAATTAAATACAAAAGCCACAATGCCGGCTTAAGTACAAGAAGACAGAGTCTTCTTACTGTCTATGATTTGAGCCCTTTCTTTGAGACCAGCCTTAGATTCGCATGCTTCACTTCAAGTTTACTGTATCCCTTGGACCTTCACTTTGACGATGAAACACAGAAATTTTATCGGAATTACATACAAAAGTCACAATGCCGTCTTAAGTACAAGAAGACAGAGTCTTTATACTGTCTATGTTCTGAGCCTTTCCTGTGAGACCAGGTTTGGATTCCGATGCTTCACGTCAGAATTACTGTATCCCTTGGACTTTCACATTGGCGATGAGACACAGAAATTGCATGGGAATTAAATACAAAAGGCACAATGCCGACTGAAGTCGTAGAAGAATGAGACTTGTTACTGCCTATGTTTTGAGCCTTTCCTGTGGGACCAGTTTCAGATTCCGATGCTTCACTTCAGGCTTACTGTATCCCTTGGACTTTCACAATGACGATGAGTCACAGAAATTGCATCGGAATTAAATACAAAAGGTACAATGCCGACTTACGGACAAGATGACTGAGTCTTCTTACTCTCTATGATTTGAGGCTTTCCTGTGAGACCACCTTTAGATTGCGATGCTTCAGGTCAGGTTTACTTTATCCCTTGGACCTTCACATTGCTGATGAAACACAGAAATTGCGTCGGAATTAAATACAAAAGGCACAATGCCGAATTAAGTAGTAGAAGACTGAGTCTTCTTACTGTCTATGCTTTCAGCCGTTCCTGTGAGACCAATTTTAGATTGAGATGCTTCACTTAAGCTTTACTTTATTTCTATGGACCTTTACATTGACGATGAAACACAGAAATTACATCGAAATTAAATCCAAAATGCACAATGCCGCCATAAGTACAAGAAGACTTAGTCTTCTTACTGTCTTTCATTTGAGGCTTTCCTGTGAGACCAGCATTAGATTCCGATGCTTCACTTCAGGTTTACTGTATCCCTTGGGACTTCACTGTGACGATGAAACACAGAAATTTCACCGGAAGTACATACAAAAGGCACAATGCCGTCTTAAGTACAAGAAGACTGAGTCTTTTTACTGTCTATGTTTTGAGCCTTTCCTGTGAGACCAGTTTTACATTCCGATGCTTCACTTCGGTTAACTGTATCCCTTGGACCGTCACTTTGACGATGAAACACAAAAATTGCATTGGAATTATATACAAAAGGCACAGTGCCGATTTAAGTAGTAGAAGACTGAGTCTTCTTACTGTCTATGATTTGAGCCTTTCCTGAGGGACCAATTTTAGATTCCGTTGCTTCTTTTCAGGTTTAGTGTCTTCCTTGGACTTTCACATTGACGATGAAACACAGAAATTGCATCGGAATTAATTACGAAAGCCACAAGGCCGACTTAAGTACAAGAAGACTGAGTCTACTTAATGTCTATGATTTGAGCATTTTCTGAGAGACCAGCTTAGATTCGGATGCTTCACTTCTGATTTACTGTATCCCTTGGACCTTCACTTTGACGATGAAACTCAGAAATTGAGTCGGAATTAAATACAAAAGGCACAATGCCGACTTATGTACAAGAAGACTGAGTCTTCTTACCGACTATGATTTGAGCCTTTCCTGTGAGACCAGTTTCGGATTCCGAGGCTTCCCTTCAGGTGCACTGTATCCCTTGGACCTTCACATTGACGACGAGCCACAGAAATTGAATCGGAATTAAATACAAAAGGCACAATGCCGACTTAAGTATACGAAAACTGCGTCTTCTTGCTGCCTACGATTTGAGCCTTTCCTGTGAGACCAGCTTTAGATTCCGATGCTTCACTTTAGGTTTACTATATCCTGTGGACCTTAACTTTGACTATGAAACACAGAAATTGCATCGGAATTACTTACAAAAGGCACAATGCTGACTTAAGTACAAGAAGACTGAGTCATCTTACTGTCTATGATTTGAGCCTTTCATGTGAGACCAGTTCTAGAATTCCATGCTTCACTTGAGGTTTAGTGTATCCCTTGGACCTATACTTTGTCGATGAAACACTGAAATCGCATCGGAATTAAATACAAAAGGCACAATGCCGACTTAAGTACTAAAAGACTGAACCTTCTTACTGTCAATGTCTTGAGCCGTTCGTGTGAGACCAGTTTTAGATTCAGATGCTTCACTATGGGTTTACTTTATCCCCTGGACCCTTACATTACCGGTGAAACACAGAAATTGCATCGGAATTAAATACAAAAGTAACAATGCCGACTTAAGTACAAGAAGACTGAGTTTTCTTACTGTCTACCATTTCAGCCTTTCCTGTGAGACCAGCTTTAGATTCCGATGCTTCACTTTAGGTTTACTGTATTCCTTGGACTCACACTTTGACTATGAAACACAGATATTGAATCGGAATTACTTACAAAAGGCACAATGCCGACTTAAGTACAAGAAGACTGAGTCTCCTTACTGCCTATGTTTTGAGCCTTTCCTGTGGGACCAGTTTTAGATTCCGATGCTTAACATCAGGTTTACTGTATCCCTTGGTCTTTCACATTGACGATGAGACACAGAAATTGCATCGGAATTAAGTACAAAATGCACAATGCCGACTTATGGACAAGAAGACACTGTCTTCTTACTGTCCTCGATTTAGGGCTATCCTGTGAGACCAGCTTTAGATTGCGATGCTTCAATTCAGGTTTACTGTATCCCTTGGACCTCCACATTGACAATAAAACACAGAAATTGCATCGGAATTAAATACAAAAGGCACAATGCCGACTTAAGTACAAGAAGACTGAGTCATCTTACTGCCTATGATTTGAGCCTTTCATATGTGACCAGTTCTAGAATTCCATGCTTCACTTCAGGTTTACTGTATCCCTTGGACCTATACTTTGTCGATGAACCACTGAAATTGCATAGGAATTAAATACAAAAGGCACAATGCCGACCTAAGTACTAGAAGACTGAGTCTTCTTACTGTCAATGATTTGAGCCTTTCCTGTGAAACCAGCTTCAGATTCCGATGCTTCACTTTAGGTTTACTATATCCCTTGGACCTTCAATTTGACTATGAAACACAAAAATCATCGGAATCAAATACAAAAGGCACAATGCCGACTTGAGTACAAGGACACTGAGTTTTCTTACTGTCTATGCTTTGAGCGTTTCCTGTGAGACCAGTTTTGGATTCCGAGGCTTCACTTCAGGTTTACTGTATCCGTTGGACCTTCACATTGACGATGAGGCACAGAAATTGCATCGGAATTAAATACAAAAGGCACAATGCCGTGATAAGTACAAGAAGAGTGAGTCGTCTTACTGTCTATGATTTGAGCCTTTCATGTGAGACCAGCCTTGGATTTCGATGCTTCACTTCAGGTTTACTGTATCGTTTCGACCTTTACTTTGACGATGAGACACAGAAATCACATCGGAATTAAATACAAAAGGCACAATGTCGACATAAGGACAAAAAGAATGAGCCTTCTTACCGTCTCTGTTTTGAGCCTTTCCTGTCAGACCAGTTTTATATGCTAATGCTTCACTTCAGGTTCACTGTATCCCTTGGTCCTTCACATTGACGATGAAACACAGAAAGTGCGTCGGAAATAAATACAAAAGGCACAATACAGACCTAAGTACAAGAAGACAGAGTCTTCTTACTTTCTATGATTTGAGCCTTTCCTGTGAGACCAGTTTTAGATTCCGATGCTTCAATTTAGGTTTACTGTATCCCTTGGACTTTCACATTGACGATGAGACTCATAATTAGCATCGGAATTAAATACAAAAGGCACAATGCCGACTGAAGTACTAGAAGACTGAGACTTGTTACTGTCTATGTTTTGAGCCTTTCCTGTGAGACCAGTTTTATATTCCGATGCTTCACTTCAGGTTTACTGTATCCCTTGGACCATCACTTTGACGACGAAACACAAAAATTGCATCGGAATTAAATACAAAATTCGCA
Source organism: Schistocerca cancellata (assembly GCF_023864275.1). Taxonomy (NCBI): domain Eukaryota; kingdom Metazoa; phylum Arthropoda; class Insecta; order Orthoptera; family Acrididae; genus Schistocerca; species Schistocerca cancellata. Next base: position 612,193,725 of record NC_064632.1, read on the forward strand.
TTGCTGACCTAAGTACAAGAAGACTGAGTCTTCTTACTGTCTATGTTTTGAGGCGTTCCATTGAGTCCAGTTTTAGATTCAGATCCTTAACTTCAGGTTTTTTTTATCCCTTGGACCTTTACTTTGACGATGAAATACTGAAATTGCATCGAAATTAAAAAAAACTGCACAATGCCGACTTAAGTACAAGAAGACTGAGTCTCCTTACTGTCTATGTTTTGAGCCTTTCCTGTGGAACCTGTTTTACATTCCGATGCTTCACTTCAGGTTTACTGTATCCCTTGGATTTTCACATTGACGATGAGACACACACATTGCATCGGAAATAAATACAAAATACACAATGCCGATTTAAGTACAAGAAGACTGAGTCTTCTTACTGTCTATGTTTTTAGCCTTTCCTGTGAGACCAGTTTTAGATTGCGATGCTTCACTTCAGGTTCACTGTATCCCTTGGACCTTCACATTGACGATGAAACACAGAAAGTTCATCGGAATTAAATACAAAAGGCACAATGCCGACTTAAGTACAAGAAGACTGAGTCTTCTTACTGACTATGTTTTGAGCCTTTCCTGTGAGACCAGTTTTAGATTCCGATGCTTCACTTCAGGATTACTGTATCCCTTGTACCTTCACTTTGCCGATGTGTAAGTGGGCTGTTTATTTTGTCTTTATGTAAGTAGGCTGTTTATGTTTTCTTCTTGGCAACGTTACGTAGTGCTCTATATGAAAATCACTGGCTGTGCTGTGTGCGGTCTGTGGCTAATTTGCTTTGTTGTCTGCCATTGTAGTGTTGGGCAGCGGCAGCTGGATGTGAACAGCGCGTAGCGCTATATATATTGTGACTATTAAGGTAAATACATTGTTTGTTCTCTACAAAAATCTTTAATTTGCTAACTATGCCCATCAGTAGTTAGTGCCTTCCGTAGTTTGAATCTTTTATTTAGCTGGCAGTAGTGGCGCTCGTTGTTTGCAGTAGCTTGAGTAACGAAGATTTTTGTGAGGTAAGTGATTTGTGAAAGGTATAGGTTAATGTTAGTCAGGGCCATTCTTTTGTAGAGATTTTTGAAAGTCAGATTGCGTTGCGCTAAAAATATTGTGTGTCACTTTAGTGAATATTTGGGTACGTTCAGTCTTGCGCAGCTGTTTGAAAAGCAAATAGTGTAAGAAGTTTATCAGCACAGTAATTCAGAAATAGTTCTAAGGGGACGTTTCAGATGAAACACAAAAATTGCATCGGAATTAAATACAAAAGGCACAATGCCGACCTAAGTACAAGAAGAATGAGTCTTCTTACTTTCTTTGATTTGAGCCTTTCCTGTGAGTCCAGTTTTACATTCCGATGCTTCTCTTCGGGTTTACTGTATCACTTGGACCTTCACATTGCCGGTGAAACAATGAAATTGCATCGGAATTATGTACAAATGGCACAATGCCGACTTAAGTACGAGAAGACTGAGTCCTCTTAATGTCTATGTTTTGAGCCTTATTTGTGAGACCAGTTTTAGATTCAGATGCTTCACTTCAGGTTTACTTTATCCCTTTGACCTCCACATTGACGATGAAACACAGAAATTGCATCGGAGTTAAGTACAAAAGTCACAATGCCGACTTAAGCATAAGAAGACTGAGACTTCTTACTGTCTATGATTTGAGCCTTTCCTGTGAGACCAGCTTTAGATTGCGATGCTTCACTTCAGGTTTACAGTATCACTTCGACCTTCAGCATGACTATAAAACACAGAAACTGCCACGGAATTAAATACAAAATGCACAATGCCGACTTAAGTACAAGAAGACTGAGTCTTCTTACTGTCTATGATTTGAGCCTTTCCTGTGAGACCAGTTTTACATTGCGATGCTTCTCTTCAGGTTTACTGTATCCCTTGGACCTTCACATTGACGATGAAACACAGAGATATCATCTCAATGTAAATCAAAAGGCACACTGCCGACTTATATACAAGAAGACTGAGCCTTCTTACTATCTAGGTTTTGAGCCATTCCTGTGAGATTAGTTTTAGATTCCGATGCTTCACATCAGGTTTACTGCATCCCTTGGACGTTCATTTTGACGATGAAACACAATAATTGCATCGGAATTAAATAGAAAAGGCACAATGCCGACCTAAGTACAAGAAGACTGAGTCTTCTTACTGTCTATGTTTTGAGCCGTTCCAGTTAGACCAGTTTTAGATTCAGATGCTTCACTTTAGGTTTACTGTATCCCTTGGACCTTCACATTGCCGATGAAACACAGAAAATGCATCGGAATTAAAGACAAAAGGCACAATGCCGACTTAAGTACAAGAAGACTGAGTCTTCTTACCGTCTATGCTTTGAGCCTTTGCTGTGGGACCAGTTTTAGATTCCGAAGCTTCACTTTAGGTTTATTGTATCCCTTGGCCCTTCACTTTCACGATGAAACACAGAAATTGCATCGGAATTAAATACAAAAGGCACAATGCCGACTTAAGGGCAAGGAAATTGAGCCTTCTGACAGTCTATGCTTTGAGCCTTTCCTGTGAGACCAGTTCTAGATTCCGATGCTTCACTTCAGATTTACTGCATCCCATGGACATCCAATTTGACGATGAAACACAAAAATTGCTTCGGAATTATGTACAAAAGGCACATTGCCGACTTACGGGCAAGAAGTTTGCGTCTTCGTACCGTTTATGTTTTGAGCCTTTCCTGTGAGACCAGTTTTAGGTTCCGATGCTTCACTTCAGTTTTACCTTAACCCTTGGACCATCCCATTGACGATAAAACACAGAAATTGCATCGGAATTGAATACAATAGGCACAATGCCGACTTAAGTACAAGAAGACTAAGACTTCTTACAGTCAATGTTTTGAGCCTTTCCTGTGAGACCAGTATTAGATTCCGATGCTTCACTTTAGGTTTTCTGCTTCCCTTGGACCTTTACTTTGACGATGAAACACAGAAATTGTATCGGAATTAAATACAAAAGGCACAACGCCGACTTAAGTACAAGAAGACGGCGTCTTCTTACTGTCTATGCTTTGAGCCTTCCCTGTGAGACCAGTTTTAGTTTCAGATGCTTCGCTTCAGGTTTACTTTATCCCTTCGACCCTTACATTGACGATTAAACACAGAAATTGTATCGGAATTAAATACAAAAGGCACAATGCCGACTTAAGTACAAGGAGACCGAATCTTCTTACTGTCTATGATTTGAGAGTATCCTGCGAGACCAGCTTTAGAATCTGATGCTTCACTTTAGGTTTACAGTATCCCTTGGTCCTTCACTTTGACTATCAAACACAGAAATTGTACCGGAATTTATTACAAAAGGCACAATGCCGACTTACGTACAAGAAGTCAGAGTCTTCTTACTGTCTATGTATTGAGCCATTCCTGTGAGACCAGCCTGAGATTCCGATGCTTCACATCAGGTTTAGTGTATCCCTCGGACCTTCACTTTGACGATAAAACTCAGAAATTGAATCGGAATTAAATACAAAAGCCACAATGCCGACTTAAGTACCAGAAAACTCAGTCATCTTACTGACTATAATTTGAGACTTTCCTGTGAGACCAGCTTTAGATTGCGATGCTTCCCTTCAGGTTTACTGCATCCCTTGGACCTTCACATTGACAATGAAGTACAGAAATTGCGTCTGAATTAAATAACAAAGGCACAATGCCTACTTAAAAAGTAGAAAACTGTGTCTTCTTGATGTCTATGTTTTGAGCCGTTCCTGTGAGACAAGTTTTTGATTCAGATGCTTCACTTCAGGTTTACTGTGTCCCTTACACCTTCACTTTTACTATGAAACACAGAAATCGCATCGGACTTAAATACAAAAGGCACAATGCCGACTTATAGACAAGAAGATTAAGTCTTTTTACCGTCTACGTTTTGAGCCTTTCCTGTGAGACCGTTTTTAGATTCCGATGCTTCACTTCAGGTTCACTGTATCCCTTGGACCTTCACATTGACGATGATAGACAGAAAGCGAATCGGAATTAAATACAAAAGGCACAATGCTGACTTAGGTCCAAGGAGACTGAGTTTTCTTACTGTCTATGCTTTCAGCCATTCCTGTGAGACCAGTTTTGGATTCCGAGGCTTCACTTCAGGTTTACTGTATCCCTTGGCCCTTCACAATGACGATGAGGCACAGAAATTGAATCGGAATTATTTACAAAAGGCACAATGCCGACTTAAGCACAAGAAGACTTAGCCTTCTTACTGTCTATGATTTGAGCCTTTCCTGTGAGACCAGCTTTTGATTCCGATGGTATACTTCAGGTTCCAATGCTTCACATGAGGTTTACTATATCCCTTGGACCTTTACTTTGACGATGAAACACAAAAATTGCATCGGAATTAAATACAAAAGGCACAATGCCGACTTAAGCACAAGAAGACTGAGTCTACTTAAAGTCTATGTTTTGAGCGTTTCCTGTGAACCAGTTTTAGATTATGATGCTTCACTTCAGATTTACTGTATCACTTGGATTTTCACATTGATGATGAGACACAGAAATTGAATCGGAATTAAATACAAAATGCACAATGCCGACTTAAGTACAAGAATACTGAGTCTTCTTACTGTCTATGTTTCGAGCCTTTCCGCTGAGACCAGTTTTGGATTCCGATGCTTCACGTCAGGTTTACTATAACCCTTGGACCTTTATATTGACGATGAAACACAGATATTGCATCGGAATTAAATACAAAAAGCACAATGCCGCCTTAAGTACAAGAAGACTGAGTCTTGTTTCTGTCTATGTTTGAGCACTTCCTGTGAGGCCAGCCTGAGATTCCGAAGATACATCATGTTTACAGTATGCCGTGGACATTTACTTTGACGATGTAACACAGAAATGGGATCGGAATTAAATACAAAATGCACAATGCCGACTTAAGTACAAGAAGACTGAGATTTCCTTCTGTCTATGATTTGAGCCTCTCCTGTGAGACCAGCCTGAGATTCCGATGCTTCACATCAGGTTTACTGTATCCCTTGGACATTCTCTTTGACGATGAAACACAGAAATTGCATCGGAATTAAATCCAAAAATCACAATGCCGTCTTATGTACAAGAAGTCTGAGTCTTCTTACTGTCTATTTTTGAGCCTTTCCTGTGAGACCAGTATTAGATTCCGATGCTTCACTTCAGGATTACTGTATCCCTTTCACCTTTACTTTGACGATGAAACACAAAAACTGCATGGGAATTAAATACAAAAGGCACAATGCCGACTTAAGTACAAGACGACAGAGTCTTCTTACTGTCTATGTTTTGAGCCTTTCCGCTGAGACCAGTTTTAGATTCCGATGTTTCACTTCAGGTTTACTGTATCCCTTGGACCTTCACATTGCAGAAGAGACACAGAAATTGACTCGGAATCAAATACAAAAGGCACAATGCCGACCTAAATAGTAGAAGACTGAGTCTTCTTAATGTCTATTTTTTTGAGCCGTTCCTGTGAGACCAGTTTTAGATTCAGATGCTTCACTTCAGGTTTACTGTGTCTCTTGGATCCTCACTTTTACTATGTAACACAGAAATTGCATCGGAATTAAGAACTAAAGGCACAATGCCGACTTAAGCACAAGAAGACTGAGTCTCCTTACTGTCTATGTTTTGAGCCTTTCCTGTGGGACCAGTTTTACATTCCAATGCTTCACTTCAGGTTTACTGTATCACTTGGATTTTCACATTGACGATGAGACACAGAAATTGAATCGGAATTAATTACAAAATTCACAATGCCGACTTAAGTACAAGAAGACTGAGTCTTCTTACTGTCTATGTTTTTAGCCTTTCCTGTGAGACCAGTTTTAGATTCCGATGCTTCACATCAGGTTTACTATTTCCCTTGGGCCTTCACTTTGACGATGAAACACAAAAATTGCATCGGAATTATATACAAAAGGCACAATGCCGACTTAAGTACAAGTAGTCTGAATCTTCTTACCGTCTATGTTTTGAGCCGTTCCTGTGAGACCAATTTTAGATTCCGATGCTTCACTACAGGTTTGCTTTATCCCTTGGACCTTTTCATTGACGATGAAACACAAAAATTGCATCGGAATTAAATACAAAAGGCACAAAGGCGACTTAAGTACAAGAAGACTGAGTTTTCTTTCTGTCTATGATTTGAATCTTTCCTGTGAGACCAGCCTGCGATTCCGATGCCTCACATCAGGTTTACAGTATCCTTTGGACATTCACTTTGACGATGAAACACAGAAATTGCATCGGAATTAAATACAAAAGGCACAATGCCGACTTATGTACAAGAAGACTGAGTCTTCTTACTGTCAATGTTTTGAGCCTTTTCTGTGAGACCAGTTTTAGATTCCGATGCTTTACTGCAGGATTACTGTATCCCTTGGACGTTTACTTTGACGATGAACCACAAAAATTGCGTGGGAATTAAATAAAAAAGTCACAATGCCGACGTAAGTACAAGAAGACTGAGTCTCCTTACTGCCTATTTTTGAGAGTTAGCTGTGGGACTAGTTTTATATCCCGATGCATCACTTCAGTTTTACTGTATTCCTTGGACTTTCACATTAACGATGAGTCACAGAAATTGCATCGCAATTAAACACAAAAGGCACAATGCCGACTTATGGACAAGCAGAAATAGTCTTCATACCGTCTATGTTTTGAGCCTTTCCTGTGAGACCTGTTTTAGATTCCGTTTCTTCACTTCAGGTTCACTGTATTCCTTGGACCATCACATTGACGATGAAACACAAAAATTGCATTGGACTTAAATACAAAAGGCACAATGCCAACCTAATTACAAGAAGACTGAGTCTTCTTACCTCTATGATTTGAGCCTTTCCTGTGACACCAGTTTTAGATTTCGATGTTTCACTTCAGGTTTACTGTATCCCTTGGACCTACACATTGACGATGACACACAGAAATTGCATCGGAATTAAATACACAAGGCACAATGCTGACTTAAATACAAGAAGACTGAGTCTTCTTACTGTCTATAATTTGAGGCTTTCCTGTGAGACCAGCTTTAGATAGCGATGCTTCACTTGAGGTTTACAGTATCCATTGGACCTTCACATTGACGATGAATCACAGAAATTGCATCGGATTTAAATACAAAAGGCATAATGCCGACTTACGTAGAAGAAGATTGAGTCTCCTTACTGTCTACGTTTTGAGCCTTTCCTGTGAGACCTGTTTTGGATTCCGAGACTTCGCTTCAGGTGTACTGTATCCCATGGCCCTTTACATTGACGATGATACACAGAAAGTGCATCGGAATTAAATACAAAAGGCGCAATGCCGACTTAAGTACAAGAAAACTGAGTCTCCTTACTGTCTATGTTTTGAGCCTTTCCTGTGGGGCCTGTTTTATATTCCGATGCTTCACTTCAGTTTTACTGTATCCCTTGGATTTTCACATTGACGATGAGACACACAATTTGTTCGGAAGTAAATACAAAAGGCACCTTGCCGACTTATGGACAACAAGATTGAAACTTCTTACCGTCTATGTTTTGAGCCTTTCCTGTGAGACCAGTTTTAGATTCTGATGCTTCACTTCACGTACACTGTATCCCTTGGCCCTTCACAATGACGATGAGGCACAGAAATTGCATCGGAGTTGAGTACAAAAGGCACAATGCCGACTTAAGCATAAGAAGACTGAGACTTCTTACTGTCTATGATTTGAGCCTTTCCTGTGAGACCAGCTTTAGATTGCAATGCTCCACTTCAGGTGTACTGTATCCCTTCGAAATTCAGTATGACGATAAAACACAGAAACTGCCTCGGAATTAAATACAAAATGCACAATGCCGACTTAAGTACAAGAAGACTGAGTCTTCTTACTGTCTATGTTTTGAGCCTTTCTTGTGAGACCAGTTTTAGATTCCGATGCTTCACTTCAGGCACAGACAAAGATATCCAGACAGGCAACCTCCGTAAGGGCCTGTTGACGCGGACAGGGGTTCGGGACGGGGGGTTGCAGCAGTTCTGTCAGATGACACGGGATGGCGCTGGGGTGCGAAACTGCTCGGACAGTGGGCCGCAGGTAACTGCACACGAGGCCGTGGCAGTGGAATTCCCCACCACCACTTCCCCTCAAATGCCGGCACAGGGCACCATCCAGTTCTGAGACATTTAGTCGCTGCCGCCAGTTGCAGCTGTATGCAGAATTATGCAACAGAATTGTCTTGTGACACTATGTTGTAACGTCTGTTATAGAAGGCCAGTTTTCAGCATAAAATCTAGTTATGAATATTGGCTCATCACGGCTCCCTATTAGAGAATCAGCCAGCTGCTACAGCTAAAATTGCGCACAGCGGAGAAGCGCAAAATTTTGTTGCGGCGCTACATTCCATTATTTGTTAGAAGTATTTTCCAACATTGCTTATTTCAAAAGGTCTGTCTTCACGTACTGTGAAGAACTTGTCTCAGGTTTTTGCTGCCTCGATCTGCGCAATACGTCACCGTCGAGAAGCTCGGCACAGTTCGCGCGCACTGTTACGTGTTGAAACGATTAAGTTTCATGTTGTTGCTGTTTATTTTTGCTTCTTTCGAGTTTGTTCGTTATGTTTGACATTAATAATGCCGAATTGTCATACGGCTGTGTGTGAAAACTGTAATCAGAAGACTAAAAGGCAGTAGTATTACTTGTCATAAGTTCCCTCGAACTCCTGAAACATTTGCTCAGTGGGTTCAGCTCTGTAGCAGTAGTGACAGCATTAACATTAAAAATGCTACTGCCTGTAGCAAAAACTTTAGAGAGGACGTTTGTTTATAGTATCTACAAGCTGAATTAAAGAAACTTCAACCAAAATAGGTTTTAAAGCCGACTGCAAATTCTATAAGCTTGTGAAACTCGTAAACGTGCACTTAACATGCTAGAAAAGGTAGATCAAAGCATAGAATCAGAGAAAGGTATAATCGAGGATGAAATTAAAAAAAACTTAATGAAGAATTATCACCATTGAGGGAAAACAATTCAGCGTTTAATTTGCTTTCGTTCTCAGTATATTGTTATCCGCTATTACTGTTTCACGCGTTAAGCAAAGAGAGGAAGTAATGCAAAGCATTAAGTATCTACACAGTGCTGACGACTAAAGTACACAAAAGGTTTGCTAAAAGCACTTCACGAGTAAGCAAAAAACAAGCTTAAGTGAAGCAGAAAATTTGTGTGTGTTGAGCATTTGATGAAATGATTGGCATATGCTACGACTAAGAAAGTGACGCCATATATGGACCACATAGCCTGGTACAGGTTGTGAGACCTCAGTTTCTCCTGGCGTATACAACTTTCAAATAATTTCCGGGAATTCAGCCAGGTAACACTTTCAGCAGTTTGCTTTGAAAATGGCGGGGTGTTCTCCCGCCGAAATATCGGCGGTCGCTGAAAGTGTTACCTGGCTGAATTCCTGGAAGTTATTTGAAAGGTACAGATTGTTATTGCATGTGGTTTATATGGAGCCTGGAAGCAGTCTGTATACTGCTGGTCACGAAAGAGACGCAAAAATGCATCACTGGATGTATTTCTTCCAGATCCGACTCCATAGAGCAATCACTTGGACATCATAGTGACAAGATAATAGTAATATCAAAAGGTCCTATAAGCTCTGCGGCAACTGAGGAACTATCTCGTCCTATCTTAATCGTCTCTTCAAACGCAGCTCTTTGTGTAAAGAAGCAGATGTGAATAAAAACCTGCCAAAACTTTTAATCGGAAGCTTCAAACTATTTCTCAAGAGATCTCCGCAATTTACACTAAGATCATTACTGTACCTACATCCGGATAAGGCACCTAACACGTCAGCAAAGACAATGAGGGCTAAACAGCTGCAGAAAGGAGCACACTTATGGAGAGCTTCCGCAGTTCATTCCATATGGTATTAACGTATTTAATTTGTTGTTGTTGAATTGTTGAAGTACGGCGATCAATACTGAAGCTTCACAATCATCAAATGCAGAAACGACAAGTAAATGGAATTCTATCGTTTCCTTTCTACTTAATATCTGCACGAAAAAAATGTTATACACTATTGCTGATTGTGACGAAAAAACTGCGTTTAGAAACTGAAAGCTCTTATGATTGTTGCGTTTCCTGTACTATTAAAAATGTGTAATACTTAATATCGACTGAAGGATGCCAAGTTATAACTTATCTCATAGAAAATGTTAAACAATAGAATGTATATGTCAAGGTGATCCATAATACGTAGTTATACATCTGTCATTACTAGAAAGACAATATGATAATTTCATTGCCGTGGGAAACAGTAAGTCCCTGTGTAGGTAAGCTTCATCAAACTCATATCTTATTACATCGCCCTTCAGTTTAGTAAATTAATGGTGGCTTAAGCGGAATACGGCCATGCGCGAACGTGAAAAATCGTCTCTTCTCGACAGTGACATCACGCGGAAGTGCTCGCTGCCGAAAGCGTTGGCCCAAATTTTCTATGTAAGTATTGCTTGTTGCTAACTACACAGATGCTGCTACCCTCTCTCGGTATCACCCCTCTGTCACCCCACCTTGCTACCCTTGACGTCTGGGAGACCGTTGCCGAAGCGCCTCCAGCGTGATCTCCCGAAACTAAGCAGGCGACACGCCTGACATCTACTGTCGTCTAACGGAACTATGACCACAACCCCGGGACAGTGGTTTAGGGGGGGCTTCCTCTCTGTATATGTTACTCTGTGCTTCACATTTACTTTATCCCTTGGACCTTTAAATTGACGATGAAACACACAAATTGCATCGGAATTAAATACAAAAGGCACAATGCCGACTTAAGTACAAGGAGACTGAGTCTTCTTACTGTCTATGCTTTGAGAGTTTCCTGTGAGATCGGTTTTGGATTCCGAGGCTTCACTTCAGGTGTACTGTATCCCTTGTCCCTTCACAATGAAGATGAGACACAGAAATTGCATCGGTATTAAGTACAAAACACACAATGCCGACATAAGCATAAGAAGACTGAGTCTTCTTACTGTCTAGGTTTTGTGCCTTTCCTGTGAGACCAGTTTTAGATTCAGATGCTTCACTTCAGGATTACTGTGTCCCTTCGACCTTCACTTTTACTTTGGAACACACAAATTGCATCGGAATTAAATACAAAAGGCACAATCCCGACTTAAGTACAAGGAGACTGAGTCTTCTTACTCTCTATGCTTTGAGCCGTTCCTGTAAGACCAGTTTTGGATTCCGAGGCTTCACTTCAGGTTTACTGTATCCCTTGGAACTTCACATTGACGATGAGGCACAGAAATTGCATCGGATTTAAAAACAAAAGGCACAATGCCGACTTAAGTACAAGAAGACTAAGTCTCCTTACAGGCTATGTTTTGAGCCTTTCCTGTGGGACCTGTTTTACATTCCGATGCTTCACTTCAGGTTTACTGTATCCCTAGGACCTTCACTTTGACGATTAAACTCAGAAATTGCATCGGAATTAAATACAAAAGGCACAATGCTGACATAAGTTCAAGAACACTGATTCTTCTTACCGTCTATGATTTGATCCTTTCCTGTGACACCAACTTTAGATTCAGATGCTACACTTCAGGTTTACTGTATCCCTTAGACCTTCACATTGACGATGAAACACAGAAATTGCATCGGACTTAAATACAAAATTCACAATGCCGTCTTAAATACAAGGAGACTGAGTCTTCTTACTGTCTATGCTTTCAGCCTTTCCTGTGAGACCAGTTTTGGATTCCGAGGCATCACTTCAGGAGTACTGTATCCCTTGGCCCTGCACAATGACGAAGAGACACAGAAATTGCATCGGAATTAAATACAAAATGCACAATGCCGACTTATGGACAATATGATTTAGTCTTCTTACCATCTATGCTTTGAGCCTTTCCTGTGAGACCAGTTTTAGATTCCGATGCTTCACATCAGATTTACTGTATCCCTTGGACCTTCACATTGACGATGAAACACAGAAATTATGTCGGATTTAATTACAAAAGGCAAAATGCCAACCTAATTACAAGAAGACTGAGCCATCTTGCTTCTATGATTTGAGCCTTTCCCGTGACACCAGTTTTAGATTGCGATGCTTCACTTCAGGTTTACTGTATTTATTGGACCTACACATTGACGATGAAACACAGAATTTGCATCGGATTAAAATACAAAAGGCACAATGCCGACTTAAGTACAAGAAGACTAAGTCTCCTTACTGTCAATAACTTGAGGCTTCCTGTGAGACCGGCTTTAGATAGCGATGCTTCACTTCAGGTTTACTGTATCCCTAGGACTATCACATTGACGATGAAACACAGAAATTGCGTCGGAATTAAATACAAAAGGCACAATGCCGACTTAAGTAGTAGGAGACTGAGTTTTCTTACTGCCTATGATTTGAGCCGTTCCTGTGAGACCAGTTTTAGATTCAAATGCTTCACTTCACGTTCACTGTATCCCTTCGACCTTAACATCGACGATGAAACACAGAAATTGCATCGGAATTAAATACAAAAGGCACTATGCTAACTTAAGTACAAGTAGACTGAGTCTTCATAATATCTATGGCTTGAGCCTTTCTTGTGAGACCAGTTTTAGAGTCCGATGCTTCACTTCAGGTTTACTGTATCCCTTGGACCTTTACATTGACGATGAAACACAGATATTGCATCGCAATTAAATGCAAATGGCACAATTGCCGACCTAAGTACAAGAAGACAGAGTCATCTTACTGTCAATGTTTTGAGCCTTTCCTCTGAGACCAATTTTAGATTCCGATGCTTCATTTCAGGATTACTGTATCCCATGGACCTTCACATTGACGAAGAGACACAGAAATTGCATCGGAATTAAATACAAAAGGCACACTGCCGACTTATGGACAATAAGGAATAGTCTTCTTACCATCTATGTTTTGAGCCTTTCCTGTGAGACCAGTTTTAGATTCCGATGTTTCACTTCAGGTTCACTGTATTCCTTGGACTTTCACAGTGACGAAGATACACTGAAATTGTCTCGGAATTAATTACAAAAGGCTCAATGCCGACTTAAGTACGAGAAGACTGAGTCTTTTTACTGTCTATGATTTGAGCAGTTCCTGTGAGACCAGTTTTAAATTCCGATGCTTCACTTCAGGTTAACTGTATCCCGTGGACCTTCACTTTGACGATGAAACACAAAAATTGCATTGGACTTAAATACAAGAGACACAATGCCAGCCTAATTACAAGAAGACTGAGTCTTCTTACTTCTATGAGTAGAGCCTTTCCTGTGACACCTGGTTTAGATTCCAATGCTTCACTTCAGGTTTACTGTATCCCTTGGACTTTAATATTGACGAAGAAACACAGAAATTGCATCGGATTTAAAACCAAAAGGCACAAAGCCGACTTAAGTACAAGAAGACTGAGCCCCTTACTGTCTATGTTTTGAGCCTTTCCTGTGGGACCTGTTCTACATTCCGATGCTTCACTTCAGGTTTACTGTATCCCTTGGATGTTCACATTGACGATGAGACACAGAAATTGCATCGGAATTAAATACAAAAGGTACAATGCCGACTTATGGACAAGAAGATTGAGTCTTCTTACCGTCTATGTTTTGAGCCTTTCCTGTGAGACCAGTTTTAGATTCCGATGCTTCACTTCAGGTTCACTATATCCCTTGGACCTTCACATTGACGATGATACACAGAAAGTGAATTGGAATTAAATACAAAAGGCACAATGCGGACTTAAGTACAAGAAGACAGAGTCTTCTTATTGTCTATGCTTTGAGCCTTTCCTGTGAGACCAGTTTTGGATTCCGAGGCTTCACTTCAGGTGTACTGTATCCCTTGGCCCTGCACAATGACGATGAGTCACAGAAATTGCATCGGAATAAAGTACAAAATGCACAATGCCGACTAAAGTACAAGAAGACTGAGTTTTCTTACTGTCTATGATTTGGGCTTTTCCTGTGAGATCAGCCTTAGATTCGGATGCTTCACTTGAGGTTTACTGTATTCCTTGGACCTTCACTTTGACGATGAAACTCAGAAATTGCATCGGAATTAAATACAAAAGGCACAATGCCGACTTAAGTACAAGAAGACTGAGTATTCTTTCTGTCTATGATTTGAGCCTCTCCTGTGAGACCAGCCTGAGATTCAGATGCTTCACATCAGGTTTACTGTATCCCTTGGACATTCACTTTGACGATGAAACACTGGAATTGCATCGGAATTAAATACAAAAGGCACAATGCCGACGTAAATACAAGAAGACTGAGTCTTCTTACCGTGTATGTTTTGAGACATTCCTGTGAGACCAGTTTTAGATTACGATGCTTCACATCTGGTTTACTGTATCCCTTGGACCTTCACATTGACGAAGCGGCACAGAAATTTCATCGGGATTAAATACAAAAGTCACAATGCTGATTTAAGTACAAGAAGTCTGAATCTTCTTACCGTCTATGTTTTGAGCCTTTCCTGTGAGACCAGTTTTAGATTCCGATGCTTCACTTCAGGTTTACTTTATCCCTTGGACCATTACATTGACGATGAAACACAGAAATTGCATCGGAATTAAATACAAAAGGTACAATGCCGACTTAAGTACAAGAAGACTGATTCTTCTTACTGTCTATGATTTGAGCCTTTCCTGTGAGAACAACCTTAGATACGGATGCTTCACTTCAGGTTTACTGTATCCCTAGGACCTTCACTTTGACGATGAAACTCTGAAATTACATCGGAATTAAATACAAAAGGCACAATGCTGACTTAAGTTAAAGAACATTGATTCTTCTTACTGTCTATGATTTGATCCTTTCCTGTGACACCAGCTTTAGATTCAGATGCTTCACTTCAGGTTTACTGTATCCCTTAGACCTTCACATTGACGATGAAACACAGAAATTGCATTGGGACTTAAATACAAAATTCACAATGCCGTCTTAAGTACAAGGAGACTGAGTCTTCTTAATGTCTATGCTTTCAGCCTTTCTTGTGAGACCAGTTTTGGATTCCGAGGCATCACTTCAGGAGTACTGTATCCCTTGGCCCTGCACAATGACGAAGAGACACAGAAATTGCATCGGAATTAAATACAAAATGCACAATGCCGACTTATGGACAATATGAGTTAGTCTTCTTACCATCTATGTTTTGAGCCTTTCCTGTGAGACCAGTTTTAGATTCCGATGCTTCACTTCAGGTTCACTGTATTCCTTGGACCTTCACATTGACGATGAAACACAGAAATTGTGTCGGAATTAATTACAAAAGGCACAATGCCGACCTAAGTACGAGAAGACTGAGTCTTCTTACTGTCTATGATTTGAGCCTTTCCTGTGAAGCCAGTTTAAGATTCCGTTGCTTCACTTCAGGTTTACTGTATCCCTTGGACCTTCACTTTGACGATGAAACACAAAAATTGCGTCGGATTTAAATACAAAATACAAAATGGCAACCTAATTACAAGAAGACTGAGCCATCTTACTTCTATGATTTGAGCCTTTCCCGTGACACCAGTTTTAGATTGCGATGCTGCACTTCAGGTTTACTGTATTCGTTCGACCTACACATTGACGATGAAACACAGAAAATGCATCGGATTAAAATACAAAAGGCACAATGCCGACTTAAGTACAAGAAGACTAAGTCTCCTTACTGTCAATAACTTGAGGCTTCCTGTGAGACCGGCTTTAGATAGCGTTGCTTCACTTCAGGTTTACTGTATCCCTTGGACTTTAAATTTGACGAAGAAACATAGAAATTGATTCGGGATTAAATACAAAAGGCCGTGTGCAGACTTAAGTAGTAGAACACTCTATCTTCTTAATGTCTTCGTTTTGAGGCGTTCCTGTGAGACCAGTTTTAAATTCAGATGCTTCACTTCAAGTTTACTGTGTCCCTTGTTCCTTCAGTTTTACTATGGAACACAGATATTGCAACGGAATTAAATACAAAGAGCACAAAGCCGACTTAGTACAAGGAGACTTAGTCTTTTACCTCTCTATGCATCGAGCCTTTCCTGTGAGACCATTATTAGAATCCGAGGCGTCACATCAGGTTTACTGTATCCCTTGGACATTCTCTTTGACGATGAAACACAGAAATTGCATCGGAATTAAATCCAAAAATCACAATGCCGTCTTATGTACAAGAAGTCTGAGTCTTCTTACTGTCTATTTTTGAGCCTTTCCTGTGAGACCAGTATTAGATTCCGATGCTTCACTTCAGGATTACTGTATCCCTTTCACCTTTACTTTGACGATGAAACACAAAAACTGCATGGGAATTAAATACAAAAGGCACAATGCCGACTTAAGTACAAGACGACAGAGTCTTCTTACTGTCTATGTTTTGAGCCTTTCCGCTGAGACCGGTTTTAGATTCCGATGTTTCACTTCAGGTTTACTGTATCCCTTGGACCTTCACATTGCAGAAGAGACACAGAAATTGACTCGGAATCAAATACAAAAGGCACAATGCCGACCTAAATAGTAGAAGACTGAGTCTTCTTAATGTCTATTTTTTTGAGCCGTTCCTGTGAGACCAGTTTTACATTCCAATGCTTCACTTCAGGTTTACTGTATCACTTGGATTTTCACATTGACGATGAGACACAGAAATTGAATCGGAATTAATTACAAAATGCACAATGCCGACTTAAGTACAAGAAGACTGAGTCTTCTTACTGTCTATGTTTTTAGCCATTCCTGTGAGACCAGTTTTAGATTCCGATGCTTCACATCAGGTTTACTATTTCCCTTGGGCCTTCACTTTGACGATGAAACACAAAAATTGCATCGGAATTATATACAAAAGGCACAATGCCGACTTAAGTACAAGTAGACTGAATCTTCTTACCGTCTATGTTTTGAGCCGTTCCTGTGAGACCAATTTTAGATTCCGATGCTTCACTACAGGTTTGCTTTATCCCTTGGACCTTTTCATTGACGATGAAACACAAAAATTGCATCGGAATTAAATACAAAAGGCACAAAGGCGACTTAAGTACAAGAAGACTGAGTTTTCTTTCTGTCTATGATTTGAATCTTTCCTGTGAGACCAGCCTGAGATTCCGATGCCTCACATCAGGTTTACAGTATCCTTTGGACATTCACTTTGACGATGAAACACAGAAATTGCATCGGAATTAAATACAAAAGGCACAATGCCGACTTATGTACAAGAAGACTGAGTCTTCTTACTGTCAATGTTTTGAGCCTTTTCTGTGAGACCAGTTTTAGATTCCGATGCTTTACTGCAGGATTACTGTATCCCTTGGACGTTTACTTTGACGATGAACCACAAAAATTGCGTGGGAATTAAATAAAAAAGTCACAATGCCGACGTAAGTACAAGAAGACTGAGTCTCCTTACTGCCTATTTTTGAGAGTTAGCTGTGGGACTAGTTTTATATCCCGATGCATCACTTCAGTTTTACTTTACTCCTTGGACTTTCACATTAACGATGAGTCACAGAAATTGCATCGCAATTAAACACAAAAGGCACAATGCCGACTTATGGACAAGCAGAAATAGTCTTCATACCGTCTATGTTTTGAGCCTTTCCTGTGAGACCTGTTTTAGATTCCGTTTCTTCACTTCAGGTTCACTGTATTCCTTGGACCATCACATGACGATGAAACACAAAAATTGCATTGGACTTAAATACAAAAGGCACAATGCCAACCTAATTACAAGAAGACTGAGTCTTCTTACCTCTATGATTTGAGCCTTTCCTGTGACACCAGTTTTAGATTTCGATGTTTCACTTCAGGTTTACTGTATCCCTTGGACCTACACATTGACGATGACACACAGAAATTGCATCGGAATTAAATACAAAAGGCACAATGCCGACTTAAGTACAAGAAGGCTGAGTCTTCTTACTGTCTATAATTTTAAGCTTTCCTGTGAGACCAGCTTTAGATAGCGATGCTTCACTTGAGGTTTACAGTATCCATTGGACCTTCACATTGACGATGAATCACAGAAATTGCATCGGATTTAAATACAAAAGGCATAATGCCGACTTACGTAGAAGAAGATTGAGTCTCCTTACTGTCTTTGTTTTGAGCCTTTCCTGTGTGACCAGATTTAGATTCAGATGCTTCACTTCAGGTTTACTGTACCCCTTGGATCTTCACTTTAACGATGAAACACAAACATTGCATCGGAATTAAATACAAAAGTCACAATGCCGACTTAAGTACAATAAGGCTGAATCTTCTTACTGTCTATGTTTTGAGCCTTTCTTGTATTACCAGTTTTAGATTCCGATGCTTCACTTCAGGTTTACTGTTTCCCTTGGACCTATACATTGACGATAAAACAGAGATATTGCAACGGAATTAAATACAAATGGTTACAATGCCGACGTAAGTACTAGAAGATTGAGTCTTCTTACTGTCTATGTTTTGAGCCGTTCCAGTGAGGCCAGTTTTACATTCAGATGCTTCACTTCACGTTTACGTTATACCTTGGACCTTTAGATTGAAGATGAAACACAGAAATTGCATCGGAATTAGATACAAAAGGCACAATGCTTACTTAAGTACAAGAAGACTGAGTCTTCTTACTGTCTATGCTTTGAGCCTTTTCTGTGTGACCAGTTTTAGATTCCGATGCTTCACTTCAGGTTTATTGTATCCCTTGGACCTATTCATTGACGATGAAACACGGATATTGCATCGGAATTAAATACAAAAGGCACAATGCCGACTTAAGTGCAAGAAGACTGAGTCTCCTTACTGCCTATGTTTTGAGCCATTCCTGCGGGACCAGTTTTAGATTCCGATGCTTCACTTCAGGTTTAATGTATTACTTGGACTTTCACATTGACGATGAAATACAGAAATTGCGTCGGAATTAAATACAAAAGTCACAATTCCGGCTTACGTGCAAGAAGGCTGAATCATCTTACCGTCTATGTTTTGAGCCTTGCTTGTATTACCAGTTTTATATTCCGATGCTTCACTTCAAGTTTACTGTATCCCTTGGACCTTTACATTGGCGATAAAACACAGATAATTCAGCGGAATTAAATACAAATGGTTGCAATGCCGACTTAAGTTCTGGAATTCTGAGTCTTCTTACTGTCTATGTTTTGAGCCGTTTCTGTGAGACCAGTTTTAGATTCAGATGCTTCACTTGACGTTTACTTTCTACCTTGGAACTTTACATTGACGATGAAACACAGAAATTGCATCGGAATTAAATACAAAAGGCACAATGCCGACTTAAGTTCAAGAAGACTGAGTCTTCTTACTGTCTATGTTTTGAGCCGTTCCTGTGAGGCCAGTTTTAGATTACGATGCTTCACTTCAGGTTTACTGTATACCTAAGCCCATCACAATGACGATGGAACACAGAAATTGCATCGGTATTAAACACATAAGGCACAATGCCGACTTAAGGAGAAGAAGAATGAGTTTTCTTACCGTCAATGTTTTGAGCCTTTCCTGTGAGACGAGTTTTGGATTCCGTTGCTTCACTTCAGGTTCACTGTATCCATTGGACCTTCACATTGACGTTGAAGGACAGAAAGTGCATCGGAATTAAATTTATATGGCACAATGCCGTCTTAAGTACAAGAAGACTGAGTCTTCTTACTGTCTATGTTTTGAACCATTCCTGTGAGACCAGCTTTAGATTCAGATGCTTCACTTCAGGTTTACCTTATCCCTTGGCCCTCCACATAGACGATGAAACACAGAAATTGCATCGGAAATAAATACAAAAGCAAATTGCCGTCTTAAGTACAAGAAGAGTGAGTATTCTTACTGTCTATAATTTGAGCCTTTCCTCTGACACCATCTTTAAATTGCTATGCTTTACTTAACGTTTACTGTATCCCCTCGTCCTTTACTTTGACCATGAGACACAGAAATAGCATCGGAATACAAAAGGCACAATGCCGACCTACGTACAGGAAGACTGAGTCATCTTATTATCTATGTTTTCAGCCTTTCCTGTGAGATCAGTATTAGATTTCGATGCTTCACTTCTGGTTTACTGTATCACTTAGGCCTTTACTTTGACGAAGAATCAAAAAAATAGCATCGGAATCATACACAAATGGCACAATGATGACTTAAGTACAAGAAGTCTGAGTCTTCTTACTGTCTACCATTTGAGCCTTTCCTGTGAGACCAGATTTAGATTCCGATGCATTACTTTAGGTTTACTGTATTCCTTTGACCTTCAGTTTGACTATGAAACACAAAAATTGCCTCGGAATTAATTACAAAATGCTTAATGCCGACTTAAGTACAAGAAGACTGAGTCTTCTTACTGTCTATGTATTGAGCCTTTCATGTGAGACCAGTTGTAGTTTCCGATGCTTTACTTCAGGTTTACTGTATCCATTGGACCATTACTTTGACGATTAATCAAAAAAATTGCATCGTAATCAAACACAAAAGGCACAATGCCGACTTAAGTCCAAGGAGACAGAGTCCTCTTAATCTCCATGTTTTGAGCCTTGCCTGTGTGACCAGTTTTGGATTCCGACTCTTCACTTCAGGTTTACTGTATCCCTGGGACCATCACATTGACGACGAAACACAAAAATTGCAGCGGAATTAAATACAAAAGGCACAATGCCGACTCAAATACAAGAAGACTGAGTCTTCTTACTGTCTATGATTTCAGCCTTTCCTGTGAGACCATCTTGGGATTCCGATGCTTCCCTTCAGGTTTACTGTATCACTACGACCCTCACATTTACGGTGAAACACAGAAATTGCATCGGAATTGAAACAAAATCCACAAAGCCGACCTAAGTACAAGAAGACTGAGTTTTCTTATCGTCTATGTTTTGAACCTTTCCTGTGAGACCAGTTTTAGATTCCGATGCTTCACTTCAGGTTCAGTGTATCCCTTGGACCTTCGCATTGACGATGAAGCACAGAAGTTGCTTTGGAATTAAACTCAAAAGGCACAATGCCATCTTCAGTACGAGAAGACTGAGTCTTCTTACTGTCTATGTTTTGGGCCTTTCCTGTGATACCAGTTTTCGATTCCGATGCTACACTTCAGGTTTACTACATCCCTTGGACCATCACTTTGACGAAGAAACACAAAAATTGCAACGGAATTAAATACAAAACGCATAATGCCGACCTAAGTAGAAGAACACAGAGTCTTCTTTCTGTCTATGATTTGAGCCTTTCCTGTGGGACCAGTTTTAGATTCCGATGGTTTACTTCAGGTTTACTGTATCAATTGGACCTTAACATTGACGATGAAACACAGATATTTCAACGGATTTAAATACAAAAGGCACAAGGCCAACTTAAGTACAAGAAGACTGATTTTTCTTACTGTCTATGTTTTGAGCCTTTCCTGTGAGACCAGTATTAGATTCCGATGCTTCACTTCATGTTTGCTGTATCACTTGGACCTTCGCAATAGCGATGAAACACCAAAGTTGCATCGGAATTAAATACAAATGCACAATGCCGACTTCAGGGCAAGACGACTCTGTCTTCTTACTGTCTACGATTTGGACCTTTCCTGTGAGACCGGCTTTAGATTCCCATCCTTCACTTCAGGTTTTACTGTATCCCTTGGACCTTCACTTTGACGATGAAACACAGAAATTGCATCGGAATTAAATACAAAAGTCACAATGCTGACTTAAGTACTTGAAGACTGAGTCTTCTTACTGTCTATGATTTGGGCCGTTCCTGTGAGACGAGCTTTAGATTCGGATGCTTCACTTCAGGTTTACTGTATCCCTTGGCCCATCACTTTCACGATGAATCACAGAAATTGCATCGGAATTAAATACATAAGGCAAAATGCCGACTTAAGGACAAGAAGAATGAGTCTTCCCACCGTCTATGTTTTGAGCCTTTCCTGTGACACGAGTTTTAGATTCCGAAGCTTTACTTCAGGTTCAGTGTATGCCTTGGACCTTCACATTGATGATGAAACACAGAAATTGCATTGGAATTAAACTCAAAAGGCACAATGCCGACTTCAGTACGAGAAGACTGAGGCTTCTTATTGTCTATGTTTTGAGCATTTCCTGTGAGTCTAGTATTAGATTACGATGCTTCACTTCATGTTTGCTGTATCACTTGGACCTTCGCAATGGCGTTGAAACACCAAAGTTGCATCGGAATTAAGTACAAATCCACAATGCCGACTTCAGGACAAGACGACTGTGTCTTCTTACTGTCTACGATTTGAACCTTTCCTGTGAGACCGGCTTTAGATTCCCATGCTTCACTTCAGGTTTTACTGTATCCCTTGGACCTTGACTTTGACGATGAAACACAGAAATTGCATCGGAATTAAATACAAAAGTCACAATGCTGACTAAAGTACTTGAAGACTGAGTCTTCTTACTGTCTATGTTTTGAGCCGTTCCTGTGACACGAATATTAGATTCAGATGCTTCACTTCAGGTTTATTGTATCCCTTGGAACCTTACATTATCGATGAAACACAAAAATTGCATCGGAATTAATTACAAAAGTCACAATGCTGACAGGAAGAGTGAGTCTTTTTTTTTTGTCTATGATTGGAGCCTTTCCTGTGGGACCAGCTTTAGATTCCGGTGCTTCATATCAGGTTTACTGTATCCCTTGGACCTTTACTTTGACGATGAAACACAGAAATTGCATCACAATTAAATACAAAATGCACAACGCCGACTTCAGTACAAGAAGACTGAGTCTTCTTACTGTCTATGGTTTGAGCCATTCCTGTGAGACCAGTTTTAGATTCCGATGTTTCACTTCAGGTTTGCTGTATCCCCGGGACCTTCACATTGACGATGAAACACAGAAATTGCATCGGAATTAAATACAAAAGGCAATAGGCCGACTTAAGTACAAGAAGACTGAGTCTTTTTACTGTCTATAATTTGAGGCCTTCTTGTGAGACCAGCTTTAGATTGCGATGCTTCACTTCAGGTTTACTGTATCCCTTCGACTTCACTTTGACGATGAAACACAGAAATTGCATCAGAATTAAATACAAAAGGCACAATGCCGACAAAAGTACAAGAAGACTGAGTCTTCTTACTGTCTATTATTTGAGGCCTTCCTGTGAGACCAGCTTTAGATTGCGATGCTTCACTTCAGGTTTACTGTATCCCTTCGACCATCACTTTGACGATGAAACACAGAAATTGCATCAGAATTAAATACAAAAGGCACAATGCCGACCTAAGTACAAGAAGACTGAGTCTTCTTACTAACTATGTTTTGAGCCTTTCTTGTGAGACCAGTTTTAGATTCCGATGCTTCACTTCAGGTTTACTGAATACCTTGTACCTTGACATTGATGATGAAACACAGATACGAAACTGCATATTGCATTGGAATTAAATACAAATGGCACAAGGCCGACTTAAGTACTAGAAGACTGAGTCTTCTTACTGTGTATGATTGAACCGTTCCTGTGAGACCAATTTTAGGTTCAGATGCTTCACTTCAGGTTTACTTTATCCCTTGGACCTTTACATTGTCGATGAAACACAGACATTGCATCGGAATTAAATACAAAAGGCACAATGCCGACTTAACTACAAGAAGACTGAGTTTCCTTACTGCCTAAGATTTGAGCCTTTCCTGTGAGACCGGTTTCAGATTCCGATGCTTCACTTCAGGTTTGCTGTATCCCCGGGACCTTCACATTGACGATGAAACACAGAAATTTCATCGGAATTAAATACAACGGCACAATGCCGACTTAAGTACAAGAAGACTGAGTCTTCTTACTGTCTATAGTTTGAGCGTTTCCTGTGACACCATCTTCAGATTTCAATGCTTTACCTCAAGTTTACTGTATTCCATTGAACTTGACTTTGACGGTGAAACACAAAATTTTCACCGGAGTTAAATACAAAAGGCACAATGCCAACTTAAGCACAGGAAGACTGAGTCTTCTTACCTTCTATAATTTGAGCCTTTGCTGTGAGACTAGTTTTAGATTCCGATACTTCACTTCAGGTTTACTGTATCCCTTAGACCATCACATTGACGATGAAACACAGAAATTGCATCGGAATTAAATACAAAGGCACAATGCCGACTTAAGTACATGAACACTGAGTCTTCTTGCTGTCTATAATTTGAGCTTTTCCTGTGACACCATCTTTAGATCGCGATGCTTTACTTCAGGTTTACTGTATCCCTTGGACCTTGAATTTGACGGTGAAACACAAAAATTTGATCGGAATTAAATACTAAAGGCACAATGAATTCTTAAGTACAAGAAGACTGAGTCTTCTTACTTTTTATGTTTTGAGCCTTTGCTGTGAGACCAGTTTTAGATTCCAATGCTTCACTTCAGATTTACTGTATCCCTTAGACCTTCACATTGACGATGAAACACAAAAATTGCTCCGAAATGAATACAAATATCACAATGCCGTCTTAAGTACAAGAAGAATGAGACATCTTACTGTCTATGTTTTGAGCCTTTCCTGTGAGACCAGTTTTAGATTCAGATGCTTCACTTCGTGTTTACCTTATCCATTGGACCTCCACAGTGACGATGAAACACAAAAATTGCATCGGAATTAAATACAAAAGGCACATTGCCGTCCTAAGTACAAGAAGACTGACTCCTCTTACTGTCTATAATTTGAGCCTTTCCTGTGACACCATCTTTTAATTGAGATGCTTTACTTCAGGTTTACTGTATCCCTTCGACCTTTACTTTGACGATGAGACACAAAAATTGCATCGGAATTAAATACAAAAGCCACAATGCTGACCGAAGTACAGGAAGACTGAGTCATCTACCCTATCTATGTTTTGAGCCTTTCCTGTGAGACCAGTTTTAGAATTCGGTGCTTCACTTCAGGTTTACTGTGTCCCTTGGACCTATACTTTGACAATGAAACAAAGAAATTGCATCGGAATTAAATACAAAAGGCACAATGCCGACTTAAGTACTAGCTGATTGAGCCTTCTTACTGTCTAAGTTTTGAGCCGTTCCTGTGAGACCAGTTTTAGATTCAGATGCTTCACTACAGGTTTACGTTATCCCTTTGAACTATACATTGACGATGAAACACAGACATTGCATCGGAATTAAATACAAAAGGCACAATGCCGACTTATGGACTAGAAGAAGTAGTCTTCTTACCGTCTATGTTTTGAGCCTTTCCTGTGAGACCAGTTTTAGGTTCCGATGCTTCACTTCAGGATCAGTGTATCCCTTGGACCTTCACATTGACGATGAAACACAGAAATTGCATCGGAATTAAATTCAAAAAGCGCAATGCCGACGTCAGTACGAGAAGATTGAGTCTTCTTACTGTCTATGTTTTGAGCCTTTAGTGTGAGACCAGTTGTAGATTCCGATGCTTCACTTCAGGTTTACTGTATACCTTGGACTTTTTCTTTGACGAAGAAACAAAAAAAAATTGCATCGGAATCAAACACAAAAGGCACAATGCCGTCTTAAGTATAAGGAGACTAGGTCTTCTTACTCTCTATGTTGTCAGCCTTTCCTGTGAGACCAGTTTTGGATTCCGAGGCTTCACTTCAGGTTTACTGTATCCCTTGGACCTTCACATTGACGATGAAACACAAAAATTGCATCGGAATTAAATACGAAAGGCACAATGCCGACTTAAGAACAAGAAGACGGTCTATGCTTTGAGCCTTTCCTGTGAAACCAGTTTTGGATTCCGAGGCTTCACTTCGGGTTTACTGTATTCCTTGGACCTTCACAGTGAGGATGAGGCACAGAAATTGCATCGGAATTAAATACAAAAGGCACAATACCCACTTAAGTACATGAAAACTGAGACACCTCACTGCCTATGTTTTGAGCCATTCCTGTGGGACCAGTTTTAGATTCCGATGCTTTACTTCAGAGTTTCCCTTGGACCTTTACATTGACGATGAAACACAGATATTGCAACGGATTTAAATACAAAAGGCACAATGCAGGCTTAAGTACAAGAAGACTCATTCTTCTTACTGTCTAAGTTTGAGCCTTTCCTGTGAGACCAGTTTTGGATTCCGAGGCTTCACCTCGATTTTACTGTATTCCTTGGACCTTCACATTGAGGATGAGGCACAGAAATTGCATCGGAATTTAATACAAAAGGCACAATACCCACTTAAGTACATGAGGACTGAGTCACCTCACTGCCTATGTTTTGTGCCTTTCCTGTGAGAAAAGCTTTAGATTCCGATGCTTCACTTTAGGTTTACTGTATCCCGTGGACTTTCACTTTGACTATGAAACACAGAAATTGCATCGGAATTATTTACAAAAGGCACATTGCAGACTTAAGTACAAGAAGACTGAGTCTTCTTACTGTCAATGTATAGAGCCTTTAGTGTGAGACCAGTTGTAGATTCCGATGCTTCACTTCAGGTTTACTGTATCCCTTGGACCCTTACATTTACAATGAAATAAAAAAATTGCATCGGAATCATAAACAAAAGGCACAATGCCGACTTATATACCAGAAGACTGAGTCTTCTTACTGTCTATGATTTGAGCCTTTCGTGTGAGACCAGCTTTGGATTCAGATGCATCACTTCAAGTTTACTGAATCCCTTCTACTTTCACTTTGACGATGAAACACAGAAACTGCATTGGAATTAAATACAAAAAGCACAATGCCGACCTAAGTACAAGAAGACTGAGTCTTCTTACTGTCTATGTTTTGAGCCTTTCCTGCGAGTCCAGTTTTAGAATCCGATGTTTCACTTTAGGTTTACTGTATGCCTTGGACCTTTACTTTGACGATGAAACACAGAAATTCCACCGTAATTAAATGCAAAAGGCACAATGCCGTCATATGTACAAGAAGACTGGGTCCTCTTACTGTCTATGTTTCGAGCCTTTCCTTGACACCAGCTTTAGATTCCGATGCTTCACTTCAGGTTTTCTGTAACCCTTAGACCTTCACTTTGACGATGAAACATAGAAATAGCATCGGATTTAAATACAAATGACACAATGCCGACATAAGTACAAGAAGGGTGAGTCTTCTTTCTGTCTATGATTTGAGCCTTTCCTGTGAGACCAGCTTTTGATTCCGAAGCTTCACATCAGGTTTACTGTATCCCTTCGACATTTACTTAGACGATGAAACAAAGAAATTGATGCACAACGCCGACTTATGTACAAGAAGACTGCGTCTTCTTACTGTCTAAGTTTTGAACCTTTCCTGTGAGACCAGTTTTTGATTCCGATGCTTCACCTCAGGTTTACTGTATCCCTTGGACCTTTATTTTGACGATGAAACACAAAAATAGCATCGGAATTAAATACAAAGGGCACAATGAAGACTTATGGACAAAAAGAATTAGTCTTCTTACCGTCTATGTTTTGAGCCAATCCAGTGAGAGCAGTTTTAGATTACGACGCTTCACTTCAGGTTCAGTGTATCCCCTGGACCTTCACATAGACGATGAAACACAGAAATTGCATCGGAATTAAATACAAAAGGCATAATGCCGACCTAAGTACAAGAAGACTGAGACTTTTTACTGTCTATGTTTTGAGCCTTTCGTGTGAGAGCAGTTTTAGATTCCGAGGCTTCACTTCTGGTTTACTGTACCCTTGGACCTTCACATTGACATGAGGAACAGAAATAGCATCGGAATTATTTACAAAAGGCACAATGCCGATTTAAGTACAAGAAAACTGGGTGTTGTTACTGTCGATGATTTGAGCCTTTCCTGTGAAGTAGTTTTAGATTCCGATCCTTCACTTGAGGTTTACTGTATCCCTTGGACCTACACATTGACGATTAAACACAGAAATCGCATCGGAAATAATTACAAACATTGCGATGCTGCACTTCAAATTTACTGTATCCCTTCGACCTTCAATTTGACGATGAAACACAGAAATCGCATCAGAATTAAATACTAAAGGCACAATGCCGACCTAAGTACAAGAAGACTGAGTCTCCTTACTGCCTAAGATTTGAGCCTTTCCTGTGGGACCGGTTTCAGATTACGATGCTTCACTTCAGGTTTACTGTATCACTTGGACTTTCACATTGACGATGAGACACAGACATTGCATCGGAATTAAATACAAAAGCTAAAACTCCGACTTATGGACAATAAGAATTATTCTTCTTAACGTCTTTGTTGTGAGCCATTCCTGTGAGACCAGTTTAAATTCCGATGCTTCACTTCAGGCTCACTGTATCCCGTGGACCTTCACATTGATGATTAAACACAGAAAGTGCATCGGAATTAAATACAAAAGGCACAATGCTGGACTTAAGTACAAGAAGACTTTCTATACTTTGTGCCTTTCCTGTGAGACCAGTTTTGGATTCCGAGGCTTCACTTCTGGTTTACTGTATCCCTTGGACCTTCACATTGACATGATGCACAGAAATTGCATCGGAATTATTTACAAAAGGCACAATGCCGACTTAAGTACAAGAAGACTGATGATTTGAGCCTTTCCAGTGAGACCAGCTTTCGATTCTGATGTTTCACTTTAGGTTTACTGTATCCCTTGGACCTTCACTTTCACTATGAAACACTGAAATTGCATCGGAATTATTTACATAAGGGACATTGCCGACTTAAAAACAAGAAGGCTGAGTCTTCTTACTGTCAATGTATTGAGCCTTTAGTGTGAGACCAGTTGTAGATTCCGATGCTTCACTTCAGGTATACTGTATCACTTGGACTTTTACTTTGACGATGAAATGAGAAAACTGCATCGGAATCAAACACAAAAGGCACAATGCCGACTTAACTCCAAGGAGAGTGAGTCTTCTTACTCTCATTGCTTTGAGCCTTTCCTGTGAGACCAGTTTTGGATTCCGAGGCTTCACTTCAGGTTTACTGTATCCCTTGGACCTTCGCATTGACGATGAAACACAAAAATTGCATGTGAATTAAATACAAAAGTCACAATGCCGACTTCAGTACAATAAGGCTGTGTCTTCTTACAGTCTATGATTAGAGCCTTTCCTGTGAGACCAGCTTTGGATTCCGATGCTTCACTTCAGGATTAATGTATCCCTTGGACCTTCACATTGACGATGAAACACAGAAATTGCATCGGAATTAAATACAAAAGGCACAATGCTGACTTAAGTACAAGAAGACTGTCTATGTTTTGAGCCTTTCCTGTGAGACCAGGTTTGGATTCCGATGCTTCACTTCAGGTTCACTGTATCCCTTGGACTTTAACATTGACGATGAGACACAGAAAATTCATCGGAATTAAATACACAAGGCACAATGCCAACTTATGGACAAGAAGAATTTGTCTTCTTAACGTCTATGTTTTGAGCCATTCCTGTGAAACCAGTTTTAGATTCCGATGCTTCACTTCAGGTTTACTGAATACCTTGTACCTTGACACTGATGATGAAACACAGATACGGAATTGCATATTGCATCGGAATTAAATACAAATGCCACAATGCCGACTTAAGTACTAGAAGACTGAGTCTTCCCACTGTTTATGTTTTGAGCCGTTCCTGTGAGACCAGTTTTAGGTTCAGATGCTTCACTTCAGGTATACTTTATCCCTTTGACCTTTACATTGACGATGAAAAACAGAAATTGCATCGGAATGAAATACAAAAGGCACAATGACGACTTAAGTACAGGAAGACTCAGTCCTCTTACTGTCTATAATTTGAGCCTTTCCTTGAGACCAGCTTTAGATTCCGATGCTTCACTTCAGGTTTACTGTATCCCTTGGACCTTCACTTTGACGATGAAACTCAGAAATTGCATCGGGATTAAATACAAAAAGCACAATGCCGACTTAAGTACAAGAAGACTGAGTCTCCTTACTGCCTAAGATTTGAGCCTTTCCTCTGGGACCGGTTTCAGATTCCGATGCTTCACTTCAGGTTTACTGTATCCGTTGGTCTTTCACATGACGATGAGATACAGACATTGCATCGGAATTAAATACAAAATGCAAAATGCCGACTTACGGATAAGAAGAATTAGTCTTCTTTCCGTCTATGTTATGAGCCTTTCCTGTGAGAGCAGTTTTGGATTCCAATACTTCACTTCAGGTTCAGTGTATCCCTTGGATCTTCACATTGACGATGAAACACAGAAATTGCATCGGAATTAAATACAACAGGCACAATGCCGACTTCATTACGAGAAGATTGAGTGTTCTTACTGTCTATGTTATGTGCCTTTCCTGTGAGACCAAATTTGGATTCCGATGCTACACTTCAGGTGTACTGCATCCCTTGGACCTTCACTTTGACGATGAAACACAAAAATTGCATCGGAATTAAAGACAAAAGGCACAATGCCGACCTAAGTACAAGAAGTCTGAGTCTACTTACTGTCTATAATTTGATCCTTTCCTGTGAGACCAGTTTCTTATCCCTATGCTTCACTTCAGGTTTACTGTATCCCTTGGACCTACACATTGACGATGAAACACAGAAATTGCATCGGAATTAAATACAAAAGGCACAATGCCGACCTAAGTACAAGAAGACTGAGTCTTCTTACTGTCTATAATTTGAGGCTTTCCTGTGAGACCAGCTTTAGATTGCGATGCTTCACTGCAGGTTAACTGTATCACTTGGATCTTCACATTGACGATGAAACACAGAAATTGCGTCGGAATTAAATACAAAAGGCACACTCCTGACCTAAGTACAAGAAGACGGAGTCTTCTTACTTTCTATGATTTGAGCCTTTCCTGTGAGACCAGTTTTAGATACGGTGCTTCACTTCAGGGTTACTGTATCCCTTGGACTTATACAATGACTATGAAACACAGAAATTGCATCGAAATTAAACACAAAGGCACAATGCCGACTTAAGTACAAGAAGACTGACTCCTCTTACTGTCAATAATTTGAGCCATTCCTGTGAGACCATCTTTAGATTGCGATGCTTTACTTCTGAATTACTGTATCCCTTGGACCTTGACTTTGACGGTGAAACACAAAAATTTTATCGGAATTAAATACAAAAGGGACAATGCCGATTTAAGTACAAGAACACTGAGTCTTCTTACCGTCTATCTTTTGAAGGGAGGAAATAAGATGAACATCAACAAAAGCAAAACGAAAATAATGGAATGTAGTGGAATGAAGTCGGGTGATGCTGAAGGAATTAGATAGGAAATGAGACACTTAAAGTAGTAAAGGAGTTTTGCTATTTGAGGAGCAAAATAACTGATGATGGTCGAAGTAGAGAGTATATAAAATGTATACTGGCAATTGTAAGGAAAGCGTTTCTGAAGAAGAGAAATTTGTTAACATCGAGTATAGATTTAAGTGTCAGGAAGTCATTTCTGGAAGTATTTGTATGGAGTGTAGCCATGCATGGAATTGAAACATGGACGGTAAATAGTTTGGACAAGAAGAAAATATAAGCTTTCGAAATGTGGTGCTACATAAGAATGCTGAAGATTAGATGGGTAGATCACATAACTAATGAGGAAGTATTGAACAGTATTGTGGAGAAGAGAAGTTTGTGGCACAACTTGACCATAAGAAGGGATCGGTTGGTAGTACATGTTCTGAGGCATCAAGTGATCACCAATTTAGTATTGGAGGGCAGCGTGGAGGGTAAAAATTGTAGGGGGAGACCAAGAGATGAATACACTAAGCAGATTCTGAAGAATGTAGGTTACAGTAGGTACTGGGAGATGAAGAAGCTTGCACAGGATAGAGTAGCATGGAGAGCCGCATCAAACCAGTCTCAGGACTGACGACCACAACAACAACAACATGTTTTGAGCCTAGGCTGTGAGATCAGTTTTAGATTCCCATGCTTCACTTCAGGTTTACTGTATCATTTAGACCTCCACATTGACAATGAAACACAGCAATTGCATCGGAATTAAGTACAAAAGGCACAATGCTGTCTTAAGTACAAGAAGACTGAGTCTTCTTACTGTCTGTTTTCAGCCTTTCCTGTAATACCAGTTTTAGATTCAGATGCTTCTGTTCAGGTTTACTGTATCCCTTGGACCTTCTCTTTGACATTGAAACACATAAATGGCAACGGAATTAAATACAAAATGCACAATGCCGACTTCAGGACAAGAAGACGGTGACTTCTTACCTTCTATGATTTGAGCCTTTCCTGTGAGACCAGTTTCAGATTCCGACGCTTTACTTCAGGTTTACTGTATCCCTTGGACCCTTACATTGACGATGAAACACAGAAATTGCATCGGAATGAAATACAAAACGCACAATGCCGACATAAGTACAAGAAGACTGATTCTTCTTACTGTCTACGTATTGAGCCTTTCCTGTGAGACCAGTTGTAGATTCCGATGCTTCACTTCAGGTTAACTGTATCCCTTGGACCTTTACTTTAACGACGAAACAAAAAAAATGCATAGGAATCAAACAGAAAAGGCACAATGCCGACTTAAGTCCAAGAAGACTGAGTCTTCTTACTCTCTAAGTATTGAGCCTTTCCTGTGAGACCAGTTGTAGATTCCGATGCTTCACTTCAGGTTTACTGTATCCCTTCGACCTTTACATTGACGATGAAACACAGATACGGAATTGCATATTGCATTGGAATTAAATACAAATGGCACAATGCCGACTTAAGTACTAGAAGACTGAGACATCTTACTGTCTATGTTTTGAGCCGTTCCTGTGAGACCAGTTTTAGATTCAATGCCTCACTTCATGTTTACTTTATCACTTGGACCTTTACATTGACGATGAAACACAGAAATTGCATCGGAATGAAATGCAAATGGCACAATGCCTACTTAAGTACAAGAAGACGGAGTCCTCTCACTGTCTATGATTTGAGCCATTCACACCAGTTTTAGATTCCGATGCTTCACTTCAGGTTTACTATATCCCTTGGACCTTCACACTGACGATGAAACACAGCAATTGCATCTGAATTAAATACAAAAATCACAATGGCGAATTAAGTACGAGAAGATTGTCTATGCATTGAGCCTTTCCTGTGAGACCAGTTTTGGATTCCGATGCTTCATTTCAGGTTTACTGCATCCCTTGACCTTCATTTGACGATGAAACACAAAAACTGCATCGGAATTAAGTACAAAAGGCACAATGCGGTCCTAAGTACAAGAAGACTGAGTCTCCTTACTGCCCATGTTTTGAGCCTTTCCTGTTAGACCAGTTTTAGATTCCGATGCTTCACTTCAGGTTTACTGTATCCCTTGGACTTTAACATTGACGATGAGACACAGATATTTCATCGGAATTAAAATCAATAGGCACAATGCCGACTTATGGACAAGAGGCTTTGACGAGGAAACACAAAAACTGCATCGGAATTAAATACAAAAGGCACAATGCGGTCCTAAGTACAAGAAGACTGAGTCTCCTTACTGCCCATGTTTTGAGCCTTTCCTGTTAGACCAGTTTTAGATTCCGATGCCTCACTTCAGGTTTACTGTATCCCTTGGACTTTAACATTGACGATGAGACACAGAAATTTCATCGGAATTAAAATCTATAGGCACAATGCCGACTTATGGACAAGAGGAAATAGTCTTCTTACCGCCTATGTTTTGAGCCTTTCCTATGACACCAGTTTTCGTTTCCGATGCTTCACTTCAGTTGTACAGTATCCCTTGGCCCTTCACATTGATGATGAGGTACAGAATTTGCATCGGAATTAAGTACGAAAGGCACAATGCCGACTTACGTACAAGAAGACTGATTCTTCTTACTGTCTATGTTTTGAGCCGTTCCTGTGAGACCAGTTTTAGATTCAGATGCTTCGCTTCAATTTAACTTTATTCCTTGGACCTTTACATTGACGATGAATTACAGAAATTGCATCGGAATTAAATACAAAAAGCAAAATGCCGATTTAAGAACAAGAAGACTGAGTCTTCTTACTGTCTATGATTTGAGACTTTTCTGTGAGACCAGCTTTAGATTCCGATGCTCTACTTCTGGTTTACTGTATCCCTTGGCCCTTCACTTTGACGATAAAACACAGAAGTTGCATGGGAATGAAATACAAAATCTACAATGCCGACTTAAGTGCAAGAAGACAGAGTCTTCTTACTGTCTATGTTTTCAGCCTTCCTGTGAGACCAGTTTCAGATTCCGATGCTTCACTTCAGGTTTACTGTATTCCTTGGACCTGCACATTGGCCATGAGGCACAGAAATTGCATCGGAATTAAATACAAAAGGCACAATGCAGACTTACGTACAATATTACAGAGTCTCCTTACTGCCTGTGTTTTGAGCCTCTCTTGTGGGACCAGTTTTTGATTCCGATGCTTTACTTCAGGTTCACTGTATCCCTTGGACCTTCACATTGACGACGAAACTCAGAAATTGCATTGGAATTAAATTCAAAAGGCACAATGCCGAGTTAAGTACAAGAAGACTGAGTCTCCTTACTGTCTATGTTTTGAGCCTTTCCTGTGGGTCCACATTTAGATTCCGATGCTTCCCTTAAGGTTAACTGTATCCCTTGGATCTTCACATTAATAATGAGACACATAAATTGCATCGGAATTATATACAAAGGCGCAATGCCGACTTAAGTACAAGAAGACTGAGACTTCTTACTGTCTATAATTTGAGCCTTTCCTGTGACACAAGCTTTAGATTTCGATGCTTTACTTCAGGTTTACTGTATCCCTTGGACAATCACATTGCGGATGAGACAGATAAATTGCATCGGAATGGAATACAAAAGGCACAATACCGACTTAAGTACAAGAAGACTGAGCCTTATCACTGTCTATGTTTTGAGCCTTACCTCTGAGACCACTTTTAGATTCCGAGCTTCACTTCAGGTTCACTATATCCCTTGGACCTTCACTATGTCGATGAAACACAGACATTGAATCGGAATTAAGTACAAAGGGCACAATGAAGACTGAAGTACAAAAAGACTGAGTCTTCTTACTGTCTGTGTTTTGAGCTTTTAATGTGAGACCAGTTTTAGACTCCGATGCGTGACTTCGTATTTACTGTATCCCTTGGACCTTCACATTAACGATGAAACACAGAATTCCCATCGGAATTAAATACAAATGGCACAATGCCGACTTAAGTACAAGAAGACAGAGTCTTCATACTGTCTATGCTTTGAGCCTTTCCTGTGAGACCAGTTATCATTCCAATGCTTCACTTCAGGTTTACTGTATCCCGTGGATCTTCACCTTGACGATAAAACAAAAATATTCCACCGGAATTAAATACAAAAATCACAATGCCAACTTAAGTACAAGAAGACTGAGTGTTCTTACTGCCTATGTTTTGAGCCTTTCCACTGAGACAAGTTTTAGATTCCGATGCTTCAGGCTCACTGTATGCCTTGGACCTTCACATTAACGAAGAAACACAGAATTCCCAGGTTTACTGTATCTCTTGGACCTTCACATTGACGATGAAACATAGCAATTGCATCGGAATTAAATAGAAAAGGCACAATATAACCTTAAGTACAAGAAGAATGAGTCTTCTTACTGTCTATGCTTTGAGCCTCTCCTGTGGGACCAGTTTTAGATTCCGATGCTTCACTTCAGGTTTACTGTATCCCGTGGATCTTCACCTTGACGATAAAACAAAAATATTCCACCGGAATTAAATACAAAAATCACAATGCCGACTTATGTACAAGAAGACTGAGTATTCTTACTGCCTATGTTTTGAGCCTTTCCACTGAGACAAGTTTTAGATTCCGATGCTTCAGGCTCACTGTATCCCTTGGACCTTCACATTAACGATGAAACACAGAATTCCCAGGTTTACTGTATCTCTTGGACCTACACTTTGACGATGAAACAAAAATATTCCATCGGGATTAAATACAAAAATCACAATGCCGACTTAAGTACAAGAAGACTAAATCTTCTTACTGTCTATGTTTTGAGCCTTTCCTGTGAGACCTGTTTTAGATTCCGATTCTTCACTTCAGGTTTACTGTACCACTTGGACCTTCAGTTTGAGAACGAAACACAAAAATAGCATCGGAAATAAATAAAATAGTAACAATGCCGTCTTAAGTACAAGAAGTTATAGTTTCCGATGCTTCACGACAGGTGTACTGTATCCCTTGGACATTTACTTTGACAATGAAACACAAAAGCACCATCGGAATTAAATACAAAAGGCACAATGCCGACTTAAGTACAAGAGGATTGAGTCTTCTTACCGTCTATAATTTGAGCCTTTGCTGTGAGACCAGTTTTAGATTCCTATGATTCGCTTCAGGTTTACTGTATCCCTTGGACCTTCACCTTGACGCTGAAACAAAGATATTCCATCGGAATTAAATACAAAAATCAAAATGCCGACTTAAGTACTAAAAGACTGAGACTTCTTACTCTCTATGTTTTGAACCGTTCCTGTGAGACCAGTTTTAGATTCCGATGCTTCACATCTGGTCCACTCAATCCCTTGGATCTTCACATTGCCGATGAAACACAGAAAGTGCATCGGCATTAAATACAAAAGGCACAATGCCGACTTAAGTGCAAGAAGACTGAGTCTTCCTACTGTCTATGCTAAGAGCCTCTCCTGTGGGACCAGTTTTAGATTCCGATTCAAGTTTACTGTATCCCTTGGACCTTCACTTTGACAATGAAACACAAAAGCACCATCGGAATTAAATACAAAAGGCACAATGCCGACTTAAATACAAGAAGACTGAGTCTTCTTACTGTCTATGTTTTAAGCCTTACCTCTGAGACCAGTTTTAGATTCCGACGCATCACTTCAGGTATACTCTATCCCTTGGACCTTCACTTTGACGATGAAACACAGAAATTGCATCGGAATTAAATACAAAAGGCACAATGCCGACTTAAGTACAAGAAGACTGGGACTTCTTACTGTCTATGTTTTGAGCCGTTCCAGTGAGTCCAGTATTAGTTTCAGATGCTTCACTTCAGGTTTACTTTATCCCTTCGACTTTTAGGATGACGATGAAACACAGAAATTGCATCGGTGTTAAATACAAAAGGCACAATGACGACTTAAGTGCAAGAAGACTGAGTCTTCTTACTGTTTATGATATGAGCCTTTCCTGTGAGACCAGCTTTAGTTTCCGATGCTTCACTTCAGGGTTACTGTATCCCTTGGACTTTCACCTTGACGATGAAACACAGAAATTGAATCGGAATTAAATACAAAAGGCACAATGACAAATTAAGTACAAGAAGACTGAGTCTTCTTACTGTCTATGATTTGAGCCTTTCCTGTGGGACCAATTTTAGATTCCGATGCTACACTTGATGTGTACTGTATCCCTTGGACATTTAGATAGACGATGAGATACAGAAATTGCATCGGAATTAAATACAAAAGGCACATGCCGACATAAGGACAGGAAAGCTGAATCTTCATTCCGTCTATGATTTGAGCCTTTCCTGTGAGACCAGTTTTAGATTCCGATGCTTCACTTCCGGTTTACTGTACCCTTTGGACATTCACTTTGACAATGAAACAAAATAATTGCATCGGAATTAAATACAAAAGGCACAATGCCGACTTAAGTACAAGAAGACTGAGGCTTCTTACTATAGTTTTTCATAGCGAAGCAATTTCTGTGTTGATTCGTCATTGTGAGGGATCGACGGATGCA
The DNA here is from genome assembly GCF_023864275.1 of Schistocerca cancellata. NCBI lineage: Eukaryota > Metazoa > Arthropoda > Insecta > Orthoptera > Acrididae > Schistocerca > Schistocerca cancellata. Next base: position 612,231,212 of record NC_064632.1, read on the forward strand.
ATAAAAGAGGAATAGTGCATCCGAAAAGAGATACTCGCCTCCCAATAGAAGATCCTGTCGTTGCCATAGAAACGTTCCTCTATTTAGTAAGAGAAGGCATAGAACTTATAGAATTTCATAGCGACGCCATTCCTGTGTTAATTCGTCATTGTGAGGAAACGACGGATGCAATAAAGAAGGAATAGTGCATCCAAAATGAGATACACACCTCCCAATATAAGATCCTGTCGTTTCCATAGAAACGTTCCCTGATTTAGAAAGAGAAGACATAGAACCTATAGTATCTCATAGCGATTCAATTTCTGTGACAATTCGTCATTGTGAGGGATCGACGGATGCAATAAAGAAGGAATATTGCATCCGAAAAGAGATACTCGCCGCCCAATATAAGATCCTGTCGTTGCCATAGAAAAGTTCCTCGATTTAGAAAGAGAAAGCATAGAACATATAGTATTTCATAGCGAAACAATTTCTGTGTTAATTCGTCATTGTGAGGGATCGACGGCTGCAATAAAGAAGGAATAGTGCATCCGAAAAGAGATACTCGCCTCCCAGTAGAAGATCCTGTCGTTGCCATAGAAACGATCCTCGATTTAGGAAGAGAAAGGCATGGAACGTATATTATTTCATAACGACGCAATTTCTGTGTTAATTTGTCATTGTGAGGGATCGACGGATGCAATAAAAGAGGAATAGTGCATCCGAAAAGAGATACTCGCCTCCCAATAGAAGATCCTGTCGTTGCCATAGAAACGTTCCTCTATTTAGGAAGAGAAGGCATAGAACGTATAGAATTTCATAGCGACGCCATTCCTGTGTTAATTCGTCATTGTGAGGAAACGACGGATGCAATAAAGAAGGAATAGTGCATCCGAAAAGAGATACTCGCCTCCCAATATAAGATCCTGTCGTTGCCATAGAAACGTTCCTCGATTTAGAAAGCTAAGGCATAGAACATACAGTATTTCATAGCGACGCAATTTCTGTGTTAATTCCATATTGTGAGGGATCGACAGATGCAATAAAGAAGGAATAGTGCATCGGAAAAGAGATACACGCTTCCCAATATAAGATCCAGTCGTTGGCATAGAAACGTCCCTCGATTTAGAAACAAATGGCATAGGACCAATCGTGTTTCATAGCGACCCAATTTCCGCGTTAATTCGTCATTGTGAGTGATCGACTGATGTATTAAAGAAGGAATAGTGCATGCGAAAAGATATATTCACCTCCTAATATAAGATCCTGTCGTTGCCATAGAAAAGTTCCTTGAATTAGAAACAGAAGGCATAGAACCTATAGTATTTTATAGCGACGCAATTTCTGTTTTAATTCGTCATTGTGAGGGATCGATGGATGCAATAAAGAAGGAATAGTTCATCCGAAAAGAGATACTCGCCCTCCAATATAAGATTCTGTCGTTGACATAGAAACGTTCGTCGATTTAGAAAGAGAAGGCATAGAACATATAGTATTCCACAGCGACGCAATTTCTGTGTTCATTCGACAGTGTAGGTGTTGGAGGGATGCAATAAAGAAGGAATAGTGCATCCGAAAAGAGATACTCGCCTCCCAATATAAGATCCAATCGTTGGCATAGATACGTCCCTCGATTTAGAAAGAGATGGCATAGGACCTATCGTATTTCATAGCGACCCAATTTCCGCGTTAATTCGTCATTGTGAGGGATCGACTGATGTAATAAAGAAGGAATAGTGCATGCGAAAAGATATATTCACCTCCTAATATAAGATCCGGTCGTTGCCATAGAAACGTTCCTCGATTTAGAAAGAGAATGCATAGAAACTATAGTATTTTATAGCGACGCAATTTCTGTGTTAATTCCTTATTGTGAGGGATCGACGGATGCAATAAAGAAGGAAAAGTGCATCCAAAATGAGATACTCACCTCCCAATATAAGATCCTGTCGTTGACATAGAAACGTTCCTCGATTTAGAAAGAGAAGGCATAGAACATACAGTATTCCACAGCGACGCAATTTCTGTGTTCATTCGACAGTGTAGGTGATGGAGGGATGCAATAAAGAAGGAGTAGTGCATCCGAAAAGAGATACTCGCCTCCCAATATAAAATCCGGTCGTTGCCATAGAAACGTTCCTCGATATAGAAAGAGAAGGCATAGTATTACATAGCGACGCAATTTCTGTGTTAATTCTCCATTGTGAGGGATCGACGGATGCAATAAAGAAGGAATAAAGCATCCGAAAAGTGATACTCGCCCTCAATATAAGAACCTGTCGTTGCCATAGAAACGTTCCACGATTTAGAAAGAGAAGCATAGAACATATAGTATATCATAGCGACGCAATTTCTGTGTTAATTCGTCATTGTGAGGGATCGACGGATGCAATAAAGAAGGAATAGTGCATCCGAAAAGAGATACTCGCCTCCCAATATAAAATCCGGTCGTTGCCATAGAAACGTTCCTCGATATAGAAAGAGAAGGCATAGAACCTATAGTATTACATAGCGACGCAATTTCTGTTTTAATTCATCATTTTGAGGGATCGACAGATGCTATAAAGAAGGAATAGTGCATCCGAAAAGAGATACTCGCCTCCCAATATAAGAACCTGTCGTTGCCATAGAAACGTTCCACGATTTAGAAAGAGAAGCATAGAACATATAGTATATCATAGCGACGCAATTTCTGTGTTAATTCGTCATTGTGAGGGATCGACGGATGCAATAAAGAAGGAGTAGTTCATCCGAAAAGAGACTCTCGCCCTCCAATATAAGATCCTGTCGTTGACATAGAAACGTTCCTCGATTTAGAAAGAGAAGGCATAGAACATATAGTATTCCACAGCGACGCAATTTCTGTGTTAATTCGACAGTGTAGGTGATGGAGGGACGCAATAAAGATGGAATAGTGCATCCGAAAAGAGATACTCGCCTCCCAATATAAGATCCAGTCGTTGACATAGAAACGTTCCTCGATTTAGAAAGAGAAGGCATAGAACATATAGTATTCCACAGCGACGCAATTTCTGTGTTCATTCGACATTCAGATTTAGAAAGAGATGGCATAGGACCTATCGTATTTCATAGCGACCCAATTTCCGCGTTAATTCGTCATTGTGAGGGATCGACTGATGTAATAAAGAACGAATAGTGCATGCCAAAAGATATATTCACCTCCTAATATAAGATCCTGTCGTTGCCATAGAAACATTCCTTGATTTAGAAACAGAAGGCATAGAACCTATAGTATTTTATAGCGACGCAATTTCTGTGTTAATTCGTCATTGTGAGGTATCGACCGATGCAATAAAGAAGGAATAGTGCATCCGAAAAGAGATACGCACCCTCCAATATAAGATCCGGTCGTTTCCATAGAAACGTTCCTCGATTTAGAAAGAGAATGCATAGAAACTATAGTATTTTATAGCGACGCAATTTCTGTGCTAATTCCTTATTGTGAGGGATCGACGGATGCAATAAAGAAGGAAAAGTGCATCCAAAATGAAGTACTCACTTCCCAAAATAAGATCCTATCATTGCCATAGAGACGTTCCTCGATTTAGAAAGAGAAGGCATAGAACCTATAGTATTTCATAGCGACTCAATTTCTGTGTTAATTCGTAATTGTGAGGGATCGAAGGATGCAATAAAGAAGAAATAGTGCATCCGAAATGAGATTCTCGCCCTCCAATATAAGATCCTGTCGTTGACATAGAAACGTTCCTCGATTTAGAAAGAGAAGGCATAGAACATATAGTATTCCACAGCGACGCAATTTCTGTGTTCATTCGACAGTGTAGGTGATGGAGGGATGCAATAAAGAAGGAATAGTGCATCCGAAAAGAGATACTCGCCTCCCAATATAAAATCCGGTCTTTGCCATAGAAACTTTCTTCGATATAGAAAGAGAAGGCTTAGAACTTATAGTATTACATAGCGACGCAATTTCTGTGTTAATTCTCCATTGTGAGGGATCGACGGATGCAATAAAGAAGGAATAAAGCATCCGAAAAGAGATACTCGCCCCCAATATAAGATCTGTCGTTGCCATAGAAACGTTCCTCGATTTAGAAAGTGAAGCATAGAACCCATAGTATATCATAGCGACGCAATTTCTGTGTTAATTCGTCATTGTGAGGGATCGACGGATGCAATAAAGAAGGAATAGTGCATCCGAAAAGAGATACTCGCCTCCCAATATAAAATCCGATCGTTGCCATAGAAACGTTCCTCGATATAGAAAGAGAAGGCATAGAACCTATAGTATTACATAGCGACGCAATTTCTGTGTTAATTCATCATTTTGAGGGATCGACAGATGCAATAAAGAAGGAATAGTGCATCCGAAAGGAGATACTCGCCTCCCAATAAAAGATCCTGTCGTTGCCGTAGAAACGTTCCGCGATTTAGAAAGAGAAGCATAGAACCTATAGTATATCATAGCGACGCAATTTCTGTGTTAATTCTCCATTGTGAGGGATCGACGGATGCAATAAAGAAGGAATAGTGCATCCGAAAAGAGATACTCGCCTCCCAGTATAAAATCCGGTCGTTGCCATAGAAACGTTCCTCGATATAGAAAGAGAAGGCATAGAACCAATAGTATTACATAGCGACGCAATTTCTGTGTTAATTCATCATTGTGAGGGATCGACGGATGCAATAAAGAAGGAATAGTGCATCCGAAAAGAGATACTCGCCTCCCAATATAAAATCCGGTCGTTGCCATAGAAATGTTCCTCGATATAGAAAGAGAAGGCATGGAACCTATAGTATTTCATAGCGACGCAATTTCTGTGTTAATTCATCATTGTGAGCGATCGACGGATGCAATAAAGAAGGAATAGTGCATCCGAAAAGAGTTACTCGCCTCACAATATAAGATCCTGTCGTTGCCATAGAAAAGTTCCTATATTTAGAAAGAGAAGCATAGAACCTATAGTATATCATAGCGACGCAATTTCTGTGTTAATTCGTCAATGTGAGGGATCGACGGATGCAATAAAGAAGGAATAGTGCATCCGGAAAAGAGATACTCGCCTCCCTATATAAGATCCTGTCGTTGCAATAGAAACGTTCCTCGATTTAGAAAGAGAAGAATAGAACCTATAGTATTTCATAGCGACGCAATTTCTGTGTTAATTCGTCATTGTGAGGGATCGACGGATGCAATAAAGAAGGAATAGTGCATCTGAAAGGAGATCCTGCCTTCCCAATATAAGATCCTGTCGTTGCCATAGAAACGTCCCTCGATTTAGAAAGAGAAGGCATAGAACCTATCGTATTTCATAGCGACACAGTTTCTGTGTTATTTCGGCATTGTGAGGGATCGACGGATGCAATAAAGAAGGAATAGTGCATCCGAAAAGAGATACTCGCATCCCAATTAAAGATCCTCTCGTTGCCATAGTAACGTTCTTCGATTCACAAAGAGAAGGCATAGAACCTATAGTATTTCATAGCGATGCAATTTCAGTGTTAATTCCATATTGTGAGGGATCGACAGACGCAATAAGAAAGGAATAGTGCATCAGAAAGGAGATACTCGCCTCCCAATAGGAGATGCTTTCGTTGCCATAGAAACGTTCCTACAATTAGAAAGAGAAGGCGTAGAACCTATAGTATTTAATAGCGACGCAATTTATGTGTTAATTTGTCAATGTTATTGATGGAGGGATGCAATAAGGAAGGAATAGTGCATCCGGAAAGAGATACTCGCCTCCCAATATAAGATCCTGTCGTTGCCATAGGAACGTTCATCGATTTAGAAAGAGAAGGCATGGAACCTATAGTACTTTATAGCGCTGCAATTTCTGTGTTAATTCCATATGCAATAAAGAAGGAATAGTGCATCCGAAAAGAGATACTCGCCTCCCAATAGAAGATCCTGTCGTTGCCATAGATACGTTCCTCGATTTAGAAAGAGGAGGCATAGAACCTATAGTATTTCATAGCGACGCAATTTCTGTGTTAATTCGTCATTGTGAGGGATCGACGAATGCAATAAAGAAGGAATAGTGCATCCGAAAGGAGATACTCGTCTCCCAATATAAGATGCTGCCGTTGCCATAGAAACGTTCCTCGTTTTAGATAGAGAAGGCATAGAACCTATAGTATTTCATAGCGACACAATTTCTGTGTTAATTCGTCATTGTGAGGGATCACCGAATGCAATAAAGAAGGAATAGTGCATCCGAAAAGAGATACTCGCCTCCCAATATGAGAACCGGTCGTTGCCATAGAAACGTTCCTCGATTTAGAAAGAGAAGGCATGGAACCTATAGTATTTCATAGCGACACAATTTCTGTGTTAATTCGGCATTGTGAGGGATCGACGAAATCAATAAAGAAGGCATAGTGCATCCGAAAAGAGATACTTGCCTCCCAATATGAGAACCGGTCGTTGCCATTGTAACGTTCCTCGAATTAGAAAGAGAAGGCATAGAACCTATAGTATGTCATAGCGACGCAATTTCTGTGTTAATTCATCATTGTGAGGGATCGACGGATGCTATAAAGAAGGAATAGTGCATCCGAAAGGAGATACTCGTCCCCCAATATAAGATGCTGCCGTTGCCATAGAAACGTTCCTCGTTTTAGATAGAGAAGACATATAACATACAGTATTTCATAGCGACGCTATTTCTGTGTTAATTCGTCATTGTGACGGGTCGACGGATGCAATAAAAAAGGAATAATGCATCCGAAAAGAGATACCTGCCTCCCAATATAAAATCCGGTCGTTTCCATAGAAACGTTCCTCGATTTAGAAAGAGAAGGCATAGAACCTATAGTATTTCATAGCGACGCAATTTCTGTGGTCATTCGTCATTGTGAGGGATTGACGGATGCAATAAAGTAGGAATAGTGCATCCGAAAAGAGATACTTGCGTCCCAATAGAAGATCCTGTCGTTGCCATAGAAACGTTCATCGATTTAGAAAGAGAAGTCATAGAACCTAAAGTATTTCATAGCGACGCAATTTCTGTGTTAATACCATATGCAATAAAGAAGGAATAGTGCATCCGAAAAGAGATACTCGCCTCCCAATATAAAATCCTGTCGTTGCCATAGAAAAGTTCCTATATTTAGAAAGAGAAGTATAGAACCTATAGTATATCATAGCGACGCCATTTCTGTGTTAATTCGTCATTGTGAGTTATCGACGGGTGCAATAAAGAAGGAATAGTGCATCCTAAAAGAGATACTTGCCTCCCAGTATAAAATCCGGTCGTTGGCATAAAAACGTTTCTCGATATAGAAAGAGAAGGCATGGAACCTATAGTATTTCATAGCGACGCAATTTCTGTGTTACTTCATCATTGTGAGTGATCGACGGATGCAATAAAGAAGGAACAGTGCATCCGAAAAGAGATACTCGCCTCCCAATATAAGAACCTGTCGTTGCCATAGAAAAGTTCCTATATTTAGAAAGAGAAGCATAGAACATATAGTATATCATAGCGACGCAATTTCTGTGTTAATTCGTCATTGTGAGGGATCGACGGATGCAATAAAGAAGGAATAGTTCATCCGAAAAGAGATACTCGCCCTCCAATATAAGATCCTGTCGTTGACATAGAAACGTTCCTCGATTTAGAAAGAGAAGGCATAGAACATATAGTATTCCACAGCGACGCAATTTCTGTGTTAATTCGACAGTGTAGGTGATGGAGGGACGCAATAAAGATGGAATAGTGCATCCGAAAAGAGATACTCGCCTCCCAATATAAGATCCAGTCGTCCCTCGATTTAGAAAGAGATGGCATAGGACCTATCGTATTTCATAGCGACCCAATTTCCGCGTTAATTCGTCATTGTGAGGGATCGACTGATGTAATAAAGAAGGAATAGTGCATGCCAAAAGATATATTCACCTCCTAATATAAGATCCTGTCGTTGCCATAGAAACATTCCTTGATTTAGAAACAGAAGGCATAGAACCTATAGTATTTTATAGCGACGCAATTTCTGTGTTAATTCGTCATTGTGAGGTATCGACCGATGCAATAAAGAAGGAATAGTGCATCCGAAAAGACATACGCACCCTCCAATATAAGATCCGGTCGTTTCCATAGAAACGTTCCTCGATTTAGAAATAGAATGCATAGAAACTATAGTATTTTATAGCGACGCAATTTCTGTGCTAATTCCTTATTGTGAGGGATCGACGGATGCAATAAAGAAGGAAAAGTGCATCCAAAATGAAGTACTCACCTCCCAATATAAGATCCTATCATTGCCATAGAGACGTTCCTCGATTTAGAAAGAGAAGGCATAGAACCTATAGTATTTCATAGCGACTCAATTTCTGTGTTAATTCGTAATTGTGAGGGATCGACGGATGCAATAAAGAAGAAATAGTGCATCCGAAATGAGATTCTCGCCCTCCAATATAAGATCCTGTCGTTGACATAGAAACGTTCCTCGATTTAGGAAGAGAAGGCATAGAACATATAGTATTCCACAGCGACGCAATTTCTGTGTTCATTCGACAGTGTAGGTGATGGAGGGATGCAATAAAGAAGGAATAGTGCATCCGAAAAGAGATACTCGCCTCCCAATATAAAATCCGGTCTTTGCCATAGAAACGTTCTTCGATATAGAAAGAGAAGGCATAGAACCTATAGTATTACATAGCGACGCAATTTCTGTGTTAATTCTCCATTGTGAGGGATCGACGGATGCAATAAAGAAGGAATAAAGCATCCGAAAAGAGATACTCGCCCCCAATATAAGATCCTGTCGTTGCCATAGAAACGTTCCTCGAGTTAGAAAGTGAAGCATAGAACCCATAGTATATCATAGCGACGCAATTTCTGTGTTAATTCGTCATTGTGAGGGATCGACGGATGCAATAAATAAGGAATAGTGCATCCGAAAAGAGATACTCGCCTCCCAGTATAAAATCCGGTCGTTGCCATAGAAACGTTCCTCGATATAGAAAGAGAAGGCATAGAACCAATAGTATTACATAGCGACGCAATTTCTGTGTTAATTCATCATTGTGAGGGATCGACGGATGCAATAAAGAAGGAATAGTGCATCCGAAAAGAGATACTCGCCTCCCAATATAAAATCCGGTCGTTGCCATAGAAATGTTCCTCGATATAGAAAGAGAAGGCATGGAACCTATAGTATTTCATAGCGACGCAATTTCTGTGTTAATTCATCATTGTGAGCGATCGACGGATGCAATAAAGAAGGAATAGTGCATCCGAAAAGAGTTACTCGCCTCACAATATAAGATCCTGTCGTTGCCATAGAAAAGTTCCTATATTTAGAAAGAGAAGCATAGAACCTATAGTATATCATAGCGACGCAATTTCTGTGTTAATTCGTCAATGTGAGGGATTGACGGATGCAATAAAGAAGGAATAGTGCATCCGGAAAAGAGATACTCGCCTCCCTATATAAGATCCTGTCGTTGCAATAGAAACGTTCCTCGATTTAGAAAGAGAAGAATAGAACCTATAGTATTTCATAGCGACGCAATTTCTGTGTTAATTCGTCATTGTGAGGGATCGACGGATGCAATAAAGAAGGAATAGTGCATCTGAAAGGAGATCCTGCCTTCCCAATATAAGATCCTGTCGTTGCCATAGAAACGTCCCTCGATTTAGAAAGAGAAGGCATAGAACCTATCGTATTTCATAGCGACACAGTTTCTGTGTTATTTCGGCATTGTGAGGGATCGACGGATGCAATAAAGAAGGAATAGTGCATCCGAAAAGAGATACTCGCATCCCAATTAAAGATCCTCTCGTTGCCATAGTAACGTTCTTCGATTCACAAAGAGAAGGCATAGAACCTATAGTATTTCATAGCGATGCAATTTCAGTGTTAATTCCATATTGTGAGGGATCGACAGACGCAATAAGAAAGGAATAGTGCATCAGAAAGGAGATACTCGCCTCCCAATAGGAGATGCTTTCGTTGCCATAGAAACGTTCCTACAATTAGAAAGAGAAGGCGTAGAACCTATAGTATTTAATAGCGACGCAATTTATGTGTTAATTTGTCAATGTTATTGATGGAGGGATGCAATAAGGAAGGAATAGTGCATCCGGAAAGAGATACTCGCCTCCCAATATAAGATCCTGTCGTTGCCATAGGAACGTTCATCGATTTAGAAAGAGAAGGCATGGAACCCATAGTACTTTATAGCGCTGCAATTTCTGTGTTAATTCCATATGCAATAAAGAAGGAATAGTGCATCCGAAAAGAGATACTCGCCTCCCAATAGAAGATCCTGTCGTTGCCATAGATACGTTCCTCGATTTAGAAAGAGGAGGCATAGAACCTATAGTATTTCATAGCGACGCAATTTCTGTGTTAATTCGTCATTGTGAGGGATCGACGAATGCAATAAAGAAGGAATAGTGCATCCGAAAGGAGATACTCGTCTCCCAATATAAGATGCTGCCGTTGCCATAGAAACGTTCCTCGTTTTAGATAGAGAAGGCATAGAACCTATAGTATTTCATAGCGACACAATTTCTGTGTTAGTTCGTCATTGTGAGGGATCACCGAATGCAATAAAGAAGGAATAGTGCATCCGAAAAGAGATACTCGCCTCCCAATATGAGAACCGGTCGTTGCCATAGAAACGTTCCTCGATTTAGAAAGAGAAGGCATGGAACCTATAGTATTTCATAGCGACACAATTTCTGTGTTAATTCGGCATTGTGAGGGATCGACGAAATCAATAAAGAAGGCATAGTGCATCCGAAAAGAGATACTTGCCTCCCAATATGAGAACCGGTCGTTGCCATTGTAACGTTCCTCGAATTAGAAAGAGAAGACATAGAACCTATAGTATGTCATAGCGACGCAATTTCTGTGTTAATTCATCATTGTGAGGGATCGACGGATGCTATAAAGAAGGAATAGTGCATCCGAAAGGAGATACTCGTCCCCCAATATAAGATGCTGCCGTTGCCATAGAAACGTTCCTCGTTTTAGATAGAGAAGACATATAACATACAGTATTTCATAGCGACGCTATTTCTGTGTTAATTCGTCATTGTGACGGGTCGACGGATGCAATAAAAAAGGAATAATGCATCCGAAAAGAGATACCTGCCTCCCAATATAAAATCCGGTCGTTTCCATAGAAACGTTCCTCGATTTAGAAAGAGAAGGCATAGAACCTATAGCATTTCATAGCGACGCAATTTCTGTGGTCATTCGTCATTGTGAGGGATTGACGGATGCAATAAAGTAGGAATAGTGCATCCGAAAAGAGATACTTGCGTCCCAATAGAAGATCCTGTCGTTGCCATAGAAACGTTCATCGATTTAGAAAGAGAAGTCATAGAACCTAAAGTATTTCATAGCGACGCAATTTCTGTGTTAATACCATATGCAATAAAGAAGGAATAGTGCATCCGAAAAGAGATACTCGCCTCCCAATATAAAATCCTGTCGTTGCCATAGAAAAGTTCCTATATTTAGAAAGAGAAGTATAGAACCTATAGTATATCATAGCGACGCCATTTCTGTGTTAATTCGTCATTGTGAGTTATCGACGGGTGCAATAAAGAAGGAATAGTGCATCCTAAAAGAGATACTTGCCTCCCAGTATAAAATCCGGTCGTTGGCATAAAAACGTTTCTCGATATAGAAAGAGAAGGCATGGAACCTATAGTATTTCATAGCGACGCAATTTCTGTGTTACATCATCATTGTGAGTGATCGACGGATGCAATAAAGAAGGAACAGTGCATCCGAAAAGAGATACTCGCCTCCCAATATAAGAACCTGTCGTTGCCATAGAAAAGTTCCTATATTTAGAAAGAGAAGCATAGAACATATAGTATATCATAGCGACGCAATTTCTGTGTTAATTCGTCATTGTGAGGGATCGACGGATGCAATAAAGAAGGAATAGTTCATCCGAAAAGAGATACTCGCCCTCCAATATAAGATCCTGTCGTTGACATAGAAACGTTCCTCGATTTAGAAAGAGAAGGCATAGAACATATAGTATTCCACAGCGACGCAATTTCTGTGTTAATTCGACAGTGTAGGTGATGGAGGGACGCAATAAAGATGGAATAGTGCATCCGAAAAGAGATACTCGCCTCCCAATATAAGATCCAGTCGTCCCTCGATTTAGAAAGAGATGGCATAGGACCTATCGTATTTCATAGCTACCCAATTTCCGCGTTAATTCGTCATTGTGAGGGATCGACTGATGTAATAAAGAAGGAATAGTGCATGCCAAAAGATATATTCACCTCCTAATATAAGATCCTGTCGTTGCCATAGAAACATTACTTGATTTAGAAACAGAAGGCATAGAACCTATAGTATTTTATAGCGACGCAATTTCTGTGTTAATTCGTCATTGTGAGGTATCGACCGATGCAATAAAGAAGGAATAGTGCATCCGAAAAGACATACGCACCCTCCAATATAAGATCCGGTCGTTTCCATAGAAACGTTCCTCGATTTAGAAATAGAATGCATAGAAACTATAGTATTTTATAGCGACGCAATTTCTGTGCTAATTCCTTATTGTGAGGGATCGACGGATGCAATAAAGAAGGAAAAGTGCATCCAAAATGAAGTACTCACCTCCCAATATAAGATCCTATCATTGCCATAGAGACGTTCCTCGATTTAGAAAGAGAAGGCATAGAACCTATAGTATTTCATAGCGACTCAATTTCTGTGTTAATTCGTAATTGTGAGGGATCGACGGATGCAATAAAGAAGAAATAGTGCATCCGAAATGAGATTCTCGCCCTCCAATATAAGATCCTGTCGTTGACATAGAAACGTTCCTCGATTTAGAAAGAGAAGGCATAGAACATATAGTATTCCACAGCGACGCAATTTCTGTGTTCATTCGACAGTGTAGGTGATGGAGGGATGCAATAAAGAAGGAATAGTGCATCCGAAAAGAGATACTCGCCTCCCAATATAAAATCCGGTCTTTGCCATAGAAACGTTCTTCGATATAGAAAGAGAAGGCATAGAACCTATTGTATTACATAGCGACGCAATTTCTGTGTTAATTCTCCATTGTGAGGGATCGACGGATGCAATAAAGAAGGAATAAAGCATCCGAAAAGAGATACTCGCCCCCAATATAAGATCCTGTCGTTGCCATAGAAACGTTCCTCGAGTTAGAAAGTGAAGCATAGAACCCATAGTATATCATAGCGACGCAATTTCTGTGTTAATTCGTCATTGTGAGGGATCGACGGATGCAATAAATAAGGAATAGTGCATCCGAAAAGAGATACTCGCCTCCCAATATAAAATCCGATCGTTGCCATAGAAACGTTCCTCGATATAGAAAGAGAAGGCATAGAACCTATAGTATTACATAGCGACGCAATTTCTGTGTTAATTCATCATTTTGAGGGATCGACAGATGCAATAAAGAAGGAATAGTGCATCCGAAAGGAGATACTCGCCTCCCAATAAAAGATCCTGTCGTTGGCGTAGAAACGTTCCGCGATTTAGAAAGAGAAGCATAGAACCTATAGTATATCATAGCGACGCAATTTCTGTGTTAATTCGTCATTGTGAGGGATCGACGGATGCAATAAAGTAGGAATAGTGCATCCGAAAAGAGATACTCGCCTCCCAGTATAAAATCCGGTCGTTGCCATAGAAACGTTCCTCGATATAGAAAGAGAAGGCATAGAACCTATAGTATTACATAGCGACGCAATTTCTGTGTTAATTCATCATTTTGAGGGATCGACAGATGCAATAAAGAAGGAATAGTGCATCCGAAAGGAGATACTCGCCTCCCAATAAAAGATCCTGTCGTTGCCGTAGAAACGTTCCGCGATTTAGAAAGAGAAGCATAGAACCTATAGTATATCATAGCAACGCAATTTCTGTGTTAATTCGTCATTGTGAGGGATCGACGGATGCAATAAAGTAGGAATAGTGTATCCGAAAAGAGATACTCGCCTCCCAGTATAAAATCCGGTCGTTGCCATCGAAACGTTCCTCGATATAGAAAGAGAAGGCATAGAACCAATAGTATTACATAGCGACGCAATTTCTGTGTTAATTCATCATTGTGAGGGATCGACGGATGCAATAAAGAAGGAATAGTGCATCCGAAAAGAGATACTCGCCTCCCAATATAAAATCCGGTCGTTGCCATAGAAATGTTCCTCGATATAGAAAGAGAAGGCATGGAACCTATAGTATTTCATAGCGACGGAATTTCTGTGTTAATTCATCATTGTGAGCGATCGACGGATGCAATAAAGAAGGAATAGTGCATCCGAAAAGAGTTACTCGCCTCACAATATAAGATCCTGTCGTTGCCATAGAAAAGTTCCTATATTTAGAAAGAGAAGCATAGAACCTATAGTATATCATAGCGACGCAATTTCTGTGTTAATTCGTCAATGTGAGGGATCGACGGATGCAATAAAGAAGGAATAGTGCATCCGGAAAAGAGATACTCGCCTCCCTATATAAGATCCTGTCGTTGCAATAGAAACGTTCCTCGATTTAGAAAGAGAAGAATAGAACCTATAGTATTTCATAGCGACGCAATTTCTGTGTTAATTCGTCATTGTGAGGGATCGACGGATGCAATAAAGAAGGAATAGTGCATCTGAAAGGAGATCCTGCCTTCCCAATATAAGATCCTGTCGTTGCCATAGAAACGTCCCTCGATTTAGAAAGAGAAGGCATAGAACCTATCGTATTTCATAGCGACACAGTTTCTGTGTTATTTCGGCATTGTGAGGGATCGACGGATGCAATAAAGAAGGAATAGTGCATCCGAAAAGAGATACTCGCATCCCAATTAAAGATCCTCTCGTTGCCATAGTAACGTTCTTCGATTCACAAAGAGAAGGCATAGAACCTATAGTATTTCATAGCGATGCAATTTCAGTGTTAATTCCATATTGTGAGGGATCGACAGACGCAATAAGAAAGGAATAGTGTATCAGAAAGGAGATACTCGCCTCCCAATAGGAGATGCTTTCGTTGCAATAGAAACGTTCCTACAATTAGAAAGAGAAAGCGTAGAACCTATAGTATTTAATAGCGACGCAATTTATGTGTTAATTTGTCAATGTTATTGATGGAGGGATGCAATAAGGAAGGAATAGTGCATCCGGAAAGAGATACTCGCCTCCCAATATAATATCCTGTCGTTGCCATAGGAACATTCATCGATTTAGAAAGAGAAGGCATGGAACCTATAGTACTTTATAGCGCTGCAATTTCTGTGTTAATTCCATATGCAATAAAGAAGGAATAGTGCATCCGAAAAGAGATACTCGCCTCCCAATAGAAGATCCTGTCGTTGCCATAGATACGTTCCTCGATTTAGAAAGAGGAGGCATAGAACCTATAGTATTTCATAGCGACGCAATTTCTGTGTTAATTCGTCATTGTGAGGGATCGACGAATGCAATAAAGAAGGAATAGTGCATCCGAAAGGAGATACTCGTCTCCCAATATAAGATGCTGCCGTTGCCATAGAAACGTTCCTCGTTTTAGATAGAGAAGGCATAGAACCTATAGTATTTCATAGCGACGCAATTTCTGTGTTAATACCATATGCAATAGAGAAGGAATAGTGCATCCGAAAAGAGATACTTGCCTCCCAATATAAAATCCGTTCGTTGCCATAGAAACGTTCCTCGATTTAGAAAGAGAAGGCATACAACCTATAGTATTTCATAGCGACACAATTTCTGTGTTAATTCGGCATTGTGAGGGATCGACGAAATCAATAAAGAAGGCATAGTGCATCCGAAAAGAGATACTTGCCTCCCAATATGAGAACCGGTCGTTGCCATTGTAACGTTCCTCGAATTAGAAAGAGAAGGCATAGAACCTATAGTATGTCATAGCGACGCAATTTCTGTGTTAATTCATCATTGTGAGGGATCGACGGATGCTATAAAGAAGGAATAGTGCATCCGAAAGGAGATACTCGTCCCCCAATATAAGATGCTGCCGTTGCCATAGAAACGTTCCTCGTTTTAGATAGAGAAGACATATAACATACAGTATTTCATAGCGACGCTATTTCTTTGTTAATTCGTCATTGTGACGGGTCGACGGATGCAATAAAAAAGGAATAATGCATCCGAAAAGAGATACCTTCCTCCCAATATAAAATCCGGTCGTTTCCATAGAAACGTTCCTCGATTTAGAAAGAGAAGGCATAGAACCTATAGCATTTCATAGCGACGCAATTTCTGTGTTCATTCGTCATTGTGAGGGATTGACGGATGCAATAAAGTAGGAATAGTGCATCCGAAAAGAGATACTTGCGTCCCAATAGAAGATCCTGTCGTTGCCATAGAAACGTTCATCGATTTAGAAAGAGAAGTCATAGAACCTAAAGTATTTCATAGCGACGCAATTTCTGTGTTAATACCATATGCAATAGAGAAGGAATAGTGCATCCGAAAAGAGATACTTGCCTCCCAATATAAAATCCGTTCGTTGCCATAGAAACGTTCCTCGATTTAGAAAGAGAAGGCATACAACCTATAGTATTTCACAGCGACGCAATTTCTATGTTAATTCATCATTTTGAGGGATCGACGGATGCAATAAAGAAGGAATAATGCGTCCTAAAAGAGATACCCGCCTCCCAATAGAAGATCCTGTCGTTGCCATAGAAACGTCCCTCGATTTAGAAAGAGAAGGCATGGAACCTATCGTATTTCATAGCGACACAGTTTCTGTGTTAATTCGTCATTGTGAGGGATCGACGGATGCAATAAAGAAGAAATAGTGCATCCGAAAAGAGACACTCGCCTCTCAATATAAGATCCTCTCGTTGCCATAGTAACGTTCTTCGATTCAGAAAGAGAAGGTATAGAACCTATAGTATTTCATAGCGACGCAATTTCTGTGTTAATACGTCATTGTGAGGGATCGACGGATGCCTTAAAGAAGGAATAGTACATCCGAAAAAAGTTACCCGCCTCCCAATATAAGATCCTGTCGTTGCCATAGAGTCGTTACTCGATTTAGAAAGAGAAGGCATAGAGCATATAGTATTTCATAGCGACGCAATGTCTGTGTAATTAGTCATTGTGAGGGATCGACGGATGCAATAAAGAAGGAATAGTGCATCCGAAAAGAGATACTCCCCTCCCAATGTAAGATCCTCTCATTGCCATAGAAACGTTCCACGATTTACAAAGATAAGGCTTAGAACCTATAGTATTTCATAGCCACCCATTTTCTGTGTTAATTCGTCATTGTGAGGGATCGACGGATGCAATAAAGAAGGAATAGTGCATCGGAAAAGAATTACTCGCCCCCCAATAGAAGATCCTGTCGTTGCCATACAAACGCTCCTCTATACAGAAAGAGAAGGAATAGAACCTATAGTATTTCATAGCGATGCAATTTCAGTGTTAATTCCATATTGTGAGGGATCGACAGTCTCAATAAAAAAGGAATAGTGCATCAGAAAGGAGATACTCGCCTCCCAATAGGAGATCCTTTCGTTCCCATAGAAACGTTCCTATAATTAGAAAGAGAAGGCGTAGAACATATAGTATTTAATAGCGACGCAATTTATGTGTTAATTCGTCAATGTTATTGATGGAGGGATACAATAAAGAAGGAATAGTGCATCCGGAAAGAGATACTCGCCTCCCAATATAAGATCCTGTCTTTGCCATAGAAAAGTTACTCGATTTAGAAAGAGAAGGCATAGAGCATATAGTATTTCATAGCGACGCAATTTCTGTGTTAATTCGTCATTGTGAGGGATCGACGAATGCAATAAAGAAGGAATAGTGCATCCGAAAAGAGATACTCGCCTCACAATATGAGATCCGGTCGTTGCCATTGTAACGTTCCTCGATTTAGACAGGGAAGGCATAGAACCTATAGTATGTCATAGCGACGCAATTTCTGTGTTAATTCATCATTGTGAGGGATCGACGGATGTTATAAAGAAGGAATAGTGCATCCGAAAGGAGATACTCGCCTCCCGAATAAGGTGCTGCCGTTGCCATAGAAACGTTCCTCGAATTACAAAGAGAAGGCATAGAACTTATAGTATCTCATTGCGACGCAATTTCTGTGTTGATTCGTCATTGTGAGGGATCGACGTATGCAATAACGAAGGAATAGTGCATCCGAAAAGAGATACTCGCCTCCCAATAGAAGACCCTGTCGTTGCTTTAGAAACGTTCCTCGATTTAGAAAGAGAAGGCATATAACCTACAGTATTTCATAGCGACGCAAATTCTGTGTTAATTCGTCATTGTGAGGGGTCGACGAATGCAATAAAGAAGGCATAGTGCATCCGAAAAGGGATACTCGCCTCCCAATATAAAATCTGGTCGTTGCCATAGAAACGTTCCTCGATTTAGAAAGAGAAGCCTAGAACCTATAGTATTTCATAGCGACGCAATTTCTGTGTTAATTCATCATTGTGAGGGATCGACGGATGCAATAAAGAAGGAATAGTGCATCCGTAAAGAGATACTCGCCTCCCAATAGAAGAACCTGTCGTTGCCATAGAAACATTCCTCGATTTAGAAAGAGAAGGCATAGAACCTATAGTATTTCATAGCGGCGCAATTTCTGTGTTAATTCGTCACTGTGAGGGATCGACGGATACAATAATGAAGGAATAGTGCATCCGAAAAAAGATCCTCGCCTCCCAATTTAAGATCCTGTCGATGCCATAAAAACGTTCCTCGATTTAGAAATAGAAGGCATAGAACCTATAGTATTTCATTGCGACGCAATTTCTGTGTTAATTCTTCATTGTGAGGGATCGACGGATGCAATAAAGAAGGAATAGTGCATCCAAGACGAGATACTCTGCTTCCGATATAAGATCCTGTCGTTGCCATAAAAACGTTCCTCGATTTAGAAAGAGAAGTCATAGAACCTATAGCATTTCATAGAGATGCATTTTCTGTGTTTATTCGTCATTGTGAGGGATCGACGAATGCAATAAAGAAGGAATAGCGCAACCAAAAAGAGATACTCCCTTCCCAATATAAGATCCTGTCGTTGCCATAGAAACGTTCCTATATTTAGAAAGAGAAGCATAGAACCTATAGTATATCATAGCGACGCAATTTCTGTGTTAATTCGTCATTGTGAGGGATCGACGGATGCAATAAAGAAGGAATAGTGCATCTGAAAAGAGACACTCGCCTCCCTATATAAGATCCTGTCGTTGCAATAGAAACGTTCCTCGATTTAGAAAGAGAAGCATAGAACCTATAGTATTTCATAGCGACGCAATTTCTGTGTTAATTCGTCATTGTGAGGGATCGACGGATGCAATAAAGAAGGAATAGTGCATCCGAAAAGAGATACTCGCCTCCAAATATAACATCCTGTCGTTGCCATAGAAACGTTCCTCGATTTAGAAAGAGAAGCATAGAACCTATAGTATATCATAGCGACGCAATTTTTGTGTTAATTCGTCATTGTGAGAAATAGACGGATGCAATAAAGAAGGAGTAGTGCACCCGAAAAGAGATACTCGCCTCGCAATATAAGATCCTGTCGTTGCCATAGAAACGTTCCTCGATGTAGAAAGAGAAGTCATAGAACCTATAGTATTTGAAAGCGACGGAATTTCTGTGTTAATTCGTCATTGTGAGGAATCGACGAAAGCAATAGAGAAGGAATAGTGCATCCGAAAAGAGATACTCGCCTCAGAATATAAGATCCTGTAGTTGCCGTAGGAACGTTCCTCGATTTAGAAAGATGAGGCATAGAAATTATAGTATTTCATAGCGACGCAATATCTGTGGTAATTCGTCATTGTGAGGGGTTGACGGATGCAATAAAGAAGGAATTGTGCATCCGAAAACAGATACTCGTCCTCCAATAAAAGATCCTGTCATTGCCATAGAAACGTTCCTCGATTTAGAAAGAGAAGGCATAGAATCTATAGCATTTCATACCGACGAAATTTCTGTGTACTTCTTCATTGTGAGAGATTTACGGATGCAATAAAGTAAGAATAGTGCATCCGAAAAGAGATACTCGCGTCCCAATGGAAGATCCTTTCGTTGCCATAGAAACGTTCCTCGATTTGGAAAGAGAAGGCATAGAACCTACAGTATTTCATAGCGACGCAATTTCTGTGTTAATTCCATATTGTGAGGGATCGACAGATGCAATAAAGAAGGAATAGTGCATCCGAAAAGAGATACTCGCCTCCCAATGTAATATCCTGTCATGGCCATAGAAACGTTCCTCGATTTAGAAAGATAAAGAATAGAACCTATAGTACTTCATAGGGATGCATTTTCAGTGTTAAGTCCATATTGTGAGGGATCGACAGACGCAATAAAAAAGGAATAGTGCATCAGAAAGGAGATACTCGCCTCCCAATAGGAGATCCTTTCGTTGCCATAGAAACGTTCCTATAATTAGAAAGAGAAGGCGTAGAACCTATAGTATTTAATAGCGACGCAATTTATGTGTTAATTTGTCAATGTTATTGATGGAGGGATGCAATAAGGAAGGATAGTGCTTCCGGAAAGAGATAGTCGCCTCCCAATATAAGATCATGTCGTTGCCATAGAAACGTTCATCGATTTAGAAAGAGAAGGCATAGAACCTATAGTATTTCATAGCGCTGCAATTTCCGTGTTAATTCCATATACAATAATGAAGGAATAGTGCATCCGAAAAGAGATACTCGCCTCCTAATAAAAGATCCTGTCGTTGCCATAAAAACGTTCCTCGATTTAGAAAGAGAAGGCATAGAACCTATATTATTTAAAAGCGACGCAATTTCTGTGTTAATTCGTCATTCTGAGGGTTCGACGAATGCAATAAAGACAGAATAGTGCATCCGAAAAGAGATACTCGCCTCCCAATATGAGATCCGGTCGTTGCCATTGTAACGTTACTCGATTTAGAAAGAAAAGGCATAGAACCTATAGTATGTCATAGCGACGCAATTTCTGTGTTAATTCATCATTGTGAGGGATCGACGTATGCAATAAAGAAGGAATAGTGCATCCGAAAAGAGATACTCGCCTCCCAATAGGAGACCCTGTCGTTGCCATAGAAACGTTCCTCGATTTAGAAAGAGAAGGCATATAACCTACAGTATTTCATAGCGACGCAATTTCTGTGTTAATTCGTCATTGTGAGGGGTCGACAGATGCAATAAAGAAGGAATAGTGCATCCGAAAAGAGATACTCGCCTAACAATATAAAATCCGTTCGTTGCCATAGAAACGTTCCTCGATCTAGAAAGTGAAGGCATAGAACCTATAGTATTTCATAGCGACGCAATTTCTGTGTTAATTCATCATTGTGAGGGATCGACGGATGCAATAAAGAAGGAATAGTGCATCCGAAAAGAGATACTGCCTCCCAATAGAAGAACCTGTCGTTGCCATAGAAACGTTCCTCGACTTAGAAAGAGAAGGCATAGAACCTATAGTATGTCATAGCGAAGCAATTTCTGTGTTAATTCGTCATTGTGAGGGTTCGACGAATGCAATAAAAAAGGAATAGTGCATCCGAAAAGAGATACACGCCTCCCAATATGAGATCCGGTAGTTGCCATTGTAACGTTACTCGATTTAGAAAGAAAAGGCATAGAACCTATAGTATGTCATAGCGACGCAATTTCTGTGTTAATTCATCATTCTGAGGGATCGACGGATGCTATAAAGAAGGAATAGTGCATCAGAAAGGTGATACTCGCCTCCCAATATAAGATGCTGCCGTTGCCATAGAAACGTTCCTCGATTTAGAAAGAGAAGGCATAGAACCCATAGTATCTCATTGCGACGCAATTTCTGTGTTAATTCGTCATTGTGAGGGATCGACGTATGCAATAAAGAAGGAATAGTGCATCCGAAAAGAGATACTCGCCTCCCAATAGGAGTCCCTGTCGTTGCCATAGAAACGTTCCTCGATTTAGAAAGGGAAGGCATATAACCTACAGTATTTCATAGCGACGCAATTTCTGTGTTAATTCGTCATTGTGAGGGGTCGACGGATGCAATAAAGAAGGAATAGTGCATCTGAAAAGAGATACTCGCCTCCCAATATAAAATCCGGTCGTTGACATAGAAACGTTCCTCGATCTAGAAAGTTAAGGCATAGAACCTATAGTATTTCATAGCGACGCAATTTCTGTGTTAATACATCATTGTGAGGGATCGACGGATGCAATAAAGAAGGAATAGTGCATCCGAAAAGAGATACTGGCCTCCCAATAGAAGAACCTGTCGTTGCCATAGAAACGTTCCTCGACTTAGAAAGAGAAGGCATAGAACCTATAGTATGTCATAGCGAAGCTATTTCTGTGTTAATTCATCATTGTGAGGGATCGACGGATGTTATAAAGAAGGAATAGTGCATATGAAAGGAGATACTCGCCTCCCAATATAAGATCCTGTCGTTGCCATAGAAACGTTAATCGATTTAGGAAGAGAAGGCATAGGACCTATAGTATTTCAAAGCGCTGCAATATCTGTGTCAATTCCATTTGCAATAAAGAAGGAATAGTGCATCCGAAAAGAGATACTCGCCTCCCAATAGAAGACCCTGTCGTTGCCATAGAAACGTTCCTCGATTTAGAAAGAGAAGGCATATAACCTACAGTATTTCATAGCGACGCAATTTCTGTGTTAATTCGTCATTTTGAGGGGTCGACGGATGCAATAAAGAAGGAATAGTGCATCCGAAAAGAGATACTCGCCTCCCAATATAAAATCCGGTCGTTGCCACAGAAACGTTCCTCGATTTGGAAAGAGAGGGCATAGAACCTACAGTATTTCATAGCGACGCAATTTCTGTGTTAATTCCATATTGTGAGGGATCGACAGATGCAATAAAGAAGGAATTGTGCATCCGAAAAGAGATACTCCCCTCGCAATATAACATCCTGTCGTTGCCATAGAAACGTTACTCGATTTAGAAAGAAAAGGCATAGAGCATATAGTATTTCATAGCGACGCAATGTCTGTGTAATTAGTCACTGTGAGGGATCGACGGATGCAATAAAGAAAAAATAGTGCATCCGAAAAGAGATACTCGCCTCCCAATGTAAAATCCTGTCATTGCCATAGAAACGTTCCTCGATTTAGAAAGATAAAGAATAGAACCTATAGTATTTCATAGCGATGCATTTTCAGTGTTAATTCCATATTGTGAGGGATCGACAGACGCAATAAAAAAGGAATAGTGCATCAGAAAGGAGATACTCGCCTCCCAATAGGAGATCCTTTCGTTGCCATAGAAACGTTCCTATAATTAGAAATAGAAGGCGTAGAACCTATAGTATTTAATAGCGACGCAATTTATGTGTTAATTTGTTAATGTTATTGATGGAGGGATGCAATAAGGAAGGAATAGTGCTTCCGGAAAGAGATACTCGCCTCCCAATACAAGATCCTATCGTTGCCATAGATACGTTCATCGATTTAGGAAGAGAAGGCATAGAACCCATAGTATTTCATAGCGCTGCAATTTCCGTGTTAATTCCATAAACAATAAAGAAGGAATAGTGCATCCGAAAAGAGATACTCGCCTCCTAATAAAAGATACTGTCGTTGCCATAGAAACGTTCCTCGATTTAGAAAGAGGAGGCATAGAACCTATAGTATTTCATAGCGACGCAATTTCTGTGTTAATTCGTCATTGTGAGGGATCGACGGATGCAATAAAGAAGTAATAATACATCCGAAAAGAGACACTCGCCTCCCAATATAAGATCCTGTCGTTGCCATAGAAACGTTCCTCGATTTAGAAAGAGAAGGCATAGAACCTATAGTATGTCATAGCGAAGCAATTTCTGTGTTAATTCATCATTGTGAGGGATCGACGGATGCTATAAAGAAGGAATAGTGCATCCGAAAGGAGATACTCGCCTCCCAATATAAGATCCTGTCGTTGCCATAGAAACGTTAATCGATTTAGGAAGAGAAGGCATAGAACCTATAGTATTTCAAAGCGCTGCAATTTCTGTGTCAATTCCATATGCAATTAAGAAGGAATAGTGCATCCGAAAAGAGATACTCGCCTCCCAATAGAAGACCCTGTCGTTGTCATAGAAACGTTCTTCGATTTAGAAAGAGAAGGCATATAACCTACAGTATTTCATAGCGACGCAATTTCTGTGTTAATTCGTCATTGTGAGGGGTCGACGGATGCAATAAAGAAGGAATAGTGCATCCGAAAAGAGATACTCGCCTCCCAATATAAAATCCGGTCGTTGCCATAGAAACGTCCTCGATTTAGAAAGTGAATGCATAGAACCTATAGTATTTCATAGTGACGCAATTTCTGTGTTAATTCATCATTGTGAGGGATCGACGGATGCAATAAAGAAGGAATAGTGCATCCGAAAAGAGATACTGGCCTCCCAATAGAAGAACCTGTCGTTGCCATAGAAACGTTCCTCGATTTAGAAAGAGAAGGCATAGAAACTATAGCATTTCATAGCGACTCAATTTCTCTGTTCATTCGTCATTGTGAGGGATCGACAGATGCAATAAAGTAGGAATAGTGCATCCGAAAAGAGATACTTGCGTCCCAATAGAAGATCCTGTCGTTGCCATAGAAACGTTCATCGACTTAGAAAGAGAAATCATAGAACCTATAGTATTTCATAGCGACGCAATTTCTGTGTTAATGCCATATGCAATAAAGACGGAATAGTGCATCCGAAAAGAGGTACTCGCCTCCCAATAGAAGATCCTGTCGTTGCCATAGAAACGTTCCTCGATATAGAAAGAGAAGGCATAGAACCTATAGTATTTAATAGCGACGCAATTTCTGTGTTAATTCGTCTTTGTGAGGAAACGACGGATGCTATAAAGAAGTAATAGTGCATCCGAAAAGAGAAGTTAGCATCCCAATATAAAATCCTGTCGTTGCCATAGAAACGTTCCTCGATTTAGAAAGATAAAGCATAGAACCTATAGTATTTCATAGCGACGCAATGTCTGTGCTAATTCGTCATTGTGAGGGATCGACGGATGCAATAAAGAAGGAATAGTGCATCCGAAAAGAGATACTCGCCTCCCAATACAAGAACCTGTCGTTGCCATTGTAACGGTCCTCGATTTAGAAAGAGAAGGCATAGAACCTATAGTATGTCATAGCGAAGCAATTTCTGTGTTAATTCGTCATTGTGAGGGATCGACGGATGCTATAAAGAAGGAATAGTGCATCCGAAAGGAGATACTCGTCTCCCAATATAAGATGCTGCCGTTGCCATAGAAACATACCTCGATTTAGAAAGAGAAGGCATAGAACCTATAGTATTTCATAGAGATGCATTTTCTGTGTTAATTCGTCATTGTGAGGGATCGACGAATGTAATAAAGAAGGAATAGTGCAACCGAAAAGAGATACTCCCCTCCCAATATAAGATCCTGTCGTTGCCATAGAAACGTTCCTCGATTTAGTAAGAGCAGGAATAGAACCTATAGTATTTCATAGCGACGCAATTTCTGTGTTAATTCCATATTCTGAGGGGTTGACAGATGCAACAAAGAAGGAATAGTGCATCCGAAAAGAGATACTCGCCTCCCAATAGAAGATCCTGTCGTTGCCATAGAAACGTTACTCGATTTAGAAAGAGAAGGCATAGAGCCTACAGTAATTCATAGCGACGCAATTTCTGTGTCAATTAGTCATTGTGAGGGATCGATAGATGCAATAAAGAAGGAGTAGTGCATCCGAAAAGAGATACTCGCCTCCAAATAGAAGATGCTGCCGTTGCCATAGAAACGTTCCTCGATTTAGAAAGAGAAGGCATAGAACCTACAGTATTTCATAGCGACGGAATTTCTGTGTTAATTCGTCATTGTTAGAGATCGACGGATGCAATAAAGAAGCAATAGTGCATCCGAAAAGAGATACTCGCCTCCCAATATAAGATCCTCTCGTTGCCATAGTAACGTTCATCGATTTAGAAAGAGAAGGCTTAGAACCTACAGTATTTCATAGCGATTCAATTTCTGTGCTAATTCGTCATTGTGAGGGATCGACGGATGCAATAAAAAAGGAATAGTGCATCCGCAAAGAGATACTCGCCTCCCAATAGAAGATCCTCTCGTTGCCATACAAACGTTCCTCGATTTAGAAAGAGAAGGCATAGAACCTACTGTATTTCATAGCGACGCAATTTCCGTGTTAATTCGTCATTGTGAGGGATCGACGGATGCAATAAAGAAGGGAAAGTGCATCCGAAAAGAGATACTCGCCTACCAATATAAAATCCTTTCGTTGCCATAGAAACGTTCCTCGATTTAGAAAGAGAAGGCATAGAACCTATAGTATTTCACAGCGACGCAATTTCTGTGTTAATTCATCATTGTGAGGGACCGACGGATGGAATAAAGAAGGAATAGTGCATCTGAAAAGAGATACTCGCCTCCCAATAGAAGAACCTGTCGTTGCCATAGAAACGTTCCTCAATTTAATTGAGATAGGCATAGAAACTATAGTATTTCATAGCGACGCAATATCTGTGTTAATTCGTCATTGTGAGTGATCGACGGATGCAATTAAGAAGGAATAGTGCATCCGAAAAGGGAGACTCGCCTCCCAATAGAAGATCCTGTCGTTGCCATTGAAACGTCCCTCGATTTAGAAAGAGAAAGCATAAAACCTATCGTATTTCATAGCGACACAGTTTCTTTGTTAATTCGTCATTGTGAGGGATCGATGGATGCAATAAAGTAGGAATAGTGCATCCGAAAAGAGATACTCGCCTCCCAATAGAAGATCCTGTTGTTGCCATAGAAACGTTCCTCGATTTAGAAAGAGAAGGCATAGAACCTATAGTACTTCATAGCGCTGCAATTATTGTGTTAATTCCATATGCAATAAAGAAGGAATAGTGCATCCGAAAAGAGATACTCGCCTCCCAATAGAAGATCCTGTCGTTGCCATAGAAACGTTCCTCGATTTAGAAAGAAAAGGCATAGAACCTATAGTATTTAAAAGCGACGCAATTTCTGTGTTACTTCGTCACTGTGAGGGATCGACGAATGCAAAAAAGAAGGAATAGTGCATCCGAAAAGAGATACTCACCTCCCAATATGAGATCCGTTCGTTGCCATTGTAACGTTCCTCGATTTAGAAAGAGAAGGCATAGAACCTATAGTATGTCATAGCGACGCAATTTCTGTGTTAATTCATCATTGTGAGGGATCGACGGATGCTATAAAGAAGGAATAGTGCATCCGAAAGGAGATACTCGCCTCCCAATATAAGATGCTGCCGTTGCCATAGAAACGTTAGTCGATTTAGAAAGAGAAGGCATAGAACCCATAGTATCTCAGAGCGACAAAATTTCTGTGTTAATTCTTCATTGTGAGGGATTGACGGATGCAATAAAGTAGGAATAGTGCATCCGAAAAGAGATACTCGCGTCCCAATAGAAGATCCTGTCATTGCCATAGAAACGTTCCTCGATTTGGAAAGAGAAGGCATAGAACCTACAGTATTTCATAGCGACGCAATTTCTGTGTTAATTCCATATTCTGAGGGATCGACAGATGCAATAAAGAAGGAATTGTGCATCGTAAAAGAGATACTCGCCTCCCAATAGAAGATCCTATCGTTGCCATAGATACGTTCCTCGATTTAGAAAGAGGAGGCATAGAACCTATAGTACTTCATAGCGACGCAATTTCTGTGTTAATTCGTCATTGTGAGGGATCGACGGATGCAATAAAGAAGGAATAGTGCATCCGAAAAGAGATACTCGCCTCCCAATATAAGATCCTCTCGTTGCCATAGTAACGTTCTTTGAATCAGAAAGAGAAGGCATAGAACCTATAGTATTTCATAGCGACGCAATTTCTGTGTTAATTCGTCATTGTTAGGGATCGACGGATGCAATAAAGAAGGAATAGTGCATCTGAAAGGAGATCCTCACTTCCCAATATAAGATCCTGTCGTTGCCATAGAAACGTTCCTCGGTTAAGAAAGAGAAGGCATAGAACCTATAGTATTTCAAAGCGACGGAATTTCATTGTTAATTCATCATTGTGAGGGATCGACGGATGCAATAAAGAAGGAATAGTGCATCCGAAAAGAGATACTCGCCTCCCAATATAAGATCCTCTCGTTGCCATAGTAACGTTCCTTGATTCAGAAAGAGAAGGCATAGAACCTATCGTATTTCATAGCGACGCAGTTCTGTGTTAATTCGTCATTGCGAGGGATTGACGGATGCAATAAAGTAGGAATAGTGCAACCGAAAAAAGATACTCGCCTCCCAATAGAAGATCCTGTCGTTGCCATAGAAACGTTCCTCGATTTAGAAAGAGATGGCATAGACCCTATAGTATTTCATAGTTACGCAATTTCTGTGTTAATTCGTCATTGTGAGGGATCGAAGGATGCAATAAAGAAGGAATAGTACATCCGAAAAAAGATACCCGCTTCCAATGTAAGATCCTGTCATTGCCATAGAAACGTTCCTCGATTTGGAAAGATAAGGCATAGAACCTCTAGTATTTCATAGCCACGCATTTTCTCTGTTAATTCGTCTTTGTGAGGGATCGACGGATGCAATAAGGAAGGAATAGTGCATCCGAAAAGAATTACTCGCCTCCCAATAGAAGATCTTGTCGTTGCCATAGAAACGTTCCTCTATATAGAAAGAGAAGGAATAGAACCTATAGTATTTCGTAGAGATGCAATTTCTGTGTTAATTCCATATCCTATAAACAAGGAATAGTGCATCCGAAAAGAGAAACTCGCCTCCCAATAGAAGATCGTGTCGTTGCCATAGAAACGTTTCTTCGATATATAAAGAGAAGGCATAGAACCTATAGTATGTCATAGCGACGCAATTTCTGTGTTAATTCATAATTGTGAGGGATCGACGGATGCAATAAAGAAGGAAGAGTGCAACCGAAAAGAGATACACGCCTCCCAATATAAGATCCTGTCGTTGCCATAGAAACGTTCCTCGATTTAGAAAGAGAAGGCATAGAGCCTATAGTATTTCATAGAGATGCATTTTCTGTGTTAATTCGTCATTGTGAGGGATCGACGAATGCAATAAAGAAGGAAGAGTGCAACCGAAAAGAGATACTCGCCTCCCAATATAAGATCCTGTCGTTGCCATAGAAACGTTCCTCGATTTAGAAAGAGAAAGGAATAGAACCTATAGTATATCCCAGCGACGCAATTTCTGTGTTAATTCGTCATTATGAGGGATCGATGGATGCAATGAAGAAGGAATACTGCATCCGAAATGAGATACTCGCCACCCAGTAGAATATCCTGTCGTTGCCATAGAAACGTCACTCGATTTAGAAACAGAAGGCAAAGAACCTATCGTATTTCATAGCGACGCAATTTCTGTGTTAATTCGTCATTGTGAGAGAATGACGGATGCAATAAAGATGGAATAGTGCATCCGAAAAGAGATACTCGCGTCCGAATAGAAGATCCTGTCGTTGCCATAGAAACGTTCGTCGATTTGGAAAGAGAAGGCATAGAACCTATAGTATTTCATTGCGACGCAATTTCTGTGTTAATTCGTCATTGACAGGGATCGACGGATGCAAAAAGGAAGGAATAGTGCATCCGAAAAGAGATACTCGCCTCCCAATAGAAGATCCTGTCGTTGCCATAGAAACGTTTCTCGATTTGGAAAGAGTAGGCATTGAACCTACAGTATATCATAGCGACAAAATTTCTGTGTTAATTCCATATTGTGAGGGATCGACAGATGCAATAAAGAAGGAATTGTGCATCCGAAAAGAGATACTTGACTCCCAATAGAAGATCCTGTCGTTGCCATAGAAACGTTACTCGATTTAGAAAGAGAAGTCACAGAGAATATAGTATTTCATAGCGACGCAATGTCTGTGTAATTCGTCATTGTGAGGGATCGACGGATGCATTAATGAAGGAATAGTGCATCCGAAAAGAGATACTCGCCTCCCAATATAAAATCCTGTCGTTGCCATAGAAACGTTTCTCGATTTAGAAAGATAAGGCATAGAACCTATAATATTTCATAGCCACGCATTTTCTGTGTAATTCGTCATTGTGAGGGATCGACGGATGCAATAAAGAAGGAATAGTGCATCCGATAAGAGATACTCGCCTCCCATTAGAAGATCCCGTCGTTGCCATAGAAACCTTCCTCGATTTATAAAGAGAAGTCATAAAACCTACAGTATTTCATAGCGACGCAATTTCTGTGTTAATTCGTCATTGTGAGGGATCGACGAATGCAATAAAGAAGGAATAGTGCATCCGAAAAGAGATACTCGCCTCCCAATACAAGAACCTGTCGTTGCCATAGAAACGTTCCTCGATTTAGAAAGAGAAGGCATAGAACCTATAGTATTTCATAGCGGCGCAATTTCTGTGTTAATTCGACATTGTGAAGGATCGACGAATGCAATAAAGAAGGAATAGTGCATCCCAAAAGAGATACTCGCCTCCCAATATAAGATCCGGTCGATGCCATAGAAACGTTCCTCGATTTAGAACGAGAAGGCATAGAACCTATATTATTTCATAGCGACGCAATTTCTGTGTTAATTCGTCATTGTGAGGGATCGACGGATGGAATAAAGAAGGAATAGTGCATCCGAAAAGAGATACTCGCCTCCCATTAGAAGATCCTGTCGTTGCCATAGAAACGTTCCTCGATTTATAAAGAGAAGTCATAGAACCTATAGTATTTCAAAGCGACGCAATTTCTGTGTTAATTCGTCATTGTAAGGTATCGACGGATGAAATAAAGAAGGAATAGTGCATCCGCAAAGAGAAACTAGCCTCCCGATATAAGATGATGTCGTTGCCATAGAAACGTTCCTCGATTTAGAAAGAGAAGGCATAGATCCAATAGTACTTCATAGTGTCGCAATTGCTGTATTAATTCGTCATTGTGAGGGATTGACGGATGCAATAAAGAAGGAATAGTGCATCCGAAAAGAGATACTCGCCCTCCAATAAAAGATCCAGTCATTGCCATAGAAACGTTCCTCGATTTAGAAAGAGAAGGCATAGAACCTATAGCATTTCATGGCGACGCAATTTCTGTGGTAATTCGTCATTGTGAGGGAATGACGGATGCAATAAAGAAGGAATAGTGCATCAGGAAAGAGATACTCGCCTCCCAATAGAAGATCCTGTCCTTGCAATAGAAGCGTTCATCGATTTAGAAAGAGAAGGCATAGAACCTATAGTATTTCATAGCGACGCAATTTCTGTGTTAATTCGTCATTGTGAGGGATCGACGGATGCAATAAAGAAGGAATAGTAAATCCGGAAAGAGATACTCGCCTCCTAATATAAGATGCTGTCGTTGCCATAGAAACGTTCCTCGATTTAGAAAGAGAAGGCACAGAGCCTATAGTATTTCATACCGACGCAATGTCTGTGTAATTCGTCACTGTGAGGGATCGACGGATGCAATATAGAAGGAATAGTGCATCAGAAAAGAGATACTCGCCTCCCAATATAAGATCCTCTCCTTGCCATAGAAACGTTCCTCGATTTAAAAAGAGAAGGCATAGAACCTATAGTATTTATATGCGACGCAATTTCTGTGTTAATTCGTCATTGTGAAGGATCGACGAATGCAATAAAGAAGGAATAGTGTATCCGAAAAGAGATACTCGCCTCCCAATATAAGAGCCTGTCGTTGCCATAGAAACGTTTCTCTATATAGAAAGAGAAGGCATAGAACCTATAGTAATTCATACGACACAATTTCTGTGTTAATTCCATATTGTGAGAGGTCGACAGATGCAATAAATAAGGAATAGTGCATCCGAAAAGAGATAGTCGCCTCCCAATAGAAGATCCTCTCGTTGCCATAGAAACGTTCCTCGATTTAGAAAGAGAAGGCATAGAACCTATAGCATTTCATTGCGACGCATTTTCTGTGTTAAGTCCACATTGTGAGGGATCGACGGATGCAATAAAGAAGGAATAGTGCATCCGAAAAGAGATATTCGCCTCCCAATAGAAGATCCTGTCGCTGCCATAGAAACGTTCCTCGATTTAGAAAGAAAAGGCATAGAACCTACAGTATTTCATAGCGACGCAATTTCTGTGTTAATTCGTCATTGTGAGGGATCGACTGATGCAATAAAGAAGGAATAGTGCATCCGAAAAGAGATACTCGCCTCCCAATATAGAATCTGGTCGTTTCCATAGAAACGTTCCTCGATTTACAAAGAGAAGGCATAGAACCTATAGTATTTCATAGCGACGCAATTTCTGTGTTAATTCATCATTGTGAGGGATCGACGGATGCAATAAAGAAGGAATAGTGCATCCGAAAAGAGATACTCGCCTCCCAATATAAGATCCTGTCGTTGCCATAGAAACGTTCCTCGATTTAAAAGAGAAAGGCATAGAACCTGTAGTATATCCTAGCGACGCAATGTATGTGTTAATTCGTCATTGTGAGCGATCGATGGATGCATTTAAGAAAGAATATTGCATCCGTAATGAGATACTCGCCACCCAATAGAAGATCCTCTCGTTGCCATAGAAACGTTCCTCGATTTGGAAAGAGAAGGCATAGAACATATAGAATTTCATTGCGACGCAATTTCTGTGTTAATTCCATATTGTGAGGGATCGACAGATGCAATAAAGAAGGAACTGTGCATCCGAAAAGAGATACTCGCCTCCCAATAGAAGATCCTGTCGTTGCCATAGAAACGTTCCTCGATTTAGAAAGAGAAGGCATAGAACCTATAGTATTTCATAGCGACGCAATTTCTGTGTTAATTCGTCATTGTGAGGGATCGACGAATGCAATAAAGAACGAATAGTGCATCCGAAAAGATATACTCGCCTCCCATTATAAGTTCCGGTCGTTGCCATTGTAACGTTCCTTGATTTAGATAGAGAAGGCATAGAACCTATAGTATGACATAGCGACGCAATTTCTGTGTTAATTCATCATTGTGAGGGATCGACGGATGCATTAAAGAAGGAATAGTGCATCCGAAACGAGATACTCGACTCCCAATATAAGATCCTGCCGTTGCCATAGAAACGTTCCTCGATTTAGAAAGAGAAGCCATAGAACCTATAGTATCTCATTGCGACGCAATTTTTGTGTTAATTCGTCATTGTGAGGGATCGACGGATTCAATAAAGAAGGAATAGTGCATCCGAAGAGAGATACTCGCCTCCCAATAGATGAACCTGTCGTTGCCATAAAAAGGTTCCTCGATTTAGAAAGAGAAGGCATAGAACCTTTAGTATTTCATTGCGACGCAATTTCTGTGTTAATTCATCATTGTGAGGGATTGACGGATGCAATAAAGAAGGAATAGTGCAACCGAAAAGTATACTGGCCCTCCAATAAAAGATCCTGTCATTGCCATAGAAACGTTCCTCGATTTAGAAAGAGAAGGCACAGACCCTATAGTATTTCAAAGTGACGCAATATCTCTGTTAATTCGTCATTGTGAGGTATCTACGGATGCAATAAAGAAGGAATAGTGCATCCGCAAAGAGAAACTAGCCTCCCAATATAAGATGATGTCGTTGCCATAGAAACGTTCCGCGATTTAGAAAGAGAAGGCATAGAACCTATAGTACTTCATAGTGTCGCAATTTCTGTATTAATTCTTCATTGTGAGGGATCGACGGATGCAATAAAGAAGGAATAGTACATCCGAAAAGAGATACTCGCCTCCTAATATAAGATCCT
Source organism: Schistocerca cancellata (assembly GCF_023864275.1). Lineage (NCBI taxonomy): Eukaryota > Metazoa > Arthropoda > Insecta > Orthoptera > Acrididae > Schistocerca > Schistocerca cancellata. The sequence continues at coordinate 612,264,846 of NC_064632.1, forward strand.
GTCGTTGCCATAGAAACGTTTCTCTATATAGAAAGAGAAGGTACAGAGCCTATAGTATTTCATAGCGACGCAATGTCTGTGTAATTCGTCATTGTGTGGGATCGACGAATGCAATAAAGAAGAAATAGTGCATCCGAAAAGAGATACTCGCCTCCCAATATAAAATCCGGTCGTTGCCATAGAAACGTTCCTCGATTTAGAAAGAGAAGGCATAGAGTTTATAGTATTTCATTGCGACGAAATTTCTGTGTTAATTCGTCATTGTGAGGGATCGACGGATGCAATAAAGAAGGAATAGTGCATCCGAAAAGAATTACTCGCCTCCCAAAGGAAGATCCTGTCATTGCCATAGAAACGTTCCTCTATATAGAAAGAGAAGGCATAGAACCTATACTATTTCATAGTGACGCAATTTCTGTGTTAATTCGTCATTGTGTGGGATCGACGAATGCAATAAAGAAGAAATAGTGCATCCGGAAAGAAATACTCGCCTCCCAATATAAGATCCTGTCGTTGCTATAGAAACGTTCATCGATTTAGAAATAGAAGGCGTAGAACCTATAGTATTTCATAGCGACCCAATTTCTGTGTTAATTCCATATGCAATAAAGAAGGAATAGTGCATCCGAAAAGAGATACTCGCCTCCCAATAGAAGATCCTGTCGTTGCCATAGAAACGTTCCTCGATTTAGAAAGAGAAGGCATAGAACCTATAGTATTTCATAGCGACGCAATTTCTGTGTTAATTCGTCATTGTGAGGGATCGACGGATGCAATAAAGAAGTAATAGTGAATCCGAAAAGAGATACTCGCCTCCCAATACAAGAACCTGACGTTGCCATAGAAACGTTCCTCGATTTAGAAAGATAAGGCATAGAACCTATAGTATTTCATAGCCACGCATTATCTGTGTTAATTCGTCATTATGAGGGATCGACGGATGCAATAAAGAAGGAATAGTGCATCCGAAAAGAGATACTCGACTCCAAATATAAGATCCTGCCGTTGCCATAGAAACGTTCCTCGATTTAGAAAGAGAAGCCATAGAACCTATAGTATCTCATTGCGACGCAATTTTTGTGCTAATTCGCCATTGTGAGGGATCGACGGATGCAATAAAGAAGGAATAGTGCATCCGAAAAGAGATACTCGCCTCCCAATAGAAGACCCTGTCGTTGCCATATAAACGTTCCTCGATTTAGAAAGAGAAGGCATAGAACCGACAGTATTTCATAGCGACGCAATTTCTGTGTTAATTCGTCATTGTGAGGGATCGACTGATGCAAAAAAGAAGGAATAGTGTATGCGAAAAGAGATACTCGCCTCCCAATAGAAGAACCTGTCGTTGCCATAAAAAGGTTCCTCGATTCAGAAAGAGAAGGCATAGAACCTTTAGTATTTCATTGCGACGCAATTTCTGTGTTAATTCATCATTGTGAGGGATTGACGGATGCAATAAAGAAGGAATAGTGCAACCGAAAAGTATACTGGCCCTCCAATAAAAGATCCTGTCATTGCCATAGAAACGTTCCTCGATTTAGAAAGAGAAGGCACAGACCCTATAGTATTTCAAAGTGACGCAATATCTCTGTTAATTCGTCATTGTGAGGTATCTACGGATGCAATAAAGAAGGAATAGTGCATCCGCAAAGAGAAACTAGCCTCCCAATATAAGATGATGTCGTTGCCATAGAAACGTTCCGCGATTTAGAAAGAGAAGGCATAGAACCTATAGTACTTCATAGTGTCGCAATTTCTGTATTAATTCTTCATTGTGAGGGATCGACGGATGCAATAAAGAAGGAATAGTACATCCGAAAAGAGATACTCGCCTCCTAATATAAGATCCTGTCGTTGCCATAGAAACGTTTCTCTATATAGAAAGAGAAGGTACAGAGCCTATAGTATTTCATAGCGACGCAATGTCTGTGTAATTCGTCATTGTGTGGGATCGACGAATGCAATAAAGAAGAAATAGTGCATCCGAAAAGAGATACTCGCCTCCCAATATAAAATCCGGTCGTTGCCATAGAAACGTTCCTCGATTTAGAAAGAGAAGGCATAGAGTTTATAGTATTTCATTGCGACGAAATTTCTGTGTTAATTCGTCATTGTGAGGGATCGACGGATGCAATAAAGAAGGAATAGTGCATCCGAAAAGAATTACTCGCCTCCCAAAGGAAGATCCTGTCATTGCCATAGAAACGTTCCTCTATATAGAAAGAGAAGGCATAGAACCTATACTATTTCATAGTGACGCAATTTCTGTGTTAATTCGTCATTGTGTGGGATCGACGAATGCAATAAAGAAGAAATAGTGCATCCGGAAAGAAATACTCGCCTCCCAATATAAGATCCTGTCGTTGCTATAGAAACGTTCATCGATTTAGAAATAGAAGGCGTAGAACCTATAGTATTTCATAGCGACCCAATTTCTGTGTTAATTCCATATGCAATAAAGAAGGAATAGTGCATCCGAAAAGAGATACTCGCCTCCCAATAGAAGATCCTGTCGTTGCCATAGAAACGTTCCTCGATTTAGAAAGAGAAGGCATAGAACCTATAGTATTTCATAGCGACGCAATTTCTGTGTTAATTCGTCATTGTGAGGGATCGACGGATGCAATAAAGAAGTAATAGTGAATCCGAAAAGAGATACTCGCCTCCCAATACAAGAACCTGACGTTGCCATAGAAACGTTCCTCGATTTAGAAAGATAAGGCATAGAACCTATAGTATTTCATAGCCACGCATTATCTGTGTTAATTCGTCATTATGAGGGATCGACGGATGCAATAAAGAAGGAATAGTGCATCCGAAAAGAGATACTCGACTCCAAATATAAGATCCTGCCGTTGCCATAGAAACGTTCCTCGATTTAGAAAGAGAAGCCATAGAACCTATAGTATCTCATTGCGACGCAATTTTTGTGCTAATTCGCCATTGTGAGGGATCGACGGATGCAATAAAGAAGGAATAGTGCATCCGAAAAGAGATACTCGCCTCCCAATAGAAGACCCTGTCGTTGCCATATAAACGTTCCTCGATTTAGAAAGAGAAGGCATAGAACCGACAGTATTTCATAGCGACGCAATTTCTGTGTTAATTCGTCATTGTGAGGGATCGACTGATGCAAAAAAGAAGGAATAGTGTATGCGAAAAGAGATACTCGCCTCCCAATAGAAGAACCTGTCGTTGCCATAAAAAGGTTCCTCGATTCAGAAAGAGAAGGCATAGAACCTTTAGTATTTCATTGCGAAGCAATTTCTGTGTTAATTCATCATTGTGAGGGATTGACGGATGCAATAAAGAAAGAATAGTGTATCCGAAAAGAGATACTCGCCCTCCAATAAAAGATCCTGTCATTGCCATAGAAACGTTCCTCGATTTCGAAAGAGAAGGCATAGACCCTATAGTATTTCTAAGCGACGCAATTTCTGTGTTAATTCGTCATTGTGAGGTATCTACGGATGCAATAAAAAAGGAATAGTGCATCCGCAAAGAGAAACTAGCCTCCCAATATAAGATGATGTCGTTGCCATAGAAACGTTCCGCGATTTAGAAAGAGAAGGCATAGAACCTACAGTATTTCATAGCGACGCAATTTCTGTGTTAGTTCCTTATTGTGAGGGATTGACAGATGCAATAAAGAAGGAATAGTGCATCCGAAAAGAGATACTCGTTTCCAAATAGAAGATCCTGTCGTTGCCATAGAAACGTTCCTCGATTTAGAAAGAGAAGGCACAGAGCCTATAGAATTTCATAGCGACGCAAAGTCTGTGTAATTCGTCATTGTGAGGGATCGACGATTGCAATATAGAAGGAATAGTGCATCAGAAAAGAGATACTCTCCTCCCAATATAAGATCCTGTCCTTGCCATAGAAACGTTCCTCGATTTACAAAGAGAAGGCATAGAACCTATAGTATTTTTATGCGACGCAATTTTGTTTTAATACGTCATTGTGAGGGATCGACGAATGCAATAAAAAAGGAATAGTGCATCCGAAAAGAGATACTCGCCTCGCAAAATAAGAGCCTGTCGTTGCCATAGAAACGTTTCTCTATATAGAAAGAGAAGGCATAGAACCTATAGTAATTCATAGCGACGCAATTTCTGTGTTAATTCGTCATTGTGTGGAATCGACGAATGCAATAAAGAAGAAATAGTGCATCCGATAAAAGATACTTGCCTCCCAATATGAAATCCGGTCGTTGCCATAGAAACGTTCCTCGATTTAGAAAGAGAAGGCATAGAGTTTATAGTATTTCATTGCGACGCAAATTCTGTGTTAATTCGTCATTGTGAGGGATCGACGGATGCAATAAAGAAGGAATAGTGCATCCGAAAAGAGATACTCGCCTCGCAATAGAAGACCCTGTCGTTGCCATAGAAACGTTCTTCGATTTAGAAAGAGGAGGCATAGAACCTACAGTATTTCATAGCGACGCAATTTCTGTGTTAGTTCCTTATTGTGAGGGATTGACAGATGCAATAAAGAAGGAATAGTGCATCCGAAAAGAGATACTCGTTTCCAAATAGAAGATCCTGTCGTTGCCATAGAAACGTTCCTCGATTTAGAAAGAGAATTCATAGAACCTATAGTACTTCATAGCCACGCATTTTCTGTGTTAATTCGTCATTGTGAGGAATCGACGGATGCAATAAAGAAGGAATAGTGCATCCGAAAAGAATTACTCGCCTCCCAAAGGAAGATCTTGTCATTGCCTTAGAAACGTTCCTCTATATAGAAAGAGAAGGCATAGAACCTATAGTATTTCATAGTGACGCAATTTCTGTGTTAATTCGTCATTGTGTGGGGTCGACGAATGCAATAAAGAAGAAATAGTGCATCCGGAAAGAAATACTCGCCTCCCAATATAAGATCCTGTCGTTTCCATAGAAACGTTCCTCGATTTAGAAAGAGAACGCATAGAACCTATAGTATTTCATAGCGACGCAATTACTGTGTTAATTCGTCATTGTGAGGGATCGGCGAATGCAATAAAGAAGGAACAGTGCATCCGAAAAGAGATACTCGCCTCCCAATACAAGAACCTGTCGCTGCCATAGAAACGTTCCTCGATTTAGAAAGAGAAGGCATAGAACCTATAGTATATCATAGCGACGCAATTTCTGTGTTAATTCGTCATTGTAAGGGATCGACGAATGCAATAAAGAAGGAATAGTGCATCCGAAAAGAGATACTCGCCTCCCAATATGAGATCAGGTCGTTGCCGTTGTAACGTTCCTCGATTTAGAAAGAGAAGGCATAGAACCTATAGTATGTCATAGCGACCCAATTTTCGTGTTAATTCGTCATTGTGAGGCATCGACGGATGCAATAAAGAAGGAATAGCGCATCCGAAAAGATATACTCGCCTCCCAATAGAAGACCCTGTCGTTGCCATAGAAACGTTCCTCGATTTAGAAAGAGAAGGTGTAGAACCTACAGTATTTCATAGCGACGCAATTTCTGTGTTAATTCGTCATTGTGAGGGATCGACGGATGCAATAAAGAAGGAATAGTGCATCCGAAAAGAGATACTCGCCTCCCAATAGAAGACCCTGTCGTTGCCATATAAACGTTCCTCGATTTAGAAAGAGAAGGCATAGAACCTACAGTATTTCATAGCGACGCAATTTCTGTGTTAATTCGTCATTGTGAGGCATCGACTGATGCAAAAAAGAAGGAATGGTGTATGCGAAAAGAGATACTCGCCTCCCAATATAAGATCCTATCCTTGCCATAGAAACGTCCCTCGATTTACAAAGAGTAGGCATAGAACCAATAGTATTTATATCCGACGCAATTTCTGTGTTAATTCTTCATTGTGAGCGGTCGACAAATGCAATAAAGAAGGAATAGTGCATCCGAAAAGAGATACTCGCCTCCCAATATAAGATCCTGTCGTTGCCATAAAAACGTTCCTCGATTTAGAAAGAGAAGGCATAGAACCTATAGTATTTCATTGCGACGCAATTTCTGTGTTAATTCGCCATTGTGAGGGATCGACGGATGCAATAAAGAAGGAATAGTGCATCCAAGAAGAGATACTCTGCTTCCGATAAAGATCCTGTCGTTGCCATAGAAACGTTCCTCGATTTAGAAAGAGAAGGCATAGAACCTATAGTATTTCGTAGAGATGCATTTTCTGTGTTAATTCGTCATTGTGAGGGATCGACGAATGCAATATAGAGGGGATAGTGCAACCGAAAAGAGATACTCGCCTCCCAATATAAGATCTTGTCGTTGCCATAGAAACGTTCCTCGATTTAAAAGAGAAAGGCATAGAACCTGTAGTATATCCTATTGACGTAATGTATGTGTTAATTCGTCATTGTGAGGGATCGATGGATGCATTTAAGAAGGAATATTGCATCCGAAATGAGATACTCGCCACCCAATAGAAGATCCTGTCGTTGCCATAGAAATGTTCCTCGATTTGGAGAGAGAAGGCATAGAACCTATAGTATTTCATAGCGACGCAATTCCTGTGTTAATTCCATATTGTGAGGGATCGACAGATGCAATAAAGAAGGAATAGTGCATCCGAAAAGAGATACTCGCCTCCCAATAGAAGATCCTGTCGTTGCCATAGAAACGTTCCTCGATTTAGAAAGGGAAGGCATAGAACCTACAGTATTTCATAGCGACGCAATTTCTGTGTCAATTCGCATTTGTGAGGGATCGACAGATGCAATAAAGAAGGAATAGTGCATCCGAAAAGAGATACTCGCCTCCAAATAGAAGATCCTGTCGTTGCCATAGAAACGTTCCTCGATTTAGAAAGAGAAGGCATAGAACCTAAAGCATTTCATAGCGACGCTATTTGGGTGTTAATTCGTCATTGTGAGGGATCGCCGGATGCAATAAAGAATTAATAGTGCATCCGAAAAGAGATACTCGCCTCCCAATATAAGATCCTCTGATATCCATAGAAACGTTCCTCAATTTAGATAGAGAAGGAATATAACCTATAGTATTTCATAGCGACGCAATGAATGTGTTAATTCGTCATTGTGAGTGATCGACGGATGCAATAAAGAAGGAATAGTGCATCCGAAAAAAGATACTCGCCTCCCAATATAACATCCTGTCGTCGCGATAGAAACGTTCCTTGATTTAGAAAGAGAAGCATAGAACCAATAGCATATCATAGCGACGCAATTTCTGTGTTAATTCGTCATCGTGAGGGCTCGACGGATGCAATAAAGAAGGAATAGTGCATCCGAAAAGAGGTACTCGCCTCCCAATATAAATTCGGTCGTTGCCATAGAAACGTTCCTCGATTAAGAAAGAGAAGGCATAGAACCTATAGTAATTCATAGCGACGCAATTCTGTGTTAATTCATCATTGTGAGGGATCGACGGACGCAATAAGAAGGAATAGTGCATCCGAAAAGAGATACTCACCTCCTAATATAAGATCCTCTCGTTGCCTCGATTTAGAAAGAGAAGGCATAGAACGTATAGTATTTCATAGCGACGCAATTTCCGTGTTAATTCAATATTGTGAGGGGTTGACAGATGCAATAAAGAAGGAATAGTGCATCCGAAAAGAGATACTCTCCTCCCAATAGAAGATCCTGTCGTTGCCATAGAAACGTTCCTCGATTTAGAAAGAGAAGGCATAGAACCTACAGTATTTCATAGCGACGCAATTTCTGTGTTAATTCGTCTTTGTAAGGGATCGACAGATGCAATAAAGAAGGAATAGTGCATCCGAAAAGAGATACTCGCCTCCAAATAGAAGATCCAGTCGTTGCCATAGAAACGTTCCTCGATTTAGAAAGAGAAGGCATAGAACCTGAAGCATTTCATAGCGACGCTATTTGTGTGTTAATTCGTCATTGTGAGGGATCGCCGGATGCAATAAAGAATTAATAGTGCATCCGAAAAGAGATACTCGCCTCCCAATATAAGATCCTCTGATATCCATAGAAACGTTCCTCAATTTAGATAGAGAAGGAATATAACCTATAGTATTTCATAGCGACGCAATGAATGTGTTAATTCGTCATTGTGAGTGATCGACGGATGCAATAAAGAAGGAATAGTGTATCCGAAAAGAGATACTCGCCTCCCAATATAACATCCTGTCGTCGCGATAGAAACGTTCCTTGATTTAGAAAGAGAAGCATAGAACCAATAGTATATCATAGCGACGCAATTTCTGTGTTAATTCGTCATCGTGAGGGCTCGACGGATGCAATAAAGAAGGAATAGTGCATCCGAAAAGAGGTACTCGCCTCCCAATATAAATTCGGTCGTTGCCATAGAAACGTTCCTCGATTAAGAAAGAGAAGGCATAGAACCTATAGTAATTCATAGCGACGCAATTCTGTGTTAATTCATCATTGTGAGGGATCGACGGACGCAATAAGAAGGAATAGTGCATCCGAAAAGAGATACTCACCTCCTAATATAAGATCCTCTCGTTGCCTCGATTTAGAAAGAGAAGGCATAGAACGTATAGTATTTCATAGCGACGCAATTTCTGTGTTAATTCAATATTGTGAGGGGTTGACAGATGCAATAAAGAAGGAATAGTGCATCCGAAAAGAGATACTCGCCTCCCAATAGAAGATCCTGTCGTTGCCATAGAAACGTTCCTCGATTTAGAAAGAGAAGGCATAGAACCTACAGTATTTCATAGCGACGCAATTTCTGTGTTAATTCGTCTTTGTAAGGGATCGACAGATGCAATAAAGAAGGAATAGTGCATCCGAAAAGAGATACTCGCCTCCAAATAGAAGATCCAGTCGTTGCCATAGAAACGTTCCTCGATTTAGAAAGAGAAGGCATAGAACCTAAAGCATTTCATAGAGAACGCAAATTGTGTGTTAATTCGTCATTGTGAGGGATCGACGGATGCAATAAAGAAGGAATAGTGCATCCAAAAAGAGATACTCGCCTCCCAATAGAAGTTCCTGTCGTTGCCATAGAAACTTTCCTCGATTTAGAAAGAGAAGTCATAGAACCTAAAGTATTTCATAGCGACGCAATTTCTGTGTCAATTCGTCATTGTGATTGATCGACAGATGCAATAAAGAAGGAATAGTACATCCGAAAAGAGATACTCGCCTCCCAATATATGATCCTCTCATATCCATAGAAACGTTCCTCAATTTAGATAGAAAAGGAATAGAACCTATAGTATTTCATAGCGACGCAATGAATGTGTTAATTCGTCATTGTTAGGGATCGACGGATGCAATAAAGAAGGAATAGTGCATCCGAAAAGAGATACTCGCCTCCCAATATAAGATCCTGTCGTTGAGGTAGAAACGTTCCTCGATTTAGAAAGAGAAGCATAGAACCTATAGTATATCATAGCGACGCAATTTCTGTGTTAATTCGTCACTGTGAGGGATCGACGGATGCAATAAAGAAGGAATAGTGCATCCGAAAAGAGGTACTCGCCTCCCAATATAAATTCGGTCGTTGCCATAGAAACTTTCCTCGATTTAGAAAGAGAAGGCTTAGAACCTATAGTATTTCATAGCGACGCAATTTCTGTGTTAATTCAATATTGTGAAGGGTTGACAGATGCAATAAAGAAGGAATAGTGCATCCGAAAAGAGATACTCGCCATCCAATAGATGAACCTGTCGTAGCCTTAGAAACGTTCCTCGATTTAGAAAGAGAAGCATAGAATCTATAGTATATCATAGCGACGCAATTTCTTTGTTAATTCATCATTGTGAGGGATCGACGGATGCAATAAAGAAGGAGTAGTACATCCGAAAACAGATACTCGCCTCCCAATAGAAGATCTTGTCGTTGCCATAAAAACGTCCCTCGATTTAGAAACAGAAGGAATAGAACCTATCATATTTCATAGCGACGCAGTTTCTCTGTTAATTCGTCATTGTGAGGGATCGACGGATGCAATGAAGAAGGAATAGTGCATCCGAAAAGAGATACTCGCCTCCCAATATAAGATCCTCTCGTTGCCATAGTAACGTTCCTCGATTAAGAAACAGAAGGCATAGAACCTACAGTATTATATAGCGACGCAATTTCTGTGTTAATTTACATTGTTAGGGAATGACGGATGCAATAAAGAAGGAATAGTGCATCATAAAGGAGATATTCGCCTACCAATATAAGATCCTGTCGTTGCCATAGAAACGCTTCTCGATTTAGAAAGAGAAGACATAGAACCAATAGTATTTCATAGCGACGAAATTTATGTGCTAATTCGTCAATGTGAAGGATTTAAGGATGCAATAAAGAAGGAATAGTGCAACCGAAAACAGATACTCGCCCTCCAATAAAAGATCCTCTCATTGCCATAGAAACGTTCCTCGATTTAGAAAGAGAAGGCATAGAACCTAAAGCATTTCATAGCGACGCAATTTCTGCGTTAATTCGTCATTGTGAGGGATTGCCGGATGCAATAAAGTAGGAATAGTGCATCCGAAAAGAGATACTCGCCTCCCAATATGGTATCCTGTCGTTCCCATAGAAACGTTACTCGATTTAGAAAGAGAAGTCACAGAGCATATAGTATTTCATAGCGACGCAATGTCTGTGTACTTCGTCATTGTGAGGGATCGACGGATGCATTAATGGAGGAATGGTGCTTCCGAAAAGAGATACTCGCCTCCCAATATAAGATCCTTTCGTTGCCATAGAAACGTCCTCGATTTAGAAAGATAAGTCATAGAACCTATAGTATTTCATAGCCACGCATTTTCTGTGTTAATTCGTCATCGTGAGGGATTGACAGATGCAATAACGAAGGAATAGTGCATCCGAAAAGAGATAGTCGCCTCCCAATAGAAGATCCTGTCGTTGCCATAGAAACGTTCCTCGATTTAGAAAGAGAAGGCATAGAACCTATAGTATTTCATAGCGACTCAATTTCTGTGTTAATTCGTCATTCTGAGGGATCGACGAATGCAATAAAGAAGAAATAGTGCATCCGAAAAGAGATACTCGCCTCCCAATATAAGATCCGTTCGTTACCATAGAAACGTTACTCGATTTAGAAGGAGAAGGCATAGAACATATAGTAATTCATAGCGACGCAATGTCTGTGTTAATTCATCATTGTGAGGGATCGACGGATGCAATAAAGAATTAATAGTGCATCCGAAAGGAGATACTCGACCCCCAATATGAGATCCTGCCGTTGAAATAGAAATGTTCCTCGATTTAGAAAGAGAAGGCATAGAACCTATAGTATCTAATAGCGACGCAATTTCTGTGTTAGTTCATCGTTGTGAGGGATCGACGGATGCAATAAAGAAGGAATAGTGCATCCGATGAGCGATACTCGCCTCCCAATAGAAGATCTTGTCGTTGCCATAAAAACGTTCCTCGAATTAGAAAGAGAAGGCATAGAACCTTTAGTATTTCATTGTGACGCAATTTCTGTGTTAATTCGTCATTGTGATGGATCGACGGATGCAATAAAGAAGGAATAGTGCATCCGAAAAGAGATACTAGCCTCCCAATATAAGATGCTGTCGTTGCCATAGAAACGTCCCCTCGATTTAGAAAGAGAAGGCATAGAACCTATAGTACATCATAGTGTCGCAATTTCTTTGCTAATTCGTCATTGTGAGGGACTGACGGATGCAATAAAGAAGGAATAGTGCATCCGAAAAGAGATACTCGCCCTCCAATAAAAGATCCTGTCATTACCATAGAAACGTACCTCGATGTAGAATGAGAAGGCATAGCACCTATAGCATTCCATAGAGTCGAAATTTCTGTGTTTATTCGTCATTGTGAGGGATCGACGGATGCAATAAAAAAGGAATAATGCATCCGAAAAGAGATACTCGCCTCCCAATATAAGATCCGGTCGTTGCCATAGAAACGTTCCTCGATTTAGAAGGAGAGGGCATAGAACCTACAGTATTTCATAGCGACGCAATTTCTGTGTTAATTCCATATTGTGAGGGATCGACAGATGCAATAAAGAAGGAATTGTGCATCCGAAAAGAGATACTCGCCTCCCAATATAAGATCCGGTCGTTGCCATAGAAACGTTCCTCGATTTAGAAAGAGAGGGCATAGAACCTATAGTATTTCATAGCGACGCAATTTCTGTGTTAATTCGTCATTGTGAGGGATCGACGGATGCAATAAAGAAGGAATAGTGCATCCGAAAAGAGATACTCGCCTCGCAATAGAAGACCCTGTCGTTGCCATAGAAACGTTCCTCGATTTAGAAAGAGGAGGCATAGAACCTACAGTATTTCATAGCGACGCAATTTCTGTGTTAGTTCCTTATTGTGAGGGATTGACAGATGCAATAAAGAAGGAATAGTGCATCCGAAAAGAGATACTCGTTTCCAAATAGAAGATCCTGTCGTTGCCATAGAAACGTTCCTCGATTTAGAAAGAGAATTCATAGAACCTATAGTACTTCATAGCCACGCATTTTCTGTGTTAATTCGTCATTGTGAGGAATCGACGGATGCAATAAAGAAGGAATAGTGCATCCGAAAAGAATTACTCGCCTCCCAAAGGAAGATCTTGTCATTGCCTTAGAAACGTTCCTCTATATAGAAAGAGAAGGCATAGAACCTATAGTATTTCATAGTGACGCAATTTCTGTGTTAATTCGTCATTGTGTGGGGTCGACGAATGCAATAAAGAAGAAATAGTGCATCCGGAAAGAAATACTCGCCTCCCAATATAAGATCCTGTCGTTTCCATAGAAACGTTCCTCGATTTAGAAAGAGAACGCATAGAACCTATAGTATTTCATAGCGACGCAATTACTGTGTTAATTCGTCATTGTGAGGGATCGGCGAATGCAATAAAGAAGGAACAGTGCATCCGAAAAGAGATAATCGCCTCCAAATACAAGAACCTGTCGCTGCCATAGAAACGTTCCTCGATTTAGAAAGAGAAGGCATAGAACCTATAGTATATCATAGCGACGCAATTTCTGTGTTAATTCGTTATTGTAAGGGATCGACGAATGCAATAAAGAAGGAATAGTGCATCCGAAAAGAGATACTCGCCTCCCAATATGAGATAAGGTCGTTGCCGTTGTAACGTTCCTCGATTTAGAAAGAGAAGGCATAGAACCTATAGTATGTCATAGTGACCCAATTTTCGTGTTAATTCGTCATTGTGAGGCATCGACGGATGCAATAAAGAAGGAATAGCGCATCCGAAAAGATATACTCGCCTCCCAATAGAAGACCCTGTCGTTGCCATAGAAACGTTCCTCGATTTAGAAAGAGAAGGTGTAGAACCTACAGTATTTCATAGCGACGCAATTTCTGTGTTAATTCGTCATTGTGAGGGATCGACGGATGCAATAAAGAAGGAATAGTGCATCCGAAAAGAGATACTCGCCTCCCAATACAAGACCCTGTCGTTGCCATATAAACGTTCCTCGATTTAGAAAGAGAAGGCATAGAACCTACAGTATTTCATAGCGACGCAATTTCTGTGTTAATTCGTCATTGTGAGGGATCGACTGATGCAAAAAAGAAGGAATGGTGTATGCGAAAAGAGATACTCGCCTCCCAATATAAGATCCTATCCTTGCCATAGAAACGTCCCTCGATTTACAAAGAGTAGGCATAGAACCAATAGTATTTATATCCGACGCAATTTCTGTGTTAATTCTTCATTGTGAGCGGTCGACAAATGCAATAAAGAAGGAATAGTGCATCCGAAAAGAGATACTCGCCTCCCAATATAAGATCCTGTCGTTGCCATAAAAACGTTCCTCGATTTAGAAAGAGAAGGCATAGAACCTATAGTATTTCATTGCGACGCAATTTCTGTGTTAATTCGCCATTGTGAGGGATCGACGGATGCAATAAAGAAGGAATAGTGCATCCAAGAAGAGATACTCTGCTTCCGATAAAGATCCTGTCGTTGCCATAGAAACGTTCCTCGATTTAGAAAGAGAAGGCATAGAACCTATAGTATTTCGTAGAGATGCATTTTCTGTGTTAATTCGTCATTGTGAGGGATCGACGAATGCAATATAGAGGGGATAGTGCAACCGAAAAGAGATACTCGCCTCCCAATATAAGATCTTTTCGTTGCCATAGAAACGTTCCTCGATTTAAAAGAGAAAGGCATAGAACCTGTAGTATATCCTATTGACGTAATGTATGTGTTAATTCGTCATTGTGAGGGATCGATGGATGCATTTAAGAAGGAATATTGCATCCGAAATGAGATACTCGCCACCCAATAGAAGATCCTGTCGTTGCCATAGAAATGTTCCTCGATTTGGAGAGAGACGGTATAGAACCTATAGTATTTCATAGCGACGCAATTCCTGTGTTAATTCCATATTGTGAGGGATCGACAGATGCAATAAAGAAGGAATAGTGCATCCGAAAAGAGATACTCGCCTCCCAATAGAAGATCCTGTCGTTGCCATAGAAACGTTCCTCGATTTAGAAAGGGAAGGCATAGAACCTACAGTATTTCATAGCGACGCAATTTCTGTGTCAATTCGCATTTGTGAGGGATCACCGGATGCAATAAAGAATTAATAGTGCATCCGAAAAGAGATACTCGCCTCCCAATATAAGATCCTCTGATATCCATAGAAACGTTCCTCAATTTAGATAGAGAAGGAATATAACCTGTAGTATTTCATAGCGACGCAATGAATGTGTTAATTCGTCATTGTGAGTGATCGACGGATGCAATAAAGAAGGAATAGTGCATCCGAAAAGAGATACTCGCCTCCCAATATAACATCCTGTCGTCGCGATAGAAACGTTCCTTGATTTAGAAAGAGAAGCATAGAACCAATAGTATATCATAGCGACGCAATTTCTGTGTTAATTCGTCATCGTGAGGGCTCGACGGATGCAATAAAGAAGGAATAGTGCATCCGAAAAGAGGTACTCGCCTCCCAATATAAATTCGGTCGTTGCCATAGAAACTTTCCTCGATTTAGAAAGAGAAGGCTTAGAACCTATAGTATTTCATAGCGACGCAATTTCTGTGTTAATTCAATATTGTGAAGGGTTGACAGATGCAATAAAGAAGGAATAGTGCATCCGAAAAGAGATACTCGCCTCCCAATAGATGAACCTGTCGTAGCCTTAAAAACGTTCCTCGATTTAGAAAGAGAAGCATAGAATCTATAGTATATCATAGCGACGCAATTTCTTTGTTAATTCATCATTGTGAGGGATCGACGGATGCAATAAAGAAGGAGTAGTACATCCGAAAACAGATACTCGCCTCCCAATAGAAGATCTTGTCGTTGCCATAAAAACGTCCCTCGATTTAGAAACAGAAGGAATAGAACCTATCGTATTTCATAGCGACGCAGTTTCTCTGTTAATTCGTCATTGTGAGGGATCGACGGATGCAATGAAGAAGGAATAGTGCATCCGAAAAGAGATACTCGCCTCCCAATATAAGATCCTCTCGTTGCCATAGTAACGTTCCTCGATTTAGAAACAGAAGGCATAGAACCTACAGTATTATATAGCGACGCAATTTCTGTGTTAATTTACATTGTTAGGGAATGACGGATGCAATAAAGAAGGAATAGTGCATCAGAAAGGAGATATTCGCCTACCAATATAAGATCCTGTCGTTGCCATAGAAACGCTTCTCGATTTAGAAAGAGAAGACATAGAACCAATAGTATTTCATAGCGACGAAATTTATGTGCTAATTCGTGAATGTGAAGGATTTAAGGATGCAATAAAGAAGGAATAGTGCAACCGAAAACAGATACTCGCCCTCCAATAAAAGATCCTCTCATTGCCATAGAAACGTTCCTCGATTTAGAAAGAGAAGGCATAGAACCTAAAGCATTTCATAGCGACGCAATTTCTGTGTTAGTTCCTTATTGTGAGGGATTGACAGATGCAATAAAGAAGGAATAGTGCATCCGAAAAGAGATACTCGTTTCCAAATAGAAGATCCTGGCGTTGCCATAGAAACGTTCCTCGATTTAGAAAGAGAATTCATAGAACCTATAGTACTTCATAGCCACGCATTTTCTGTGTTAATTCGTCATTGTGAGGAATCGACGGATGCAATAAAGAAGGAATAGTGCATCCGAAAAGAATTACTCGCCTCCCAAAGGAAGATCTTGTCATTGCCTTAGAAACGTTCCTCTATATAGAAAGAGAAGGCATAGAACCTATAGTATTTCATAGTGACGCAATTTCTGTGTTAATTCGTCATTGTGTGGGGTCGACGAATGCAATAAAGAAGAAATAGTGCATCCGGAAAGAAATACTCGCCTCCCAATATAAGATCCTGTCGTTTCCATAGAAACGTTCCTCGATTTAGAAAGAGAACGCATAGAACCTATAGTATTTCATAGCGACGCAATTACTGTGTTAATTCGTCATTGTGAGGGATCGGCGAATGCAATAAAGAAGGAACAGTGCATCCGAAAAGAGATAATCGCCTCCAAATACAAGAACCTGTCGCTGCCATAGAAACGTTCCTCGATTTAGAAAGAGAAGGCATAGAACCTATAGTATATCATAGCGACGCAATTTCTGTGTTAATTCGTCATTGTAAGGGATCGACGAATGCAATAAAGAAGGAATAGTGCATCCGAAAAGAGATACTCGCCTCCCAATATGAGATAAGGTCGTTGCCGTTGTAACGTTCCTCGATTTAGAAAGAGAAGGCATAGAACCTATAGTATGTCATAGTGACCCAATTTTCGTGTTAATTCGTCATTGTGAGGCATCGACGGATGCAATAAAGAAGGAATAGCGCATCCGAAAAGATATACTCGCCTCCCAATAGAAGACCCTGTCGTTGCCATAGAAACGTTCCTCGATTTAGAAAGAGAAGGTGTAGAACCTACAGTATTTCATAGCGACGCAATTTCTGTGTTAATTCGTCATTGTGAGGGATCGACGGATGCAATAAAGAAGGAATAGTGCATCCGAAAAGAATTACTCGCCTCCCAAACGAAGATCTTGTCATTGCCTTAGAAACGTTCCTCTATATAGAAAGAGAAGGCATAGAACCTATAGTATTTCATAGTGACGCAATTTCTGTGTTAATTCGTCATTGTGTGGGGTCGACGAATGCAATAAAGAAGAAATAGTGCATCCGGAAAGAAATACTCGCCTCCCAATATAAGATCCTGTCGTTTCCATAGAAACGTCCCTCGATTTACAAAGAGAACGCATAGAACCTATAGTATTTCATAGCGACGCAATTACTGTGTTAATTCGTCATTGTGAGGGATCGGCGAATGCAATAAAGAAGGAACAGTGCATCCGAAAAGAGATACTCGCCTCCCAATACAAGAACCTGTCGCTGCCATAGAAACGTTCCTCGATTTAGAAAGAGAAGGCATAGAACCTATAGTATATCATAGCGACGCAATTTCTGTGTTAATTCGTCATTGTAAGGGATCGACGAATGCAATAAAGAAGGAATAGTGCATCCGAAAAGAGATACTCGCCTCCCAATATGAGATCACGTCGTTGCCGTTGTAACGTTCCTCGATTTAGAAAGAGAAGGCATAGAACCTATAGTATGTCATAGCGACCCAATTTTCGTGTTAATTCGTCATTGTGAGGCATCGACGGATGCAATAAAGAAGGAATAGCGCATCCGAAAAGATATACTCGCCTCCCAATAGAAGACCCTGTCGTTGCCATAGAAACGTTCCTCGATTTAGAAAGAGAAGGTGTAGAACCTACAGTATTTCATAGCGACGCAATTTCTGTGTTAATTCGTCATTGTGAGGGATCGACGGATGCAATAAAGAAGGAATAGTGCATCCGAAAAGAGATACTCGCCTCCCAATAGAAGACCCTGTCGTTGCCATATAAACGTTCCTCGATTTAGAAAGAGAAGTCATAGAACCTAAAGTATTTCATAGCGACGCAATTTCTGTGTCAATTCGTCATTGTGATTGATCGACAGATGCAATAAAGAAGGAATAGTACATCCGAAAAGAGATACTCGCCTCCCAATATATGATCCTCTCATATCCATAGAAACGTTCCTCAATTTAGATAGAAAAGGAATAGAACCTATAGTATTTCATAGCGACGCAATGAATGTGTTAATTCGTCATTGTTAGGGATCGACGGATGCAATAAAGAAGGAATAGTGCATCCGAAAAGAGATACTCGCTTCCCAATATAAGATCCTGTCGTTGAGGTAGAAACGTTCCTCGATTTAGAAAGAGAAGCATAGAACCTATAGTAAATCATAGCGACGCAATTTCTGTGTTAATTCATCACTGTGAGGGATCGACGGATGCAATAAAGAAGGAATAGTGCATCCGAAAAGAGGTACTCGCCTCCCAATATAAATTCGGTCGTTGCCATAGAAACTTTCCTCGATTTAGAAAGAGAAGGCTTAGAACCTATAGTATTTCATAGCGACGCAATTTCTGTGTTAATTCAATATTGTGAAGGGTTGACAGATGCAATAAAGAAGGAATAGTGCATCCGAAAAGAGATACTCGCCTCGCAATAGATGAACCTGTCGTAGCCTTAGAAACGTTCCTCGATTTAGAAAGAGAAGCATAGAATCTATAGTATATCATAGCGACGCAATTTCTTTGTTAATTCGTCATTGTGAGGGATCGACGGATGCAATGAAGAAGGAATAGTGCATCCGAAAAGAGATACTCGCCTCCCAATATAAGATCCTCTCGTTGCCATAGTAACGTTCCTCGATTTAGAAACAGAAGGCATAGAACCTACAGTATTATATAGCGACGCAATTTCTGTGTTAATTTACATTGTTAGGGAATGACGGATGCAATAAAGAAGGAATAGTGCATCAGAAAGGAGATATTCGCCTACCAATATAATATCCTGTCGTTGCCATAGAAACGCTTCTCGATTTAGAAAGAGAAGACATAGAACCAATAGTATTTCATAGCGACGAAATTTATGTGCTAATTCGTCAATGTGAAGGATTTAAGGATGCAATAAAGAAGGAATAGTGCAACCGAAAACAGATACTCGCCCTCCAATAAAAGATCCTCTCATTGCCATAGAAACGTTCCTCGATTTTGAAAGAGAAGGCATAGAACCTAAAGCATTTCATAGCGACGCAATTTCTGCGTTATTTCGTCATTGTGAGGGATTGCCGGATGCAATAAAGTAGGAATAGTGCATCCGAAAAGAGATACTCGCCTCCCAATATGGTATCCTGTCGTTCCCATAGAAACGTTACTCGATTTAGAAAGAGAAGTCACAGAGCATATAGTATTTCATAGCGACGCAATGTCTGTGTACTTCGTCATTGTGAGGGATCGACGGATGCATTAATGGAGGAATGGTGCTTCCGAAAAGAGATACTCGCCTCCCAATATAAGATCCTTTCGTTGCCATAGAAACGTTCCTCGATTTAGAAAGATAAGTCATAGAACCTATAGTATTTCATAGCCACGCATTTTCTGTGTTAATTCGTCATCGTGAGGGATCGACAGATGCAATAACGAAGGAATAGTGCATCCGAAAAGAGATACTCGCCTCCCAATAGAAGATCCTGTCGTTGCCATAGAAACGTTCCTCGATTTAGAAAGAGAAGGCATAGAACCTATAGTATTTCATAGCGACGCAATTTCTGTGTTAATTCGTCATTCTGAGGGATCGACGAATGCAATAAAGAAGAAATAGTGCATCCGAAAAGAGATACTCGCCTCCCAATATAAGATCCGTTCGTTACCATAGAAACGTTACTCGATTTAGAAGGAGAGGGCATAGAACATATAGTAATTCATAGCGACGCAATGTCTTTGTTAATTCATCATTGTGAGGGATCGACGGATGCAATAAAGAATTAATAGTGCATCCGAAAGGAGATACTCGACCCCCAATATGAGATCCTGCCGTTGAAATAGAAATGTTCCTCGATTTAGAAAGAGAAGGCATAGAACCTATAGTATCTAATAGCGACGCAATTTCTGTGTTAGTTCGTCGTTGTGAGGGATCGACGGATGCAATAAAGAAGGAATAGTGCATCCGATGAGCGATACTCGCCTCCCAATAGAAGATCTTGTCGTTGCCATAAAAACGTTCCTCGATTTAGAAAGAGAAGGCATAGAACCTTTAGTATTTCATTGTGACGCAATTTCTGTGTTAATTCGTCATTGTGATGGATCGACGGATGCAATAAAGAAGGAATAGTGCGTCCGAAAAGAGATACTAGCCTCCCAATATAAGATGCTGTCGTTGCCATAGAAACGTCCCCTCGATTTAGAAAGAGAATTCATAGAACCTATAGTACATCATAGTGTCGCAATTTCTTTGCTAATTCGTCATTGTGAGGGACTGACGGATGCAATAAAGAAGGAATAGTGCATCCGAAAAGAGATACTCGCCCTCCAATAAAAGATCCTGTCATTACCATAGAAACGTACCTCGATGTAGAATGAGAAGGCATAGCACCTATAGCATTCCATAGAGACGAAATTTCTGTGTTTATTCGTCATTGTGAGGGATCGACGGATGCAATAAAAAAGGAATAATGCATCCGAAAAGAGATACTCGCCTCCCAATATAAGATCCGGTCGTTGCCATAGAAACGTTCCTCGATTTAGAAGGAGAGGGCATAGAACCTACAGTATTTCATAGCGACGCAATTTCTGTGTTAATTCCATATTGTGAGGGATCGACAGATGCAATAAAGAAGGAATTGTGCATCCGAAAAGAGATACTCGCCTCCCAATATAAGATCCGGTCGTTGCCATAGAAACGTTCTCGATTTAGAAAGAGAGGGCATAGAACCTATAGTATTTCATAGCGACGCAATTTCTGTGTTAATTCGTCGTTGTTAGGGATCGACGGATGCAATAAAGAAGGAATAGTACATCCGAAAAGAGATACTCGCCTCCCAATATAAGATCCTGTCGTTCCCATAGAAACGTTACTCGATTTAGAAAGAGAAGTCACAGAGCATATGGTATTTCATAGCGACGCATTGTCTGTGTAATTCGTCATTGTGAGGGATCGACGGATGCAATAATAAAGGAATTGTGCTTCCGAAAAGAGATACTCTCTTCCCAATATAAGATCCTGTGGCTGCCATAGAAACGTTCCTCGATTTAGAAAGATAATGCTTAGAACCTATAGTATTTCATAGCCACGCATTTTCTGTGTTAAATCGTCATTGTGAGGGATCGACGGATGCAATAAAGAAGGAATAGTGCATCCGAAAAGAGATACTCGCCTTCCCATATAAGATCCTCTCGTTGCCATAGTAACGTTCGTCAATTTAGAAAGAGAAGTCATAGAACCTATAGTATTTCATAGCGACACAATTTCTGTGTTAATTCGTCATTGTGAGGGATCGACGGATGCAATAAAGAAGGAATAGTGCATCTGAAAGGAGATACTCGCCACCCAATATAAGATCCAGTCGTTGCCATAGAAACGTTCCTCGATTTAGAAAGAGAAGGCATAGACCCTATAGTATTTTAAAGCGACGCAATTTCTGTGTTAATTCGTCATTGTGAGGTATCGACGGACGCAATAAAGAAGGAATAGTGCATCCGAAAAGAGAAACTAGCCTCCCAAAATAAGATGTTGTCGTTGCCATAGAAACGTTCCTCGATTTAGAAAGAGAAGGCATAGAACTTATAGTACATCATAGTGTCGCAATTTTTTTGCTAATTCTTCATTGTGAGGGTTTGACGGATGCAATAAAGAAGGAATAGTGCATCCGAAAAGAGATACACGCCCTCCAATAAAAGATCCTGTTATTGCCATGGAAACGTACCTCGATTTAGAAAGAGATTGCATAGAACCTATAGCATTTCATGGCGACGCAATTTCTGTGTAATTCGTCATTGTGAGGAAATGACGGATGCAATTAAGAAGGAATAGTGCATCCGAAAAGAGATACTCGCGTCCCAATAGAAGATCCTGTCGTTGCCATAGAAACGTTCCTCGATTTGCAAAGAGAAGGCATAGAACCTATAGTATCCCATAGCGACGCAATTTCTGTATTAATTCCATATTGTGAGGGATCGACAGATGCAATAAGGAAGGAATTGTGCATCCGAAAAGAGATACTCGCCTCCCAATAGAAGATCCTGTCGTTGCCATAGAAACGTTCCTCGATTTATAAAGAGAAGGCATAGAACCTATAATATTTCATAGCGACTCAATTTCTGTGTTAATTCGTCATTGTGTGGGATCGACGGATGCAATAAAGAAGGATTAGTACATCCGAAAAGAGATACTCGCCTCCCAATATAAGATCCTGTCGTTGCAGTAGAAACGTTACTCGATTTACAAAGAGAAAGCATAGAGCCTATAGTATTTCATAGCGACGCAATGTCTGTGTAATTCGTCATTGTGAGGGATCGACGGATGCAATAAAGAAGGAATAGTGCATGCGAAAAGAGATACTCGCCTCCCAATATAAGATCCTGTCCTTGCCATAGAAACGTCCCTCGATTTACAAAGAGTAGGCATAGAACCAATAGTATTTATATGCGACGCAATTTCTGTGTTAATTCGTCATTGTGAGCGGTCGACAAATGCAATAAAGAAGGAATAGTGCATCCGAAAAGAGATACTCGCCTCCCAATATAAGAGCCTGTCGTTGCCATAAAAACGTCTCTCTATATAGAAAGAGAAGGCGTAGAACCTATAGTATTTCATAGCGACGCAATTTCTGTGTTAATTCCATATTGTGAGAGGTCGACAGATGCAATAAAGAAGGAATAGTGCATCGGAAAGGAGATACTCGCCTCCCAATATAAGATCCTGTCGTTGCCGTAGAAACGTTCCTCGATTTAGAAAGAGAAAGCATAGAACGTATAGTATTTCATAGCGACGCAATTTCTATGTCAATTCGTCATTGTGAGGGATCGGCGGATGCAATAAAGAAGGAATAGTGCATCCGAAAAGAGATACTCGCCTTCCAATATAAGATCCTGTTGTTGCCATAGAAACGTTCCTCGATTTAGAAAGAGAAGGCTAAGCACCTATAGTATTCCATAGAGACGAAATATCTGTGTTAATTCGTCATTGTGAGGGATCGACGGATGCAATAAAGAAGGAATTGTACTTCCGAATAGAGATACTCGCCTCCCAATATAAGATCCTGTCGTTGCCATAGAAACGTTCCTCGATTTAAACGAGAAAGACATACAACCTATAGTATTTCATAGCGACGCAATTTCAGTGTTAATTCGTCATTGTGAGGGATCGATGGATGCAATAAAGATTGAATAGTACATCCGAAATGAGATACTCCCCTCCCAGTAGAAGGTCCTTTCGTTGCCATAGAAACGTTCCTAGATTTAGAAAGAGAAAGCATAGAACCTACAGTATTTCATAGCGACGCAATGTCTGTGTTAATGCCATATGGTGAGTGATCGACAGATGCAATAAAGAAGGCTTAGTGCATCCGAAAAGATATACTCACCTTCAATATAAGACCCTGTCGTTGCCATAGAAACGTCCCTCGATTTAGAAAGAGAAGGCATAGAGCCTATAGTATTTAATAGCGGCGCAATTTCTGTGTTAATTCGTCATTATCATGGACGACAGATGCAATAAAGAAGGAGTAGTGCATCCGAAAAGAGATACTCGCCTCCCAATATAAGATCCTGTCGTTACCATAGAAACGTTCCTCGATTTAGAAAGAGAAGGCATAGAACCTATAGTATTTCATAGCGACGCAATTTCTGTGTCAATTCGTCATTTTGAGGGGTCGACAGATGCAATAAAGAAGGAATAGTGCATCCGAAAAGAGATACTCGCCTCCCAATATAAGATCCTCCCATTGCCTTAGAAACGTTCTTCGATTTAGAAAGAGAAGGAATAGAACACATAGTATTTCATAGCGACGCAATTTCTGTGTTAATTCGTCATTGTGAAGGATCGACGGATGCAATAAAAATGGAATAGTGCATCCGAAAAGAGATACAAGCCTCCCAATATAAGATCCTGTCGTTGCCATAGAAACGTTACTCGTTTTAGAAAGAGAAGGCATAGAACCTATAGTATTTCATAGCGACGCGATTTCTGGGTTAATTCGTCATTGTGAATGATCGACTGATGCAGTAAAGAAGGAATAGTGCATCCGAAATGAGATACTCGCCTTCCAATATAAGATCCTGCTGTTGCCATAGAAACATTCCTCGATTTAGAATGAGAAGGCATAGAACCTATAGAATATCATAGCGACGCAACTTCTGTGTTAATTCGACATTGTGAGGGATGGACGGATGCAATAAAGAGGGAATAGTGCATCCGAAAGGAGATACTCGCCTTCTAATATAAGATCCTGTCGTTGCCATAGAAACATTCCTCGATTTAGAATGAGAATTCGTAGAACCTATAGTATTTCATAGAGATGCATTTTCTGTGTTAATTCGTCATTGTGAGGGATCGATGGATGCAATAAAGAAAGAATACTGCATCCGAAAAGAGATACTCGGCTCCCAACAGAAGATCCTGTCATTGCCATAGAAACGTTCCTCGATTTAGAAAGAGAAGGCATAGAACCTATAGTATTTCAAAGCTTCGCAATTTATGTGTTAATTAGTCTTTGTGAGGATTCGACGGATGCACTAAAGAAGGAATAGTACATCCGAAAAGAGATACTCGCCTCCCAATATAAGATCCTGTCGTTGCAGTAGAAACGTTACTCGATTTAGAAAGAGAAGGCATAGAGCCTATAGTATTTCATAGCGACGCAATGTCTGTGTAATTCGTCATTGTGAGGGATCGACGGATGCAATAAAGAAGGAATAGTGCATGCGAAAAGAGATACTCGCCTCCCAATATAAGATCCTGTCCTTGCCATAGAAACGTTCCTCGATTTAGAAAGAGAAAGCATAGAACGTATAGTATTTCATAGCGACGCAATTTCTGTGTCAATTCGTCATTGTGAGGGATCGGCGGATGCAATGAAGAAGGAATAGTGCATCCGAAAATAGATACTCGCCTTCCAATATAAAATCCTGTTGTTGCCATAGAAACGTTCCTCGATTTAGAAAGAGAAGGCTAAGCACCTATAGTATTCCATAGAGACTAAATATCTGTGTTAATTCGTCATAGTGAGGGATCGACGGATGCAATAAAGAAGGAATTCTACTTCCGAATAGAGATACTCGCCTCCCAATATAAGATCCTGTCGTTGCCATAGAAACGTTCCTCGATTTAAACGAGAATGACATACAACCTATAGTATTTCATAGCGACGCAATTTCTGTGTTAATTCGTCATTGTGAGGGATCGACGGATGCAATGAAGAAGGAATAGTGCATCCGAAAAGAGATACTCGCCTCCCAATATAAGATCCGGTCGTTGCCATAGAAACGTTCCTCGATTTAGAAAGAGAGGGCATAGAACCTACAGTATTTCATAGCGACGCAATTTCTGCGTTAATTCCATATTGTGAGCTAACGAGAAATGCCATAAAGAAGGAATCGTGCATCCGAAAAGAGACACTTGCGTCCCAATAGATGATCCTGTCGTTGCCATAGAGACGTTCCACGATTTAGAAGGAGAAGGCATAGAACCTACAGTATTTCATAGCGACGCAATTCCTGTGTTAATTCATCATTGTGAGGGTTCGACGGATGCAATAAAGAAGGAATTGTGCATCTGAAAAGAGATACTCGCCTCCCAATAGAAGAACCTGTCGTTGCCATAAAAACGTTCCTCGATCTAGAAAGAGAAGGCATAGAACCTATAGTATTTCATAGCTACGCAATTTCTGTGTTAATTCGTCATTGTGAGGTATCGACGGATGCAATAAAGAAGGAGTGGTGCATCCAAAAGGAGATACTCACCTCCCAATACAAGATCCTGTCGTTGCCATAGAAATGTTCCTCGATTTAGAAGGAGATGGCATAGAACAGATAGTATTTCATAGCGACACTATTTCTGTGATAATTCGACATTGTGAGGGATCGATGGATGCAATAAAGATGGAATAGTGCATCCGAAATGAGATGCTCCCCTCCCAGTAGAAGGTCCTGTCGTTGCCATAGAAACGTTCCAAGATTTGGAAAGAGAAAGCATAGAACCCACAGTATTTCATAGCGACGCAATTTATGTGAAAATGCCATATTGTGAGGGATCGACAGATGCAATAAAGAAGGAATAGTGCATCCGAAAAGAGATACTCACCTCTCAATATAAGATCCTGTCGTTGCCATAGAAACGTTCCTCGATTTAGAAAGATAAGGCACAGAACCTATAGTATTTAATAGCGGCGCAATTTCTGTGTTAATTCGTCATTGTCATGGACGACAGATGCAATAAAGAAGGAGTAGTGCATCCGAAAAGAGATACTCGCCTCCCAATATAAGATCCTGTCTTTACCATAGAAACGTTCCTCGATTTAGAAAGAGAAGGCATAGAACCTATAGTATTTCATAGCGACGCAATTTCTGTGTCAATTCGTCATTTTGAGGGGTCGACAGATGCAATAATGAAGGAATACTGCATCCGAAAAGAGATACTCGCCTCCCAATATAAGGCCCTCCCATTGCCATAGAAACGTTCTTCGATTTAGAAAGAGAAGGAATAGAACACATAGTATTTCATAGCGACGCAATTTCTGTGTTAATTCGTCATTGTGAAGGATCGACGGATGCAATAAAAATGGAATAGTGCATCCGAAAAGAGATACAAGCCTCCCAATATAAGATCCTGTCGTGGCCATAGAAACGTTACTCGTTTTAGAAAGAGAAGGCATAGAACCTATAGTATTTCATAGCGACGCGATTTCTGGGTTAATTCGTCACTGTGAATGATCGACTGATGCAGTAAAGAAGGAATAGTGCATCCGAAATGAGATACGCGCCCTCCAATATAAGATCCTGTCGTTGCCATAGAAACGTACCTCGATTTAGAAAGAGAATGCATAGAAACTATAGTATTTTATAGCGACGCAATTTCTGTGTTAATTCCATGTTGTGAGGGATCGACGAATGCAATAAAGAAGGAATAGTGCATCCGAAAAGATATATTCGCCTCCCAATATAATATCCTGTCGTTGCCATAGAAACGTTCCTCGATTTAGAAAGAGAAGGCATAGAACCCATAGTATTTCATAGCAACGCAATTACTGTGCTAATTCGTCATTGTGAGGGATCGACGGATGCAATAAAGAAGGAATAGTGCATCCGAAAGAGATACTCGCCCTCCAATATAAGATCCTGTCGTTGCCATAGAAACGTTCCACGATTTAGAAAGAGAAGGCATAGAACCTAAAGCACTTCATATCGACGCAATTTGTGTGTTAATTCGTCATTGTTAGGGATCGACGGATGCAATAAAGAAGGAATAGTGCATCCGAAAAGAGATACTCGCCTTCCAATATAAGATCCTGTTGTTGCCATAGAAACATTCCTCGATTTAGAAAGAGAAGGCATAGAACCAATAGCAATTCTTAGCGACGCAATTTCCATGCTAATTCGTCATTGTAAGGGATTGACGTATGCAATAAAGTAGTAATAGTGCATCCGAAAAGAGATTCTCGCGTCCCAATAGAAGATCCTGTCGTTGCCATAGAACCGTTCCTCGAATTGGAAAGTGAAGCCATAGGTCCTATAGTATTTCATAGCGACGCAATTTCCGTGTTAATTCCATATTGTGAGGGATCGACTGATGCAATAAAGAAGGAATTGTGTATCCGAAGAGATATACTCGCCTCCCAATAGAAGATCCTGTCGTTGCCATAGAAACGTTTCTCGATTTAGAAAGAGAAGGCATAGAACCTATAGTACTTCATAGCGACGCAATTTCCGTGTTAATTCGTCATTGTGGGGGATCGACGGATGCAATAAAGAAGGAATAGTACATCCAAAAAGAGATACTCGCATCCCAATAGAAGATCCTGTCGTGGCCTTAGAAACGTTCCTCGATTTAGAAAGATAAGTCATAGAACCTATAGTATTTCATAGCGACGCAATTTCTGTGTTAATTCCATATTGTGAGGCATCGACAGATGCAATAAAAAGGAATAGTGCATCCGATAGGAGATACTCGCCTCACAATAGGAGATCCTTTTGTTGCCATAGAAACGTTCCTATAATTAGAAAGAGAAGGCGTAGCACTTATAGTATTTCATAGCGACGCAATTCATGTGTTAATTCGTCAATGTGATTGATGGAGGGATGCAATAAAGAAGGAATAGTGCATCCGGAAAGAGGTACTCGCCTCCCAATATAAGATCCTGTCGTTGCCATAGAAACTTTACTCGATTTAAAAGAGATAGGCATAGAAACTATAGTATTTCAAAGCGACGCAATTTCTGTGTTAATTCGTCATTGTGAGGAATCGACGGATGCAATAAAGAAGGAATAGTGCATCCGAAAAGAGAAACTAGCCTCCCAATATAAGATCCTGTCGTTGCCATAGAAACGTTCGTCGATTTAGAAAGAGAAGGCATAGAACCTATAGTATTTCATTGCGACGCTATTTCTGTGTTAATTCGTCATTGTGATGGATTGACGGATGCAATAAAGAAGGAATAGTGCATCCGAAAACAGATACTCGCCCTCCAATAAAAGATCCTATCATTGCCATAGAAACGTTCCTCGATTTAGAAAGAGAAGGCATAGAACATATAGCATTTCATAGCGACGCAATTTCTGTGTTAATACGTCATTGTGAGGGATTGACGGATGCAATAAAGTAGGAATTGTGCATCCGAAAAGAGATTCTCGCGTCCCAATAGAAGATCCTGTCGTTGCCATAGAACCGTTCCTCGATTTGGAAAGTGAAGGCATAGAACCTACAGTGTTTCATAGTGACGCAATTTCTTGGTTAATTCATCATTGTGAATGATCGACGGATGCAGTAAAGTTGCAATAATGCATCCGAAAAGAGATACGCGCCCTCCAATTTAAAATCCTGTCGTTGCCATAGAAACATTCCTCGATTTAGAATGAGAAGGCATAGAACCTATATTATATCATAGCGACGCAATTTCTGTGTTAATTCGACATTGTGAGGGATGGACGGATGCAGTAAAGAGGGAATAGTGCATCCGAAAGGAGATACTCGCCTCCCAATATAAGATCCTGTCGTTGCCATAAAAACGTTCCTCGATTTAGAAAGAGAAGGCATAGAACCTGTAGTATTTCTTGCGACGCAAGTTCTGTGTTAATTCGTCATTGTGAGGGATCGACGGATGCAATAAAGAAGGAATAGTGCATCCGAAAAGAGATACTCGCCTTCTAATATAAGATCCTGTCGCTGCCATAGAAACATTCCTCGATTTAGAATGAGAATTCATAGAACCTATAGTATTTCATAGAGATGCATTTTCTGTGTTAATTCGTCATTGTGAGGGATCGATGGATGCAATAAAGAAGGAATAGTGCATCCGAAAAGAGATACTCGCCTCCCAATATAAGATCCTGTCGTTGCCATAGAAACTATCCTCGATTTAAAAGAGAAAGGCATAGAAGCCATAGTATTACATAGCGACGCAATTTCTGTGTTAATCCGTCATTGTGAGTGATCGACGGATGCAATAAAGAAGGAATACTGCATCCGAAAAGAGATACTCGGCTCCCAATAGAAGATCCTGTCATTGCCATAGTAACGTTCGTCGATTTAGAAAGAGAAGGCATAGAACCTATAGTATTTCAAAGCGGCCCAATTTTTGTGTTAATTCGTCATTGTGAGGAATCGACGGATGTAATAAAATCAGGAATAGTGCTTCCGAAAAGAGAAACTAGCCTCCCAATATTAGATCCTGTCGTTGCCATAGAAACGTTATTCGATTTAGAAAGAGAAGGCATAGAACCTATAGTACTTCATAGCGACGCAATTTCCGTGTTAATTCGTCATTGTGGGGGATCGACGGATGCCATAAAGAAGGAATAGTACATCCAAAAAGAGATACTCGCCTCCAAATATAAGATCCTGTCGTTGCCATAGAAACGTTACTCGATTTAGAAAGAGAAGGCATAGAGCCTATAATATTTCATAGCGACGCAATGTCTGTGTAATTCGTCATTGTGAGGGATCAACGGATGCAATAAAGAAGGAATAGTTCATCCGAAAAGAGATACTCGCCTCCCAATATAAGATCCTGTCATTGCCTTAGAAACGTTCCTCAATTTAGAAAGATAATGCATAGAACCTATAGTATTTCATAGCGACGCAATTTCTGTGTTAATTCCATATTGTGAGGGATCGACAGACGCAATAAAAAAGGAATAGTTCATCCGAAAGGAGATACTCGCCTCCCAATAGGAGATCCTTTTGTTGCCATAGAAGCGTTCCTATAATTAGAAAGAGAAGGCGTAGTACCTATAGTATTTCATAGCGACACAATTTATGTGTTAATTCGTCAATGTGAATGATGGAGGGATGCAATAAAGAAGGAATAGTGCATCCGGAAAGAGATACTCGCCTCTCAATATAAGATCCTGTCGTTGCCATAGAAACTTTCCTCGATTTAAAAGAGAAAGGCATAGAAACTATAGTATTTCATAGCGACGCAATTTCTGTGTTAATTCGTCATTGTGAGGGATCGACGAATGCAATAAAGAAGGAATAGTGCATCCGAAAAGATATACTCGATTCCCATTATAAGATCCTGTCGTTGCCATAGATACGTTCCTCGATTTAGAAAGAGAAGGCATAAAACCCATAGTATTTCAAAGCGACGCAATTTTTGTGTTAATTCGTCATTGTGAGGAATCGACGGATGCAATAAAGAAGGAATAGTGTATCCAAAAAGAGAAACTAGCCTCTCAATATTAGATCCTGTCGTTGCCATAGAAACGTTCCTCGATTTAGAAAGAGAAGGCATAGAACATATAGTATTTCATAGCGACGCTATTTCTGTGTTAATTCGTCATTGTGAGGGATTGACGGATGCAATAAAGAAGGAATAGTGCATCCGAAAACAGATACTCGCCCTCCAATAAAAGATCCTGTCATTGCCATAGAAACGTTCCTCGATTTAGAAAGAGAAGGCATAGAACCTATAGCATTTCATAGCCACGCAATTTCTGTGTTAATTCGTCATTGTGAGGGATTGACGGATGCAATAAAGTAGGAATAGTGCATCCGAAAAGAGATTCTCGCGTCCCAATAGAAGATCCTGTCGTTGCCATAGAACCGTTCCTCGATTTGGAAAGTGAAGTCATAGAACCTACAGTATTTCATAGCGACGGAATTTCTGTGTTAATTCCATATTGTGAGGGATCGACGGATGCAATAAAGAAGGAATCCTTCATCCGAAAAAAGATACTCGCCTCCCAATATAAGATCCTGTCGTTGCCATAGAAACGTTCCTCGATTTAGAAAGAGAAGGCATAGAACCTATAGTATTTCATAGCGACGCAATTTCTGTGTTAATTCCATATGCAAGAAAGAAGGAAAAGTGCACCCGAAAAGAGATACTCGCCTCCCAATAGAAGATCCTGTCGTTGCCATAGAAACGTTCCTCGATTTAGAAAGAGAAGGCGTATTACCCATAGTATTTCATAGCGGCGCGATTTGTGGGTTAATTCGTCATTGTGAATGATCGACGGATGCAGTAAAGAAGGAATAGTGCATCCGAAAAGAGATACGCGCTCCAATATAAGATCCTGTCGTTTCCATAGAAACGTACCTCGATTTAGAAAGAGAATGCATAGAAACTATAGTATTTTATAGCGACGCAATTTCTGTGTTAATTCCGTATTGTGAGGGATCGACGGATGCAATAAAGAAGGAAAAGTGCATCCATAAGAGATACTCGCCTCCCAATAGAAGATATGTCGTTGCCATAGAAACGTTCCTCGATTTAGAAAGAGGGCATATAACCTATAGTATTTCATTGCGACGCAATTTCTGTGTTAACACTTAAATGCATGATTTTTTATTTCAAGCTGTAAAAATTACCATGTTTAGTTTATAGTGCCTACATTTCGAAAAAAAATACTGAAAAATTTCTTAAATTAAATTAACAAAGCACTGTTGTTGAAAATCGCTTTGTAGCTGATCAGCTACATTTTGAGTTAACACCTTACGAGCCACAATAAATGTGCTTATTTTGCTCCCTCAATTTTGACCAAATCTCTCGTAATTTAATTGTTGATTATGATTAAATACTTTGTATAGGAAGAGGAAAAATACTAAAATAATAAATAGGACATTAATGTTGTAAATATTGAGAATTTATTGTATATTTTATACACTTTTATATATGAACATTAAGGTATCTAGTTCCAACAGGTTTGTACCCAAGCATGTGATAATCACTTTATATGAAAAGTTTGAAAACAGTTCTTTTGTTTGTGCAAACACATTGCAACTGCACATTTATTACACTGAACCCAAAAAAAATCCCTTGCATCCTGGCATTTTGCACCTCTGTCTCTCTTGCAAGTACGAAGGCAGGTGACCTACTTGATCCAGCCTTACATCTTGTGGAGGTACATGTGCTGTGGGCCCCTTTGTCTTCTTAGCTTGTATTTGGTTTTCGAGTTCACTACTTGGCCTTCCACGTTTTGCTGAAGTTTGACCTGAGCGACACAAACAGTGAGCAATTTCCATTCGAAATTCGGAGAGTTTCATAGTTCTCCTAATCCCTTTGGTTTCTGCTACTCTCCTATACAACAGCCAGGAATTGACTACTCCCATGTCCAGGAGATGGTAAAACAATCTTATATACCATTTTCGACTTTTCACAAGAATTTTATGTCGACCCATTATGCTGTCAAGAAGGTCAACACCTCCCATATGTTTATTGTAGAGCTTAATTATTTGTGGACAAGGTATTGTTATTCTTGACTTTGTTTTTTTGTCATACCTCCCTGCTTCATGAATAGGCTGCTGTCCAGCAAGTGTAGAAAGCAACATCACACTCTTGTTATCTTTCCACACTACATTTGATATGTCGACACCATCCACTGTTGCGACGCGCTCTACTGATGCACCTCGTGCCATTTTCTTTAGCTCAGCTTCTGAAGGGAGCTTGCAGTCCGGCACTCTGTTTCTTCTGACTGTCCCAAGTGAGTAAATTCCTTGTTTATGTAACCATATAAGCAGTGGCAGACTTGTGTAATAATTGTCACAGTACAGTTTGTGGTTCATATTTCTTGGTAGTATCCTACTGAGTCGAACTACAACATTTGCACTTGCTCCCAAGTCTTCCCCCCCAGTCACTCTTTTTTCTGGTTCATTTTCATCTCCAGTGAAAATCTCAAAATCGTAGGCATAACCAGATATGCCACTAATAACAAATAATTTGTATCTATATTTATGAGGCTTGTTGGCATGTATTGTTTCAAATAACTTCTAGCCTTTGTTGAACATATCTGTTCATCAACAGAAACACACTCCTCAACAGGTATTGTTTGAAACCGAGATCTCATCAATTCTATTATGGGTCTCATCTTGAAGAGTCTATCATGACCTTTTTCACCCCTGGGTATCATTGCACTGTTGTCATTGAAGTGAAGAAACTTACGTATTTGCTCATACTGATTCACTGTCATTGTTGTCTTGATCAGATGAGTACCAGTAACTTCTCCCCAGTAATCCCTCGTATTAGGTACATGAACTATTGACATTACGAAACAGATGCCTATAAATTTTTGTATGTCATCACAGGATAAATCTATTGGTCTATCAGGATTACACTGCACACTGTATCTATGAGACTCTTAGACAATTAGATCAAACAATTTAGATGGAAATATATGTTTGAAGAATTGGTATGGAGTATTTAAGTTTATTACTTCTTCTGGTAACGAAGTATTGCCATGAAATTTTGACTGCAGTTCGGGAATAATCAACTGTTTATCTTTCCAAACCACACTCCTGCTGTTTTTGGTAACATTTTTGCTGCTGCATGGCAGTTTCAGAGCATTATCAGACAACTGTGACGTCGATTCCTTCATTATAACATCAGATTGTCTTGTTCCAGAAACATCTTCAGTCCTACTTACTGGTACTTGACTTTCTTCGTCACTACTGTCACTATCACAATCAACAGATTCTGGAGCAACATATGTCTCATCTTGAATGGAATCGTCAGAGAAACACTCAAGATCGTCATCACTGCTTAGTGGAATCTCTAACCATTCCATAAGCATTTCTTCTTGACTCTTTCGAGACATTTTTACGTCAGCGCCTGAAATGCAGTAAATGAAAAATGTAGCTGATAAGCTACATACACAAAAACAGGCCTCATTTCAAATCTATCATAAGACACTCGAATTAACTGTTTACACCATATCTACTCACGTTTTCAAAATGAAAAAGTAATTTTCAAACCCAGAAATCAGTGCACAAACACCAAAAACACACCTCAACTTTCCGCCAAAACACACACTTGGCAGTATGTCCACACAGCTCACTGTCGAACTGCTTCATCTCGTCCTCCCATCTATGATCGCTATGAAGAACTACTAGAAACTGCAGCGTACTGTATACACTTAGCTACATAACGAATTTGATCGAAAATGTTTCTCCATATTGAATAAATCGAAGAAATGAGGTCTGTAGCTTATCAGCTATAGTACGCATTAAAGGGTTAATTCGTCATTGTGAGAGATCGACGGATGCAATAAAGAAGGAATAGTGCATCCGAAAAGAGATACTCTCCTTCCAATATAAGATCCTGTCGTTGCCATAGAAACATTCCTCGATTTAGAATGAGAAGGCATAGAACCTATAGTATTTCATAGAGATGCATTTTCTGTGTTAATTCGTCATTGTGAGGGAACGATGGATGCAATAAAGAAGGAATAGTGCATCCGAAAAGAGATACTTGCCTCCCAATATAAGATCCTGTCGTTGCCATAGGAACTTTCCTCGATTTAAAAGAGAAAGGCATAGAAACTATAGTATTTCATAGCGACGCAATTTCTGTGTTAAATCGTCATTGTGAGTGATTGACGGATGCAATTAAGAAGGAATACTGCATCCGAAAAGAGATACTCGCCTCCCAATAGAAGATCATGTCGTTGCCATACAAACGTTCCTCGATTTAGAAAGAGAAGGCATAGAACCTATAGTATTTCAAAGCGACGCAATTTTTGTGTTAATTCGTCATTGTGAGGAATCGACGGATGCAATAAAGAAGGAATAATGCATCCGAAAAGAGAAACTAGCCTCCCAATATAAGATCCTGTCGTTGCCATAGAAACGTACCTCGATATAGAAAGAGAAGGCATAGAACCTATAGCATTTCATAGCGACGCAATTTCTGTGTTAATTCGTCATTGTGAGGGATTCACTGATGCAATAAAGTAGGAATAGTGCATCCGAAAAGAGATTGTCGCGTCCCAATAGAAGTTCCTGTCGTTGCCATAGAACCGTTCCTCGATTTGGAAAGTGAAGGCATAGAACCTACAGTATTTCATAGCGACGCAATTTCCGTGTTAATTCCATATTGTGAGGGATCGACAGATGCAATAAAAAAGGAATTGTGCATCCGAAAAGAGATACTCGCCTCCCAATAGAAGATCCTGTCGTTGCCATAGAAACGTTCCTCGATTTAGAAAGAGAAGGCATAGAACCTATAGTATTTCATAGCGACACAATTTCTGTGTTAATTCGTCATTGTGAGGAATCGACGGATGCAATGGAGAAGGAATAGTACATCCAAAAAGAGATACTCGCCTCCCAATATAAGATCCTGTCGTTGCCATAGAAAAGTTACTCGATTTAGAAAGAGAAGGCATAGAGCCTATACTATTTCCTAGCGACGCAAAGACTGTGTAATTCGTCATTGTGAGGAATCGACGGATGCAATAAAGAAGGAATAGTTCATCCGAATAGAGATACTCGCCTCCCAATATAAGATCCTGTCGTTGCCATAGAAACGTTACTCGATTTAGAAAGAGAAGGCATAGAGCCTATAGTATTTCATAGCGCCGCAATGTCTGTGTAATTCGTCATTCTGAGGAATCGACGGATGCAATAAAGAAGGAATAGTACATCCAAAAAGAGATATTCGCCTCCCAATAGAAGTTCCTGTCGTTGCCTTAGAAACGTTGCTCGATTTAGAAAGATAAGGCATAGAACCTATAGTATTTCATAGCCACGCATTTTCTGTGTTAATTCGTCATTGTGAGGGATCGACGGATGCAATAAAGAAGGAATAGTGCATCCGAAAAGAGATTCTCGCGTCCAAATAGAAGATCCTGTCGTTGCCATAGAACCGTTCCTCTATATTGAAAGAGAAGGAATAGAACCTATAGTATTTCATAACGACGAAATTTCTGTGCTAATTCCATATTGTGAGGGATCGACAGACGCAATAAAAAAGGAATAGTGTATCCGAAAGGAGATACTCGCCTCCCAATAGGAGATCCTTTCGTTGCCATAGAAACGTTCCTATAATTAGAAAGAGAAGGCGTAGAACCTATAGTATTTCATAGCGACGCAATTTATGTGTTAATTCGTCAATGTGATTGATGGAGGGATGCAATAAAGAAGGAATAGTGCATCCGAAAAGAGAAACTAGCCTCCCAATAAAAGATCCTGTCGTTGCCATAGAAACGTTCCTCGATTTAAAAAGAAAAGGTATAGAATCTATAGCATTTAATAGCGAAGCAATTTCTGTGTTAATTCGTCATTGTGAGGGATTGACGGATGCCATAAAGTAGGAATAGTGCATCCGAAAAGAGATTCTCGCGTCCCAATAGGAGATCCTGTCGTTGCCATAGAAACGTTCCTCTATATAGAAAGAGAAGGAATAGAACCAATAGTATTTCATAGTGACGCAATTTCTGTGTTAATTCCATATTGTGAGGGATCGACAGATGCAATAAAGAAGGATTTGTGCATCCGAAAAGAGATACTCGCTTCCCAATAGAAGATCCTGTCGTTGCCATAGAAACGTTCCTCGATTTAGAAAGAGAATACATAGAAACTATAGTATTAATAGCGACGCAATTTCTGTGTTAATTCCATATTGTGAGGGATCGACGGATGCAATAAAGAAAGAATCGTTCATCCGAAAAAAGATGCTCGCCTCCCAATATAAGATCCTGTCGTTGCCATAGAAACGTTCCTCGATTTAGAAAGAGAAGGCATAGAACCTATAGTATTTCATAGCGACGCAATTTCTGGGTTAATTCGTCATTGTGAGGTATCGACGGATGCAATGAAGAAGGAATAGTACATCCAAAAAGAGAGACTCGCCTCCCAATAAAAGATCCTGTCGTTGCCTTAGAAACGTTGCTCGATTTAGAAAGATAAAGCATAGAACCTATAGTATTTCATAGCCACGTATTTTCTGTGTTAATTCGTCATTGTGAGGGATCGACGGATGCAATAAAGAAGGAATAGTGCATCCAAAAAGAGATACTCGCCTCCCAATAGAAGATCCTCTCGTTGCCATAGAAACGTTCCTCTATATAGAAAGAGAAGGAATAGAACCAATAGTATTTCATAGCGACGCAATTTCTGTGTTAATTGCATATTGTGTGGGATCGACAGACGAAATAAAAAAGGAATAGTGCATCCGAAAGGAGATACTCGCCTCCCAATAGGAGATCCTTTCGTTGCCATAGAAACGTTCCTCGATTTAGAAAGAGAATGCACAAAACCTATAGTATTTTTTAGCGACCCACTTTCTGTGTTAATTCGTCATTGTGAGTGATCGACGGATACAATAAAGAAGGAATAGTCCATCCGAAAAGAGATACTCGCTTCCAAATAGAAGATCCTGTCGTTGCCATAGAAACGTTCCTCGATTTAGAAAGAGAAGGAATAGAACCTATAGTATTTCATAGCGACGCAATTTCTGTGTTAATTCGTCATTGTGAGGGATCGACGGATGCAATAAAGTAGGAATAGTGCATCGGAAAACAAATACTCTGTTCGCAGTAGAAGATCATCTCGTTGCCATAGAAAAGTTCCTTGAATTCCGAAGAGAAAGGCATGGAACCTATAGTATTTCATAGAGACGCAATTTCTGTGTTAATTCGTCATTGTGAGGGATCGACGGATACAATAAAGAAGGAATAGTGCATCCGAATCGAGATACTCGTCTCCCAATAGAAGATCCTGTCGTTGCCATAGAAACGTTCCTCGATTTAGGAAGAGAAGGCATAGAACGCATAGTATTTCATAGCTACGCAATTCGTGTGTTAAATCGTCATTGTGAGGGATCGACGGATGCAATAAAGAAGGAATAGTACATCGGAAAAGAGATACTCGCTTCCCAATATAAGATCCTGTCGTTGCCATGGAAACGTTACTCGATTCAGAAAGAGAAGGCATAGAGCCTATAGTATTTTATAGCGACGCAATGTCTGTATAATTCGTCATTGTGAGGGATCGACGGATGCAATAAAGAAGGAATAGTGCATCTGAAAAGAGATACTCGCCTTCCAATATAAGATCCTGTCGTTGCCTTAGAAACGTTCCTCGATTTCAAAGAGAAAGGCATAGAAACTATAGTAATACATAGCAACGCAATTTCTGTGTTAATTCGCATTGTGAGTGATCGACGGATGCTATGAAGAAGGAATAGTGGATCCGAAAAGAGATACACGCCTCCCAATATAAGATCCTGCCGTTGCCATAGAAACGTTCCTCGATTTGGTAAGAGAAGGCATAGATCCTATAGTATTTCATAGCGACGCAATTTCTGTTTAATTCCATATTGTGAGGGATCGACAGATGCAATAAAGAAGGAATTGTGCATCCGAATAGTTATACTCGCCTCCCAATAGATGATAGTGTCGTTGCCATAGAAACGTTCCTCGATTTAGAAAGACAAGGCATAGAACCTATAGTATTTCATAGCGACGCAATTTCTGTGTTAATTCGCCATTGTGAGGGATCGACGGATGCAATAAAGAAGGAATAGTACATCCGAAAAGAGATACTCACCTCCCAATAGGAGATCCTTTCGTTGCCATAGAAACGTTCCTGAAATTAGAAAGAGAAGGCGTAGAATCTATAGTATTTCATAGCGACGCAATTTACGTGTTAATTCGTCAATGTGATTGATGGAGGGATGCAATAGAGAAGGAATAGTGCATCCGGAAAGAGATACTCGCCTCCCAATATAAGATCCTTTCGCTGCCATAGAAACGTTCTTCGATTTAGAAGGAGAAGGCATTAAACCTATAGTATTTCATAGCGACGCAATTTCTGTGTTAATTCCATATGCAATAAAGAAATAATAGTACACCCGAAATGAGATACTCGCCTCCCAATAGAAGATCCTGTCGTTGCCATAGAAACGTTCTTCGATTTAGAAAGAGAAGGCATAGAACCTATAGTATTTCATAGCGTCGCAATTTCTGTGTTAATTCGTCATTGTGGGTGATGGAGGGATGCAACAAAGCAGGAATAGTGCATCCGAAAAGAGATACTCGCCTCGCAATAGAAGAATCTGTCGTTGCCATAGTAACGTTCCTCTATTTAGAAAGAGAAGGCATAGAACCTATAGTATCTCATTGCGACACAATTTCTGTGTTAATTCGTCATTGTGAGGGATCGACGGATGCAATAAAGAGGGAATAGTGCATCCGGAAAGAGATACTCGCCTCCCAATAGAAGATCCTGTCGTTGCCATAGAAACGTTCCTCGATTTAGAAAGAGAAGGCATAGAACCTACAGTATTTCATAGCGACGCAACTTCTGTGTTAATTCGTCATTGTGAGGGATCGACGGATGCAATAAAGAAGGACTAGTGCATCCGAAAAGAGATACTCGCCTCTTAATACAAAATGCGGTCGTTGCCATAGAAACGTTCCTCGATTTAGAAAGAGACGGCATAGAACCTATAGTATTTCATAGCGACGAAATTTCTGTGTTAATTCATCGTTGTGATGGACCGACGGATGCAATAAAGAAGGAATAGTGCATCCGAAAAGAGATACTCGCCTCCCAATATAAGATTCTGTCGTTGCCATAGAAACGTTCCTCAATTTAAAAGAGAAAGGCATAGTAGCTATAGTATTTCATAGCGACGCAATTTCTGTGTTTAATTCGTCATTGTGAGGGATCGACGGATGCAATTAAGAAGGAATAGTGCATCCGAAATGACGAATTCGCCTCACAGTAGAAGATTCTGTCGTTGCCATAGAAACGTCACTCGATTTAGAAAGAGAAGGCATAGAACCTATAGTATTTCATAGCGTCGCAATTTCTGTGTTAATTCGTCATTGTGGGTGATGGAGGGATGCAATAAAGAAGGAATAGCGCATCCGAAAAGAGTTTCTCTCCTCCCAATAGAAGATCCTCTCGATGCCATAGTAACGTTCCTCGATTTAGAAAGAGAAGGCATAGAACCTATAGTATTTCATAGCGACGCAATTTCTGTGTTAATTCGTCATTGTGAGGGATCGACGGATGCAATAAAGAAGGAATAGTGCATCCGAAAAGAGATACTCGCCTCCAAATAGAAGATCCTGTCGCTGCCATAGAAACGTTCCTCGATTTAGAAAGAGAAGTCAGAGAACCTATAGTATTTCATAGCGACGCAATTTCTGTGTTAATTCGTCATTGTCAGGGATCGACGGATGCAATAAAGAAGGAATGGTTCATCCGAATAGAGATATTCGCCTCCCAATTTAAGATCCTGTCGTTGCCATAGAAACGTTCCTCTATATAGAATGAGAAGTCATAGAACCTATAGTATTTCATAGCGACGCAATTTCTGTTTTAATTCCATATTGTGTGGGATCGACAGAAGCAAAAAAAAGTAATAGTGTATTCGAAAGCAGATACTCGCCTCTCAAAAAGAGATCCTTTCGTTGCCAGAGAAACTTTCCTATAATTAGAAAGAAACGGCGTAGAACCTATAGTGTTTCATAGCGACGCAATTTATGTGTTAATTCGATAATGTGAGTGATGGAGGAATGCAATAAAGGATTAATAGTGCATCCGGAAAGGAATACCCGCCTCCCAATATAAGATCCTGTCGTTGCCATAGAAGCGTTCCTCGATTTAGAAAGAGAAGGCATAGAACCTATGGTATTTCATAGCGACGCAATTTCTGTGTTATGTCGTCAATGTGGGTGATGGAGGGTTGCAATAAAGAAGGAATAGTGCATCCGAAAAGAGATACTCGCCTCCCAATAAAAGATCATGTCGTTGTCATAGAAACATTCCTCGATTTAAAAAGAGAAGGCATAGAACCTACAGTATTTCATAGCGACGCAAGTTCTGTGTTAATTCGTCATTGTGAGGGATCGGCGGGTGCAATTAAGAAGGAATAGTGCAACCGAAAAGAGATACTCGTCTCCCAATAGATGATCCTGTCGTTGCCATAGAAACGTTCCTCGATTTGGAAAGAGAAGGCATACAACATATAGTATTTCGTTGCGACGCAATTTCTGTGATAAATCGTCATTGTGAGGGATCGACGGATGCAATACAGAAGGAATAGTGCATCCGAAAAGAGATACTCGCCTCGCAATAGAAGAATCTGTCGTTGCCATAGTAACGTTCCTCTATTTAGAAAGAGAAGGCATAGAACCTATAGTATCTCATTGCGACACAATTTCTGTGTTAATTCGTCATTGTGAGGGATCGACGGATGGAATAAAGAGGGAATAGTGCATCCGGAAAGAGATACTCGCCTCCCAATAGAAGATCCTGTCGTTGCCATAGAAACGTTCCTCGATTTAGAAAGAGAAGGCATAGAACCTACAGTATTTCATAGCGACGAAATTTCTGTGTTAATTCATCGTTGTGATGGGCCGACGGATGCAATAAAGAAGGAATAGTGCATCCGAAAAGAGATACTCGCCTCCCAATAGAAGAACCTGTCGTTGCCATAGAAACGTTAATCGATTTAGAAAGAAAAGGCATAGAATCTATAGTATTTCATAGCGTCGCAATTTCTGTGTTATTTTGTCACTGTGAGGGATCGACGGATGCAATAAAGAAGGAATAGTGCATCCGAAAGGAGATACTCGCCTCCCAATATAAGATCCTGTCGTTGCCATAAAAACGTTCCTCGATTTAGAAAGAGAAGGCATAGAACCTACGGTATTCCAATGCGACGCAATTTCTGTGTTAATTCGTCATTGTGAGGGATCGACGAATGCAATAAAGAAGGAATAGTGCATCCGAAAAGAGATACTCGCCTCCCAATATAAGATTCTGTCGTTGCCATAGAAACGTTCCTCAATTTAAAAGAGAAAGGCATAGTACCTATAGTATTTCATAGCGACGCAATTTCTGTGTTTAATTCGTCATTGTGAGGGATCGACGGATGCAATTAAGAAGGAATAGTGCATCCGAAATGACGAATTCGCCTCCCAGTAGAAGATTCTGTCGTTGCCATAGAAACGTCACTCGATTTAGAAAGAGAAGGCATAGAACCTATAGTATTTCATAGCGTCGCTATTTCTGTGTTAATTCGTCATTGTGGGTGATGGAGGGATGCAATAAAGAAGGAATAGCGCATCCGAAAAGAGTTTCTCTCCTCCCAATAGAAGATCCTCTCGATGCCATAGTAACGTTCCTCGATTTAGAAAGAGAAGGCATAGAACCTATAGTATTTCATAGCGACGCAATTTCTGTGTTAATTCGTCATTGTGAGGGATCGACGGATGCAATAAAGAAGGAATAGTGCATCCGAAAAGAGATACTCGCCTCCAAATAGAAGATCCTGTCGCTGCCATAGAAACGTTCCTCGATTTAGAAAGAGAAGGCAGAGAACCTATAGTATTTCATAGCGACGCAATTTCTGTGTTAATTCGTCATTGTCAGGGCTCGACGGATGCAATAAAGAAGGAATAGTTCATCCGAATAGAGATATTCGCCTCCCAATTTAAGATCCTGTCGTTGCCATAGAAACGTTCCTCTATATAGAATGAGAAGGCATAGAACCTATAGTATTACATAGCGACGCAATTTCTGTGTTAATTCCATATTGTGATGGATCGACAGACGCAATAAAAGAGGAATAGTGTATCCGAAAGGAGATACACGCCTCCAATAGGAGTTCCTTTCGTTGCCATAGAAACGTTCCTATAATTAGAAAGAAAAGGGGTAGAACCTATAGTATTTCATAGCGACGCAATTTATGTGTTAAATCGATAATGTGAGTGATGGAGGGATGCAATAAAGAAGGAATAGTGCATCCGGAAAGAGATACTCGCCTCCCAATATAAGATCCGGTCGTTGCTATACAAACGTTCCTCGATTTAGAAAGAAAAGGCATAGAGTCTATAGTATTTCATTGCGACGCAAATTCTGTGTTAATTCGTCATTGTGAGGGATCGACGGATGCAATAAAGAAGGAATAGTGCATCCGGATAGAGATACTCGCCTACCAATAGAAGATCCTGTCGTTGCCATAGAAACGTTCCTTGTTTTGGAAAGAGAAGGCATAGAACATATAGTATTTCATAGCGACGCAATTTCTGTGTTAATTCGTCAATGTGCGTGATGGAGGGATGCAATAAAGAAGGAATAGTGCATCCGAAAAGATATACTCGCCTCCCAATAGAAGATCCTGTCGTTGTCATGGAAACGTTCCTCGATTTAGAAAGAGAACGTATAAAATAAATAAAATAAAAAATATTATTTAAATATTAATTTTTCTATCTGTATGATGGTGATTGTGATTGTAATTGTAGTAAATATTTGCTTATCTGGAACGTGGACGTTTAATTATTCGGTATCAGACGCTTGACAATGGCTTTCTCGTAAAGGCAATGATACTCGTAGTTGACCGTGAAATAAAACTGAAATAATCGGACTTCGTAAATAAATCGTTTCCAAAGACTGCTGCGGTAGGTGCGGACTCATAATCTAAATCTCAATATTTTAAT
Organism: Schistocerca cancellata; assembly: GCF_023864275.1. Classification (NCBI taxonomy): domain Eukaryota; kingdom Metazoa; phylum Arthropoda; class Insecta; order Orthoptera; family Acrididae; genus Schistocerca; species Schistocerca cancellata. The sequence goes on from NC_064632.1 coordinate 612,308,500, forward strand.
AATTTGCCAGCCATGCCAATACGTCGTACAGAGGTGATTGTCTACTAAACATAAAAAAGTTACACAGTTAGTTAAATCAGATATATTCAATGAATAAGCCTACAGTTCATAATCCTACTTACTTTTATAAATATAAATTCTTTACAGAATCGAGTGCCTAGTCTGGTTGCAACTCGCAGTATTCTTCAATAACATGAAATATGGCGGTGTGCCAGACAATAGAATAAAATACGAGCTTCTCGCACCACTTCTACCAGAGCTCTCCCCTTTCTTAATCAAACATAAGAGTAACGTAATTGTGCTTTTGTTTTATCAGCGACACAGCGCTGCAGTTGTGTGCCATAGGCTTTATTTATTTGTCACTGATTATTTATTTAATTAATATTTCGCGTTTCCGAGGAAACTCGCGCTCGGCATGCAAATGTGCCTTTATATTGCCCCCTGAATTGCGAGGCGAAAGGACACACTTGCAGGCGAGCAATTCACCTAAAGGCACAAGAAAATCTAAGTTATCTACAACTATTTACATGACTTACATTATACACATTATATACAAAATTTGAATGACGCGGGTGCGCCATAAAAGTTCTTATTTTGGCAGATAGAGTGCGCGCATGCGCAGAAGCGTCTGTGTGACTCCGGCACTGCCGTTATATCGTACAGTTAGATCACGCGGCACAGTATTGCAGTTCATATTGTTCGTGTGCGCGCGTTTCTCAGTCGTTGCACAAAGAAAATATTCAACCAAGATTACATATGAAGACTACACTCTATGACAGGTAACTTAGTTTTAAATTTACAATATTTGTTGTAACACAATACAACTTAGATTGTTGAATGTTCTTAGTTACATAGTATTGTTTTGAAATACTTCAAAGAAAAATGTCCGTATGTTTCAGGTGTGTTGACCTATACACATCGTGTCATTATTACAGTTCATATTCATCTGCTGCACAATAATTTTTTTTTACAGGTTAGTATCGTCGTGGTAAAGTTTTTTTGATCACAGTAACATCGTTGTATAACAACGTGATTAATACATAAGCGTGTCCATTTCCCATTTCCATTATAAACGTTGTGATGCAGTTCGTTGTGACTAAAGGCATTGCTCATTACAGATCAGACGTGACCCGTCGAGTAATTGGTCCACGTGCAGTTCGTTTTTTACATTCCGTGGAAGCTTGGTTGCAGAACCTCGGACGGCACATAGCTGGCGTCGATCCTTGGACAGTCCAGGTAAGAGTGTCCGTCACATTTCGCGAACATTTCATTCCCTGAAGTTCCAACCAAAATTCTTCCACCCGTCGTGTTGTTTTCTGGACAGCCACTATGTGTCCATTTAATCCAGTTAACATCTTGAAGTTAGGTACTGTAGTAATGTCACTAGACGATGCAGGAATTATGCACTTCACATTTTCAGTTTTTTTTTTTGCTGAATATAGCTCACCTAAATGTTCTTAGTTATTAATCAAAGAAATCATTCATCGCGTTTACATAGATACGCTGCATAATGAATGGCATTAACCGTTTCTTTCACATAGGTTTTTGCGTAGTTGCAGAGTTAGTAATGTTCGTTAATGTCCGTGAACAGAGGTTCACTATGCAATGTCTTTTTGGCACTCGTTTTGTTCAAATTTTTACATAGTAACAGTTACATGATACATCAGTTAAAAAAATAAGTAATTATACATACACACGTCACATATTTTCTTAGCATAAACATAATACAGTTGCACATAAACATGTTTGCATCATCATTACATAGCTATAGGTTATTACATTGTGTCACGTGATGTCATCTGAAATTAAGATAGGTTAGACACAACATTCATTACATCAGTAGGCAAGACCAGGCGTTTTCACTACTCAATAAATATTCAAAATAGTAAGAGAGAGAAAATGTTCGATTCCTCGCGTTTTGTGCGTGTGTGTAGAGTGTCTGTGTGGCCTTGACTACTGATAGATGCTTTTCGTGTTGAGAGATGTGCGTCTAATCTATTTCTCAAAGTAAAAGTTCGCTTCATAGATGACGTCTGTCGGTTCGTCAGGTGTCATACCAAGTCAGTGGTACCTACAATAACAAATGTTCCGTGAAAAATTAATATATCATTCACTTCTACGTAATCATAAATTTTGCCTTAACATTCTGTCTTCTTGGTAGTGCTGCGGCGTTGAAAGAAAAGTTCTTCTGTCTTCAACTGCGTCACTGGTACAGCTGAAATGAAAATTTCTATACTACTTATTATCTATGTTGTGATTTGTTTTAGTTCTTGCCACACAGCAGGTCGTTGAGATAACGGTACGTTATATGTCTTGTGGTAGAATATCTTGTGAGGCTTAACTTCAATCTTGTATACATACGTGTTGATAACACCTAATCGTTTGGTAAAAACTTGTAAATATTTGGATAACACTTCCTGTAGTTTTATACGTTCATGTACACTGAGAGCTGTAGCTTCACTTATCTTATGATCAAGCAATGTTTTCAAGTCCATTATCTCTGTGTCAGATGAGTGTGTTTGCATATCTTGAATGTCATTGTCAAGTACTAACTGAACCTTGTACCCTGTACAGTGTTTGTCATGCTTTAGAGTTCTCCTGTCCAAATCAATAATAATTACACTGCCTTTATCATTTAAAATACATTTACCTTTTGAGAAGTCTATAATGCAGTCCTTCTCGCTCATAATATCTATTCATAATATGCAATTAGTCACAAGGTTTTGTACAACCAGGAATGGCCATTGTACGGTTCCATTACCTATTTTAACGTTTACAAAAACTTGCTTCGTAACTCTACATGACTTATTACCTAGTGCAGTAGTTATTTTACAGTTTTGGGCAGGAAACTCAGGCACAGGTTCCAATTCACACATCTTTTTATAGAAATTAAAAGACAAAACGCTCACAGCTGCACCTGTATCTAGGATAATAGTAGTTGGAATCCCACCTACTACACCAGTAGTAGATGCTAAAACAATTTCATTTGTGTTTGAACGACATTGTGTACTGTCTTGTAACAGTTCATCTGATATATTGTTATTGTAGTTGTATCTTATAAATAAAGCAGGTAATTTTTGTTTAGAATTATTCGGCATATCATTATTCTGATGTTCAAGTGTGGTGTCAAATAACTGATTAACATTGCAGTCGCCCCGCAAGAATTCTTCAGCCACGACCTGGGGCATAGAAGTGACTGTTTCTAGTTTGTTGGATTAGCATTTGTACTAGGTACTGACACAGATTGAGGTTGTGCATCAGGTGTCATTTCTATTATATTCACATTCGGATATTGCCTATTATGATCTCCAAACTTTTGCGGTTGTTGTTGCTGTTGCGCATTATAACTTACCTGTCGGTCGTAAGGTATGCTCCAATTTTGTCCTGGTGGCTGCTGTGGTAAAGCAGAGTTTGAATGGAAGTACTGATCGTTACGAGTCCAACCTTGATGCTGTCTTGGCTCGTAGTTATTATTATTTCTATTTCTGTTTGTGTTTTTGTTGTTGCCTTTGTATCCGTTGTTACCGTTGTAGTTATTACCGCGGTGCCTTTTGTATGGATTGCCGCATGAAGTGTTATTACTGTTGTAACTATTGTTTGTATTGGAATACGCGTGTTGATTTTGATTTTCGTATTGAAACGGCATGTGAGTTTGCTGTTTTTGCTGTACTGCGTATCCAACTGTGGGCGCGCCAGAATTGAGTTGGCAAGCCTGCATGTTTTGCATACCACTAGTGTAAACATTGTGGCTGCTGTTTTGCCGCGTGAAGCGCTGATCTTCAAGTAACATGTCAACCGAATCTAAGGCTGTTAAAAAATAATCTGAATCGTCATCCGGGATATGTAGGAGTTTTTCTTTAATGTTGAAAGGCAATTTGGCCTTCAACGCACGGAGTATATCACGCGTTGCGACTGGTTCGTCTAAAAAGTGTCCCATGTTCAAGTATTTTTCAAAATATCTGCGTAGTTGCCATTTTTACTGTTAAAAGTTTCAGGTTCTAAAATTTGTCTTCTGAGTCGCTCCTGGACGGATTGCGACCAGAATTTGTTCAGAAAAGCACGCTCAAACTCACTGTACGTGGTACATACGTCAGCTTGACTGTATGCCCAGACAGCTGCATCGCCTTGGATGTAACCGACAATATATGAAATCTTTTTCCGGTCACTCCAAGTGCGTGGAAATGCGTTACTAAAAGATTTAAGAAAAATCACCGGATGAATGGTTCGTTTTTCTGGGATAAAAATCTGAAATTGCCTGTGTTTCATTAAGCTTTCTTCTTCCTTCGTATTGTGATATGGATTTATTCCACTGTAATTACTGGTATGTTCAGCTGGCGAGTAATTACGATAATGTTGCTGTGATTTACCATGATAATAGCTTGTGTTTGTGTTTGCACATCGTGGTATGTGTTGTAGTCGTGGTGTGTTTTGTTCTTGTGTGTTTGTCGTGTGCGGTATGTGTGTGTCATACTCGAATGTATATTGGTTCCTGAACTGTGCATTTTGACTGATATTTTCGTTACATTCAGACTGTGGTCGATCGGTGAATTGTCTCATGGGTGCAGTGACGGATTGTACTGCGTCACTGATCAGCTGTTTGTTATTAGTAATGTATTGCGCTACGGAGTCGTGCACAATTGTTGGTAAATTTTCACGTAAGCATCTATCAAAATGTTTGTCTTTGTTCACTACCCAATCATGAAATTCTTTATTAATATTTTGAAAATGAGCTGTGGCATCAGATTGTAAGATGCCAGTCAGGTGTTGTTCAACATTGTCAAATTTATTCTGTACGTCAGTAATTCGTTTTTCAAGGTTGTCATGTACTGAAGGATATGTTTGAATTTGTTCAGTAAGAACTTCACACGTGACATTAAGGTTTTTTACTTGTGTCTGTAAAAGTGCTACGTCAGTTGTAGTCTTTTCTTGTATCGTATTAAGCTGGGAAAATTTAGTACTGAGTTCAGTCATCTGTTTGGTCAGTGTGGCCTCTATAAGTTCCACACGTTTACATAAAGTGTCATTACCTGTCTTGAGTGCTATGAGGTCAGATTTAATTGCGTCATTTTGTGTCTGTAAGGTTGCCATGTTTTCGGCGTTTTGTTTCATTAGCATTTGTAACATGTCGGCAATGTTTACTGTTTGCAAGGTCTGTGCCCCCGTCGCGTCATTAGACGTGACGTCATGCATCAACATGGGCTCTGACTGAGACTTTGAAATTTTTGTAGTGGACGGCCTATTGCCAAAATTTCCGTCAACACTTGCGTCAATGTTTGATAAATCGTCACTACCGGTTGCTGTCGTAAAGTCATTTTCTAACATTTGTCTCTCGTCCGAGTCGGATTGCGTCTGAATAGTACGTCTTTGCTGTTCCATTTTTGCGTATTGATTTCTAGTTATTACAATGCCACACGTGATATATGTTTCAAGAAAATATTTGACACTGATTTTAAAATAAAATGCAGTTGAGCATGAATCGCTCGTAGCAACAATGGCTGTCTGTTAATTTAAAAATATAAACTGAATTTGAGATTATTGGTAATGGCTGCTGTCCATGTAACTACGTATCGTACAGAAGTCGGCCATATTGTACACTCGTGTATTGGTATTGTTGCATACGTTATTGTTTAAGGAAAAGTACTGAGAATGAAATTTATCACTGAAAACTGTTATGCACGAAAGAAACACTACAGAATCTACTGAAAAGCTAATACACTGAATTATACGTCTGGTCAAGCCTGCTAATGCAAAGATGCTGCGTCTTACCTTATTTTGCTGGAAGTTTCATTGCGTCTTCCCGCAAAATTTTAGAATTGGAAAATATCTTCAGATTTTTTTGTTATCTCTCATACATTCACGTCCAGGTCCAGAAAGTTGATTTTTCACATGAAACAAAGAGAACAATGTAACAAATGACAAAATAACAAGTCCGACACGCAGTCGCCAATATAAAATAAATAAAATAAAAAATATTATTTAAATATTAATTTTTCTATCTGTATGATGGTGATTGTGATTGTAATTGTAATAAATATTTGCTTATCTGGAACGTGGACGTTTAATTATTCGGTATCAGACGCTTGACAATGGCTTTCTCGTAAAGGGAATGTTACTCGTAGTTGACCGTGACATAAAACTGAAATAATCGGACTTCGTAAATAAATCGTTTCCAAAGACTGCTGCGGTAGGTGCGGACTCATAATCTAAATCTCAATATTTCAATAATTTGCCAGCCATGCCAATACGTCGTACAGAGGTGATTGTCTACTAAACATAAAAAAGTTACACAGCTAGTTAAATGAGATATATTCAATGAATAAGCCTACAGTTCACAATCCTACTTACTTTTATAAATATAAATTCTTTACAGAATCGAGTGCCTAGTCTGGTTGCAACTCGCAGTATTCTTCAATAACATGAAATATGGCGGTGTGCCAGACAATAGAATAAAATACGTGCTTCTCGCACCACTTCTACCAGAGCTCTCCCCTTTCTTAATCAAACATAAGAGTAACGTAATTGTGCTTTTGTTTTATCAGCGACACTGATTATTTATTTAATTAATATTTCGCGTTTCCGAGGAAACTCACGCTCGGCATGCAAATGTGCCATTATAAAGGCATAGAACAAATAGTATTTCATGGCGACGCAATTTCTGTGTTAATTCGTCATTGTGAGGGATCGACGGATGCAATAAAGAAGGAATAGTGCATCCGAAAAGAGATACTCGCCTTCCAATAGAAGATCCTATCGTTGCCATAGAAACGTTCCTCGATTTAGAAAAAGAAGGCATAGAATCTACAGTATTTCATAGCGACGCAATTTCTGTGTTAATTCCATATTGTGAGGGATCGACAGATGCAATAAAGAAGCAATGGTGCATCCGAAAAAAGATACTCGCCTCCCGATAGAAGATCCTGTCGTTGCCATACAAACGATCCTCGATTTAGAAAGAGAAGGCATAGAACCTACAGTATTTCATAGTGACGCAATTTCTGTGTTAATTCGTCATTGTGAGGGATCGACGGATGCAATAAAGAAGGAGTAGTGCATCCGAAAAGAGATACTCACCTCCCAAAAGAAAATCCTGTCTTTGCCACAGAAACATTTCGCGATTTAGAAAGAGAAGTCATAGAACTTATCGTATTTCATAGCGACGCAATTTATGTCTTAGAACGTCATTGTGAGGGATCGACATAAGCAATAAAGAAGGAATAGTGCATCCGAAAAGAGATACTCGCCTCCCAATATAAGATCCTGTCATTGCCAGAGAAATGTACCTCGATTTAGAAGGAGAAGGCATAGAACATATACTATTTCATAGCGACACAATTTCTGTGTTAATTCGTCATTGTGAGGCATCGACGGATGCAATGAAGAAGGAATAGTGCATCCGAAAAGATATACTCGCCTCCCAGTAGAAGATCCTGTCGTTGCCATAGAAACGTTCCTCGATTTAGAAAGAGAAAGGCATGGAACCTATAGTATTTCACAGCGACGCAATTTCTGTGTTAATTTGTCAATGTGAGGGATCGACGGATGCAATAAGAAAGGAATAGTGCATCCGAAAAGAGATACTCGCCTTCCAATAGAAGATCCTGTCGTTGCCATAGAAACGTTCCTCGATTTAGAAAGAGAAGGAATAGAATCTACAGTATTTCATAGCGACGCAATTTCTGTGTTAATTCCATATTGTGAGGGATCGACAGATGCAATAAAGAAGGAATAGTGCATCCGAAAAGAGATACTCGCCTCCCAATAGAAGATCCTGTCGTTGCCATAGAAACGTTCCTCGATTTAGAAAGAGAAGGCATAGAACCTACAGTATTTCATAGTGACGCAATTTCTATGTTAATTCGTCATTGTGAGGGATCGACGGATGCAATAAAGAAGGAGTAGTGCATCCGAAAAGAGATACTCACCTCCCAAAAGAAAATCCTGTCTTTGCCACAGAAACATTTCGCGATTTAGAAAGAGAAGTCATAGAACTTATCGTATCTCATAGCGACGCAATTTATGTGTTAGAACGTCATTGTGAGGGATCGACATAAGCAATAAAGAAGGAATAGTGATCCGAAAAGAGATACTCGCCTCCCAATATAAGATCCTGTCATTGCCACAGAAATGTACCTCGATTTAGAAGGAGAAGGCATAGAACATATACTATTTCATAGCGACACAATTTCTGTGTTAATTCGTCATTGTGAGGGATCGACGGATGCAATAAAGAAGGAATAGTGCATCCGAAAAGAGATACTCGCCTTCCAATAGAAGATCCTATCGTTGCCATAGAAACGTTCCTCGATTTAGAAAAAGAAGGCATAGAATCTACAGTATTTCATAGCGACGCAATTTCTGTGTTAATTCCATATTGTGAGGGATCGACAGATGCAATAAAGAAGGAATAGTGCATCCGAAAAGATATACTCGCCTCCCAGTAGAAGATCCTGTCGTTGCCATAGAAACGTTCCTCGATTTAGGAAGAGAAAGGCATGGAACCTATAGTATTTCATAGCGACGCAATTTCTGTGTTAATTCGTCAATGTGAGGGATCGACGGATGCAATAAAGAAGGAGTAGTGCATCCGAAAAGAGATACTCACCTCCCAATAGAAGATCCTGTCATTGCCATAGAAATGTTCCTCCATTTAGAAGGAGAAATCATAGAACATACAGTATTTCATAACGACACAATTTCTGTGTTAATTCGTCATTTTGAGGGATCGACGGATGCAATAAAGGAGGAATAGTGCATCCGAAATGAGATTCTCGCCTCCCAGTAGAAGATCCAGTCGTTGCCATAGAAACGTTCCTCGATTTAGGAAGAGAAAGGCATGGAACCTATAGTATTTCATAGCGACGCAATTTCTGTGTTAATTCGTCATTGTGAGGGATCGACGGATGCAATAAAGAAGGAATAAGACATCCGAAAACAGATACTCACCTCCCAATAGATCATCCTGTCGTTGCCATAGAAACGTTCCTCGATTTAGGAAGAGAAGGCATAGAACGTATAGTATTTCATAGCGATACAATTCCTGTGTTAATTCGTCATTGTGAGGGATCGACGGATGCAATAAAGAAGGAATAATACATCCGAAAAGAGATACTCGCCTCCCATTATAAGATCCCTTCGTTGCCATAGAAACGTTCCTCGATTTAGAAAGGGAAGGCATAGAACTTACAGTATTTCATAGCGACGCAATTTCTGTGTTAATTCCATATTGTGAGGGTTCGACAGATGCAACAAAGAAGGAATAGTGCATCTGAAAAGAGATACTCGCCTCCAAATAGAAGATCCTGTCGTTGCCATAGAAACGTTCCTCGATTTGGAAAGAGAAGGCATAGAACATATAGTATTTCATAGCGACGCAATTTCTGTGTTAATTCGTCAATGTGGGTGATGAAGGGATGCAATAAGGAATAGTGCATCCGAAAAGAGATACCCGCCTCCCAATAGAAGATCCTGTCGTTGCCATAGAAATGCTCCTCTATTTAGAAAGAGAAGGCATAGAACCTATAGTTCTTCATAGCGACGCAATTTCTGTGTTAATTCTTCATTGTGAGTTATCGACGGATGCAATAAAGAAGGAATAGTACATCAGAAAAGAGTTACACGCCTCCCAATAGAAGATCCTGTCGTTGCCATAGAAATGCTCCTCTATTTAGAAAGAGAAGGCATAGAACCGATAGTATTTCATAGCGACGCAATTTCTGTGTTTATTCGTCATTGTGAGAGATCGACAGATGCAATAAGAAGTAATAGTGCATCCGAAAAGAGATACTCGCCTCCCAATATAAGATCCAGACTTTGGCATAGAAACGTCCCTCGATTTAGAAAGAGAAGGCATAGAACATATACTATTTCATAGCGACACAATTACTGTGTTAATTCGTCAATGTGGGTGATGGAGGGATGCAATAAAGAAGGAATAGTGCATCCGAAAAGAGATACTCCCCTCCCAATGGAAGATCCTGTCGTTGCCATAGAAACGTTCCTCGATTTAGAAAGAGAAGGCATAGAACCTACAGTATTTCATAGCGACGCAATTTCTGTGTTAATTCGACATTGTGAGGGATGGACGGCTGCAATAAAGAAGGAATAGTGCATCCGAAAAGAGGTATCCGCCTCCCAATATAAGATCCGGTCGTTGGTGGAGAAACGTTCCTCGATTTAGAAGGAGAAGGCATAGAACCTATTGTATTTCATAGCGACGCAATTTCTGTGTTAATTCATCATTGTAAGGGATCGGCGGATGCAATAAAGAAGGAATAGTGCATCCGAAAACAGATACTCGCCTCCAAGTAGAAGAACCTGTCGTTGCCATAGAAACGTTCCTCGATCTAGAAAGAGAAGTCATAGAACTTATCGTATTTCATAGCGACGCAATTTATGTGTTAATTCGTCATTGTGAGGGATCGACGGAAGCCATAAAGAAGGAATAGTGCATCCAAAAACAGATACACGCCTCCCAATATAAGATCCTGTCATTGCCATAGAAATATTCCTCGATTTAGAAGGAAAAGGCATAGAACAAATAGTATTTCATAGCGACACAATTTCTGTGTTAATTCGTCATTGTGAGGGATCGACGGAGCAATAAAGAAGGAATAGTGCATCCGAAAAGAGATACTCGCCGCCCAGTAGAAGATCTTGTCGTTGCCATGGAAACGTTCCTCGATTTAGGAAGAGAATGACATGGAACCTATAGTATTTCATAGCGACTCAATTTCTGTGTTAATTCGTCATTCTGAAGGATCGACGGATGCAATAAAGAAGGAATAGTCCATCCGAAAAGAGATACTCGTATCCCAATAGAAGATCCTGTCGTTGCCATAGAAACGTTCGTCGATTTAGGAGGAGAAGGCATAGAACGTATAGTATTTCATAGCGACGCAATTCCTGTGTTAATTCGCCATTGGAAGGGATCGACGGATGCAATAAAGAAGGAATAGTAAATCCGAAAAGTGATACTCGCCTCCCAATAGAAGATCCTGTCGTTGCCATAGAACGTTCCTCGATTTAGAAAGAGAAGGCATAGAACCTACAGTATTTCATAGTGACGCAATTTCTATGTTAATTCGTCATTGTGAGGGATCGACGGATGCAATAAAGAAGGAGTAGTGCATCCGAAAAGAGATACTCACCTCCCAAAAGAAAATCCTGTCTTTGCCACAGAAACATTTCGCGATTTAGAAAGAGAAGTCATACAACTTATCGTATCTCATAGCGACTCAATTTATGTGTTAGAACGTCATTGTGAGGGATCGACATAAGCAATAAAGAAGGAATAGTGCATCCGAAAAGAGATACTCGCCTCCCAATATAAGATCCTGTCATTGCCACAGAAATGTACCTCGATTTAGAAGGAGAAGGCATAGAACATATACTATTTCATAGCGACACAATTTCTGTGTTAATTCGTCATTGTGCGGGATCGACGGATGCAATGAAGAAGGAATAGTGCGTCCGAAAAGATATACTCGCCTCCCAGTAGAAGATCCTGTCGTTGCCATAGAAACATTCCTCGATTTAGGAAGAGAAAGGCATGGAACCTATAGTATTTCATAGCGACGCAATTTCTGTGTTAATTCGTCAATGTGAGGGATCGACGGATGCAATAAAGAAGGAGTAGTGCATCCGAAAAGAGATACTCACCTCCCAATAGAAGATCCTGTCATTGCCATAGAAATGTTCCTCCATTTAGAAGGAGAAAGCATAGAACATACAGTATTTCATAACGACACAATTTCTGTGTTAATTCGTCATTTTGAGGGATCGACGGACGCAATAAAGGAGGAATAGTGCATCCGAAATGAGATTCTCGCCTCCCAGTAGAAGATCCAGTCGTTGCCATAGAAACGTTCCTCGATTTAGGAAGAGAAAGGCACGGAACCTATAGTATTTCATAGCGACGCAATTTCTGTGTTAATTCGTCATTGTGAGGGATCGACGGATGCAATAAAGAAGGAATAAGACATCCGAAAACAGATACTCACCTCCCAATAGAACATCCTGTCGTTGTCATAGAAACGTTCCTCGCTTTAGGAAGAGAAGGCATAGAACGTATAGTATTTCATAGCGACACAATTCCTTTGTTAATTCGTCATTGTGAGGGATCGACGGATGCAATAAAGAAGGAATAGTACATCCGAAAAGAGATACTCGCCTCCCATTATAAGATCCTGTCGTTGCCATAGAAACGTTCCTCGATTTAGAAAGGGAAGACATAGAACCTACAGTATTTCATAGCGACGCAATTTCTGTGTTAATTCCATATTGCGAGGGTTCGACAGATGCAACAAAGAAGGAATAGTGCATCTGAAAAGAAATACTCGCCTCCAAATAGAAGATCCTGTCGTTGCCATAGAAACGTTCCTCGATTTGGAAAGAGAAGGCATAGAACATATAGTATTTCATAGCGACGCAATTTCTGTGTTAATTCGTCAATGTGGGTGATGAAGGGATGCAATAAAGAAGGAATAGTGCATCCGAAAAGAGATACCCGCCTCCCAATAGAAGATCCTGTCGTTGCCATAGAAATGCTCTACTATTTAGAAAGAGAAGGCATAGAACCTATAGTATTTCATAGCGACGCAATTTCTGTGTTAATTCTTCATTGTGAGTTATCGACGGATGCAATAAAGAAGGAATAGTACATCAGAAAAGAGATACACGCCTCCCAATAGAAGATCCTGTCGTTGCCATAGAAATGCTCCTCTATTTAGAAAGAGAAGGCATAGAACCTATAGTATTTAATAGCGACGCAATTACTGTGTTAATTCGTCATTTTGAGGAATCGACGGATGCAATAAAGAAGGAATAGTCCATCCGAAAAGTGATACTCGCCTCCCAATAGAAGATCCTGCCGTTGCCATAGAAACATTCCTCGATTTATAAAGAGAAGGCATAGAACTTATAGTATTTCATAGCGACGTAATTTCTGTGCAGATTCGTCATTTCGAGGGACTGGCGGATGCAATAAAGAAGGAATAGTGCATCCGAAAAGATATACTCGCCCTCCAATAAAAGATCCTCTCAATGCCATAGAAACGTTCCTCGATTTAGAAAGAGAAGGCATAGAACCTATAGCATTTCATAGCGACGCTATTTCTGTGTTAATTCTTCATTGTGAGGGATCGACGGATGCAATAAAGAAGGAATAGTGCATCCGAAAAGTGATACTCGCCTCCCAATAGAAGATCCTGCCGTTGCCATAGAAACATTCCTCGATTTATAAAGAGAAGGCATAGAACTTATAGTATTTCATAGCGACGTAATTTCAGTGCTTATTCGTCATTTCGAGGGACTGACGGATGCAATAAAGAAGGAATAGTGCATCCGAAAAGACATACTCGCCTTCCAATAGAAGATCCTGTCGTTGCCATAGAAACGTTCCTCGATTTAGAAGCAGAAGGCATAGAACCTATTGTATTTCATAGCGACGCAATTTCTGTGTTAATTCATCATTGTAAGGGATCGGCGGATGCAATAAAGAAGGAATAGTGCATCCGAAAAGAGATACTCGCCTCCCAGTAGAAGAACCTGTCGTTGCCATAGAAACGTTCCTCGATCTAGAAAGAGAAGTCATAGAACATATCGTATTTCATAGCGACGCAATTTATGTGTTAATTCGTCATTGTGAGGGATCGACGGAAGCCATAAAGAAGGAATAGTGCATCCGAAAACAGATACTCGCCTCCCAATATAAGATCCTGTCATTGCCATAGAAATATTCCTCGATTTAGAAGAAAAAGGCATAGAACAAATTGTATTTCATAGCGACACAAATTCATTGTTAATTCGTCATTGAGAGGGATCGACGGAGCAATAAAGAAGGAATAGTGCATCCGAAACGAGATACTCGCCTCCCAGTAGAAGATCTTGTCGTTGCCATGGAAACGTTCCTCGATTTAGGAAGAGAATGGTATGGAACCTATAGTATTTCATAGCGACTCAATTTCTGTGTTAATTCGTCATTCTGAAGGATCGACGGATGCAATAAAGAAGGAATAGTGCATCCGAAAAGAGATACTCGTATCCCAATAGAAGATCCTGTCGTTGCCATAGAAACGTTCGTCGATTTAGGAGGAGAAGGCATAGAACGTATAGTATTTCATAGCGACGCTATTCCTGTGTTAATTCGCCATTGTGAGGGATCGACGGATGCAATAAAGAAGGAATAGTAAATCCGAAAAGTGATACTCGCCTCCCAATATAAGATCCTGTCGTTGCCATAGAAACGTTACTCGATTTAGAAAGAGAAGGCATACAGCCTATAGTATTTCATAGCGACGCAATGTCTGTATAATTCGTCATTGTAAGGGATCGACGGATGCAATAAAGAAGGAATAGTGCATCCGAAAAGAGATACTCGCCTCCCAATATTAGATATTGTCGTTGCCATAGAAACGTTCCTCGATTTAGAAAGATAAGTCATAGAACCTATAGTATTTCATAGTGACGAAATTTCTGTGCTGATTGGTCATTGTGAGGGATTGACGGATGCAATAAAGATGGAATAGTGCATCCGAAAAGACATACTCGCCTCCCAATAGAAGTTACTGACGTTGCCATAGAAACGTTCATCGAATTAGAAAGAGAAGGCATAGAACCTACAGTATTTCACAGCGACGCAATTTGTGTGTTAATTGCATATTGTGAGGGATCGACACATGTAATAAAGAGGGAATAGTGCATCCGAAAAGACATACTCGCCTCCCAATAGAAGATCCTTTCGTTGCCATAGAAACGTACCTCGATTTAGAAAGAGAAGTCATAGAACCTATAGTACTTCATAGAGACGCAATTTCTGTGTTAATTCACCATTGTGAGGGATCGACGAATGCAATAAAGAAGGAATAGTGCAACCGAAAAGAGATTCTCGCCGCCCATTATAAGGTCCGCTCGTTGCCATAGAAACGTTCCTCGATTTATAAAGAGAACGCATGGAGTCTATAGAATTTCATTGCGACGCAATTTCTATGTTAATTCGTCATTGCGAGGGATCGACGGATGCAATAGAGAAAGAATAGTGCATCCGAAAAGAGATACTCACCTCCCAATAGAAGATCCTGTCGTTGCCATAGAAACGTACCACGATTTAGAAAGAGAAGGCATAGAACATATAGTATTTCATAGCGACGCAATTTCTGTGTTAATTCGTCAATGTGGGTGATGGAGGGACGCAATAAAAAAGGAATAGTGCATCCGATAAGAGATACTCGTCTCCCAATAGGAGATCCTGTCGTTGTCGTATAAACGTTCCTCGATTTAGAAAGAGAAGGGATAGAACCTATAGTATTTAATAGCGACGCAATTTCTGTGTTAATTCGTCATTGTGAGTGATCGACGGATGCAATACAGAAGGAATAGTGCATCCGAAAAGAGATACTCGCCTCCCAATATAAGATCCGGTCGTTGCCATAGAAACGTCCCTTGATTTAGGAAGAGAAGGCATAGAACCTATAGTATTTCATAGCGACGCAATTTCTGTGTTAATTCGTCATTGTGATGGATCGACGGATGCAATAAAGAAGGAGTAGCGCATCCGAAAAGAGATGCTCACCTCCCAATAGAAGATCCTGTCTTTGCCATAGAAACGTTCCACGATTTAGGAAGAGAGGGCACAGAACGTATAGCATTTCATAGCGACGCAATTTCTGTGATAATTCGTCATTGTGAGGTATCGACTGATAAAATAAAGAAGGTATAGTACATCCGAAAAGAGATACTTGCCTCCCAATATAAGATCCTCTCGTTGCCATAGAAACGTTACTCGATTTAGAAAGAGAAGGCATAGAGCCTATAGTATTTCATAGCGACGCAATGTCTGTATAATTCTTTATTCTGAGGGATCAACGGACGCAATAAAGAAGGAATAGTGCATCCGAAAAGAGATACTCGCCTCCCCATAGAAGATACTGACGTTGCCATAGAAACGTTCATCGATTTAGAAAGAGAAGGCATAGAACCCATAGTATTTCAAAGCGATGCAATTTCTGTCCTAATTGGTCAAAGTGAGGGATTGACGGATGCAATAAAGAAGGAATAGTGCATCCGAAAAGAGATACTCGCCCTCCAATAAAAGATCCTATCATTGCCATAGAAACGTTCATCGATTTAGAAAGAGAAGGCATAGAACGCAATTTCTGAGTTAATTCGTCATTGTGAGGGATCGACGGATGCAATAAAGAAGGAATAGTGCTTCCGAAAAGAGATACTCGCCTCCCAATAGAAGATACTGACGTTGCCATACAAACGTTCATCGATTTAGAAAGAGAAGGCATAGAACCTACAGTATTTCATAGCGACGCAATGTCTATATAATTCGTCATTGTGAGGGATCGACGTATGCAATGGAGAAGGAATAGTGCATCCGAAAAGAGATACTCGCCTCCCAATAGGAGATCCTTCGTTGCCATAGAAACGTTCCTATAATTAGAGAGAGAAGGCGTAGAAACTATAGCATTTCATTGCGACGGAATTTCTGTGTTAATTCGTCATTGTGAGGGATCGACGGATGCAATAACAAAGGAGTAGTGCAACCGAAAAGAAATACTCACCTTTAAATGCAAGATTCTGTCGTTACCATGGAAACTTTCCTCGATATAGAAAGAGAAGGCATAGAACCTATAGTATTTCATAGCGACGCAATTTCTGTGCCAATTCGTCATTGTGAGGGATCGTCAGATGCAATAAGGAAGGAATAGTGCATCCGAAAAGAGATACTCGCCCTCCAATAAAAGATCCTGTCATTGCCATAGAAACGTTCCTCGATTTAGAAAGAGAACGCATAGAACCTATAGCATTTCATAGCGACGCAATTTCTGAGTTAGTTCGTCATTGTGAGGGATCGACAGGTGCAATAAAGAAGGAATAGTGCTTCCGAAAAGAGATACTCGCCTCCCAATAGAAGATACTGACATCCGAAAAGAGATACTCGTTTCCCAATATAAGATCCGGTCGTTGCCATAGAAACGTCCCTTGATTTAGAAAGAGAAGGCATAGAACCTATAGCATTTCATAGAGACGCAATTTCTGTGTTAATTCGTCATTGTGAGGGATCGACGGATCCAATAAAGAAGGAATATTGCATCCGAAAAGAGATACTCGCCTCCCAATATAAGATCCGGTCGTTGCCATAGGAACGTTCCTCGATTTAGAAAGAGAAGGCATAGAACCTATAGTATTTCATAGCGACGCAATTTCCGTGTTAATTCAATACTGTGAGGTATCGACAGTTGCAATAAATTAGGAATAGTGCAACCGAAAAGAGATACTCGCCTACCAATAGAAGATCCTGTCGTTGCCATAGAATCGTTCCTATATTTAGAAAGAGAAGGCATAGAACCTATAGTATTTCATAGCGACGCAATTTATGTGTTAATTCGTCAATGTGAGTGATGGAGGGATGCAATAAAGAAGGAATAGTGCATCCGGAAAGAGATACTCGCCTCCCAATATAAGATCCTGTCGTTGCCATAGAAACGTTCCTCGATTTAGAAAGAGAAGGCATAGGACCTATAGTATTTCATAGCGACGCAATTTCTGTGTTAATTCGTCATTGTGAGGGATCGACGGAAGCAATAAAGAAGGAATAGTGCATCCGAAAAGAGATACTCGCCTCCCAATATAAGATCCAGTTGTTGGCATAGAAACGTCCCTCGATTTAGAAGGAGAAGGCATACAACCTATAGTATTTCATAGCGACGCAATTTCTGTGTTAATTCATCATTGTGAGGGATCGACGGATGCAATAAAGAAGGAGTAGTGCATCCGAAAAAAGTTTCTCACCTCCCAATAGAAGAACCTGTCGTTGCCATAGAAACTTTCCGCGATTTAGAAAGAGAAGTCATAGAACTTATCGTATTTCATAGCGACGCAATTTATGTCATTGTGAGGGATCGACGGATGCAATAAAGAAGGAATAGTGCATCCGAAAAGTGATACTCGCCTCCCAATATAAGATCCTGTCGTTGGCATAGAAACGTTCATCGATTTAGAAAGTGAAGGCATAGAACCTACAGTATTTCACAGCGACGCAATTTCTGTGTTAAATCCATATTGTGAGGTATCGACAGTTGCAATAAATTAGGAATAGTGCAACCGAAAAGAGATACTCGCCTACCAATAGAAGATCCTGTCGTTGCCATAGAATCGTTCCTATATTTAGAAAGAGAAGGCATAGAACCTATAGTATTTCATAGCGACGCAATTTATGTGTTAATTCGTCAATGTGAGTGATGGAGGGATGCAATAAAGAAGGAATAGTGCATCCGGAAAGAGATACTCGCCTCCCAATATAAGATCCTGTCGTTGCCATAGAAACGTTCCTCGATTTAGAAAGAGAAGGCATAGGACCTATAGTATTTCATAGCGACGCAATTTCTGTGTTAATTCGTCATTGTGAGGGATCGACGGAAGCAATAAAGAAGGAATAGTGCATCCGAAAAGAGATATTCGCTTCCCAATATAAGATCCAGTTGTTGGCATAGAAACGTCCCTCGATTTAGAAGGAGAAGGCATACAACCTATAGTATTTCATAGCGACGCAATTTCTGTGTTAATTCGTCATTGTGAGGGATCGACGGATGCAATAAAGAAGGAGTAGTGCATCCGAAAAGAGATTCTCACCTCCCAATAGAAGAACCTGTCGTTGCCATAGAAACTTTCCGCGATTTAGAAAGAGAAGTCATAGAACTTATCGTATTTCATAGCGACGCAATTTATGTCATTGTGATGGATCGACGGATGCAATAAAGAAGGAATATTGCATCCGAAAAGTGATACTCGCCTCCCAATATAAGATCCTGTCGTTGGCATAGAAACGTTCATCGATTTAGAAAGAGAAGGCATAGAACCTACAGTATTTCATAGCGACGCAATTTCTGTGTTAATTCCATATTGTGAGGGGTCGACAGATGCAATAAAGAAGGAATAGTGCATCTGAAAAGAGATACTCGCCTCCAAATAGAAGATCATGTCGTTGCCATAGAAACGTTCCTCGATTTAGAAAGAGAAGGCATCGAACATATAGTATTTCATAGCGACGCAATTTCTGTGTTAATTCGTCATTGTGAGTGATCAACGGATGCAATAAAGAAGGAATAGTGCATCAGAAAAGAGATACTAGCCACCCAATATAATATCCTGTCGTTGCCATAGAAACGTCCCTTGATTTAGAAAGAGAAGGAATAAAACCTATAGTATTTCATAGCGACGCAATTTCTGTGTTAATTCGTCATTGTGAGAGATCGACGAATGCAATAAAGAAGGAATAGTGCATCCGAAAAGAGATACTCGCCGCCCATTAAAAGATCCGTTCGTTGCCATAGAGACGTTCCTCGATTTAGAAACAGAAGGCATAGAGTCTATAGTATTTCATAGCGACGCAATGTCTATATAATTCGTCATTGTGAGGGATCGACGGATGCAATAAAGAAGGAATAGTGCATCCGAAAAGAGATACTCGCCGCCCAATAGAAGATCCTGTTGTTGCCATGGAAACGTTCCTCGATTTAGAAAGATAAGGCATAGAACCTATAGTATTTCATAGCCACGCATTTTCTGTGTTAATTCGTCATTGTGAGGGATAGACGGATGCAATAAAGAAGGAATAGTGCATCCGAAAAGATATACTCGCCTCCGAATAGGAGATCCTTCGTTGCCATAGAAACGTTCCTGTAATTAGAAAGAGAAGGCGTAGAACCTATAGCAATTCAGTGCGACGCAATTTCTGTGTTAATTCGTCATTGTGAGGGATCGACGGATGCAATAATGAAGGAGTAGTGAAACGTCCCCTTAGAACTATTTATACACGACTGAGCTTAACCTGACACACAATAATTTTAGCGCAACGCAATCTGACTTTCAATAATCCCTACAAAACAATGGCCCTGACTAACTTTAACCTATACCTTTCACAAATCACTTACCTCACAAAAATCTTCGTTACTGGAACTACTGCAATACAGCGAGCGCCACTACTGCCAGCTAAATAAAAGATTGAAACTACTGAAGGCACTAACTACTGATAGGGATAGTTAGCAAATGAAAGATATTAATAGAGAACAAACACTGTATTTACCTCAATATTTATAATATATACAGCAGTTCATGACATTTTTCAAAACTCCGCCATCTCTCTCCCCACATCCACCACTGCTGGCGGCTCACCTCCAACTGCGCAACGCTACGCGCTGTTCACATCGAGCTATAGCAGTTCATGACAACAATGGCAGGCAACAATGCAAACTAGCCACAGACTGCACACAGCACAGCCAGTGATTTTCATACAGAGCGCTACGTGTTATTACCCATATAAAAATCTAAACAGCCTACTTACATAGCCCCCATGCTCCCCACAAAAAATTTTACAAATTTTTTTGGCCAGTGGCCAATAATGATTTGAGAAAATTTTTTTATAATTACACTAACAAAGATATCCAATGCACACACTTATTGATACAATGTTGGTCAAAAGCTAAAATTTTCTCACAGACCATAAAGACAGTCCTGATCGTTCATCACAATAGTAATTACAGTGTGATTCTTGAGTTTCACCCGGCGTATTTGATAATCAAAATATCCACGGGTATGCTGCCGGTCTATAGTGTCCAACGGGCACAATATTTCGGCGATCAAACATGTGCCCGTTGGACACTATAGACCGGCAGCATACCCGTGGATATTTTGATTAGTAATTACAGTTTTTTTTTCAGATTGTCTCATTAGAAAAAAAAATTGCACACAGAAGTAGTGGATTTCCATGCAGTCTTGAAGAAGTAGTGTGGTCCTTCCAACAGAAAGGCAGTGCTGACTCTTGACATGCTGACAGGTAATGGGCCACAACAGAGCAAACCCACAGCAGAGTCATTCGACGTTTTGAAGAAGATTGTTAGGTAGGTCGTCACAGAGCAGACCCACTGTAGTCCTGGTAGAGATTACGGTATTGGTGGGCCAGAGGTGCAGACCCACTGTAGTCCTTGTAGAGACGGCCAGCAGCCATCTGTTGCGACTGTGCGGGTGCACAATCACCAGTGAAGAGTCTTGCAGTTAATATAACAAGTCCATAACCACCACTTGTGCACTCACAAAGTTTTTGGAATTGTCCTTAGAACCAGCAATGCTGTTATCCAGTCCCTTGCTGAATTATTAACACATGTGCAAACACTATCAGTCCCTACTTCTCACATATTGTCCATATACTATGACCAACAGAAATGTGTGCAGTGAGATGGAAGTTACAAGTTACTTAATTTGATGAACTGCTGTCAATTACAATTTTATAACATAAGAATACAATGACAAAGGTACAAAATACATAATTAAATACATAACAATACAGATAACATTTGTAGTACAGGCTTTACAAAAGAATAGAAATAAACATATACATCAGTGTTACAGGAATGATGACATGAGTACAAAAATAAAAGATCAGAATCACTTTTGAAACGTCAACTTCACACATGAGCATTAAAACAACACAGAATAAATAATGTCTAAGCATCTTTACAAAGAAAATAACAGAGTATTAGAAAAATTCTACAACATAGCTCTCATCAGCACATAAACACATCAACACATAAAGACAGGAAAAACACAAATACACAAGGGTACACAAACATATAGAGGGATGACACAAAAGGAAAGGACAGGGTTTGTTTTACTGCAGTATTTTGCATGGAGATCTCCCTTCGTTCATCATTATTCCCAAAAGTCCTATTTATACCTCCTTCCTGTATTCTATTCATATTTCTTTCAAACTAATTATTTCTGATTGTACAATACTCATTGGGGCCCAAATCTTTTTCATATAACTTCGCAATGCATTCTTTACCTATTCTCCATAGTCAGTTTTTTATATAGTCTACCCCCTCTTAAGCTAACTTAAATCTACTGAGCTCAGATATATATACCAAGGGATGAGGCAATGCAGCATCACATAACACAGTTAATATAAACAGCAATGAAAAAAAACGCAGATTTGCGAAGCAAGTAGCATTAAGAAATTAGCAAAAGTCAAATTCAATAACACTATGCCTGGCAAACAGCAGCAACTTATACCTAGACATGACATAGCTCAAGCAGAAAAAATATTACAGTAAAAACAACAATGCAGACAAGGGAAATGTCTATTCACATCTTAATGTCTATGTAATTAAAGTGGTGCACCATAACAACTTATTGTAAAAAATATTACCATGTACTTGAAAAGAAAATTATGTGTTACTGTTACTAGTTCCTTCTTATTGTTCTTTCCTTTCCAAGTGCTCCTTTTTTAAAGAATGTGGATCATAAAATAATTATTTAATAGATCTGTTGACAGAAAGAGTTCACATTAGCAAATGCATCTAAGTTTATTTTATAAAACTAATGCTGCAACACAGCTGGAAACCAGATATTAAATGAAATAAGCAACTATGAAAAGCAAAGCATAAAAATATCATTCAATAGTCATGTGGCATTTCGTAAGTCAGTAGCACTCAACTCTCGGAGAAAGACACTTGTCATAATCAGGTGTGCAGATGTACGAATATTTCCCATCAATTCATAAGCATTTCAATAATTAGCACAAAGTGCGAGTAATCATATGTTTTTAAGTAACGAGGGTGTCGCATTAGCGATGAAAGGCACACCCTAATGGCTTGTTCTCCAGGTGTTTGACACAGCTGTGTGCCGACGACGCACGTGCGGGTGGTCACTTAACTTTCTTACGGAAATATTTACGACAGCAGTTTCCGCTACAGTGACAGTCTCCACAGGTCAAGAATTTGCGTTACAAATCTGTAGAAACAAAATCTTATGAATATAACAGTGTCCAAAAAATTTTCGCCGGCATTGTGATACATTCACGCATTTACACACATTTCATAACTCTTAAAGTACGTTTCCAACATCCTTTTTCACAAGTCAAGAGTCCCTAACTTCTATTCATTATTCCTTACCTTATTCGTCAACACTTCTTCAATATTTCATCATAACATACGTAGCATAATCAAATAACTCATATAGCATTAGCTTATTGATCATAAACATACCTCAGCAGCATAATACACATCGTCGTCGTAATAGTAACATCATAACACCTCAGTCAAATCTCAAAAACGTCGTAGCTTTCTGCAATAATTTCAGAATCTAAAAAAATTCTCTGCTCATGTCAAAAGTGTCATCTACCTCAAACGTTCTTTAAAAATCATGATCCCATACCAAATACATCATTCAAAGCTCTCATAGTATCACAATGGTTCCAAAAAAATATGAACAGTGCAAAAAGTACAGACAAAATACAATTTCTTAAGTGTGAAGTAATCCAACTCTGTAATTGCGTAAACATGTGTCACTGACGTAGTAAAAAAGATGTTTGTTTCTCTGTTAAATGATCAGATAGCTGTGTAATTTATGTGTTAGAGAAATATGGTACCGATGTGTTAAATTGTATAAGCAAATACCATATTAGCTAGGGCTCCTTGTGCTTGCCAGACACATGGTACACAAAGTAAACGTGTACCCCCCTGAGGATTATTGTAATTGTATCCTCAGGTATTATAGCTTACAGCAATGGAATGAAATGTATCACGAAAAACTTTCTTTGTAATTCAAAAATCTCTAAAAATAAATGTTTTAAGTACAAAATTAATCACTCAAATACATGTCCTGTAGCGCTAAATGTGCGTCTTGCTGTAAGATAATCTCTGGGAAGTGTCGTAGTGATTGTCCTCCGAAAGCTAAGTTCTGCAGAAGTCAATGTACTTACCTCATGATACACAAAAGTGAAATGCTTTGCGTATAGATAACTTAGTTATTACGCTTATTGCCGTGATGAGGAAAGTACTGTGCTGTAACGTATTGTTGTCCTATGGAAAAGGCTGTCTCCTTGTAGCAATAGCACAAAAGTCACCACTAAAACATGTCTCACTTTATAGAAGAATTCAGAAAAAACTGTGCAGATATAAAACAGATACACCGCAAAAGCAACATTGTAAATTGTCACGTATTAGCAGTGTCGTGATAAAATCGTGTAGGTGTCACATAAACTAACCACTGTGTCATCTGGCATTTCACAGAAAGCACCTCAAATCCAGAATCCACTCTCAAGCAAACCAAAATGTTGCATGAAAATTTCATTAGCAGTGCTGGTATATGTTCTAAGTATGTAAGCCGTATATTCGTTACGTAATCGTGCAACTAACAAGGAGGAATGTATAAATAACAACACTGTGTCGTCTGTTCGCAATAACAATGCATTCGTAATTACTTGTCTAAGTTACCTATATTCTTGACTGGATGGTTAGTTAGCTTTAAAACATAGTTGCATGTTAACAGTTTCTCAGTGTGACAAATTGTACAAGTAGCGTGAAGTGAAAATTAAAGTTAAAAAGCAGATTATCTGTCAATAAATGGTTTTACATGAGAAATGTGGTGTAAACCTTTACTCTTCCTAGTACACAGAGTTTCAACTTGTATGCAATTATTATGCAGTATTTGTCCGTAAAGAATACGGGAATTTTGCTCAAGGTTAGCGTCAATGTTATTTTTCCCTGAGCCAGCGGGCGCACGCGGGTGCCTGCGGTGCGAGTCATTGTCTGCTACCTCTTTGTTGGCGCGCGCCGTTATTGGGATTTGGAGACCTAACTTCTACAAATTCACGTTGCCCAGAGGGCCCAGCTCTGTTAGAAACCCGCCAGTTCTGATGAAATTCACGTCTGTCGTTTTGTCGGTAGTTTACATAGTTTCTTTCTTGTCTGTCACGTGGTGGAGAATTTCTCCCTGAGTCGTAACTGCGTGCTGGACCGTTGCGTCTAAAATTATTCTGTCTCCCTCGATAATAATTATTTTGGTTCCCATATTGTCTGTTTCTCTGATTGTCTCTGTGATAGTCATTACCGCGGAAAGGCGATCTTTCCCTGTAACTATTACTACTCTGCCAACGGTTGTCATACGGGTGGTGTCTATTTTGGTCACGATTTATGTGGTGAGAATAGCCTTGTCGCGTCCAGTTATCGTTTCTGTCATCACGGAATTGTGACAGATGTGACCTGTAGTGATTGTTTTCCTGTTTTCGCATCCCGCGACTGTCTGTGTCAATTTCTAATTCTTGTAACAGTCCCTGAAAAGCTTCAATGTCGTCTTTGCAACGTCCTGCTGAAATAATATGTCTCAAATGTTCGGGCAGTTTGATTAAGCAAATGCGGATGAGTTCTGAGGGGCTGTATGGGTTTGACAGGTATTGATTCTTGTGCAACATGTCTTCAAAATATTTGACAAGACTGGAAAATTCAGATTGTTCGAAGTGTTTCATCATTATGATGCTATGTTTTACGCGGTCTTGTGTGGCTTGAGACCAATATGCTGAGAGGAAGGCATGGTAAAATTCTCCTTCACTGTGACAATCGTGAATGACCGATCGCATTCTT
The DNA here is from genome assembly GCF_023864275.1 of Schistocerca cancellata. Taxonomy (NCBI): domain Eukaryota; kingdom Metazoa; phylum Arthropoda; class Insecta; order Orthoptera; family Acrididae; genus Schistocerca; species Schistocerca cancellata. The sequence goes on from NC_064632.1 coordinate 612,333,921, forward strand.
ACAGCTGGTTCATTCTCCAAGTAGCCACACATAAATTCTAATCTGTGTTCTAATGACCAGTTGGGAGGGAAACAATGAGAGAATTGATGGAGCCACGCTTGTGGATGAATGTCGTTGGCAGAATTCTTAAACGTTTTGAATTTACGTGTAGTAATGAACAGCTTATAGTCAAAATCATCGTGTCGGCGAGTAGCATATCGGTCATTGTTACGTCGTGTCGGCGGTTCCATCTCAAAATTCGGTGTACCTTGCCAATTTCTTTCATAATTACCGAAATGCCCTGTGTTATTATTTTGTGGCTGTTCCGTATTTCTATGTCCCTCTTCCCTTATTGGGGCGCGAGTGTCCTCTGTAATACGTAATTCTTGTATTACCTGTGTCAGCTGATCTTATACTTCCCGGATTTCTCTTTGGTGTTGCATATTAATTTGATTCTGATTTTGTTTGAATTTCCTAATTTGTTCGCACTCTTCTGTGTCATTGAAGGCTACGGGTCTTGTGTCATTCAGATCATCATCTACCTTTGTAGCTAAGTTAGTGACCTGATCCGAAAGTTCGGCTACTTTCTCTGATAATTAACTAATTTCCTCCATGTGTCTTTCTACTGTGTCCTTTAAGTATTCCTGAGTTTTTGCAAGTTGCGTAACCGAATCGGTAGATGCAACTGAGTCCATTTTAGCTTGCAAGGTCTCATGATTTTCATGAACAATAGTTTGCAGTTCTTTTATGGCTGCTTCGTGATTCTGTAATGCATTTTCATGCCGCGCAAAAATAGGTTGGAAATGCTCACAAATTTGTGTTTTTACGTCATTACAGATTTTTTGACATTTCGATTCAATGTTATGTAACTTAGTAGTTAAATCTTCACGTGTTTGTTCAAGTGTGGTGTCTAACTTCTGAAGCTTTTGCTGTGTTTGTCTCTGGTATTGTTCCATTGTGTCTAACTTTTGCAGCTTTTGCTGTGTTTGTCTCTGATTTTGTTCCATTGTGTCTAACTTTTGAAGATTTTGTCCCATTGTGTCTAGCTGTTGCTGTGTTTGTCTCTGATTTTGTTCCATTTGTTGCATTAGTTGTAATAACAATGCATTAGTGTCTGGAATCTGTTCCTCTACTCTTTTCGGCAGTGCATCTGCACCGGCAACATTCACATTTTGATAAGCTGAAAATGTGTCTTGACTTATTTGAGAAAACGGTGAGGACGCAAAACCTGAATCTACAGTATTTGCAAAATTGTGTCCTATCATTTCGGATTCCTGAGGCGAGCTGTTGCCGACCGATCGATCGATAATGCTTCCCTGTTCACTACCTGTTTGACTGTCTACGCCATTGTTTGACGCCCGCTCCATTTCCCTGTGCACAGTTACCAAATTACTACTTTGAACATTAGTTAACTCATTACACAGTGGCGCTAACACATTGCTTTCGTCATCACTGTCGTTTCTCAGTTTACTTTGGAGCCGAGTGTTACGTTTTTCACACGCCATTATTGTCACAATATTTCACACGATAACACAGAAAAGCACAATTTGAGTAGCAAAAATAAGAGAACACATTAACATAGCACTGAAAATAATATCTAGTTAATTGCAGCTGCGAAATACTTGGTGCAAATCTACATGCATGACACAACTGTTTTACAGTACAACAATGATCGACTGCAACTACAAAGGAGATTCTCTCTACAATTACGCGCTAGCAATAAACAAAAGCTACACTAAATACACAAACTACAAGAAAAAATCAGAAGATTCCAGTAAGGTATCCTAGGCTAAGGGTCGACATATGAAACGTCCCCTTAGAACTATTTATACACGACTGTGCTTAACCTGAAACACAATAATTTTAGCGCAACGCAATCTGACTTTCAATAATCCCTACAAAACAATGGCCCTGACTAATTTTAACCTATACCTTTCACAAATCACTTACCTCACAAAAATCTTCGTTACTGGAACTACTGCAATACAGCGAGCGCCACTACTGCCAGCTAAATAAAAGATTGAAACTACTGAAGGCACTAACTACTGATAGGGATAGTTAGCAAATGAAAGATATTAATAGAGAACAAACACTGTATTTACCTCAATATTCATAATATATACAGCAGTTCATGACATTTTTCAAAACTCCGCCATCTCTCTCCCCACATCCACCACTGCTGGCGGCTCACCTCCAACTGCGCAACGCTACGCGCTGTTCACATCCAGCTATAGCAGTTCATGACAACAATGGCAGGCAACAATGCAAACTAGCCACAGACTGCACACAGCACAGCCAGTGATTTTCATACAGAGCGCTACGTGTTATTACCCATATAAAAATCTAAACAGCCTACTTACAGTAGTGCAACCGAAAAGAAATACTCGCCTCCAAATACAAGATCCTGTCGTTACCATGGAAACGTTCCTCGATATAGAAAGAGAAGGCATAGCACCTATAGTATTTCATAGCGACGCAATTTCTGTGTCAATTCGTCATTGTGAGGGATCGTCAGATGCAATAAAGAAGGAATAGTACATCCGAAAAGAGGTACTCGCCTACCAATATATAATAGTGTCGTTGCCATAGAAACGTCCCTCGATTTAGAAAGAGAAGGCATAGAACCTATAGTATTTCATAGCGACGCAATTTCTGTGTTAATTCGTCATTGTGAGGGATCGACGGATGCAATAAAGAAGGAGTAGTGCATCCGAAAAGAGATACTCACCTCCCAATAGAAGATCCTGTCTTTGCCATAGAAACGTTCCTCGATTTAGGAAGAGAAGGCATAGAACGTATAGCATTTCATAGCGACGCAATTTATGTGTTAATTCGAAATTGTGAGGTATCGATAGATGCAATAAAGAAGGAATAGTACATCCGAAAAGAGAAACTCGCCTCCCAATATAAGATCCTCTCGTCGCCATAGAAACGTTACTCGATTTAGAAAGACAAGGCATAGAGCCTATAGTATTTCATAGCGACGCAATGTCTGTATAATTCGTCATTCTGAGGGATCAACGGACGCAATAAAGAAGGAATAGTGCATCCGAAAAGAGATACTCGCCTCCCAATATAAGATCCTGTCGTTGCCATAGAAACGTTACTCGTTTTAGAGAGAGAAGGAATAGAGCCTATAGTATTACATAGCGACGCAATGTCTATATAATTCGTCATTGTGAGGGATCGACGGATGCAATAAAGAAGGAATAGTGCATCCGAAAAGAGATACTCGCCTCCCAATATAAGTTCATGTCGTTGCCATAGAACCGTTCCTCGATTTAGAAAGATAAGGCATAGAACCTATAGTATTTCATAGCCACGCATTTTCTGTGTTAATTCGTCATTGTGAGGGATCGACGGATGCAATAAAGAAGGAATAGTGCACCCGAAAAGAGATACACGCCTCCCAATAGGAGATCCTTCGTTGCCATAGAAACGTTCCTATAATTAGAAAGAGAACTCGCGTAGAACCTATAGCATTTCATTGCGACGCAATTTCTGTGTTAATTCGTCATTGTGAGGGATCGACGGATGCAATAATGAAGGAGTAGTGCAACCGAAAAGAAATACTCGCCTCCAAATACAAAATCCTGTCGTTACCATGGAAACGTTCCTCGATATAGAGAAAGGAGGCATAGAACCTATAGTATTTCACAGCGACGCAATTTCTGTGTCAATTCGTCATTGTGAGGGATCGTCAGATGCAATAAAGACGGAATAGTACATCCGAAAAGAGATACTCGCCTCCCAATATATGATAGTGTCGTTGCCATAGAAACGTTCCTCGATTTAGAAAGAGAAGGCATATAACCTATAGCATTTCATAGCGACGCAATTTCTGAGTTAATTCGTCATTGTGAAGGATCGACGGATGCAATAAGGAAGGAATAGTGCATCCGAGAAGAGATACTCGCCTCCCAATAGAAGAACCAGTCGTTGCCATAGAAACGTTACATGATTTAGAAAGAGAAGTCATAGAACTTATCGTATATCATAGCGACGCAATTTATGTGTTAATTCGTCACTGTGAGGTATCGACGGATGAAATAAAGAAGGAATAGTGCATCCGAAAAGAGATACTCGCCCTCCAATAAAAAATCCTGTCATTGCCATAGAATCGTTCATCGATTTAGAAAGACAAGGCATAGAACCTATAGCATTTCATAGCGACGCTATTTCTGAGTTAATTCGTCATTGTGAATGATCGACGGATGCAATAAAGAAGGAATAGTGCATCCGAAAAGAGATACTCGCCTCCCAATTGATGATACTGACGTTGCCATAGAAACGTTCATCGATTTAGAAAGAGAAACATCGAACCTACAGTATTTCATTGCGTCGCAATTTCTGTGTTAATTCCATATTGTGAGGGATCGACAGGTGCAATAAAGAAGGAATAGTGCATCCGAAAAGAGATACTCGCCTCCCAATAGAAGATCCTGTTGTTGCCATAGAAACGTTCCTCGATTTAGAAAGAGAAGGCATAGAACCTATAGTACTTCATAGTTACGCAATTTCTGTGTTAATTCGCCATTGTGAGGGATCGACGAATGCAATAAAGGAGGAATAGTGCATCCGTAAAGAGATACTCGCCACCCATTAGAAGATCCTGTCGTTGCCATAGAAACGTTCCTAGGTTTAGAAAGAGAAGGCATAGAACCTATAGTTCTTCATAGTGACGCAATTTCTGTGTTAATTCGTCATTGTGAGAGATCGACGAATGCAATAAAGAAGGAATAGTGCATCCGAAAAGAGATACTCGCCACCCATTAAAAGATCCGTTCGTTGCCATAGAAACGTTCCTCGATTTAGAAAGAGAAGGCATAGAGTCTATAGTATTTCATTGCGACGCAATTTCTATGTTAATTCGTCATTGCGAGGAATCGACGGATGCAATAAAGAAAGAATAGTGCATCCGAAAAGAGATACTCGCCTCCCAATAGAAGATCCTGTCGTTGCCATAGAAACGTACCTCGATTTAGAAAGAGAATGCATGAACCTACAGTATTTCATAGCGACGCAATTTCTGTGTTAATTCCATATTGTGAGGGATCGACAGATGCAATAAAGAAGGAATAGTGCATCCGAAAAGAGATACTCGCCTCCAAATAGAAGATCCTGTCGTTGCCATAGAAACGTACCTCGATTTAGAAAGAGAAGGCATAGAACCTATAATATTTCATAGCGACGCAATTTCTGTGTTAATTCAATATTGTGAGGGATCGACAGTTGCAATAAAGAAGGAATAGTGCAACCGAAAAGAGATACTCGCCTACCAATAGAAGATCCTGTCGTTGCCATAGAAACGTTCCTATATTTAGAATGAGAAGGTATAGAACCTATAGTATTTGATAGCGACGCAATTTATGTGTTAATTCGTCAGTGTGAGTGATGGAGGGATGCAATAAAGAAGGAATAGTGCATCCGGAAAGAGATACTCGCCTCCCAATATAAAATCCTGTTGTTGCCATAGACGCGTTCCTCGATTTAGAAAGAGAAGGCATAGGACCTATAGTATTTCATAGCGACGCAATTTCTGTGTTAATTCGTCATTGTGAGGGATCGACGGATGCAATTAAGAAGGAATAGTGCATCCGAAAAGAGATACTCGCCTCCCAATATAAGATCCTTTCGTTGCCATAGAAACGTTCCTCGATTTAGAAAGAGAAGGCATAGAACATATAGTATTTCATAGCGACGCAATATCTGTGTTAATTCGTCAATGTGGGTGATCGAGCGATGCAATAAAGAAGGAATAGTGCATGCGAAGAGATATACTCGCCTCCCAATAGAAGATCCTGTCGTTGTCATAGAAACTTCCCTCTAATTAGAAAGAGAAGGGATAGAACCTATAGTATTTCATAGCGACGCAATTTCTGTGTTAATTCGTCATTGTGAGTGATCGACGGACGCAATAAAGAAGGAATAGTGCATCCGAAAAGAGATACTCGCCTCCCAATGTAAGATCCGGTCGTTGCCATAGAAACGTCCCTTGATTTAGAAAGAGAAGGCATAGAACCTATAGTATTTCATAGAGACGCAATTTCTGTGTTAATTCGTCATTCTGAGGGATCGACGGTTCCAGTAAAGAAGGAATAGTGCATTCGAAACGAGATACTCGCCTCCCATTATAAGATCCTGTCGTTGCTATAGAAACGTTCCTCGATTTAGAAAGAGAAGGCATAGAACCTATAGTATTTCATAGCGACGCAATTTCTGTGTTTATTCAATATTGTGAGGGATCGACAGTTGCAATAAAGAAGGAATAGTGCAACCGAAAAGAGATACTCGCCTACAAATAGAAGATCCTGTCGTTGCCATAGAAACGTTCCTATATTTAGAATGAGAAGGCATAGAACCTACAGTATTGAAACACGTATGGAACATAGCAGCGATGGTGATGCACGTTAAAATCTTTGACCAGAGAGCCTATAATCGTAGTCTGCGCTTGACCGCGCGAGTGTTGCAAGCAGTTCGGTTGTAGTCGTCATGTAGAGCAGTACAGTAGTAGCCGTCGTGCAGTACGCTAGTAGTCGTCATGCAGAGCGGTCGGTCAGTAGTAGCAGCCCAGTGCGGTTGTGTGATGTAGTCTGTCGGCAATACTGGTCAAGAGGCTGAATGAGGTATATTGTTAATTAAGGTAATCATCAGATAATGTAAAGTTTATTTATTGTAATTAATTTCCAACAAGTGCCCCAATAATAATTTTGATTTCAAAAGCAATTTTACAAAAACAATTTATTTAATTGAATTAACAATTTAATTGAATTAACGATTTCATTCCACTTCCCTTAAAGACAAGTTTCAGTTAAATTACAAAAAAAAGGAATATTATTATTTGCAATGCAGTTCCTCCAAGCTGTGCGCAAGAATAAGGGCAGAAATTTGACTAGCAGTTACAATGAGGTAAGAATTTAATTCTGATTTGCACAGGGCCAAAGACCGATATTTCGGTTTAATTGAATTATCATTATCACTGAGATTTCATTAGTACTGAATTGTTTTTCATTATTTTTGCGGGAGCTTACAGCAGAGTCAGATTGCGAATTTCACATTTTTGTTGCCTTTGTCAGTAAATTTCATTGCGGGAGGTTACACTTGGGTCCCATTTTTATTAAATATTGTCTTTTTAAATTTTTGTGGGGAGGTTACACTTGGCGACACCCAGTCCAGGATCGTATTTCGTTGAGAGTCTTTTGAACAACAGTCAGATATCTGCTCTTATTTGCTTAGATATAATTAGGATTTGGCGCAACGCTTTTATTAACTTGTGACTTTCTTTCTACAGGTCAACGGCAATTCGTTGCTCTATTGTATTTGTGTGTTGTTTTTTGCATTGTGCTTATTTGTTTTGTGAAAAATTGTGACTATTGTAAAAATGCCGCGATAGACTGTGAATAGTGTATCGCGAGGTATTATGAACGAAATTACCGACTTAAACAACGTGACCGATAGTAATTGTGACACGCAGTGTAATGATGACAATCCTGCGTTCACTAACAATCAGTGCATTCCAACCACTAATGATGACTTTTATCTTAATGATGAACAAACGAACTCAATTGTCTCGTCTGTTAATTTGACGACAATTGATGACGCGGAGCGCTCTATTGTAATGAGCGCTGCCCAGCTTAACGCACCCGGTTCGGAGAATTCAAGTGATGTACAGACGAATTTTTCTAATGAAAATGAACAGGACACACAAAGTACGACGGATCCATTTCATTCCGAAATAGTGACCGACCGTGTACATTCGACTGGCAAACCTTTTTGTAAGTCTCAGAATAACCAAATGGTTATAGAAAACGAGACAATTCCAGATCCACCACTAAACAGCACAGAGAATATAAACGCTAATTTTGACTTGGTACGAATTATGACAAGTTTGCTACAACTGCAAAGTGAGAAAATAGACAACAATTTCAAACAACAGAGTGAAGATTTCAAACAACAATTCCAGACAGTTAAATGAAAAATTAGACGACAATTCCAGACAGCTTAGTGAACAAATTAGAGCCGTTGCCGCTCAGTGCCATGACACTAAGGAACAGTTGCGCGTGGAAATTGAGGCTTGTTCACGAAAAAATAGCGAAGAAATTAAGTCTGTTGCGCAAGAATTAAGGGAAATGCAAACAGCCGCAACAGAAACACTCAGAGACGAAATTAGCGGAGTCGCTAAACAATGCTCTGAAAAAGCTACACAATTACGCGACGAGTTTAAAGCAATGACGGTAGAACTTTCGCGCACAATGGACGCAAAGATAGACGCGAAATTCGAACAGCAGAACACTCAGATTAACGAGCGCTTTAATCAGCACATACAGAACAGTGATACGCGTTTCCGCAAATTTATTCAGGATCAAAATAAAGTCAAACGTCAGGTCATGGAAACAATCACTGCACAAAGACAAGAAGACAAACGTAAAATGTTCGCGAAAGCGAAGACGTATGTAGACAATAATATTACTACAGTGTCCGACAAAATTAATAGCATAGAACAGTTGAACGCGGAATTACGGGATGAAATTTCTGATCTTAAATCAAAAACAGATACACACACAGTAGATATTCAAACAGTGACAGACAGATTCGAACAATTAGAACTAACACAGGATTGCGATGTCATCAAAGCTGATGTTAAAAAACTGAGCGAAACTACGCGTAAGTTGCAAAAACAGATTAATGCGTCCGATTCTAAAACCGATGATCAGGCAAAAATACTGACTGAAAAATATGATGAATTAGCCAGTCGTATTGATGCTATTGAAAGTAATAATGATAATAAATCAGACGATACTGCACCAATTTCATTTAACCAAACACCTGAATTTCAAAATTTACAGCAGACAATTAATGAGATCGATTCATCTAATAACACGTTGCGTAGAAAATTGTCGAGTTTACAGCAAGAGGTAACAGAGATGAAAAATATTTCCGTTAATAATACAGCACAGCAGACGCCACTTAGCGAACATTTGTCAGAGTCACGCGGCACGTATGATTTGAGCAATTTACAGAGACTATGCGACTTAAAATCCGAAAAGCCACGCGACTTAAAATCTGAAACGTTACGTAACTTGAAATCTGAAATGACACAGACAAACAGATTCTCACACAAACCTGAACGTGTTGTCAAATTCAGTGACGAGAACGTTGATTACGAACAATTTTTATCCATAAGAAAATGTAAGGAACTTAATCATGACAGAGCACAGGTACACGATTTGAACTGGATACGTCGATTTATTTTTGTACTTTCACCGCTATTACCTGTAACGCAGAAACTAGCTTGGAACTGGATACGACAATTTGCTCTTGAATTTTTACCAACATTTCGTGTAATGCAAAAACTTGAATTAGTATGGATACAGCAATTTATTTCTGAATTTTTACCGGCATTGCCTGTAAGGCAAAAGCTGAAAAGTATTTGCAGTGCGTAATAAACCTCAGGGGATTCATTACGCTTTAATGAATATGTGCCGTAGCGAGCATAGGGCCCCGAGCTGTAGTAGTGCTGTTTCATCTTTAGTTTTCTGCACTGCTGCCTTCTCTTCTACTATCCTTTATGTCTATCAAAATAGCTCTTTAACTATTGCTCTATTTAGAATTAAGAATATGTAAAGAAAACCGGATTTGACAAGTTATACCGAAAGTGACAATTTTATTAGGCACTCCACAACTACCAGCGTAATTTTAATAACTGACAAAATCTTGATCATCAGTACGTGTAAAATTATCAGTAACAGTAAACACATTTTGTAACAATAGACATTTTTCACCACAACAGCATGAAAGTCAGCCGCTTAGCATTCCTAACCAACAATGCAGTCTACAAGGTCAACCAGGCTTTAATGTTTCGCCGCGTGCACGTATAGTCCCTGATACAACAAATAGTAGCGCACGGCAGCAAGGAAATAACTACGTACAGAAAAAACAGTATTTCAATCTCTATCGCAATGCGCCGTATGGAAATGACTATCACGACATACGTAAAATTAATTAGCACAATTTTCAGCGTACGTCAGATAGAATATGATTAAATACAGTACAGGTTGCATATTCCAATAATGTAAGCAATACTTTTGACACACAGAATCTTGTCCACGAAAATGTTATTTGAAATACGCTTTGTTGAATGCACCACTTTTATCGCACCCAGACCTTACTAGAAATTTTTCCATTGCCACCGACAGTTCTAACACCGCTTTAGGCGTACACATTTTCCAGAAAATTGAAGAAGATGGTTCGATAGTAATTAAAAACATCGCATTTGCAAGCCGCATTTTGTCACCTGCTGAACGAAATTATTTCGTTACAGAATTGGAAACATTATGTGTTGTATGGGCTTTCACGAGATTTAGGCACTTTCTTTATGGCAGACATACCACCGTGTACACAGACCACAGAGCGATACAATTTTTACTTTCGGCCAAATTCACGCACGACAGATTAAGCAGATGGAAACTTTATTTACAGGAATTTAATTTTACAATAGTTCACATTCCCGGTACGCAAAATGTTAAAGCAGACGCACTATCGCGTTCTCTCGGCAACAATCAGCAAGACGTAGCAACCAACTTCTGCAAAACAAATTTCAGTGTCATGTACATTCAGCAAGTAGCATTTGAAAATTTTATTTCATCGTCATTACAGGACATAGCACAAGAACAAAATAAAGACAATGTGTGGAAAGAAATTAAACACCTTTGGCAAGATAAGAATAATGTTACGATTAGAAACCACTACACTGTACGCAATGACATTCTGTTTCGCCGCTCTCATCCTGACAGCAACAATTGGTTATTATGCATCCCTGACGGACTTGTTAACAAATTAATCTGGTACACTCATTTAAGTTACGCACATTACGGAGCACGAAAATGTTTTCTTATACTGAGACAGAACTGTTATTTTACCAACATGGAGAAACGTATACGACGAGTTTTAGCGTCTTGTAAAATTTGCCAGAAAGCTAAATCAGACACAACTTCACATATTCCTCCATTATATCCGATTGTACCTGTTAAATTAAGACATATGGCCGCAGTAGACATTTTTGGTCCGATTCCTAGAACTAACAGAGGTTTTTGCTACATCTTTGTCGCTGTTGAGCTCACTTCAAAATTTGTTACCTTCACTCCGTTACGCAAAGCTACTGCTAAAACTGTTTCGAAAGCATTTGTAAAACATTTTCTATTTCATGTAGGGCATGTGATGAAAGTAATTTCTGACAATGGATCTCAATTTCGTAGTAGCATATGGACACGCATGTTACGAGCCAGAAACATTTCTCCGATCTATATATCCAAGTACCACGCTTCTTCGAACCCCTGTGAACGGTTAATGAAAGAAATTGGTAAGCTGTGCCGAATATACTGCCACAAAAGACATATTGATTGGGATACACACATACTCTCATTCCAAGAGGTAATTAATTCCATTCCAAATGAATCCACTATGCTATCTCCGTCTGTTATACTGAAAAACGTTGAACCACCAAACAAAATTAAAGAATTTGTAAATTTTCCTACATCTCGTCGCTTACGACACCACGAAATAATTGACATTGCGCTGAACAACATCAAACGTGCCGCAGAGCGCCGGAGAAGACAGCAAAAACAGGTTTGTACACGCCGCGACTTTCACGTTGGACAGAAAATATTAGTACGTACACACTATTTATCCAGCAAATTAAAATGTAAGTGCAGTAAATTTGAACTTCTATACGCAGGTCCATATCGGATTCGCAGCATCCCTCACCCCAATGTTGTACACGTCGAAACTTTGAGAACCAGAAAATCGAAAGGCAATCACCATGTCTCAAACATTAAACCGTTTATTGAATGAAATCACTTTATGATATAACATGCTATGATGCCATTTACTAATGCAATTATATTCACCTGACTAATTACTGATGATTATCGTATTTTTTCTTGGCAAGTGCCCGGCAAGGTAAGGTTAGCAGGTCGCTTTTCTTGTTGTTACACATCAGACCATGAACATTTTCCACTTTTTTATGTACGATTGTATTCCAGTTTTGTCTATATGCACTGTGAAATAGTTAAGATATAAAACACACCAGTCGAGTTTGACATTTTTTTTGGCCTTATGACATCTCAACATCGTGACTTTTACATTTTTTGCTGCTGCATTGTGATATTCTCTGTACATTTTGGCTTTGAACACTGTCAATGTCTTTGGCATATTACGTTGTCTGTAATGTTATGCTGTATGGTTAATTGTGTCACCATAAACCAGTCATTATTTAGTGGGTATATGATTTAAATGCAAGACGTTAATCTCTGTTCATCAATTTCAGAAAGAAATGATGCGTGTAAGAAATAAATTCAACAGAAATGGGAATTTCACCTACGAAATAAACGATAGAAGATGCAATAACTTTATGAGGAAGAGTAAATGGATCAGGATTAACAAGCATTAACAAGAATATACTATACTCATCGTAGAATAGCAGTCTTAACTAATTTTTTCTTTCAGAATACAAGGTGATTGATGCAGGCTGTCGGACAGAACTACACATCTTAGTTTTAGTGATGAAATATGCTAGAGATAAGGAATAGTTGTATAATGAGTAATGAAGTGATATTTTTGCAGATGATAATGAATGCTGATGAATAATGATGAAGAATATGCTATTATGAATAATGAAGTTTTTCTTTACAGGTGATGATAATAATGAAGTTATGATAATATGGATAATGAAGTGATTGATAATGAAGTTTTTTCTTTGCAGATGAGGATAATGTTGAAGTTATGTATTTATGCTACGTAGTTGTTTAAGTATTTGTTGCAGTTTGTTTTGACAGCAAGTGTTATATTGCATAGTAGGATGACGGAAAGTTTTGGAAATGACAGCTATAGAACACATTTTATACACATTTCACTACTTGTTAATTCGAAGTTCACTACTTTTCAGCATAGTATGCGTTTCTTCTTTCAGCTCAATAATCCATTTTGTATTTTTTTTCCAGCAGAAGCTTTTCATGATACTTACTAAACCTGTTACCTATTATACCTGTACTAGCACTTACATTCTTTTTACCCATTTGTGTCTATCATTTATAAATGTGATCACATATACTGCCTTGTTTCATAACCTTGCTACAGCTGACTCATGACGAATGACGTTACACATTTTTGATTTACAGGAACAACCCAGTACCAATTTTTTTTCTTTTTTCTCTTCTTGCTTTCTCTTATAATTACCAAAAGCAATGCTTTGCTAGCACAAAAAAAAAAAAAAATGTATTACCAGTCCCGAATAATGACTTAAGAGATTTCTGAGTAATACTGATTATTAATGCTATGACTGTAATTAGCTGATTTTTAATAATGACTTCATAATGATCTGAATAATACTGAATGATGAACAATGTTTTATTCTATTCAATACTTGATGGCCACTGAGTGCCAATAATTAGTGTCACTCGATGAATTATGTTATTAATTATGCCATTAATTAGCTCTTGTTTTCAATGTTGATACTTTGTAACTGGAAAAGAATGTGATTGTTTAATAATGCTTTGTAATTAGAAGAAGGCTAATGATTCTTACTATATTGGAATGACAAATGATTAAATAACTGTAATCAGAAGAAGGCTAATGATTCTTAATAATGCTTTGTCACTGGAAAAGAATGTGACTGTTTAATAATGCTTTGTAATTAGGAGAAAGCTAATGATTATTACTATTGAAATGACAAATAATTAGTTAACTATGCCATACTTTGTAACTGGAAAAGAATGCGATTATTTAATAATGCTTTGTAACTAGGAAAAGAAGGTTACTGTTTCTATGTAAAACAATTAATGAACATTTTTCTGTAATACTACATACTTGGTACAGAAATGTTCAATCACTGGGCTATGAATGCCGCAAACTACTAATGAAGACTGTAACTGTCAATATTATGTGACTTAATGTCCTTCACCTCATGAGCTAACTACCCTGAATTACTGCAATGTCCATTTGTCCTGTCTATCCTAGTGATCATGGAGCACTATCTTTGGTTTTGCACTAATTCTACGTTGGTGTGACTTGTAAGAGCGTGGTGTTGACACAACATGCAGTCCACCACCGTGGGCGATGAAGACGTTATTATGGTCCCACTGTTTGGTGTACCTAATGTACTGCCAAAATGAGAACATGAAATGTTACTACGAGAGTTCAGTGTCTTGGCTACACTGGTAAATTCTGATGGGAAAGAAACTTCAAATTGTGTCACTTGGTGTTGTTCTTCTGTGGAAAGATATGGACTTTCAGAACAGCTGTGTGCAATCTAAAGTGCTACAACCATGATGCAATCCTTCCCTTTCCTATCCTAATTCTTGTCACATAGTGAAAATCATTTTTTTTTTTTTGCTAACATTATTTATGTTCATGGGTTATACATTTTTTTTGATTCGCTGAACTCCAGTGCGAGTACACTTATGTCACTTGTCGATATGATTTTTTTGCCATTATGTTTATTTATTGCAAAAATGCCTAAGACATTTTTTCGATTTGTTCTCAAGTACAGTATGTGCACTCTTGTCTTTTATATTGTATATACATTTTTATTTATTATTTTATTTTAATGATATGTTCTGAACTACAGTGCATGTGCACTTATGTTGTGTGTTAATATGTCTTCTACTGAACTTCAGTGCCTGTGCACTTTTCTCATTTTTCAATATGATTTGTACTCATTCTGTATATTCAATACTTCAGTATGTATGCACTTATGTCATTTGTTACTAATTGTATATACATTTCGTAAATTGCTAACATGTTCTCAACTCCAGTGCGAGTACACTCATGTCACTTATCAACACGATTTTCTACCATTCTGTTTATTTGTTCTGAAAATGCTAAAGAATTTTTTCAGTGCGTGTGCACTTTGCTATCTGTCAAATAATTTGTATATACAGTTTTCTGATTTACTACTATGTTTTGTATTCACATCCTGTCTTTGTCTGATATATTTTGTACTCGGTGCATGTGCACAACTAAATTTGAATATTCTGTAAATTGTAAAAATTTCTTGCGATGGCAAGTCCAAATGACTCACCATAGCTGCCAAATTTTTGCCCCCCCAGTGGAGGGTTATGAAACACGTATGTAACATAGCAGCGATGGTGATGCACGTTAAAATCTTTGACCAGAGAGCCTATAATCGTAGTCTGCGCTTGACCGCGCGAGTGTTGCAAGCAGTTCGGTTGTAGTCGTCATGTAGAGCAGTACAGTAGTAGCCGTCGTGCAGTACGCTAGTAGTCGTCATGCAGAGCGGTCGGTCAGTAGTAGCAGCCCAGTGCGGTTGTGTGATGTAGTCTGTCGGCAATACT
The DNA here is from genome assembly GCF_023864275.1 of Schistocerca cancellata. Taxonomy (NCBI): domain Eukaryota; kingdom Metazoa; phylum Arthropoda; class Insecta; order Orthoptera; family Acrididae; genus Schistocerca; species Schistocerca cancellata. The sequence continues at coordinate 612,349,250 of NC_064632.1, forward strand.
GGTCAAGTGGCTGAATGAGGTACATTGTTAATTCAGGTAATCATCAGATAATGTAAAGTTTATTTATTGTAATTAATTTCCAACAAGTGCCCCAATAATAATTATGATTTCAAAAGCAATTTTACAAAAAAAAAATTATTTAATTGAATTAACGATTTAATTGAATTAACGATTTCATTCCACTTCCCTTAAAGACAAGTTTCAGTTAAATTACAAAAAAAAGGAATATTATTATTTGCAATGCAGTTCCTCCAAGCTGTGCGCAAGAATAAGAGCAGAAATTTGACTAGCAGTTACAATGAGGTAAGAATTTAATTCTGATTTGCACAGGGCCAAAGACCGATATTTCGGTTTAATTGAATTATCATTATCACTGAGATTTCATTAGTACTGAATTGTTTTTCATTATTTTTGCGGGAGCTTACAGCAGAGTCAGATTGCGAATTTCACATTTTTGTTGCCTTTGTCAGTAAATTTCATTGCGGGAGGTTACACTTGGGTCCCATTTTTATTAAATATTGTCTTTTTAAATTTTTGTGGGGAGGTTACAGTATTTCATAGCGACGCAATTTATGTGTTAATTCGTCAAAGTGAGTGATGGAGGGATGCAATAAAGAAGGAATAGTGCATCCGGAAAGAGATACTCGCCTCCCAATATAAGATCCTGTCGTTGCCATAGAAACGTTCCTCGATTTAGAAAGAGAAGGCATAGGACCTATAGTATTTCATAGCGACGCAATTTCTGCGTTAATTCGTCATTGTGAGGGATCGACGGATGAAATAAAGAAGGAATAGTGCATCCGAAAAGAAATACTCGCCTCCCAATATAAGATCCAGTCGTTGGCATAGAAACGTCCCTTGATTTAGAAAGAGAAGGCATACAACTTAATGTATTTCATAGCGACTCAATTTCTGTGTTAATTCGTCATTGTGAGGAATCGACGGATGCAATAAAGAAGGAATAGTGCATCCGAAAAGAGATACTCGCCACCCAATTGAAGAACCTGTCGTTGCCATAGAAATGTTCCTCGATCTAGAAAGAGAAGGCATAGAACCTATTGTATTTCATAGCGACGCAATTTCTGTGTTAATTCGTCATTGTGAGGGATCGACGGATGCAATAAAGAAGGAATAGTGCATCCGAAAAGAGATACTCGACTCCCAATAGAAGATCCTGTCGTTGCCAGAGAAACGTTACTCGATTCAGTAAGAGAGGGCATAGAACCTATAGTACTTCATAGCGATGCAATTTATGTGTTAATTCGTCATTGTGAGGGATCGACGGATGCAATAAAGGAGGAATAGTGCATCCGAAAAGAGATACTCGCCTCCCAGTAGAAGATCCTGTCGTTGCCATAGAAACGTTCCTCGATTTAGGTAGAGAAAGGCATGGAACCTATAGTATTTCATAGCGACGCAATTTCTGTGTTAGTTTGTCATTGTGAGGGATCGACGGATGCAATAAAGAAGGAATAGTGCTTCCGAAAAGAGATACTCGACTCCCAATAGAAGTTCCTGTCGTTGCCATAGAAACGTTCCTCGATTTAGGAAGAGAAGGCATAGAACGTATAGTATTTCATAGCGACGCAATTCCTGTGTTAATTCGTCATTGTGAGGGATCGACGGATGCAATAAAGAAGGAATAGTACATCCGAAAAGAGATACTCGCCTACCAATATAAGATCGTCTCGTTGCCATAGAAACGTTACTCGATTTAGAAAGAGAAGGCATAGAGCCTATAGTATTTCGTAGCGACGCAATGTCTGTATAATTCGTCATTGTGAGGGATCAACGGATGCAATAAAGAAGGAATAGTGCATCCGAAAAGAGATACTCGGCTTCCAATAGAATATCCTGTCGTTGCCATAGAAACGTTACTCGATTTAGAAAGAGAAGGCATAGAGCCTATAGTATTTCATAGCGACGACGCAATGTCTGTATAATTCGTCATTGTGAGTGATCGACGGATGCAATAAAGAAGGAATAGTGCATCCGAAAAGAAATACCCGACTCCCAATAGAAGATCCTGTCTTAGCCATAGAAACGTCCCTCGATTTAGGAAGAGAAGGCATAGAACGTATAGTATTCCATAGCGACGCAATTCCTGTGTTAATTCGTCATTGTGAGGGATCGACGGATGCAATAAAGAAGGAATAGTACATCCGAAAAGAGATACTCGCCTCCCAATGTAAGATCCTCTCGTTGCCATAGAAACGTTACTCGATTTAGAAAGAGAAGGCATAGAGCCTATAGTATTTCATAGCGACGCAATGTCTGTATAATTCGTCATTGTGAGGGATCGACGGATGCAATAAAGAAGGAATAGTGCATCCGAAAAGAGATACTCGCCTCCCAATATAAGATCCTGTCGTTGCCATAGAAACGTTCGTCGATTTAGAAAGATAAGGCATAGTACCTATAGTACTTCTGTAAGTAGGCTGTTTAGATTTTTATATGGGTAATGCCACGTAGCGCTCTATATGAAAATCACTGGCTGTGCTGTGTGCAGTATGTGGCTAGTTTGCATTGTTGTCTGCCTTTGTTGTCATGAACTGCTACAGCTGGATGTGAACAGCGCGTAGCGTTGGGCAGTTGGAGGTGAGCCGCCAGCAGTGGTGGATGTGGGCAGAGAGATGGCGGAGTTTTGATAATTTGTAATACTGGATGTCAATTATGAATATTAAGGTAAATACATTGTTTGTTCTCTATTAATATCTTTCATTTGCTAACCATCCCTATCAGTAGTTAGTGCCTTCAGTAGTTTGAATCTTTTATTTAGCTGGCAGTAGTGGCGCTCGCTGTATTGCAGTAGTTCGAGCAACGAAGATTTTTGTGAGGTAAGTGATTTCTGAAAGGTATAGTTTAATGTTACTCAGGGCCATTCTTTTGCAGGGATTTTTGATAGTCAGATTGCGTTGCGCTAAAATTATTGTGTGCCAGGTTAAGCACAGGCTTGTATAATTGTTCTAAGTGGACGTTTCACATGTAAAATTGTTCTAAGGGGACGTTTCATATGTCGACCCTTAGCCTAGGATACCTCACTGGAATCTTCTGATTTTTTCTTGTAGTTTGTGTATTTAGTGTAGCTTTAGCGCGTAATTGTAGAGAGAATCTCCTTGGTAGTTGCAGTCTTTCATTGTTGTACAGTAAAACAGTTGTGGCATGCATGTAGCTTTGCGCCAAGTATTTCGCTGCTGCAATTAACTAGATATTATTTTCAGTGCTATGTTAATGTGTTCTCTTATTTTTGCTATTCAAATTGTGCTTTTCTGTGTCATCGTGTGAAATATTGTGACAATAATGGCGTGTGAAAAACGTAACACTCGGCTCCAAAGTAAACTAAGAAATGACAGTGAAGACGAAAGCAGTGTGTTGGCCCCACCATGTAATGAGTTAACTAATATTCAAAGTAGTAATTTGGTAACTGTGCATAGGGAAATGGAGCGGGCGTCAGACAATGGCGTAGGCAGTGAAACAGGTAGTGAACAGGGAAGCATTGTCGATCGATCGGTCGGCAACAGCTCGCCTCAGGAATCCGAAATGATGGGACACAATTTTGCAAATACTGTAGATTCCGGTTTTGCGTCCTAACCGTTTTCTCAAATAAGTCAAGACACATTTTCAGCTTGTCAAAATGTGAATGTTGCCGGTGCAGATGCACTGCCGAAAAGAGTAGAGGAACAGATTCCAGACACTAATGCATTGTTATTACAACTAATGCAACAAATGGAACAAAATCAGAGACAAACACAGCAAAAGCTTCAAAAGTTAGACACAGTGGAACAACACCAGAGACAAACACAGCAAAAGTTAGACACAATGGAACAAAATCTTCGGAAGTTAGACACCACACTTGAACAAACACGTGAAGATTTAACTACTGAGTTACATAACATCGAATCGAAATGTCAAAAAGTCTGTAATGACGTAAAAACACAAATTTGCGAGCATTTCCAACCTATTTTTTCGCGGCATGAAAATGCATTACAGAATCACGAAGCAGCCATAAAAGCGCTGCAAACCATTGTTCATGAAAATCATGAGACCTTGTGGGCTAAAATTGACTCAGTTGCATCTACCGATTCGGTTACGCAACTGGCAAAAACTCAGGAAAACTTAAAGAACACAGTAGATTCGATTTCAACACAATTGGACACTCTGAAACTTGGTTCAGAAAAACACACTGAGGAAATGTGTTCACTATCGGAGAAAGTAGCTGAACTTTCGGATCAGGTCACTAACTTATCTACAAAGGTAGATGATGATCTGAATGACACAAGACCCATAGCCTTCACTGACACAGAAGAGTATGAACAAATAAGAAAATTCAAACAAAATCAGAATCAAATTAATACGCAATACAAAAGAGAAATGCGGGAAGTACAAGATCAGCTGACACAGGTAATACAAGAATTACGTATTTCAGAGGACACTCGCGCCCCAATAAGGGAAGAGGGACATAGAAATACGGAACAGCCACAAAATAATAACACAGGGCTTTTCGGTAATTATGAAAGAAATTGGCAAGGTACACCGAATTTTGAGATGGAATCGCCGACACGACGTAACAATGACCGATATGCTACTCGCCGACACGATGATTTTGATTATAAGCTGTTCATTACTACACGTAAATTCAAAACATTTAAGAATTCTGCCAACGACATTCATCCACAAGCGTGGCTCCATCAATTCTCTCATTGTTTTCCTCCCAACTGGTCATTGGAGCACAGGTTAGAATTTATGTGTGGCTACTTGGAGAATGAACCAGCTGTAAGAATGCGATCGGTCATTCACGATTGTCACAGTGAAGGAGAATTTTACCACGCCTTCCTCTCAGCGTATTGGTCTCAAGCTACACAAGACCGCGTAAAACATAGCATCATGATGATGAAACACTTTGAACAATCTGAATTTTCCAGTCTTGTGAAATATTTCGAAGACATGTTGCACAAGAATCAATACCTGTCAAACCCATACAGCCCCTCAGAACTCATCCGCATTTGCTTAATCAAACTGCCTGAAAATTTACGACATATTATTTTAGCAGGACGTTGCAAAGACGACATTGAAGCATTTCAGGGACTGTTACAGGAACTGGAAATTGACACAGACAGTCGCGGGATGCGAAAACAGGAAAACAATCACTACAGGTCACATCCGTCTCAATTCCGTGACGACAGAAACAATAAATGGCCACGAGAAACCTATTCTTACAACGCAAATCGTGACCAAAACAGACACCACCCATATGACAACCACTGGCAGAGTAATAGTTACAGGGAAAGATCACCTTTCCGCGGTAATGACTATCACAGAGACAATCAGAGAAACAGACAATATGGGAACCAAAACTATTATTATCACGGGAGACAGAATAACTTCAGACGCAACGGTCCAGCAGGCAGTTACGACTCAGGCAGAAATTCTCCACCACGTAACAGACAAGAAAGAAACTATGTAAACTACCGACATGACGACAGGCGATATGATCGTAACGACAGACCTGAACTCCATCAGAACTGGCGAGCTTTAAACAGAGCTGGGCCCTCTGGGCAAGGCGAATTTGTGGAAGTTAGGCCTCCTAATCCCAATAACGGCGCGCGCCAACAAAGAAACAGACAATGACTCGCACCGCAGGCAGCTGCGTGCGCCGGCTGGCTCTGAGAAAAATAACATTGACGCTAACCTTGAGCAAAATTCCCGTATTCTTTACGGACGAATACCGCATGATACTTGCATTCAAGTTGAAACTCTGCGTACTGAGAAGAGCAAAGGGTAAAAGATTGCACCACATTTCTCATGTAAAACCATTTATTGACAGATAATCTGCTTTTTAACTTAGTCTTTGCAATTTTCACTTCACGCTACTTGTACAATTTGTCCCACTGAGAAACTGTTACCATGCAACAATGTTTGAAGTTAAATATCCAGTCGAGAACCAAGAGAACTTATTTAAACAGAAATTACGAATGCATTGTTATTGCGAACAGACGACACAGTGTTGTTATTTATACATTCCTCCTTGTTAGTTGCACGATTACGTAATGAATATACGGCTTACATACTTAGAACATATACCAGCACTGCTAATGAAATTTTCATGCAACATTTTGGTTTGCTTGAGAGTGGATTCAGGATTTGAGGTGCTTTCTGTGAAATGCCAGATGACACAGTGGTTAGTTTATGTGACAGCTACACGATTTTATCACGACGCTGCTAATGCGTGACAATTTACAATGTTGCTTTTGCGGTGTATCTGTTTTATATCTGCACAGTTTTTTCTGAATTCTTCTATAAAGTGAGACATGTTTTAGTGGTGACTTTTGTGGTATAGGTACAAGGAAACAGCCTTTTCTGTAGCACACCAATACGTTACAGCACAGTACTTTCTTCATCACGGCAATAAGCGTAATAACTAAGTTATCTATAGGCAAAGCATTTCACTTTTGTGTATCATGAGGTAAGTACATTGACTTCTGCAGAACTTAGCTTTCGGAGGACAATAACTACGACACTTCCCAGAGATTATCTTACAGCAAGACGCACATTTAGCGCTACAGGACACGTATTTGAGTGATTAATTTTGTACTTAAAACATTTATTTTTAAAGATTTTTGAATTACAAAGAAGGTTTTTCGTGATACACTTCATTCCATAGCTGTAATCTGTAACACCTGAGGGTGTAATTACAATAAACCTCAGGGGGGTACACGCCTACTTTGTGTACCATGTGTTTGGCAAGCACAAGGAGCCCTAGCTAATATGGTATTTGCTTATACAATTTAACACATCGGTACCATATTTCTCTAACACATAAATTACACAGCTATCTGATCATTTAACAGAGAAACAAACATCTTTTTACTACGTCAGTGACACATGTTTACGCAATTACAGAGTTGGATTACTTCACACTTAAGAAATTGTACTTTGTCTGTACTTTGTGAACTGTTCATATTTTTTCGGAACCATTGTGATATTATGAGAGCTTTGAATGATGTATTTGGTATGAGATCATGATTTTTAAAGTACGTTTGAGGTAGATGACACTACTAAAATGAGCAGAGAATTTTCTTTAGATTTTGAAACAATTGCAGAAAGCTACGACGTTTTTGAGATTTGACTGAGGTGTTATGGTGTTATTTTTACGATGACTATGTGTATTATGCTGTTGCGGTATGTTTATGATCAATAAGCTGATGCTATATGAGTTATTTGAGTATGCTATGTATCTGTTATGATGAAATATTGAAGAAGTGTCGACGAATAAGGTAAGGAATAATGAGTAGTGGTTAGGGACTCTGGTTTGTGAAAAAGGTTGTTGGAAACCAAGAATCGTACTTTAAGAGTTATGAAATGTATGTAAATGCGTGAATGTATTACAATGCCGACGAAAATTTTTTGGACTCTGTTATGTCAATTGGATTTTGTCTCTACAGATTTGTAACGCAAATTCTTGACCTGTGAAATATTTTTATATGAGACTGTCACTGTAGCGGAAACTGCTGTCGTAAATATTTCCGTAAGAAAGTTAAGTGACCACCTGCACATAATGCGACGTGGGCACCCAGGTGTGTCAGACACCTGGAGAACAAGCCTTTTCAGACGCTCAGGTAGAAAAGAAAGCCATTAGGGTGTGCCAGAGGCACAGGTGGAAGAGAAGGACAAAAGAGGCCTAGACCACTGTTAATGACATTCCTTTGTAGAGGGCATCGCTAATGCGACACGCTCGTTACTTGAAAACATATGATTTTTGTAATGCGTTGTGGGCACACAGCTGTGTCAAACACCTGGAGAACAAGCCATTAGGGTGTGCCTTTCATCGCTAATGCGACACCCTCGTTACTTAAAAACATATGATTACTCGCATTTTGTGCTAATTATTGAAATGCTTATGAATTGATGGGAAATATTCGTACATCTGCACACCTGATTATGACAAGTGTCTTTCTCCGAGAGTTGAGTGTTACTGACTTACGAAATGCCACATGACTATTGAATGATATTTTTATGCTTTGCTTTTCATAGTTGCTTATTTCATTTGATATCTGGTTTCCAGCTGTGTTGCAGCACTGCTTTTATAAAATGAAATGCATTTGCTAATGTGAACACTTTCTGTCAACAGATCTATTAAATAATTATTTTATGATCCACATTCTTTAAAAAAGGAGCACTTGGAAAGGAAAGAACAATAAGAAGGAACTAGTAACAGTAACACATAATTTTCTTTTCAAGTACATGGTAATATTTTTTTTTTACAATAAGTTGTTATGGTGCACCACTTTAATTACATAGACATTAAGATGTGAATAGACATTTCCCTTGTCTGCACTGTTGTTTTTACTGTAATATTTATTCTGCTTGAGCTATGTCATGTCTAGGTATAAGTTGCTACTGTTTGCCAGGTATAGTGTTATTGAATTTGACTTTTGCTAATTTCTTAATGCTGCTTGCTTCGCAAATCTGCGTTTTTTTTTCATTGCTGTTTATATTAACTGTGTTATGTGATGCTGCATTGCCTCGTCCCTTGGTATATATATCTGAGCTCAGTAGATTTAAGTTAGCTTAAAAGGGGGTAGACTATATAAGAAACTGACTATGGAGAATAGGTAAAGAATGGAATGCGAAGTGATATGAAAAGATTGGGCCCAAATGAGTATTGTACAATCAGAAATAATATGAATAGAATACAGGAAGGAGGTATAGATAGGACTTTTTGGGAATAATGATGAATGAAGGGAGATCTCCGAGAAGTAAAGAAAGTTTTGAAAATACTGCAGTAAAACAAACCCTGTCCTTTCCTTCTATTATTCCGCTATATGTTTGTGTACGCTTGTGTATTTGTGTTTTTCCTGTCTTTATGTGTTTAGCTGATGAGAGCTATGTTGTAGAATTTTTCTAATACTCTGTTATTTTCTTTGTAATGATGCTTAGACATTATTTATTCTGTTTTGTTTTAATGCTCATGTGTGAAATTGATGTTTCGAAAGTGATTCTGATCTTTTATTTTTGTACTCATGTCATCATTCCTGTAACACTGATGTATATGTTTATTTCTATTCTTTTGTAAAGCCCCTATTACTAAAAATGTTATCTGTATTGTTATGTTTTTAATGATGTATTTTGTACCTTTGTAATTGTATTCTTACGTCATAAAATTGTAATTGACACCAGTTCATCATATTATTAACTTGTAAGCATTCATTTCACTGCACACTTTTCTGTTGGTCATACTATATGGACACTATGTGAGAAGTTGGGACTGTTAGTGTTTGCACGTGTGTTACTAATTCAGCAAGGGACTGGATAACAGCATTGCTCGTTCTAAGGACAATTCCACAAAACTTTGTGAGTGCACAAGTGGTGGTTATGGACTTGCTCTATTATCCGCAAGACTCTTCAATGGTGATTGTGCACCTGCACAGTCGCAACGGATGGCTGCTAGCCATCTCTACAAGGACTACAGTGGGTCTGCATCTTTGATGACCCACCAATACCGTAATCTCTACCAGGACTACAGTGGGTCTACTCTGTGATGACCTACCTACCAATATTCTTCGAAACGTCGACTGACTCTGCTGTGGGTTTGCTCTGTTGTGGCCCATTACCTATCAGCATGTCAAGAGTCAGCTCTGTCTTACCGTTGGAAGGACAATACTACTTCTTCAAGACTGCATGGAAATCCACTACTTCCGTGTGCATTGTATTTTACTGCTCAGACTTTGAGCGATCAAACTGCAGGTTTACTCTTATGATGAATGATCAGGACTGTCTTTATTGACTGTGAAAAAAATTTTAGCTGTTGACCAACATTGTATCAATAAGTGTGTGCATTTGATATCTTTGTTATTGTAATTATGAAAAATTTTATCAAATCTTTATTGGCCACTGCCCAAAAATATATTGTAAAATTTTTTGTGGGGAGCATGGGGGCTAGGTAAGTAGGCTGTTTAGATTTTTATATGGGTAATGCCACGTAGCGCTCTATATGAAAATCACTGGCTGTGCTGTGTGCAGTACGTGGCTAGTTTGCATTGTTGTCTGCCATTGTTGTCATGAACTGCTACAGCTGGATGTGAACAGCGCGTAGCGTTGGGCAGTTGGAGGTGAGCCGCCAGCAGTGGTGGATGTGGGCAGAGAGATGGCGGAGTTTTGATAATTTGTAATACTGGATGTCAATTATGAATATTAAGGTAAATACATTGTTTGTTCTCTATTAATATCTTTCATTTGCTAACCATCCCTATCAGTAGTTAGTGCCTTCAGTAGTTTGAATCTTTTATTTAGCTGGCAGTAGTGGCGCTCGCTGTATTGCAGTAGTTCGAGCAACGAAGATTTTTGTGAGGTAAGTGATTTCTGAAAGGTATAGTTTAATGTTACTCAGGGCCATTCTTTTGCAGGGATTTTTGATAGTCAGATTGCGTTGCGCTAAAATTATTGTGTGTCAGGTTAAGCACATATTGTACAAATTGTTCTAAGGGGACGTTTCACTTCATAGCCACGCATTTTCTGTGTTAATTCGTCATTGTGAGGGATCGACGGATGCAATAAAGAAGGAATAGTGCATCCGAAAAGAGATACTCGCCTCCCAATAGGAGATCCTTCGTTGCCATAGAAACGTTCCTATAATTAGAAAGAGAAGGCGTAGAACCTGTAGAATTACATTGCGACGGAATTTCTGTGTTAATTCGTCATTGTGAGGGCCGACGGATGCAATAAAGAAGGAGTAGTGCATCCGAAAAGAGATACTCGCCTCCCAATATAAGATCCTGTCGTTCCCATAGAAACGTTACTCGATTTAGAAAGAGAAGGCATAGAGCCTATAGTATTACATAGCGACGCAATGTCTGTATAATTCGTCATTGTGAGGGATCGACGGATGCAATAAAGAAGGAATAGTGCATCCGAAAAGAGATACTCGCCTCCCAATATAAGATCCTCTCGTTGCCATAGAAACGTTATTCGATTTAGAAAGAGAAGGCATAGAACCTATAGTATTTCAGAGCGACGCAATTTCTGTGTCAATTCGTCATTGTGAGGGATCGACAGATGCAATAAAGAAGGAATAGTACATCCGAAAAGAGATACTCGCCTCCCAATATATGATCATGTCGTTGCTATAGAAACGTTCCTCGATTTAGAAAGAGAAGTCATAGAACCTACAGTATTTCATAGCAACGCAATTTCTGTGTTAATTCGTCATTGTGTGGGATCGACGGATGCAATGAAGAAGGAATAGTGCATCCGAAAAGAAATACTCGCCTTTCAATATAAGATCCTGTCGTAGCCATAAAAACGTTCCTCGATTTAGAAGCAGAAGGCATAGAAAATATACATTTCATAGCGATGCCATTTCTGTGCTAATTGGACATTGTGAGGGATTAACGGATGCAATAAAGAAGGAATAGTGCATCCGAAAAGAGATACTAACCTCCCAATAGAAGAACCTGTCGTTGCCATAGAAACGTTCCTCGATCTAGAAAGAGAAGGCATAGAACCTATAGAATTTAATAGCGACGCAATTTTTGTGTTAATTCCACATTGTGAGGGATCGACAGATGCAATAAAGAAGGAATAGTGCATCCGAAAAGAGATACTCGCCTCCCAACAGAAGATCTTGTCGTTGCCATAGAAACGTTCCTCGATTTAGAAAGAGAAGGCATAGAACGTACAGTATTTCATAGTGACACAATTTCTGTGTTAATTCGTCATTGTGAGGGATCGACGAATGCTAAAATGAAGGAATAGTGCATTTGAAAAGAGATACTCGCCTCCGAATATAAGATCCGGTCGTTGCCATAGAAACGTTCCTCGATTTAGAAAGAGAAGGCATAGAGTCTATAGTATTTCATTGCGACGCAATTTCTGTGTTAATTCGTCATTGCGTGGGATCGACGGATGCAATAAAGAAAGAATAGTGCATCCGAAAATACATACTCGCCTCCCAATAGAAGATCCTGTCGTTGCCATAGAAACGTTCCTCGATATAGAAAGAGAAAGCATATGACCCATAGTATTTCATAGCGACGCAATTTCTGTGTTAATTCGTCATTGTGAAGGATCGACGGATGCAATAAAGAAGGAATAGTGCATCCGAAAAGGGATACTCGCCTTCCAATATAAGATCCTGTCGTTGCCATAGAACCGATCCTCGATTTAGAAAGAGAAGTCATGGAACCTATAGTATCTCATAGAGACGCAATTGTTGTGTTAATTCAATATTGTGAGGGATCGACGGATGCAATAAAGAAGGAATAGTGCATCCAAAAGAAGATACTCGCCTCCCAATATAAGATCGTGTCGTTGCCGTAGAAACGTTCCTCGATTTAAAAGAGAAAGGCATACAACCTATAGTATTTCACATCGACGCAATTTCTGTGTTAATTCGTCACTGTGAGGGATCTGCGGGTGCAATTAAGAAGGAATAGTACATCCGAAAAGAGATACACGCCTCCCAATAGAAGATCCTGTCGTTGCCATAGAAACGTTCCTCGATTTGGAAAGACAAGGCATAGAACATATAGTATTTCATAGCGACGCAATTTCTGTGTTAATTCGTCATTGTGAGGGATCGACGGATGCAATAAAGAAGGAATCGCACATCCGAATAAAGATACTCGCCTCAAAATATAATATCCTGTCGTTGCCATAGAAACGTTCCTCCATTTAGAAAGAGAAGGCATAGAAAGAATAGTATTTCATAGCGATGCAATTTCTGTGTTAATTCATCGTTGTAAGGGATCGACGGATGCGATAAAGTTGGAATAGTGCATCCAAAAAGAGATACTCGCCTTCCAAAATAAGATCCTCTCGTTGCCATAGAAACGTTCCTCGATTAAGAAAGAGAAGGCATAAAACCTATAGTATTTCATAGCGACGCATTTTCTGTGTTAATTCGTCATTGTCAGGGATCGACGGATGCAATAAAGAAGGAATACTGCATCAGAAAAGATATACCCGCCTCCCAATAGCAGATCCTGTCGTTGCCATAGAAACGTTCCTCTATTTAGAAAGAGAAGGCATAGAACGTATAGTATTTCATAGCGACGCAATTTCTGTGTTAATTCGTCATTGTGAGGGATCGACAGATGCAATAAAGAAGGAATTGTGAATCCGAAAGGAGATACTCGCCTCCCAATAGAAGATCCTGTCGTTGCCATAGAAACGTTCCTATATTTAGAAAGAGAAAGCATAGAACCTATAGTATTTCATAGCGACAAAATTTCTGTGTTAATTCCATATTGTGAGGGATCGACAGTTGCAATAAAGAAGGAATAGTGCAACCGAAAGGAGATACTCGCCTACCAATAGAAGATCCTGTCGTTGCCATAGAAACGTTCCTATATTTTGAAAGAGAAGGCATAGAACCTTTAGTGTTTCATAGCGACGAAATTTATGTGTTAATTCGTCAATGTGAGATATGGAGGGATGCAATAAAGAAGGAATAGTGCATCCGGAAAGAGATACTCGCCTCCCAATATAAGATCCTGTCGTTGCCATAGAAACAATCCTCGATTTAGAAAGAGAAGGCATAGGACCCATAGTATTTCATAGCGACGCAATTTCTGTGTTAATTCGTCATTGTGAGGGATCGACGGATGCAATAAAGAAGGAATAGTGCATCCGAAAAGAGATACTCGTCTCCCAATATAAGATCCAGTCGTTGGCATAGAAACGTCCCTCGATTTTGAAAGAGAAGGCATAGACCTATAGTTTTTCGTAGCGACGCAATTTCTGTGTTAATTCGTCATTTTGAGGGATCGACGGATGCAATAAAGATGGAATAGTACATCCGAAAAGAGATACTCGCCTCTCAATAGAAGATCCTGTCGTTGCCATAGAAACGTTCCTCGATTTAGAAAGAGAAGGCATAGAACCCATAGTATTTCATAGCGACGCAATTTCTGTGTTAATTCATCATTGTGAGGGATCGACAGATGCAATAAAGAAGGAGTAGTGCATCCAAAAAGAGATACTCGCCTCCCAATAGAAGAACCTGTCGTTGCCATTGAAACGTTCCTCGATCTAGAAAGAGAAGGCATAGAACCTATAGAATTAATTAGCGACGCAATTTCTGTGTTAATTCGTCATTGTGAGGGATCGACGAATGCAATAAAGAAGGAGTAGTGCATCCGATAAGAGATACACACCTCCCAATAGAAGATCCTGTCGTTGCCATAGAAACGTTTCTCGATTTAGTAAGAGAGGGCATAGAACCTATAGTACTTCACAGCGATGCAATTTATGTGTTAATTCGTCATTGTGAGGGATCGACGGAAGCAATAAGGGAGGAATAGTGCATCCGAAAAGAGATACACGCCTCCCAGTAGAAGATCCTGTCGTTGTCAAAGAAACGTTCCTCGATTTAGGTAGAGAAAAGCATGGAACCTATAGTATTTCATAGCGACGCAATTTCTGTGTTAATTCGTTATTGTGAGGGATCGACGGATGCAATAAAGAAGGAATAGTGCTTCCGAAAAGAGATATTCGACTCCCAGTAGAAGTTCCTGTCGTTGCCATAGAAACGTTCCTCGATTTAGGAAGAGAAGGCATAGAACGTATAGTATTTCATAGCGACGCAATTCCTGTGTTAATTCGTCACTGAGATGGATCGACGGATGCAATAAAGAAGGAGTAGTACATCCGAAAAGAGATACTCGCCACCCAATATAAGATCCTCTCGTTGCCATAGAAACGTTACTCGATTTAAAAAGAGAAGGCATAGAGCATATAGTATCTCATAGCGACGCAATGTCTGTATAATTCTTCATTGTTAGGGATCAACGGATGCAATAAAGAAGGAATAGTGCATCCGAAAAGAGATACTCGCCTCCCAATATAAGATCCTGTCGTTGCCATAGAAACGTTACTCGATTTAGAAAGAGAAGGCATAGAGCCTATAGTATTTCATAGCGACGCATTGTCTGTATAATTCGTCATTGTGAGGGATCGATGGATGTAATAAAGAAGGAATAGTGCATCCGAAAACAGATACTCGCCTCCCAATATAAGATCCTGTCGTTGCCATAGAAACGTTACTCGATTTAGAAAGAGAAGGCATAGAGCCTATAGTATTTCATAGCGACGCAATGTCTGTATAATTCGTCATTGTGAGGGATCGACGGATGCAATAAACAAGGAATAGTGCATCTGAAAAGAGATACTCGCCTCCCAATATACGATCCTATCGTTGCCATAGAAACGTTATTCGATTTTGAAAGAAAAGGCACAGAGCCTATAGTATTTCATACCGACGCAATGTCTGTATAATTCGTCATTGTGAGGGATCGACGGATGCAATAAAGAAGGAGTAGTGCAACCGAAAAGAGATACTCGCCTCCAAATACAAGATCCTGTCGTTACCATGGAAACGTTCCTCGATATAGAAAGAGAAGGCATAGAACCTATAGTATTTCAGAGCGACGCAATTTCTGTGTCAATTCGTCATTGTGAGGGATCGACAGATGCAATAAAGAAGGAATAGTACATCCGAAAAGAGATACTCGCCTCCCAATATATGATCCAGTCGTTGCCATAGAAACGTTCCTCGATTTAGAAAGAGAAGGCATAGAAAATATAGCATTTCTTAGCGATGCCATTTCTGTGCTAATTGGACATTGTGAGGGATTGACGGATGCAATAAAGAAGGAATAGTGCATCCGAAAAGATATACTCGCCCTCCAATAAAAGATCCTGTCATTGCCATAGAAATGTTCCTCGATTTAGAAAGAGAAAGCATATAACCTATAGCATTTAATAGCAACGCAATATCTGAGTTAATTCGTCATTGTGAGGGATCGACGGATGAAATACAGAAGGAAGAGTGCATCCGAAAAGAGATACTCGCCTCCCAATAGAAGATACTGTCGTTGCCATAGAAACGTTCATCGATTTAGAAAGAGAAGGCATTGAACCTATAGTATTTCATAGCGACGCAATTTTTGTGTTAATTCCACATTGTGAGGGATCGACAGATGCAATAAAGAAGGAATAGTGCATCCGAAAAGAGATACTCGCCTCCCAATAGAAGATCCTGTGGTTGCCATAGAAACGTTACTCGATTTAGAAAGAGAAGGCATAGAACCTATAATATTTCATAGTGACACAATTTCTGTGTTAATTCGTCATTGTGAGGGATCGAGGAATGCTAAAAAGAAGGAATAGTGCATTTGAAAAGAGATACTCGCCTCTGAATATAAGATCCGGTCGTTGCCATAGAAACGTTCCTCGATTTAGAAAGAGAAGTCATAGAGTCTATAGTATTTCATTGCGACGCAATTTCTGTGTTAATTCGTCATTGCGTGGGATCGACGGATGCAATAAAGAAAGAATAGTGCATCCGAAAATACATACTCGCGTCCCAATAGAAGATCCTGTCGTTGCCATAGAAACGTTCCTCGATTTAGAAAGAGAAAGCATATGACCCATAGTATTTCATAGCGACGCAATTTCTGTGTTAATTCATCATTGTGAGGGATCGACAGATGCAATAAAGAAGGAGTAGTGCATCCAAAAAGAGATACTCGCCTCCCAATAGAAGAACCTGTCGTTGCCATTGAAACGTTCCTCGATCTAGAAAGAGAAGGCATAGAACCTATAGAATTAATTAGCGACGCAATTTCTGTGTTAATTCGTCATTGTGAGGGATCGACGAATGCAGTAAAGAAGGAGTAGTGCATCCGATAAGAGATACACACCTCCCAATAGAAGATCCTGTCGTTGCCATAGAAACGTTTCTCGATTTAGTAAGAGAGGGCATAGAACCTATAGTACTTCACAGCGATGCAATTTATGTGTTAATTCGTCATTGTGAGGGATCGACGGATGCAATAAGGGAGGAATAGTGCATCCGAAAAGAGATACACGCCTCCCAGTAGAAGATCCTGTCGTTGTCAAAGAAACGTTCCTCGATTTAGGTAGAGAAAAGCATGGAACCTATAGTATTTCATAGCGACGCAATTTCTGTGTTAATTCGTTATTGTGAGGGATCGACGGATGCAATAAAGAAGGAATAGTGCTTCCGAAAAGAGATATTCGACTCCCAGTAGAAGTTCCTGTCGTTGCCATAGAAACGTTCCTCGATTTAGGAAGAGAAGGCATAGAACGTATAGTATTTCATAGCGACGCAATTCCTGTGTTAATTCGTCACTGAGATGGATCGACGGATGCAATAAAGAAGGAGTAGTACATCCGAAAAGAGATACTCGCCACCCAATATAAGATCCTCTCGTTGCCATAGAAACGTTACTCGATTTAAAAAGAGAAGGCATAGAGCATATAGTATCTCATAGCGACGCAATGTCTGTATAATTCTTCATTGTTAGGGATCAACGGATGCAATAAAGAAGGAATAGTGCATCCGAAAAGAGATACTCGCCTCCCAATATAAGATCCTGTCGTTGCCATAGAAACGTTACTCGATTTAGAAAGAGAAGGCATAGAGCCTATAGTATTTCATAGCGACGCATTGTCTGTATAATTCGTCATTGTGAGGGATCGATGGATGTAATAAAGAAGGAATAGTGCATCCGAAAACAGATACTCGCCTCCCAATATAAGATCCTGTCGTTGCCATAGAAACGTTACTCGATTTAGAAAGAGAAGGCATAGAGCCTATAGTATTTCATAGCGACGCAATGTCTGTATAATTCGTCATTGTGAGGGATCGACGGATGCAATAAACAAGGAATAGTGCATCTGAAAAGAGATACTCGCCTCCCAATATACGATCCTCTCGTTGCCATAGAAACGTTATTCGATTTTGAAAGAAAAGGCACAGAGCCTATAGTATTTCATACCGACGCAATGTCTGTATAATTCGTCATTGTGAGGGATCGACGGATGCAATAAAGAAGGAGTAGTGCAACCGAAAAGAGATACTCGCCTCCAAATACAAGATCCTGTCGTTACCATGGAAACGTTCCTCGATATAGAAAGAGAAGGCATAGAACCTATAGTATTTCAGAGCGACGCAATTTCTGTGTCAATTCGTCATTGTGAGGGATCGACAGATGCAATAAAGAAGGAATAGTACATCCGAAAAGAGATACTCGCCTCGCAATATATGATCCAGTCGTTGCCATAGAAACGTTCCTCGATTTAGAAAGAGAAGGCATAGAAAATATAGTATTTCTTAGCGATGCCATTTCTGTGCTAATTGGACATTGTGAGGGATTGACGGATGCAATAAAGAAGGAATAGTGCATCCGAAAAGATATACTCGCCCTCCAATAAAAGATCCTGTCATTGCCATAGAAATGTTCCTCGATTTAGAAAGAGAAAGCATATAACCTATAGCATTTAATAGCAACGCAATATCTGAGTTAATTCGTCATTGTGAGGGATCGACGGATGAAATACAGAAGGAAGAGTGCATCCGAAAAGAGATACTCGCCTCCCAATAGAAGATACTGTCGTTGCCATAGAAACGTTCATCGATTTAGAAAGAGAAGGCATAGAACCTATAGTATTTCATAGCGACGCAATTTTTGTGTTAATTCCACATTGTGAGGGATCGACAGATGCAATAAAGAAGGAATAGTGCATCCGAAAAGAGATACTCGCCTCCCAATAGAAGATCCTGTGGTTGCCATAGAAACGTTACTCGATTTAGAAAGAGAAGGCATAGAACCAATAATATTTCATAGTGACACAATTTCTGTGTTAATTCGTCATTGTGAGGGATCGACGAATGCTAAAAAGAAGGAATAGTGCATTTGAAAAGAGATAATCGCCTCTGAATATAAGATCCGGTCGTTGCCATAGAAACGTTCCTCGATTTAGAAAGAGAAGTCATAGAGTCTATAGTATTTCATTGCGACGCAATTTCTGTGTTAATTCCTCATTGCGTGGGATCGACGGATGCAATAAAGAAAGAATAGTGCATCCGAAAATACATACTCGCGTCCCAATAGAAGATCCTGTCGTTGCCATAGAAACGTTCCTCGATTTAGAAAGAGAAAGCATATGACCCATAGTATTTCATAGCGACGCAATTTCTGTGTTAATTCGTCATTGTGAAGGATCGACGGATGCAATAAAGAAGGAATAGTGCATCCGAAAAGGGATACTCGCCTTCCAATATAAGATCCTGTCGTTGCCATAGAACCGATCCTCGATTTAGAAAGAGAAGTCATGGAACCTATAGTATCCCATAGAGACGCAATTTTTGTGTTAATTCAATATTGTGAGGGATCGACGGATGCAATAAAGAAGGAATAGTGCATCCAAAAGAAGATACTCGCCTCCCAATATAAGATCGTGTCGTTGCCATAGAAACGTTCCTCGATTTAAAAGAGAAAGGCATACAACCTATAGTATTTCATAGCGACGCAATTTCTGTGTTAATTCGTCACTGTGAGGGATCTGCGGGTGCAATTAAGAAGGAGTAGTGCATCCGAAAAGAGATACACGCCTCCCAATAGAAGATCCTGTCGTTGCCATAGAAACGTTCCTCGATTTAGAAAGACAAGGCATAGAAAATATAGTATTTCATAGCGACGCAATTTCTGTGTTAATTCGTCATTGTGAGGGATCGACGGATGCAATAAAGAAGGAATAGCACACCCGAAGAAAGATATTCCCCTCAAAATGTAGTATCCTGTCGTTGCCATAGAAACGTTCCTCGATTTAGAAATAGAAGGCATGGAACGAATAGTATTTCATAGCGATGCAATTTCTGTGTTAATTCGTCGTTGTAAGGGATCGACGGATGCGATAAAGAAGGAATAGTGCATCCAAAAAGAAATACTCGCCTTCCAAAATAAGATCCTCTCGTTGCCATAGAAACGTTCCTCGATTAAGAAAGAGAAGGCATAAAACCTATAGTATTTCATAGCGACGCATTTTCTGTGTTAATTCGTCATTGTGAGGGATCGACGGATGCAATAAAGAAGGAATACTGCATCAGAAAAGATATACCCGCCTCCCAATAGCAGATCCTGTCGTTGCCGTAGTAACGTTCCTCTATTTAGAAAAAGAAGGCATAGAACGTATAGTATTTCATAGCGACGCAATTTCTGTGTTAATTCCATATTGTGAGGGATCGACAGTTGCAATAAAGAAGGAATAGTGCAACCGAAAGGAGATACTCGCCTACCAATAGAAGATCCTGTCGTTGCCGTAGAAACGTTCCTATATTTTGAAAGAGAAGGCATAGAACTTTTAGTGTTTAATAGCGACGCAATTTATGTGTTAATTCGTCAATGTGAGATATGGAGGGATGCAATAAAGAAGGAATAGTGCATCTGGAAAGAGATACTCGCCTCCCAATATCAGATCCTGTCGTTGTCATAGAAACAATAATCGATTTAGAAAGAGAAGGCATAGGACCCATAGTATTTCATAGCGACGCAATTTCTGTGTTAATTCGTCATTGTGAGGGATCGACGGATGCAATAAAGAAGGAATAGTGCATCCGAAAAGAGATACTCGCCTCCCAAATTAAGATCCAGTCGTTTGCATATAAACGTCCCTCGATTTTGTAAGAGAAGGCATAGAACCTATAGTTTTTCGTAGCGACGCAATTTCTGTGTTAATTCGTCATTGTGAGGGATCGACGGATGCAATAAAGATGGAATAGTACATCCGAAAAGAGATACTCGCCTCCCAATAGAAGATCCTGTCGTTGCCATAGAAACGTTCCTCGATTTAGAAAGAGAAGGCATAGAACCCATAGTATTTCATAGCGACTCAATTTCTGTGTTAATTCATCATTGTGAGGGATCGACGGATGCAAAAAAGAAGGAATAGTGCATCCGAAATGAGACACTCGCCTCCCAATAGAAGAACCTGTCGTTGCCATAGAAACGTTCCTCGATCTAGAAAGAGAAGGCATAGAACCCATAGTGTTTAATAGCGACGCAATTTCTGTGTTAATTAGTCATTGTGATGGATCGACGAATGCAATAAAGAAGCAGTAGTGCATCCGAAAAGAGATACTCACCTCCCATTAGAAGATCCTGTCGTTGCCATAGAAACGTTCCTCGATTTAGTAAGAGAGGGCATAGCGATACAATTTATGTGTTAATTCGTCATTGTGAGGGTTCGACGGATGCAATAAAGGAGGAATAGTGCATCCGAAAAGAGATACTCGCCTCCCAGTACAGGATCCTGTCGTTGCCATAGAAACGTTCCTCGATTTAGGTAGTGAAAGGCATGGAACCTATAGTATTTCATAGCGACGCAATTTCTGTGTTAATTCGTCATTGTGAGGGATCGACGGATGCAATAAAGGAGGAATAGTGCTTCCGAAAAGAGATACTTGACTCCCAATAGAAGTTCCTGTCGTTGCCATAGAAACGTTCCTCGATTTAGGAAGAGAAGGCATAGAACGTATAGTATTTCATAGCGACGCAATTCCTGTGTTAATTCGTCATTGTGAGGGATCGACGGATGCAATAAAGAAGGAATAGTACATCCGATAAGAGATATTTGCCTCCCAATCTAAGATCCTCTCGTTGCCATAGAAACGTTACTCGATTTTGAAACAGAAGGCAAAGAGCCTACAGTATTTCATAGCGACGCAATGTCTGTATAATTCGTCATTGTGAGGGATCAACGGATGCAATAAAGAAGGAATAGTGCATCCGAAAAGAGATACTCGCCTCCCAATATAAGATCCTGTCGTTGCCATAGAAACGTTACTCGATTTAGAAAGAGAAGGCATAGAGCCTATAGTATTTCATAGCGACGCAATGTCTGTATAATTCGTCATTGTGAGGGATCGACAGATGCAATAAAGAAGGAATAGTGCATCCGAAACGAGATACTCGACTCCCAATAGAAGATCCTGTCTTTGCCATAGAAACGTTCCACGATTTAGGAAGAGAAGGCATAGAACGTATAGTATTCCATAGCGACGCAATTCCTGTGTTAATTCGTCATTGTGAGGGATCGACGGATGCAATAAAGAAGGATTGGACATCAGAAAAGAGATGCTCGCCTCCCAATGTAAGATCCTCTCGTTGCCATAGAAACGTTACTCGATTTAGAAAGAGAAGGCATAGAGCCTATAGTATTTCATAGCGACGCAATGTCTGTATAATTCGTCATTCTGAGGGATCAACGGATGCAATAAAGAAGGAATAGTGCATCTGAAAAGAGATACTCGCTTCCCAATATAAGATCCTGTCGTTGCCATAGAAATGTTACTCGATTTAGAAAGAGAAGGCATAGAACCTATATTATTTCATAGACACGCATTTTCTGTGTTAATTCGTCATTGTGAGGGGTCGACGGATCCACTAAAGAAGGAGTAGTGCAACCGAAAAGAGATACTCACCTCCAAACACAAGATCCTGTCGTTACCATGGAACGTTCCTCGATATAGAAAGAGATGGCATAGAACATATAGTGTTTCAGGGCAACGCAATATCTGTGTCAATTCGTCATTGTGAGGGATCGACAGATGCAATAAAGAAGGATTAAAACATCCGAAAAGAGATACTCGCCTCCCAATAGAAGATCCTGTCGATGCCATAGAAACGATCCTCGATTTAGATAGAGAAGGCATAGAACCTATAGTATTTCATAGCGACGCAATTTCTGTGTTAATTCGTCATTCTGAGGGATCGACGGATGCAATAAAGAAGGAGTAGTGCATCCGAAAAGAGATACTCACCTCCCAATAGAAGATCCTGTCGTTGCCATAGAAACGTTATTCGATTTAGGTAGAGAAAGGCAAAGAACCTATAGTATTTCATAGCGACACAATTTCTGTGTTCATTCGTCATTGTGAGGGTTCGACGGATGCAATAAAGAAGGAATAGTGCTTTGGAAAAGAGATACTCGACTCCCAATAGAAGTTCCTGTCGTTGCCATAGAAACGTTCTCGATTTAGGAAGAGAAGGCATAGAACGTATAGTATTTCATAGCGACGCAATTCCTGTGTTAATTCGTCATTGTGAGGGATCGACGGATGCAATAAAGAAGGAATAGTACCTCCGAAAAGAGATATTTGCTTCCCAATCTAAGATCCTCTCGTTGCCATAGAAACGTTACTCGATTTAGAAAGAGAATGCATAGAGCCTATAGTATTTCATAGCGACGCAATGTCTGTATAATTCGTCATTGTGAAGGATCAACGGATGGAATAAGGAAGGAATAGTGCATCCGAAAAGAGATACTCGCTTCCCAATATAAGATCCTGTCGTTGCCATAGAAACGTTACTCGATTTAGAAAGAGAAGTCATGGAGCCTATAGTATTTGATAAAGACGCAATGTCTGTATAATTCGTCACTGTGAGGGATCGACGGATGCAATAAAGAAGGGAATAGTGAATCCGAAAAGAGATAATCGCCTCCCAATATAAGATCCTGTCGTTGCCATAGAAACGTTCATCGATTTAGAAAGACAAGGCATAGAACCTATATTATTTCATAGCCACGCATTTTCTGTGTTAATTCTTCATTGTGAGTGATCGACGGATGCAATAAAGAAGGAATAGTGCATCCGAAAAGAGATACTCGCCTCCCAATAGGAGATGCTTCGTTGCCATAGAAACGTTCCTATAATTAGAAAGAAAAGGCGTAGAACGTATAGCATTTCACTGCGACGCAATTTCTATGTTAATTCGTCATTGTGAGGCATCGACGGATGCAATAAAGAAGGAGTAGTGCAACCGAAAAGAGATACTCACCTCCAAACACAAGATCCTGTCGTTACCATGGAAACGTTCCTCGATATAGAAAGAGAAGGCATAGAACATATAGTGTTTCAGGGCAACGCAATTTCTGTGTCAATTCGTCTTTGTGATAGATCGACAGATGCAATAAAGAAGGATTACTACATCCCAAAAGAGATACTCGCCTCCCAATAAGTGATCCTGTCGTTGCCATAGAAACGTTCCTCGATTTGGAAAGAGAAGGCATAGAACTTATAATATTTCATAGCGACGCAATTTCTGTATTAATTCGTCATTGTGAGGGATCGACGGATGCAATAAAGAAGGAATAGTGCATCGGAAAGGAGATACTCGCCTCCCAATTGAAGATCCTGTCGTTGCCATAGAAACGATCCTCGATTTAGAAAGAGAAGGCATAGAACCTATAGTATTTCATAGCGACGCAATTGCTGTGTTAATTCGTCATTCTGAGGGATCAACGGATGCAATAAAGAAGGAATAGTGCATCCGAAAAGAGATACTCACCTCCCAATAGAAGATCCTGTCGTTGCCATAGAAACGTTCCTCGATTTAGGAAGAGAAATCATGGAGCCTATAGTATTTCATAGCGACGCAATGTCTGTATAATTCTCATTGTGAGGGATCGACGGATGCAATAAAGAAGGAATAGTGCATCCGAAAAGAAATACTCGCCTCCCAATATAAGATCCTGTCGTTGCCATAGAAACGTTCATCGATTTAGAAAGATAAGGCATAGAACCTATATTATTTCATAGCCACGCATTTTCTGAGTTAATTCGTCATTGTGAGTGTTCGACGGATGCAATAAAGAAGGAATAGTGCATCCGAAAAGAGATACTCGCCTCCCAATAGAAGATCATGTCGTTGCCATAGAAACGTTCCTATAATTAGAAAGAAAAGGCGTAGAACGTATAGCATTTCATTGCGACGCAATTTCTGTGTTAATTCGTCATTGTGAGGCATCGACGGATGCAGTAAAGAAGGAGTAGTGCAACCGAAAAGAGATACTCACCTCCAAACACAAGATCCTGTCGTTACCATGGAAAAGTTCCTCGATATAGAAAGAGAAGGCATAGAACATATAGTGTTTCAGGGCAACGCAATTTCTGTGTCATTCGTCATTGTGAGGGATCGACAGATGCAATAAAGAAGGATTAGTACATCCGAAAAGAGATACTCGACTCCCAATAGAAGTTCCTGTCGTTGCCATAGAAACGTTCCTCGATTTAGAAAGAGAAGGCATAGAACGTATAGTATATCATAGCGACGCAATTCCTGTGTTAATTCGTCATTGTGAGGGATCGACGGATGCAATAATGATGGAATAGTGCATCCGAAAAGAGATACTCGCCTCCCAATAGAAGATCATGTCGTTGCCATAGAAACGTTCCTCGATTTAGAAAGAGAAGGTATAGAACCCATAGTATTTCATAGCGACGCAATTTCTGTGTTAATTAATCATTGTGAAGGATCGACGGATGCAATAAAGAAGGAATAGTGCATCCGAAAAGAGACACTCGCCTCCCAATAGAAGAGCCTGTCGTTGCCATAGAAACGTTCCTCGATCTAGAAAGAGAAGGCATAGAACCTATAGTATTTAATAGCAACGCAATTTCTGTGTTAATTCGTCATTGTGATGGATCGACGAATGCAATAAAGAAAAAGAAGTGCATCCGAAAAGAGATACTCACCTCCCAATAGAAGATCCTGTCGTTGCCATAGAAACGTTCCTGGATTTAGTAAGAGAGGGCATAGCGATACAATTTATGTGTTAATTCGTCATTGTGAGGGATCGACGGATGCAATAAAGGAGGAATAGTGCATCCGAAAAGAGATACTCGCCTCCCAGTAGAAGATCTTGTCGTTGCCATTGAAACGTTCCTCGAGTTAGGTAGAGAAAGGCATGGAACCTATAGTATTTCATAGCGACGCAATTTCTGTGTTAATTCGTCATTGTGAGGGATCGACGGATGCAATTAAGTAGCAATAGTGCTTCCGAAAAGAGATACTTTACTCCCAATAGAAGTTCCTGTCGTTGCCATAGAAACGTTCCTCGATTTAGGAAGAGAAGGCATAGAACGTATAGTATTTCATAGCGACGCAATTCCTGTGTTAATTCGTCATTGTGGGGGATCGACGGATGCAATAAAGAAGGAATAGTACATCCGAAAAGAGATACTCGCCTCCCAATGTAAGATCCTGTCGTTGCCATAGAAACGTTACTCGATTTAGAAAGAGAAGGCATAGAGCCTATAGTTTTTCATAGCGTCGCTATGTCTGTACAATTCGTCATTGTGAGGGATCGACAGATGCAATAAAGAAGGAATAGTGCATCCGAAAAGAGATACTCGACTCCCAATAGAAGATCCTGTCTTTGCCATAGAAACGTTCCTCGATTTAGGAAGAGAAGGCATAGAACGTATAGTATTCCATATCGACGCAATTCCTTTGTTAATTCGTCATTGTGAGGGATCGACGGATGCAATAAAGAAGGAATAGTACATCCGAAAAGAGATACTCGCCTCCCAATGTAAGATCCTCTCGTTACCATAGAAACGTTACTCGATTTAGAAAGAGAAGGCATAGAGCCTATAGTATTTCATAGCGGCGCAATGTCTGTATAATTTGTCATTCTGAGGGATCAACGGATGCTATAAAGAAGGAGTAGTGCATCTGTAAAGAGATACTCGCCTCCCAATATAAGATCCTGTCGTTGCCATAGAAACGTTACTCGATTTAGAAAGAGAAGGCATAGAGCCTATAGTATTTCATAGCGACGCAATGTCTGTATAATTCGTCATTGTGAGGGATCGACAGATGCAATAAAGAAGGAATAGTGCATCCGAAACGAGATACTCGACTCCCAATAGAAGATCCTGTCTTTGCCATAGAAACGTTCCTCGATTTAGGAAGAGAAGGCATAGAACGTATAGTATTCCATAGCGACGCAATTCCTGTGTTAATTCGTCATTGTGAGGGATCGACGGATGCAATAAAGAAGGATTGGACATCAGAAAAGAGATGCTCGCCTCCCAATGTAAGATCCTCTCGTTGCCATAGAAACGTTACTCGATTTAGAAAGAGAAGGCATAGAGCCTATAGTATTTCATAGCGACGCAATGTCTGTATAATTCGTCATTCTGAGGGATCAACGGATGCAATAAAGAAGGAATAGTGCATCTGAAAAGAGATACTCGCTTCCCAATATAAGATCCTGTCGTTGCCATAGAAATGTTACTCGATTTAGAAAGAGAAGGCATAGAACCTATATTATTTCATAGACACGCATTTTCTGTGTTAATTCGTCATTGTGAGGGGTCGACGGATCCAATAAAGAAGGAGTAGTGCAACCGAAAAGAGATACTCACCTCCAAACACAAGATCCTGTCGTTACCATGGAACGTTCCTCGATATAGAAAGAGATGGCATAGAACATATAGTGTTTCAGGGCAACGCAATATCTGTGTCAATTCGTCATTGTGAGGGATCGACAGATGCAATAAAGAAGGATTAAAACATCCGAAAAGAGATACTCGCCTCCCAATAGAAGATCCTGTCGTTGCCATAGAAACGATCCTCGATTTAGATAGAGAAGGCATAGAACCTATAGTATTTCATAGCGACGCAATTTCTGTGTTAATTCGTCATTCTGAGGGATCGACGGATGCAATAAAGAAGGAGTAGTGCATCCGAAAAGAGATACTCACCTCCCAATAGAAGATCCTGTCGTTGCCATAGAAACGTTATTCGATTTAGGTAGAGAAAGGCAAAGAACCTATAGTATTTCATAGCGACACAATTTCTGTGTTCATTCGTCATTGTGAGGGTTCGACGGATGCAATAAAGAAGGAATAGTGCTTTGGAAAAGAGATACTCGACTCCCAATAGAAGTTCCTGTCGTTGCCATAGAAACGTTCTCGATTTAGGAAGAGAAGGCATAGAACGTATAGTATTTCATAGCGACGCAATTCCTGTGTTAATTCGTCATTGTGAGGGATCGACGGATGCAATAAAGAAGGAATAGTACATCCGAAAAGAGATATTTGCTTCCCAATCTAAGATCCTCTCGTTGCCATAGAAACGTTACTCGATTTAGAAAGAGAATGCATAGAGCCTATAGTATTTCATAGCGACGCAATGTCTGTATAATTCGTCATTGTGAAGGATCAACGGATGGAATAAGGAAGGAATAGTGCATCCGAAAAGAGATACTCGCTTCCCAATATAAGATCCTGTCGTTGCCATAGAAACGTTACTCGATTTAGAAAGAGAAGTCATGGAGCCTATAGTATTTCATAAAGACGCAATGTCTGTATAATTCGTCACTGTGAGGGATCGACGGATGCAATAAAGAAGGAATAGTGAATCCGAAAAGAGATAATCGCCTCCCAATATAAGATCCTGTCGTTGCCATAGAAACGTTCATCGATTTAGAAAGACAAGGCATAGAACCTATATTATTTCATAGCCACGCATTTTCTGTGTTAATTCTTCATTGTGAGTGATCGACGGATGCAATAAAGAAGGAATAGTGCATCCGAAAAGAGATACTCGCCTCCCAATAGGAGATGCTTCGTTGCCATAGAAACGTTCCTCGATTTAGAAAGAGAAGGCATAGAACGTATAGTATATCATAGCGACGCAATTCCTGTGTTAATTCGTCATTGTGAGAGATCGACGGATGCAATAATGATGGAATAGTGCATCCGAAAAGAGATACTCGCCTCCCAATAGAAGATCATGTCGTTGCCATAGAAACGTTCCTCGATTTAGAAAGAGAAGGTATAGAACCCATAGTATTTCATAGCGACGCAATTTCTGTGTTAATTAATCATTGTGAAGGATCGACGGATGCAATAAAGAAGGAATAGTGCATCCGAAAAGAGACACTCGCCTCCCCATAGAAGAGCCTGTCGTTGCCATAGAAACGTTCCTCGATCTAGAAAGAGAAGGCATAGAACCTATAGTATTTAATAGCGACGCAATTTCTGTGTTAATTCGTCATTGTGATGGATCGACGAATGCAATAAAGAAAAAGAAGTGCATCCGAAAAGAGATACTCACCTCCCAATAGAAGATCCTGTCGTTGCCATAGAAACGTTCCTGGATTTAGTAAGAGAGCGCATAGCGATACAATTTATGTGTTTATTCGTCATTGTGAGGGATCGACGGATGCAATAAAGGAGGAATAGTGCATCCGAAAAGAGATACTCGCCTCCCAGTAGAAGATCTTGTCGTTGCCATTGAAACGTTCCTCGAGTTAGGTAGAGAAAGGCATGGAACCTATAGTATTTCATAGCGACGCAATTTCTGTGTTAATTCGTCATTGTGAGGGATCGACGGATGCAATTAAGTAGCAATAGTGCTTCCGAAAAGAGATACTTTACTCCCAATAGAAGTTCCTGTCGTTGCCATAGAAACGTTCCTCGATTTAGGAAGAGAAGGCATAGAACGTATAGTATTTCATAGCGACGCAATTCTTGTGTTAATTCGTCATTGTGGGGGATCGACGGATGCAATAAAGGAGGAATAGTACATCCGAAAAGAGATACTCGCCTCCCAATGTAAGATCCTGTCGTTGCCATAGAAACGTTACTCGATTTAGAAAGAGAAGGCATAGAGCCTATAGTTTTTCATAGCGTCGCTATGTCTGTACAATTCGTCATTGTGAGGGATCGACAGATGCAATAAAGAAGGAATAGTGCATCCGAAAAGAGATACTCGATTCCCAATAGAAGATCCTGTCTTTGCCATAGAAACGTTCCTCGATTTAGGAAGAGAAGGCATAGAACGTATAGTATTTCATAGCGACGCAATTCCTGTGTTAATTCGTCATTGTGAGGGATCGACGGATGCAATAAAGAAGGAATAGTACATCCGAAAAGAGATAGTTGCTTCCCAATCTAAGATCCTCTCGTTGCCATAGAAACGTTACTCGATTTAGAAAGAGAATGCATAGAGCCTATAGTATTTCATAGCGACGCAATGTCTGTATAATTCGTCATTGTGAAGGATCAACGGATGGAATAAGGAAGGAATAGTGCATCCGAAAAGAGATACTCGCTTCCCAATATAAGATCCTGTCGTTGCCATAGAAACGTTACTCGATTTAGAAAGAGAAGTCATGGAGCCTATAGTATTTCATAAAGACGCAATGTCTGTATAATTCGTCACTGTGAGGGATCGACGGATGCAATAAAGAAGGAATAGTGAATCCGAAAAGAGATAATCGCCTCCCAATATAAGATCCTGTCGTTGCCATAGAAACGTTCATCGATTTAGAAAGACAAGGCATAGAACCTATATTATTTCATAGCCACGCATTTTCTGTGTTAATTCTTCATTGTGAGTGATCGACGGATGCAATAAAGAAGGAATAGTGCATCCGAAAAGAGATACTCGCCTCCCAATAGGAGATGCTTCGTTGCCATAGAAACGTTCCTATAATTAGAAAGAAAAGGCGTAGAACGTATAGCATTTCACTGCGACGCAATTTCTATGTTAATTCGTCATTGTGAGGCATCGATGGATGCAATAAAGAAGGAGTAGTGCAACCGAAAAGAGATACTCACCTCCAAACACAAGATCCTGTCGTTACCATGGAAACGTTCCTCGATATAGAAAGAGAAGGCATAGAACATATAGTGTTTCAGGGCAACGCAATTTCTGTGTCAATTCGTCTTTGTGATAGATCGACAGATGCAATAAAGAAGGATTACTACATCCCAAAAGAGATACTCGCCTCCCAATAAGTGATCCTGTCGTTGCCATAGAAACGTTCCTCGATTTGGAAAGAGAAGGCATAGAACTTATAATATTTCATAGCGACGCAATTTCTGTATTAATTCGTCATTGTGAGGGATCGACGGATGCAATAAAGAAGGAATAGTGCATCGGAAAGGAGATACTCGCCTCCCAATTGAAGATCCTGTCGTTGCCATAGAAACGATCCTCGATTTAGAAAGAGAAGGCATAGAACCTATAGTATTTCATAGCGACGCAATTGCTGTGTTAATTCGTCATTCTGAGGGATCAACGGATGCAATAAAGAAGGAATAGTGCATCCGAAAAGAGATACTCACCTCCCAATAGAAGATCCTGCCATTGCCATAGAAACGTTCCTCGATTTAGGAAGAGAAATCATGGAGCCTATAGTATTTCATAGCGACGCAATGTCTGTATAATTCTCATTGTGAGGGATCGACGGATGCAATAAAGAAGGAATAGTGCATCCGAAAAGAAATACTCGCCTCCCAATATAAGATCCTGTCGTTGCCATAGAAACGTTCATCGATTTAGAAAGATAAGGCATAGAACCTATATTATTTCATAGCCACGCATTTTCTGAGTTAATTCGTCATTGTGAGTGTTCGACGGATGCAATAAAGAAGGAATAGTGCATCCGAAAAGAGATACTCGCCTCCCAATAGAAGTTCCTGTCGTTGCCATAGAAACGTTCCTCGATTTAGAAAGAGAAGGCATAGAACGTATAGTATATCATAGCGACGCAATTCCTGTGTTAATTCGTCATTGTGAGGGATCGACGGATGCAATAATGATGGAATAGTGCATCCGAAAAGAGATACTCGCCTCCCAATAGAAGATCATGTCGTTGCCATAGAAACGTTCCTATAATTAGAAAGAAAAGGCGTAGAACGTATAGCATTTCATTGCGACGCAATTTCTGTGTTAATTCGTCATTGTGAGGCATCGACGGATGCAGTAAAAAAGGAGTAGTGCAACCGAAAAGAGATACTCACCTCCAAACACAAGATCCTGTCGTTACCATGGAAAAGTTCCTCGATATAGAAAGAGAAGGCATAGAACATATAGTGTTTCAGGGCAACGCAATTTCTGTGTCAATTCGTCATTGTGGGGGATCGACAGATGCAATAAAGAAGGATTAGTACATCCGAAAAGAGATACTCGACTCCCAATAGAAGTTCCTGTCGTTGCCATAGAAACGTTCCTCGATTTAGAAAGAGAAGGCATAGAACGTATAGTATATCATAGCGACGCAATTCCTGTGTTAATTCGTCATTGTGAGGGATCGACGGATGCAATAATGATGGAATAGTGCATCCGAAAAGAGATACTCGCCTCCCAATAGAAGATCATGTCGTTGCCATAGAAACGTTCCTCGATTTAGAAAGAGAAGGTATAGAACCCATAGTATTTCATAGCGACGCAATTTCTGTGTTAATTAATCATTGTGAAGGATCGACGGATGCAATAAAGAAGGAATAGTGCATCCGAAAAGAGACACTCGCCTCCCAATAGAAGAGCCTGTCGTTGCCATAGAAACGTTCCTCGATCTAGAAAGAGAAGGCATAGAACCTATAGTATTTAATAGCGACGCAATTTCTGTGTTAATTCGTCATTGTGATGGATCGACGAATGCAATAAAGAAAAAGAAGTGCATCCGAAAAGAGATACTCACCTCCCAATAGAAGATCCTGTCGTTGCCATAGAAACGTTCCTGGATTTAGTAAGAGAGGGCATAGCGATACAATTTATGTGTTAATTCGTCATTGTGAGGGATCGACGGATGCAATAAAGGAGGAATAGTGCATCCGAAAAGAGATACTCGCCTCCCAGTAGAAGATCTTGTCGTTGCCATTGAAACGTTCCTCGAGTTAGGTAGAGAAAGGCATGGAACCTATAGTATTTCATAGCGACGCAATTTCTGTGTTAATTCGTCATTGTGAGGGATCGACGGATGCAATTAAGTAGCAATAGTGCTTCCGAAAAGAGATACTTTACTCCCAATAGAATTTCCTGTCGTTGCCATAGAAACGTTCCTCGATTTAGGAAGAGAAGGCATAGAACGTATAGTATTTCATAGCGACGCAATTCCTGTGTTAATTCGTCATTGTGGGGGATCGACGGATGCAATAAAGAAGGAATAGTACATCCGAAAAGAGATACTCGCCTCCCAATGTAAGATCCTGTCGTTGCCATAGAAACGTTACTCGATTTAGAAAGAGAAGGCATAGAGCCTATAGTTTTTCATAGCGTCGCTATGTCTGTACAATTCGTCATTGTGAGGGATCGACAGATGCAATAAAGAAGGAAAAGTGCATCCGAAAAGAGATACTCGACTCCCAATAGAAGATCCTGTCTTTGCCATAGAAACGTTCCTCGATTTAGGAAGAGAAGGCATAGAACGTATAGTATTCCATATCGACGCAATTCCTGTGTTAATTCGTCATTGTGAGGGATCGACGGATGCAATAAAGAAGGAATAGTACATCCGAAAAGAGATACTCGCCTCCCAATGTAAGATCCTCTCGTTACCATAGAAACGTTACTCGATTTAGAAAGAGAAGGCATAGAGCCTATAGTATTTCATAGCGACGCAATGTCTGTATAATTTGTCATTCTGAGGGATCAACGGATGCAATAAAGAAGGAGTAGTGCATCTGTAAAGAGATACTCGCTTCCCAATATAAGATCCTGTCGTTGCCATAGAAATGATACTCGATTTAGAAAGAGAAGTCATGGAGCCTATAGTATTTCATAGCGACGCAATGTCTGTATAATTCGTCATTGTGAGGGACCGACGGATGCAATAAAGGAGGAATAGTGCATCCGAAAAGAGATACTCGCCTCCCAGTAGAAGATATTGTCGTTGCCATTGAAACGTTCCTCGAGTTAGGTAGAGAAAGGCATGGAACCTATAGTATTTCATAGCGACGCAATTTCTGTGTTAATTCGTCATTGTGAGGGATCGACGGATGCAATTAAGTAGCAATAGTGCTTCCGAAAAGAGATACTTTACTCCCAATAGAAATTCCTGTCGTTGCCATAGAAACGTTCCTCGATTTAGGAAGAGAAGGCATAGAACGTATAGTATTTCATAGCGATGCAATTCCTGTGTTAATTCGTCATTGTGAGGGATCGACGGATGCAATAAAGAAGGAATAGTACATCCGAAAAGAGATACTCGCCTCCCAATGTAAGATCCTGTCGTTGCCATAGAAACGTTACTCGATTTAGAAAGAGAAGGCATAGAGCCTATAGTTTTTCATAGCGTCGCTATGTCTGTACAATTCGTCATTGTGAGGGATCGACAGATGCAATAAAGAAGGAATAGTGCATCCGAAAAGAGATACTCGACTCCCAATAGAAGATCCTGTCTTTGCCATAGAAACGTTCCTCGATTTAGGAAGAGAAGGCATAGAACGTATAGTATTCCATATCGACGCAATTCCTGTGTTAATTCGTCATTGTGAGGGATCGACGGATGCAATAAAGAAGGAATAGTACATCCGAAAAGAGATACTCGCCTCCCAATGTAAGATCCTCTCGTTGCCATAGAAACGTTACTCGATTTAGAAAGAGAAGGCATAGAGCCTATAGTATTTCATAGCGACGCAATGTCTGTATAATTTTTCATTCTGAGGGATCAACGGATGCAATAAAGAAGGAGTAGTGCATCTGTAAAGAGATACTCGCTTCCCAATATAAGATCCTGTCGTTGCCATAGAAATGATACTCGATTTAGAAAGAGAAGTCATGGAGCCTATAGTATTTCATAGCGACGCAATGTCTGTATAATTCGTCATTGTGAGGGACCGACGGATGCAATAAAGGAGGAATAGTGCATCCGAAAAGAGATACTCGCCTCCCAGTAGAAGATATTGTCGTTGCCATTGAAACGTTCCTCGAGTTAGGTAGAGAAAGGCATGGTACCTATAGTATTTCATAGCGACGCAATTTCTGTGTTAATTCGTCATTGTGAGTGATCGACGGATGCAATAAAGACGGAATAGTGCATCCGAAAAGAGATACTCGCCTCCCAATAGGAGATCCTTCGTTGCCATAGAAACGTTCGTATAATTAGAAAGAACGTATAGCATTTCATTGCGACGCAATTTCTGTGTTAATTCGTCATTGTGAGGGATCGACGGATGCAATAAAGAAGGAGTATTGCAACCGAAAAGAGATACTCACCTCCAAACTCAAGATCCTGTAGTTACCATGGAAACGTTCCTTGATATAGAAAGAGAAGGCATAGAACATGTAGTGTTTCAGGGGAACGCAATTTCTGTGTCAATTCGTCATTGTGAGGGATCGACAGATGCAATAAAGAAGGATTAGTACATCCGAAAAGAGATACTCGCCTCCCAATAAATGAACCTGTCGTTGCCATAGAAACGTTCCTCGATTTGGAAAGAGAAAGCATAGAACTTATAGTATTTCATAGCGACGCAATTTCTGTATTAATTCGTCATTGTGAGGGATCGACGGATGCAATAAAGAAGGAATAGTGCATCCGAAAGGAGATACTTGCCTCCCAATAGAAGATCCTGTCGTTGCCATAGAAACGATCCTCGATTTAGAAAGAGTAGGCATAGAACCTATAGTATTTCCTAGCGACGCAATTTCTGTGTTAATTTGTCATTCTGAGTGATCGACGGATGCAGTAAAGAAGGAGTAGTGCATCCGAAAAGAGATACCCACCTCCCAATAGAAGATCCTGTCGTTGCCATAGAAACGTTATTCGATTTAGTAAGAGAGGGCATAGAACCTATAGTACTTCATAGCGATGCAATTTATATGTTAATTCGTCATTGTGAGGGATCGACAGATGCAATAATGAAGGAATAGAGCATCCGAAAAGAGATTCTCGCCTCTCAGTAGAAGTTCCTGTCGTTGCCATAGAAACGTTCCTCGATTTAGGTAGAGAAAGGCATGGAACCTATAGTATTTCATAGCGATGCAATTTCTGTGTTAATTCGTCATTGTGAGGGATCGACGGATGCAATAAAGTAGGAATAGTGCTTCCGAAAAGAGATACTTGACTCCCAATAGTAGTTCCTGTCGTTGCCATAGAAACGTTCCTCGATTTAGGAAGAGAAGGCATAGAACGTATAGTATTTCATAGCGACGCAATTCCTGTGTTAATTCGTCACTGTGAGGGATCGACGGATGCAATAAAGAGGAATAGTGCATACGAAAAGAGATACTCGCCTCCCAATATAAGATCCTGTCGTTGCCATAGAAACGTTACTCGATTTAGAAAGAGAAGGCATAGAGCCTATAGTATTTCATAGCAACGCAATGTCTGTATAATTCGTCATTGTGAGGGATCGACAGATGCAATAAAGAAGGAATAGTGCATCCGAAAAGAGATACTCGACTCCCAATAGAAGATCCTGTCTTTGCCATAGAAACGTTCCTCGATTTAGATAGAGAAGGCATAGAACGTATAGTATTCCATAGCGACGCAATTCCTGTGTTAATTCGTCATTGTGAGGGATCGACGGATGCAATAAAGAAGGAGAAGTGCATCCGAAAAGAGATACTCACCTCCCAATAGAAGATCCTGTCGTTGCCATAGAAACGTTCCTGGATTTAGTAAGAGAGGGCATAGCGATACAATTAATGTGTTAACTAGTCATTGTGAGCGATCGACGGATGCAATAAAGGAGGAATAGTGCATCCGAATAGAGATACTCGCCTCCCAGTAGAAGATCCCGTCGTTGCCATAGAAACGTTCCCGGATTTGGTAAGAGAAAGGCATGGAACCTATAGTATTTCATAGCGACGCAATTTCTGTGTTAATTCGTCATTGTGAGGGATCGACGGATGCAATAAAGAAGGAATAGTGCATCCGAAAAGAGATACTCGACTCCCAATAGAAGATCCTGTCTTTGCCATAGAAACGTTCCTCGATTTAGATAGAGAAGGCATAGAACGTATAGTATTCCATAGCGACGCAATTCCTGTGTTAATTCGTCATTGTGAGGGATCGACGGATGCAATAAAGAAGGAGAAGTGCATCCGAAAAGAGATACTCACCTCCCAATAGAAGATCCTGTCGTTGCCATAGAAACGTTCCTGGATTTAGTAAGAGAGGGCATAGCGATACAATTAATGTGTTAATTAGTCATTGTGAGCGATCGACGGATGCAATAAAGGAGGAATAGTGCATCCGAATAGAGATACTCGCCTCCCAGTAGAAGATCCCGTCGTTGCCATAGAAACGTTCCCGGATTTGGGTAGAGAAAGGCATGGAACCTATAGTATTTCATAGCGACGCAATTTCTGTGTTAATTCGTCATTGTGAGGGATCGACGGATGCAATAAAGTAGGATTAGTGCTTCCGAAAAGAGCTACTTGACTGCCAATAGAAGTTCCTGTCGTTGCCATAGAAACGTTCCTCGATTTAGGAAGAGAAGGCATAGAACGTATAGTATTTCATAGCGACGCAATTTCTGTGTTAATTCGTCATTGTGAGGGATCGACGGATGCAATAAAGAAGGAATGGTGCATCCGAAATAAGATACTCGCCTCCCAATAGAAGATCCTGTCGTTGCCTTAGAAACGATCCTCGATTTAGAAAGAGAAGGCATAGAACCTAGAGTATTTCATAGCGACGCAATTGCTGTGTTAATTCGTCATTCTGAGTGATCGACGGATGCAATAAAGAAGGAATAGTGCATCCGAAAAGAGATACTCGCCTCCCAATAGGAGATCCTTCGTTGCCATAGAAACGTTCTTATAATTAGAAAGAAAATGCGTAGAACTTATAGCATGTCATTGCGACGCAATTTCTGTGTTAATTCGTCATTGTGAGGCATCGACGGATGCAATAAAGAAGGAGTAGTGCAACCGAAAAGAGATACTCACCTCCAAACACCATAATCTGTCGTTACCATGGAAACGTTCCTCGATATAGAAAGAGTAGGCATAGAACATATAGTGTTTCAGGGCAACGCAATTTCTGTGTCAATTCGTCATAGTGAGGGATCGACAGATGCAATAAAGAAGGATTAGTACATCCGAAAAGAGATACTCGCCTCCGAATAAATGATCCTGTCGTTGCCATAGAAACGTTCCTCGTTTTGGAAAGAGAAGGCATAGAACTTATAGTATTTCATAGCGACGCAATTTCTGTATAAATTCGTCATTGTGAGGGATCGACGGATGCAATAAAGAAGGAATAGTACATCCGAAAAGAGATATTTGCCTCCCAATCTAAGATCCTCTCGTTGCCATAGAAACGTTACTCGATTTAGAAAGAGAAGGCATAGTGCCTATGGTATTTCATAGCGACGCAATGTCTGTATAATTCGTCATTGTGAGGGATCAACGGATGCAATAAAGAAGGAATAGTGAATCCGAAAAGAGATACTCGCCTCCCAATATAAGATCCTGTCGTTGCCATAAAAACGTTACTCGATTAAGAAAGAAATGGCATAGAGCCTATAGTATTTCATAGCGACGCAATGTCTGTATAATTCGTCATTGTGAGGGATCGACAGATGCAATAAAGGAGGAATAGTGGATCCGAAAAGAGTTACTCGACTCCCAATAGAAGATCCTGTCTTTGCCATTGAAACGTTCCTCGATTTAGGAAGAGAAGGCATAGAACGTATAGTATTCCATAGCGACGCAATTCCTGTGTTAATTCGTCATTGTGAGGGATCGACGGATGCAATAAAGAAGGAATAGTACATCCGAAAAGAGATACTCGAGTCCCAATGTAAGATCCTCTCGTTGCCATAGAAACGTTACTCGATTTAGAAAGAGAAGGCATAGAGCCTATAGTATTTCATAGCGACGCAATGTCTGTATAATTCGTCATTGTGAGGGATCGACGGATGCAATAAAGAAGGAATAGTGCATCCGAAAAGAGATACTCGCCTCCCAATATAAGATCCTGTCGTTGCCATAGAAACGTTCATCGATTTAGAAAGATAAGGGATAGAACCTATATTATTTCATAGCCACGCATTTTCTGTGTTAATTCGTCATTGTGAGTGATCGACGGATGCAATAAAGAAGGAATAGTGCATCCGAAAAGAGATACTCGCCTCCCAATAGGAGATCCTTCGTTGCCATAGAAACGTTCCTATAATTAGAAAGAAAAGGCGTAGAACGTATAGCATTTCATTGCGACGCAATTTCTGTTTTAATTCGCCATTGTGAGGCATCGACGGATGCAATAAAGAAGGAGTAGTGCAACCGAAAAGAGATACTCACCTCCAAACACAAGATCCTGTCGTTACCATGGAAACGTTCCTCGATATAGAAAGAGAAGGCATAGAACATATAGTGTTTCAGGGCAACGCAATTTCTGTGTCAATTCGTCATTGTGAGGGATCGACAGATGCAATAAAGAAGGATTAGTACATCCGAAAAGAGATACTCGCCTCCCAATAAATGATCCTGTCGTTGCCATAGAAACGTTCCTGGATTTAGTAAGAGAGGGCATAGCGATACAATTAATGTGTTAATTAGTCATTGTGAGCGATCGACGGATGCAATAAAGGAGGAATAGTGCATCCGAATAGAGATACTCGCCTCCCAGTAGAAGATCCCGTCGTTGCCATAGAAACGTTCCCGGATTTGGGTAGAGAAAGGCATGGAACCTATAGTATTTCATAGCGACGCAATTTCTGTGTTAATTCGTCATTGTGAGGGATCGACGGATGCAATAAAGTAGGATTAGTGCTTCCGAAAAGAGCTACTTGACTCCCAATAGAAGTTCCTGTCGTTGCCATAGAAACGTTCCTCGATTTAGGAAGAGAAGGCATAGAACGTATAGTATTTCATAGCGACGCAATTCCTGTGTTAATTCGTCATTGTGAGGGATCGACGGATGCAATAAAGAAGGAATGGTGCATCCGAAATAAGATACTCGCCTCCCAATACAAGCTCCTGTCGTTGCCAAAGAAACGTTCCTCGATTTAGAACGAGAAGGCATAGAGCCTATAATATTTCAAAGCGACGCAATTTCTGTGTTAATTCGTCATTGTGAGGAATCGACGAATGCAATAATGAAGGAATAGTGCATCCGAAAAGAGAAACTAGCCTCCCAATATAAGATCCTGTCGTTGCCATAGAAACGTTCCTCGATTTAGAAAGAGAAGGCTAAGAACCTATAGTATTTCATAGCGACGCAATTTCTGTGCTAATTCCATATTGTGAGGGGTCGACAGACGCAGTAAAAAAGGAATAGTGTATCCGAAAGGAGATACTCGCTTCGCAATAGGAGATCCTTTCGTTGCCATAGAAACGTTCCTAAAATGAGAAAGAAAAGGCGTAGAACCTATAGTATTTCATAGCGGCGCAATTTACGAGTTAATTCGTCAATGTGAATGATGGAGGGATACAAGAAAGAAAGAACAGTGTATTTGGAAAGAGATACTCGCCTCCCATTATAAGATCCTGTCGTTGCCATAGAAACGTTCCTCGATTTTTAAAGAGAAGGCATAGAACCTTTAGTATTTCATGGCCACGCAATTTCTGTGTTAATTCCATGTTGTGAGGGATCGACAGATGCAATAAAGAAGGAATAGTGCATCCGAAAAGAGATACTCGCCTCCCAATAGAAGATCCTGTTGTTGCCATAGAAACGGTTCTCGATTTAGAAAGAGAAGGCATAGAACCTATAGTATTTCATAGCGACGCAATTTCTGTATTAATTCGTCAATGTGGGTGTTGGAGGGATGCAATAAAGAAGGAATAGTGCATCCGAAAAGCGATACTCGCCTCCCAATAGAAGATCCGGACGTTGCCATAGAAACGTTCCTCGAATTAGAAAGCGAAGGTATAGAACCTACAGTATTTCATTGCGACGCAATTTCTGTGTTAATTCGTCATTGTGAGGGATCGACGGATTCAATAAAGAAGGAATAGTGCATCCGAAAAGAGATAATCGCCTCCCAATTGAAGATCCTGTCGTTGCCATAGAAACGTTCCTCGATTTAGAAAGAGAAGGCATAGAACCTATAGTATATCATTGCGACGCAATTTCTGTGTTAATTCGTAATTGTGAGGGATCGACGGATGCAATAAAGAAGGAATAGTGCATCACAGAAGATATACTCGCCTCCCAATATAAGAACCGGTCGTTGCCATAGAAACGTACCTCAATTTAGAAAGTTAAGTCATAGAACCTATAGTATT
The DNA here is from genome assembly GCF_023864275.1 of Schistocerca cancellata. Lineage (NCBI taxonomy): Eukaryota > Metazoa > Arthropoda > Insecta > Orthoptera > Acrididae > Schistocerca > Schistocerca cancellata. The sequence continues at coordinate 612,389,821 of NC_064632.1, forward strand.
TCATAGCAACGCAATTTCTGGGTTAATTCATCATTGTAAGGGATCGACGGATGCAATAAGGAAGGAATAGTGGATCCGAAAAGAGATACTCGCCTCCCAATAGAAGAACCTGTCGTTGCCATAGAAACGTTCCTCGATTTAGGAAGAGAAAGCATAGAACCTATAGTATTTCATAGCGACGCAATTTCTGTGTTAATTACTAATTGTGAGGAATCGACGGATGCAATAAAGAAGGAATAGTGCATCCCAGAAGATATACTCGCCTCCCAATATAAGAACAGGTCGTTGCCATAGAAACGTTCCGCAATTTAGAAAGATAAGGCATAGAACCTATAGTATTTCATAGTAACGCAATTTCTGTGTTAATTCATCATTGTAAGGGATCGACGGATGCAATAAGGAAGGAATAGTGGATCCGAAAAGAGATACTCGCCTGCCAATAGAAGAACCTGTCGTTGCCATAGAAACGTTCCTCGATTTAGGATGAGAAAGACTAGAACCTATAGTATTTCATAGCGACGCAATTTCTGTGTTAATTACTAATTGTGAGTGATCGACGGATCCAATAAAAGATGAATAGTGCATCCGAAAAGAGATACTCGCCTTCCAATGTAAGATCCTGTCGTTGCCATAGAAACGTTCCTCGATTTAGAAAGAGAAGGCATAGAGTCCATAGTATTTCATAGTGACGCAATTTCTGTGGTAACTCGTCATTGTGAGGGATCGACGGATGCAATAAAGAAGGAATAGTGCATTCGAAAAGGGATACTCACCTCCCAATAGAAAATCCTGTCGTTGCCATAGAAACGTTCCGCGATTTAGAAAGAGAAGTCATAGAACCTGTAGTATATCATAGCGACGCAATTTATGTATTAATTCGTCATTGTTAGGGATCGACGGATGCAATAAAGGAGGGATAGTGCATCCGAAAAGAGATACTCGCCTCCCAATATAAGATCCTGTCGTTGCCATAGAAATGTTCCTAGATTTAGAAAGATAAGGCATAGAACCTACAGTATTTCATAGCCACGCATTTTGTGTTAATTCGTCGTTGTGAGGGATCGACGGACGCAATAAAGAAGGAATAGTACATCCGAAAAGAGATACTCGCCTCCCAATAGAATGTCCTGTCGGTGCCATAGAAACGTTTCCTATATAGAAAGAGAAGGCATAGAACCTATAGTATTTCATAGCGACGCAATTTCTGTGCTAATTCCATATTGTGAGGGGTCGACAGACGCAGTAAAAAAGGAATAGTGTATCCGAAAGGAGATACTCGCTTCGCAATAGGAGATCCTTTCGTTGCCATAGAAACGTTACTCGATTTAGAAAGAGAAGGCATACAATCTACAGTATTTCATAGCGACGCAATGTCTGTGTAATTCGTCATTGAGAGGGATCGACAGATGCAATAAAGGAGGAATAGTGCATCCGAAAAGAGATACTCGCCTCCCAACATAAGATCCTGTCCTTGCCATAGAAACGTTCCTCGATTTAGAAAGATAAGGCATAGAACCAATATTATTTCATAGCCACGCATTTTCTGTGTTAATTCGCCAATGTTGGGGATCGACGGATGCAATAAAGAAGGAATAGTGCATCCGAAAAGAAATACTCGACTCCCAATAGAAGATCCTGTCATTGCCATAGAATCGTTCCTCTATATAGAAAGAGAAGGCATAGAACCTATAGTATTTCATAGCGACGCAATTTATGAGTTAGTTCCATATTGTGAGCGATCGACAGACGCAATAAAGAAGGAATGGTGCATCCGAAAGGAGATACGCGCCTCCCAATAGAAGATCCTTTCGTTGCCATATGAACGTTCCTATAATTAGATAGAGAAAGCGAAAAACCTATAGTATTTCATAGCGACGCAATTTCTGTGTTGATTCGTCATTGTGAGGGATAGACGGATGCAATAAAGAAGGAGTAATGTATCCGAAAAGAGATACTCGCCTCCAAATATAAGACCCTGTCGTTACCATAGAAACGTTCCTCGATATAGAAAGAGCAGGCATAGAACCAATAGTAATTCATAGCGACGCAATTTCTGTGTCAATTCGTCATTGTGAGGGATCGACAGATGCAATGAAGAAGGAATAGTACATCCGAAAAGAGATACTCGCCTCCCAATATATGATCCTCTCGTTGCCATAGAAATGTTCCTCGATTTAGAAAGGGATGGAATAGAACCTATAGTATTTCATAGCGACGCCAATTTCTGTGTTAATTCGTCATTGTGATGGATCGACGGATGCAATAAAGAAGGAATTGGGCATCCGAAAAGAGATACTCGCCTAGCAATATAAGATCTAGTCGTTGCCATAGAAACGTTCCTTTATTTAGAAAAGGAAGGCATAGAGTCTTTAGTAGTTCATAGCGACGCAATTTCTGTATTAATTCGTCATTTTGAGGGATCGACAGATGCAATAAAGAAGGAATAGTACATCCGAAAAGAGATTATCGCCTCCCAATATAAGATCATGTCGTTGCCATAAAAACGTACCTCGATTTAGAAAGAGAAAGGCATGGAACCTATAGTATCTCATAGCGACGCAATTTATGTGTTAATTCGTCATTGTGAGGGATCGACGGATGCAATAAAGAAGGAATTGTGCATCCGAAAAGAGATACTAGCCTCCTAATAGAAGAACCTGTAGTTGCCATAGAAACGTTCCTCGATTTAGGAAGAGAAGGCATAGAACCTATAGTATTTCTTAGCGACGCAATTTCTGTGTTAATTCGTAATTGTGAGGGATCGACAGATGCAATAAGGAACTAATAGTGCATCCGAAAGGAGATACTCGCCTCCCAATATAAGATCCTGTCGTTGCCATAGAAACGTTCCTCGATTTAGAAAGATAAGGCATAGAACGTATAGTATTTCATTGCGACGGAATTTCTGTGTTAATTCGTCATTGTGAGTGATCGACGGATGCTATAAAGGAGGAATAGTGCATCCGAAAAGAGATACTCGCCTTTTAATATAAGATCCTGACGTTGACATAGAAACGTTCCTCGATTTAGAAAGAGAAGGCATAGAGTCTATAGTTTTTCATAGCAACGCAATTTCTGTGTTAATTCGTCATTGAGAAGGATCGATAAATGCAATAAAGAAGGAATAGTGCATCCGAAAAGAGATACTCACCTCCCAACAGAAGATCCTTTCGTTGCCATAGAAACGTTCCGCGATTTAGAAAGAGAAGTCATAGAACCTGTAGTATTTCATAGCGACGCAATTTATGTATTAATTCGTCATTGTTAGGGATCGACGGATGCAATAAAGGAGGAATAGTGCATCCGAAAAGAGATACTCGGCTGCCAATATAAGATCCTGTCGTTGCCATAGAAACGTTCGTCGATTTAGACAGAGAAGGCATAGGGTCTATAGTATTTCATAGCGACGCAATTCCTGTGTTAACTCGTCATTGTGAGGGATCGACGGATGCAATAAAGAAGGAATAGTGCATTCGAAAGGAGATACTCGCCTCCCAATATAAGATTTTGTCGTTGCCATAGAAACGTTCCTCGATTTAGAAAGAGCAGGCATAGAACGTATAGTATTTGATGGCGACGCAATTTCTGTGTTAATTCGTCATTGTGAGTGATCGACGGATGCAATAAAGAAGGAATAGTGCATCCGAAAGGAGATACTCGCCTTCCAATATAAGATCCTGTCGTTGCCATAGGAACGTTCGTCGATTTAGAAAGAGAAGGCATAGGGTCTATAGTATTTCATAGCGACGCAATTCCTGTGTTAACTCGTCATTGTGATTGATCGACGGATGCAATAAATTAGAATAGTGCATCTGAAAAGAGATACTCACCTCCCAATGGAAGATCCTATCGCTGCCATAGAAACGTTCCGCGATTTAGAAAGAGAAGTCATAGAACCTGTAGTATTTCATAGCGACGCAATTTATGTATTAATTCGTCATTGTTAGGGATCGACGAATGCAATAAAGGAGGAATATTGCATCCGAAAAGAGATACTCGCCTGCCAATAGAAGATCCTATCGCTGCAATACAGACTTTCCTCGATTTAGAAAGAGAAGGCATAGATCCTATAGTATTTCATAGCGACGCAATTTCTGTGTTAATTCGTCTGTGTGAGGGATCGACGGATGCAATAAAGTAGGAGTAGTGCATCCGAAAAGAGATACTCGCCTCCCAATATAAGATCCTGTCGTTGCCATCGAAACGTTCTTCGATATAGAAAGAGAAGGCATAGAACATATAGTATTTCATATAGACAAAATTTCTGTGTTAATTCGTCATTGTGAGGGATCGACGGATGCAATAAAGAAGAAATAGTGCATCCGAAAAGAGATACTCGCCTCCCAATATAAGATCCTGTCGTTGCCATAGAATCGTTTCTCGATTTAGAAAGAGAAGGCATAGAACCTATAGTATTTCATAGCGACGCAATGTCTGTGTAATTCGTCATTGTGAGGGATCGACAGATGCAATAAAGGAGGAGTAGTGCATCCGAAAAGAGATACTCGCCTCCCAATTTAAGATCGTCTCGTTGCCATAGAAACGTTCCTCGATTTAGAAAGATAAGGCATAGAACCTATAGTATTTCATAGCCACGCATTTTCCTTGTTAATTCGTCATTGTTGTGGATCGACGGATGCAATAGAGAAGGAATAGTGCATCCGAAAAGCGATACTCGCCACCCAATAGAAGAACCTGTCATTGCCAGAGAATCGTTCCTCTATATAGAAATAGAAGGCTTAGAACCTATAGTATTTCATAGCGACGCAATTTTTGTGTTAATTCGTAATTGTGAGGGATCGACGGATGCAATAAAGAAGGAATAGTGCACCCGAAAAGAGATACTCGCCTCCCACTATAAGATACTGTCGTTGCCATAGAAACGTTCCTCGATTTAGGAAGAGAATGTTAAGAACTTATAGTATTTCATAGCGACGCAATTTATGTGTTAATTCCTCATTGTGAGGGATCGATGGATGCTATAAAGAATGAATAGCGCTTCCGAAAAGAGATACTTGCCTCCCCATAAAAGATCCTGTCGTTTCCATAGAAACTTTCATCGATTTAGAAAGAGAGGGCATAGAATCTATAGTATTTCATAGCGACGCAATTTCTGTGTTAATTCGTCATTGTGAAGGATCGACGGATGCAATAAAGATGGAATGGGGCATCCGAAAAGAGACACTCGACTCCCAATAGAAGATCCTGTCGTTGCCATAGAACCGTTCCTCGATTTAGAAAGAAAAGGCATAGAACCTATATTACTTCATTGCAACGCAATTTCTGTGTTAATTCGTCATTGTGAGGAATCGATGGATGCAATAAAGAAGGAATACTGCATCCGAAAAGAGATACTCGCTTCCCAATATAAGATCCTGTCGTTGCCATAGAAACGTTCCTCGATTAAGAAAGAGAAGGCATAGAATCTACAGTATTTCATAACGACGCAATTTCTGTGTTAATTCGTCATTGTGAGGGATCGACGGATAGAAAAAGAAGGAATAGTGCACCCGAAAAGAGATACTCGCCTCCCAATAGAAGATCCTGACGTCGCCATAGAAACGTTCCTCGATTTAGGAAGAAAAGATTTGGAACCTATAGTATTTCATAGCGACGCAATTTCTGTGTTAATTCGTCATTGTGAGGGATCGACAGATGCAATAAAGAAGGAATTGTGCATCTTAAAGGAGTTACTCGTCTCCCAAACAAGATCCTGTCGTTGCCATAGAAACGTTCCTCGATTTAGAAGGAGAGGGCATAGAAACTATAGTATTTCACAGCGACGCAATTTCTGTGTTAATTCGTCAGTGTGAGGGATCGACGGATGCAATAAAGAAGGAATAGTGCAATCGAAAAGAGATACTCGCCTCCCAACAGAAGATCCTGTCGTTGCCATAGAAACTTTCCTCGATTTAGAAAGATAAGGCATAGAACCAATATTATTTCATAGCAACGCAATTTCTGGGTTAATTCATCATTGTAAGGGATCGACGGATGCAATAAGGAAGGAATAGTGGATCCGAAAAGAGATACTCGCCTCCCAATAGAAGAACCTGTCGTTGCCATAGAAACGTTCCTCGATTTAGGAAGAGAAAGCATAGAACCTATAGTATTTCATAGCGACGCAATTTCTGTGTTAATTACTAATTGTGAGGAATCGACGGATGCAATAAAGAAGGAATAGTGCATCCCAGAAGATATACTCGCCTCCCAATATAAGAACAGGTCGTTGCCATAGAAACGTTCCGCAATTTAGAAAGATAAGGCATAGAACCTATAGTATTTCATAGTAACGCAATTTCTGTGTTAATTCATCATTGTAAGGGATCGACGGATGCAATAAGGAAGGAATAGTGGATCCGAAAAGAGATACTCGCCTGCCAATAGAAGAACCTGTCGTTGCCATAGAAACGTTCCTCGATTTAGGATGAGAAAGACTAGAACCTATAGTATTTCATAGCGACGCAATTTCTGTGTTAATTACTAATTGTGAGTGATCGACGGATCCAATAAAAGAGGAATAAAGCATCCGAAAAGAGATACTCGCCTTCCAATGTAAGATCCTGTCGTTGCCATAGAAACGTTCCTCGATTTAGAAAGAGAAGGCATAGAGTCCATAGTATTTCATAGTGACGCAATTTCTGTGGTAACTCGTCATTGTGAGGGATCGACGGATGCAATAAAGAAGGAATAGTGCATTCGAAAAGGGATACTCACCTCCCAATAGAAAAGCCTGTCGTTGCCATAGAAACGTTCCGCGATTTAGAAAGAGAAGTCATAGAACCTGTAGTATTTCATAGCGACGCAATTTATGTATTAATTCGTCATTGTTAGGGATCGACGGATGCAATAAAGGAGGGATAGTGCATCCGAAAAGAGATACTCGCCTCCCAATATAAGATCCTTTCGTTGCCATAGAAACGTTCCTAGATTTAGAAATATAAGGCATAGAACCTATAGTATTTCATAGCCACGCATTTTGTGTTAATTCGTCGTTGTGAGGGATCGACGGACGCAATAAAGAAGGAATAGTACATCCGAAAAGAGATACTCGCCTCCCAATAGAATGTCCTGTCGGTGCCATAGAAACGTTTCCTATATAGAAAGAGAAGGCATAGAACCTATAGTATTTCATAGCGACGCAATTTCTGTGCTAATTCCATATTGTGAGGGGTCGACAGACGCAGTAAAAAAGGAATAGTGTATCCGAAAGGAGATACTCGCTTCGCAATAGGAGATCCTTTCGTTGCCATAGAAACGTTACTCGATTTAGAAAGAGAAGGCATACAATCTACAGTATTTCATAGCGACGCAATGTCTGTGTAATTCGTCATTGAGAGGGATCGACAGATGCAATAAAGGAGGAATAGTGCATCCGAAAAGAGATACTCGCCTCCCAACATAAGATCCTGTCCTTGCCATAGAAACGTTCCTCGATTTAGAAAGATAAGGCATAGAACCAATATTATTTCATAGCCACGCATTTTCTGTGTTAATTCGCCAATGTTGGGGATCGACGGATGCAATAAAGAAGGAATAGTGCATCCGAAAAGAAATACTCGACTCCCAATAGAAGATCCTGTCATTGCCATAGAATCGTTCCTCTATATAGAAAGAGAAGGCATAGAACCTATAGTATTTCATAGCGACGCAATTTATGAGTTAGTTCCATATTGTGAGCGATCGACAGACGCAATAAAGAAGGAATGGTGCATCCGAAAGGAGATACGCGCCTCCCAATAGAAGATCCTTTCGTTGCCATATGAACGTTCCTATAATTAGATAGAGAAAGCGAAAAACCTATAGTATTTCATAGCGACGCAATTTCTGTGTTGATTCGTCATTGTGAGGGATAGACGGATGCAATAAAGAAGGAGTAATGTATCCGAAAAGAGATACTCGCCTCCAAATATAAGACCCTGTCGTTACCATAGAAACGTTCCTCGATATAGAAAGAGCAGGCATAGAACCAATAGTATTTCATAGCGACGCAATTTCTGTGTTAATTCGTAATTGTGAGGGATCAACGGATGCAATAAAGAAGGAATAGTGAATCCGAAAAGATATACTCGCCTCCTAATATAAGATCCTGTCGTTTCCATAGAAACTTTCATCGATTTAGAAAGAGAGGGCATAGAATCTATAGTATTTCATAGCGACGCAATTTCTGTGTTAATTCGTCATTGTGAAGGATCGACGGATGCAATAAAGATGGAATGGGGCATCCGAAAAGAGACACTCGACTCCCAATAGAAGATCCTGTCGTTGCCATAGAACCGTTCCTCGATTTAGAAAGAAAAGGCATAGAACCTATATTACTTCATTGCAACGCAATTTCTGTGTTAATTCGTCATTGTGAGGAATCGATGGATGCAATAAAGAAGGAATACTGCATCCGAAAAGAGATACTCGCTTCCCAATATAAGATCCTGTCGTTGCCATAGAAACGTTCCTCGATTAAGAAAGAGAAGGCATAGAATCTACAGTATTTCATAACGACGCAATTTCTGTGTTAATTCGTCATTGTGAGGGATCGACGGATAGAAAAAGAAGGAATAGTGCACCCGAAAAGAGATACTCGCCTCCCAATAGAAGATCCTGACGTCGCCATAGAAACGTTCCTCGATTTAGGAAGAAAAGATTTGGAACCTATAGTATTTCATAGCGACGCAATTTCTGTGTTAATTCGTCATTGTGAGGGATCGACAGATGCAATAAAGAAGGAATTGTGCATCTTAAAGGAGTTACTCGTCTCCCAAACAAGATCCTGTCGTTGCCATAGAAACGTTCCTCGATTTAGAAGGAGAGGGCATAGAAACTATAGTATTTCACAGCGACGCAATTTCTGTGTTAATTCGTCAGTGTGAGGGATCGACGGATGCAATAAAGAAGGAATAGTGCAATCGAAAAGAGATACTCGCCTCCCAACAGAAGATCCTGTCGTTGCCATAGAAACTTTCCTCGATTTAGAAAGATAAGGCATAGAACCAATATTATTTCATAGCAACGCAATTTCTGGGTTAATTCATCATTGTAAGGGATCGACGGATGCAATAAGGAAGGAATAGTGGATCCGAAAAGAGATACTCGCCTCCCAATAGAAGAACCTGTCGTTGCCATAGAAACGTTCCTCGATTTAGGAAGAGAAAGCATAGAACCTATAGTATTTCATAGCGACGCAATTTCTGTGTTAATTACTAATTGTGAGGAATCGACGGATGCAATAAAGAAGGAATAGTGCATCCCAGAAGATATACTCGCCTCCCAATATAAGAACAGGTCGTTGCCATAGAAACGTTCCGCAATTTAGAAAGATAAGGCATAGAACCTATAGTATTTCATAGTAACGCAATTTCTGTGTTAATTCATCATTGTAAGGGATCGACGGATGCAATAAGGAAGGAATAGTGGATCCGAAAAGAGATACTCGCCTGCCAATAGAAGAACCTGTCGTTGCCATAGAAACGTTCCTCGATTTAGGATGAGAAAGACTAGAACCTATAGTATTTCATAGCGACGCAATTTCTGTGTTAATTACTAATTGTGAGTGATCGACGGATCCAATAAAAGAGGAATAGTGCATCCGAAAAGAGATACTCGCCTTCCAATGTAAGATCCTGTCGTTGCCATAGAAACGTTCCTCGATTTAGAAAGAGAAGGCATAGAGTCCATAGTATTTCATAGTGACGCAATTTCTGTGGTAACTCGTCATTGTGAGGGATCGACGGATGCAATAAAGAAGGAATAGTGCATTCGAAAAGGGATACTCACCTCCCAATAGAAAAGCCTGTCGTTGCCATAGAAACGTTCCGCGATTTAGAAAGAGAAGTCATAGAACCTGTAGTATTTCATAGCGACGCAATTTATGTATTAATTCGTCATTGTTAGGGATCGACGGATGCAATAAAGGAGGGATAGTGCATCCGAAAAGAGATACTCGCCTCCCAATATAAGATCCTGTCGTTGCCATAGAAACGTTCCTAGATTTAGAAAGATAAGGCATAGAACCTATAGTATTTCATAGCCACGCATTTTGTGTTAATTCGTCGTTGTGAGGGATCGACGGACGCAATAAAGAAGGAATAGTACATCCGAAAAGAGATACTCGCCTCCCAATAGAATGTCCTGTCGGTGCCATAGAAACGTTTCCTATATAGAAAGAGAAGGCATAGAACCTATAGTATTTCATAGCGACGCAATTTCTGTGCTAATTCCATATTGTGAGGGGTCGACAGACGCAGTAAAAAAGGAATAGTGTATCCGAAAGGAGATACTCGCTTCGCAATAGGAGATCCTTTCGTTGCCATAGAAACGTTACTCGATTTAGAAAGAGAAGGCATACAATCTACAGTATTTCATAGCGACGCAATGTCTGTGTAATTCGTCATTGAGAGGGATCGACAGATGCAATAAAGGAGGAATAGTGCATCCGAAAAGAGATACTCGCCTCCCAACATAAGATCCTGTCCTTGCCATAGAAACGTTCCTCGATTTAGAAAGATAAGGCATAGAACCAATATTATTTCATAGCCACGCATTTTCTGTGTTAATTCGCCAATGTTGGGGATCGACGGATGCAATAAAGAAGGAATAGTGCATCCGAAAAGAAATACTCGACTCCCAATAGAAGATCCTGTCATTGCCATAGAATCGTTCCTCTATATAGAAAGAGAAGGCATAGAACCTATAGTATTTCATAGCGACGCAATTTATGAGTTAGTTCCATATTGTGAGCGATCGACAGACGCAATAAAGAAGGAATGGTGCATCCGAAAGGAGATACGCGCCTCCCAATAGAAGATCCTATCGTTGCCATATGAACGTTCCTATAATTAGATAGAGAAAGCGAAAAACCTATAGTATTTCATAGCGACGCAATTTCTGTGTTGATTCGTCATTGTGAGGGATAGACGGATGCAATAAAGAAGGAGTAATGTATCCGAAAAGAGATACTCGCCTCCAAATATAAGACCCTGTCGTTACCATAGAAACGTTCCTCGATATAGAAAGAGCAGGCATAGAACCAATAGTAATTCATAGCGACGCAATTTCTGTGTCAATTCGTCATTGTGAGGGATCGACAGATGCAATGAAGAAGGAATAGTACATCCGAAAAGAGATACTCGCCTCCCAATATATGATCCTCTCGTTGCCATAGAAATGTTCCTCGATTTAGAAAGGGATGGAATAGAACCTATAGTATTTCATAGCGACGCCAATTTCTGTGTTAATTCGTCATTGTGATGGATCGACGGATGCAATAAAGAAGGAATTGGGCATCCGAAAAGAGATACTCGCCTAGCAATATAAGATCTAGTCGTTGCCATAGAAACGTTCCTTTATTTAGAAAAGGAAGGCATAGAGTCTTTAGTAGTTCATAGCGACGCAATTTCTGTATTAATTCGTCATTTTGAGGGATCGACAGATGCAATAAAGAAGGAATAGTACATCCGAAAAGAGATTGTCGCCTCCCAATATAAGATCATGTCGTTGCCATAAAAACGTACCTCGATTTAGAAAGAGAAAGGCATGGAACCTATAGTATCTCATAGCGACGCAATTTATGTGTTAATTCGTCATTGTGAGGGATCGACGGATGCAATAAAGAAGGAATTGTGCATCCGAAAAGAGATACTAGCCTCCTAATAGAAGAACCTGTAGTTGCCATAGAAACGTTCCTCGATTTAGGAAGAGAAGGCATAGAACCTATAGTATTTCTTAGCGACGCAATTTCTGTGTTAATTCGTAATTGTGAGGGATCGACAGATGCAATAAGGAACTAATAGTGCATCCGAAAGGAGATACTCGCCTCCCAATATAAGATCCTGTCGTTGCCATAGAAACGTTCCTCGATTTAGAAAGATAAGGCATAGAACGTATAGTATTTCATTGCGACGGAATTTCTGTGTTAATTCGTCATTGTGAGTGATCGACGGATGCTATAAAGGAGGAATAGTGCATCCGAAAAGAGTTACTCGCCTTCCAATATAAGATCCTGACGTTGACATAGAAACGTTCCTCGATTTAGAAAGAGAAGGCATAGAGTCTATAGTTTTTCATAGCAACGCAATTTCTGTGTTAATTCGTCATTGAGAAGGATCGATAAATGCAATAAAGAAGGAATAGTGCATCCGAAAAGAGATACTCACCTCCCAACAGAAGATCCTTTCGTTGCCATAGAAACGTTCCGCGATTTAGAAAGAGAAGTCATAGAACCTGTAGTATTTCATAGCGACGCAATTTATGTATTAATTCGTCATTGTTAGGGATCGACGGATGCAATAAAGGAGGAATAGTGCATCCGAAAAGAGATACTCGGCTGCCAATATAAGATCCTGTCGTTGCCATAGAAACGTTCGTCGATTTAGACAGAGAAGGCATAGGGTCTATAGTATTTCATACCGACGCAATTCCTGTGTTAACTCGTCATTGTGAGGGATCGACGGATGCAATAAAGAAGGAATAGTGCATTCGAAAGGAGATACTCGCCTCCCAATACAAGATTTTGTCGTTGCCATAGAAACGTTCCTCGATTTAGAAAGATAAGGCATAGAACGTATAGTATTTGATGGCGACGCAATTTCTGTGTTAATTCGTCATTGTGAGTGATCGACGGATGCAATAAAGAAGGAATAGTGCATCCGAAAGGAGATACTCGCCTTCCAATATAAGATCCTGTCGTTGCCATAGAAACGTTCGTCGATTTAGAAAGAGAAGGCATAGGGTCTATAGTATTTCATAGCGACGCAATTCCTGTGTTAACTCGTCATTGTGATTGATCGACGGATGCAATAAATTAGAATAGTGCATCCGAAAAGAGATACTCACCTCCCAATGGAAGATCCTATCGCTGCCATAGAAACGTTCCGCGATTTAGAAAGAGAAGTCATAGAACCTGTAGTATTTCATATCGACGCAATTTATGTATTAATTCGTCATTGTTAGGGATCGACGAATGCAATAAAGGAGGAATATTGCATCCGAAAAGAGATACTCGCCTGCCAATAGAAGATCCTATCGCTGCAATACAGACTTTCCTCGATTTAGAAAGAGAAGGCATAGATCCTATAGTATTTCATAGCGACGCAATTTCTGTGTTAATTCGTCTGTGTGAGGGATCGACGGATGCAATAAAGTAGGAGTAGTGCATCCGAAAAGAGATACTCGCCTCCCAATATAAGATCCTGTCGTTGCCATCGAAACGTTCTTCGATATAGAAAGAGAAGGCATAGAACATATAGTATTTCATATAGACAAAATTTCTGTGTTAATTCGTCATTGTGAGGGATCGACGGATGCAAAAAGGAAAAATAGTGCATCCGAAAAGAGATACTCGCCTCCCAATATGAGATCCTGTCGTTGCCATAGAATCGTTTCTCGATTTAGAAAGAGAAGGCATAGAACCTATAGTATTTCATAGCGACGCAATGTCTGTGTAATTCGTCATTGTGAGGGATCGACAGATGCAATAAAGGAGGAGTAGTGCATCCGAAAAGAGATACTCGCCTCCCAATATAAGATCGTCTCGTTGCCATAGAAACGTTCCTCGATTTAGAAAGATAAGGCATAGAACCTATAGTATTTCATAGCCACGCATTTTCCTTGTTAATTCGTCATTGTTGTGGATCGACGGATGCAATAGAGAAGGAATAGTGCATCCGAAAAGCGATACTCGCCACCCAATAGAAGAACCTGTCATTGCCAGAGAATCGTTCCTCTATATAGAAATAGAAGGCTTAGAACCTATAGTATTTCATAGCGACGCAATTTTTGTGTTAATTCGTAATTGTGAGGGATCGACGGATGCAATAAAGAAGGAATAGTGCACCCGAAAAGAGATACTCGCCTCCCACTATAAGATACTGTCGTTGCCATAGAAACGTTCCTCGATTTAGGAAGAGAATGTTAAGAACTTATAGTATTTCATAGCGACGCAATTTATGTGTTAATTCCTCATTGTGAGGGATCGATGGATGCTATAAAGAATGAATAGCGCTTCCGAAAAGAGATACTTGCCTCCCCATAAAAGATCCTGTCGTTGCCATAGAAACGTTCCTCGATTTAGAAGGAGAAGGCATAGAACCTATAGTATTTCACGGCGACGCTATTTCTGTGTTAATTCGTAATTGTGAGGGATCAACGGATGCAATAAAGAAGGAATAGTGAATCCGAAAAGATATACTCGCCTCCTAATATAAGATCCTGTCGTTTCCATAGAAACTTTCATCGATTTAGAAAGAGAGGGCATAGAATCTATAGTATTTCATAGCGACGCAATTTCTGTGTTAATTCGTCATTGTGAAGGATCGACGGATGCAATAAAGATGGAATGGGGCATCCGAAAAGAGACACTCGAATCCCAATAGAAGATCCTGTCGTTGCCATAGAACCGTTCCTCGATTTAGAAAGAAAAGGCATAGAACCTATATTACTTCATTGCAACGCAATTTCTGTGTTAATTCGTCATTGTGAGGAATCGATGGATGCAATAAAGAAGGAATACTGCATCCGAAAAGAGATACTCGCTTCCCAATATAAGATCCTGTCGTTGCCATAGAAACGTTCCTCGATTAAGAAAGAGAAGGCATAGAATCTACAGTATTTCATAACGACGCAATTTCTGTGTTAATTCGTCATTGTGAGGGATCGACGGATAGAAAAAGAAGGAATAGTGCACCCGAAAAGAGATACTCGCCTCCCAATAGAAGAACCTGACGTCGCCATAGAAACGTTCCTCGATTTAGGAAGAAAAGATTTGGAACCTATAATATTTCATAGCGACGCAATTTCTGTGTTAATTCGTCATTGTGAGGGATCGACAGATGCAATAAAGAAGGAATTGTGCATCTTAAAGGAGTTACTCGTCTCCCAAACAAGATCCTGTCGTTGCCATAGAAACGTTCCTCGATTTAGAAGGAGAGGGCATAGAAACTATAGTATTTCACAGCGACGCAATTTCTGTGTTAATTCGTCAGTGTGAGGGATCGACGGATGCAATAAAAAAGGAATAGTGCAATCGAAAAGAGATACTCGCCTCCCAACAGAAGATCCTGTCGTTGCCATAGAAACTTTCCTCGATTTAGATAGAGAAGGCATAGAACCTATAGTATTTCAAAGCGACGCAATTTCTGTGTTAATTCTTCATTGTGAGGGATCGACGGATGCAATAAAGTAGGATTAGTGCTTCCGAAAAGAACTACTTGACTCCCAATAGAAGTTCCTGTCGTTGCCATAGAAACGTCCCTCGATTTAGGAAGAGAAGGCATAGAACGTATAGTATTTCATAGCGACGCAATTCCTGTGTTAATTCGTCATTGTGAGGGATCGACGGATGCAATAAAGAAGGAATGGTGCATCCGAAATAAGATACTCGCCTCCCAATAGAAGATCCTGTCGTTGCCTTAGAAACGATCCTCGATTTAGAAAGAGAAGGCATAGAACCTAGAGTATTTCATAGCGACGCAATTGCTGTGTTAATTCGTCATTCTGAGTGATCGACGGATGCAATTAAGAAGGAGTAGTGCATCCGAAAAGAGATACTCACCTCCCAATAGAAGATCCTGTCGTTGCCATAGAAACGTTATTCGATTTAATAAGAGAGGGCATAGAACCTATAGTACTTCATAGCGGTGCAATTTATGTGTTAATTCGTCATTGTGAGGGATCGACAGATGCAATAATGAAGGAATAGTGCATCCGAAAAGAGATACTCGCCTCCCAGTATAAGATCCTGTCGTTGCCATAGAAACGTTACTGGATTTAGAAAGAGAAGGCATAGAGCCTATAGTATTTCATAGCGACGCAATGTCTGTATAATTCGTCATTGTGAGGGATCGACAGATGCAATAAAGAAGGAATAGTGCATCCGAAAAGAGATACTCGACTCCCAATAGAAGATCCTGTCTTTGCCATAGAAACGTTCCTCGATTTAGGAAGAGAAGGCATAGAACGTATAGTATTCCATAGCGACGCAATTCCTGTGTTAATTCGTCATTGTGAGGGATCGACGGATGCAATAAAGAAGGAGAAGTGCATCCGAAAAGAGATACTCACCTCCCAATAGAAGATCCTGTCGTTGCCATAGAAACGTTCCTGGATTTAGTAAGAGAGGGCATAGCGATACAATTTATGTGTTAATTCGTCATTGTGAGGGATCGACGGATGCAATAAAGGAGGAATAGTGCATCCGAAAAGAGATACTCGCCTCCCAGTAGAAGATCCCGTCGTTGCCATAGAAATGTTCCTCGATTTAAGTAGAGAAAGGCATGGAACCTATAGTATTTCATAGCGACGCAATTTCTGTGTTAATTCGTCATTGTGAGGGATCGACGGATGCAATAAAGAAGGAGAAGTGCATCCGAAAAGAGATACTCACCTCCCAATAGAAGATCCTGTCGTTGCCATAGAAACGTTCCTGGATTTAGTAAGAGAGGGCATAGCGATACAATTTATGTGTTAATTCGTCATTGTGAGGGATCGACGGATGCAATAAAGGAGGAATAGTGCATCCGAAAAGAGATACTCGCCTCCCAGTAGAAGATCCCGTCGTTGCCATAGAAATGTTCCTCGATTTAAGTAGAGAAAGGCATGGAACCTATAGTATTTCATAGCGACGCAATTCCTGTGTTAATTCATCATTGTTAGGGATCGACGGATGCAATATAGAAGGAATAGTTCATCAAAAAAGAGACACTCGCCTCCCAATAGAAGAACCTGTCGTTGCCATAGAAACATTCCTCGATCTAAAAAGAGAAGGCATTGAACCTATAGTATTTAATAGCGACGCAATTTCTGTGTTAATTCGTCATTGTGATGGATCGACGAATGCAATAAAGAAGGAGAATTGCATCCGAAATAAGATTCTCGCCTCCCAATATAAGATCCTGTCGTTGCCATAGAAACGTTACTCGATTTAGAAAGAGAAGTCATGGAGCCTATAGTATTTCATAGCGACGCAATGTCTGTATAATTCGTCATTGTGAGGGATCGACGGATGCAATAAAGAAGGAATAGTGCATCCGAAAAGAGATACTCGCTTCCCAATATATGATCCTGTCGTTGCCATAGAAACGTTCATCGATTTACAAAGATAAGTCATAGAACCTATACTATTTCATAGCGACGCAATGTCTGTATAATTCGTCATTGTGAGGGATCGACAGATGCAATAAAG
Source organism: Schistocerca cancellata (assembly GCF_023864275.1). NCBI lineage: Eukaryota > Metazoa > Arthropoda > Insecta > Orthoptera > Acrididae > Schistocerca > Schistocerca cancellata. The sequence continues at coordinate 612,406,994 of NC_064632.1, forward strand.
AAGGAATAGTGCATCCGAAAAGAGATACTCGACTCCCAATAGAAGATCCTGTCTTTGCCATAGAAACGTTCCTCGATTTAGGAAGAGAAGGCATAGAACGTATTTTATTCCATATCGACGCAATTCCTAAGTTAATTCGTCATTGTGAGGGATCGACGGATGCAATAAAGAAGGAATAGTACATCCGAAAAGAGATACTCACTTCCCAATGTAAGATCCTCTCGTTGCCATAGAAACGTTACTCGTTTTAGAAAGAGAAGGCATAGAGCCCATAGTATTTCATAGCGACGCAATGTCTGTATAATTTGTCATTCTGAGGGATCATCGGATGCAATAAAGAAGGAATAGTGCATTCGAAAAGAGATACTCGATTCCCAATATAAGATCCTGTCGTTGCCATAGAAACGTTACTCGATTTAGAAAGAGAAGTCATGGAGCCTATAGTATTTCATAGCGACGCAATGTCTGTATAATTCGTCATTGTGAGGGATCGACGGATGCAATAAAGAAGGAATAGTGCATCCGAAAAGAGATACTCGCTTCCCAATATATGATCCTGTCGTTGCCATAGAAACGTTCATCGATTTACAAAGATAAGTCATAGAACCTATACTATTTCATAGCCACGCATTTTCTGTGTTAATTCGTCATTGTGAGTGATCGACGGATGCAATAAAGAAGGAATAGTGCATCCGAAAAGAGATACTCGCCTCCCAATAGGAGACCCTTCGTTGCCATAGAAACGTTCCTATAATTAGAAAGAAAATGCGTAGAACTTATAGCATGTCATTGCGACGCAATTTCTGTGTTAATTCGTCATTGTGAGGCATCGACGGATGCAATAAAGAAGGAGTAGTGCAACCGAAAAGAGATACTCACCTCCAAACACAAGAATCTGTCGTTACCATGGAAACGTTCCTCGATATAGAAAGAGAAGGCATAGAACCTATAGTATTTCATAGCGACGCAATTTCTGTGTTAATTCGTCATTCTGAGCGATCGCCGGATGCAATAAAGAAGGAGTAGTGCATCCGAAAAGAGATACTCACCTCCCAATAGAAGATCCGGTCGTTGCCATAGAAACGTTATTCGATTTAGTAAGAGAGGGCATAGAACCTATAGTACTTCATAGCGATGCAATTTATGTGTTAATTCGTCATTGTGAGGGATCGACAGATGCAATAATGAAGGAATAGTGCATCCGAAAAGAGATACTCGCCTCTCAGTAGAAGATCCAGTCGTTGCCATAGAAACGTTCCTCGATTTAGGTAGAGAAAGGCATAGACCCTATAGTATTTCATAGCGACACAATTTCTGTGTTCATTCGTCATTGTGAGGGATCGACGGATGCAATAAAGAAGGAATAGTGCTTTCGAAAAGAGATACTCGACTCCCAATAGAAGTTCCTGTCGTTGCCATAGAAACGATCCTCGATTTAGGAGGAGAAGGCATAGAACATATAGTATTTCATAGCGACGCAATTCCTGTGTTAATTCGTCACTGTGAGGGATCGACGGATGCAATAAAGAAGGAATAGTACATCCGAAAAGAGATATTTGCCTCCCAATCTAAGATCCTCTCGTTGCCATAGAAACGTTACTCGATTTAGAAAGAGAAGGCATAGAGCCTATGGTATTTCATAGCGACGCAATGTCTGTATAATTCGTCATTGTGAGGGATCAACGGATGCAATAAAGAAGGAATAGTGAATCCGAAAAGAGATACTCGCCTCCCAATATAAGATCCTGTCGTTGCCATAAAAACGTTACTCGATTTAGAAAGAAATGGCATAGAGCCTATAGTATTTCATAGCGACACAATGTCTGTATAATTCGTAATTGTGAGGGATCGACAGATGCAATAAAGAAGTAATAGTGGATCCGAAAAGAGTTACTCGACTCCCAATAGAAGATCCTGTCTATGCCATAGAAACGTTCCTCGATTTAGGAAGAGAATTCATAGAACGTATAGTATTCCATAGCGACGCAATTCCTGTGTTAATTCGTCATTGTGAGGGATCGACGGATGCAATAAAGAAGGAATAGTACATCCGAAAAGAGATACTCGAGTCCCAATGTAAGATCATCTCGTTGCCATAGAAACGTTACTCGATTTAGAAAGATAAGGCATAGAGCCTATAGTATTTCATAGCGACGCAATGTCTGTATAATTCGTCATTGTGAGGGATCGACGGATGCAATAAAGAACGAATAGTGCATCCGAAAAGAGATACTCGCCTCCCAATATAAGATCCTGTCGTTCCCATAGAAACGTTCATCGATTTAGAAAGATAAGTCATAGAACCTATATTATTTCATAGCCACGCATTTTCTGTGTTAATTCGTCATTGTGAGTGATCGACGGATGCAATAGAGAAGGAATAGTGCATCCGAAAAGAGATACTCACCTCCCAATAGGAGATCCTTCGTTGCCATAGAAACGTTCCTATAATTAGAAAGAAAAGGCGTAGAACGTATAGCATTTCATTGCGACGCAATTTCTGTTTTAATTCGTCATTGTGAGGCATCGACGGATGCAATAAAGAAGGAGTAGTGCAACCGAAAAGAGATACTCACCTCCAAACACAAGATCCTGTCGTTACCATGGAAACGTTCCTCGATATAGAAAGAGAAGGCATAGAACATATAGTGTTTCAGGGCAACGCAATTTCTGTGTCAATTCGTCATTGTGAGGGATCGACAGATGCAATGAAGAAGGATTAGTACTTCCGAAAAGAGGTCCTCGCCTCCCAATAAATGATCCTGTCGTTGCCATAGAAACGTTCCTCGATTTGGAAAGAGAAGGCATAGAACGTATAGTATTTCATAGCGACGCAATTCCTGTGTTAATTCATCATTGTGAGGGGTCGACGGATGCAATAAAGATGGAATAGTACTTCCGAAAAGAGATACTCTCCTCCCAATAGAAGATCCTGTCGTTGCCATAGAAACGTTCCTCGATTTAGAAAGAGAAGGCATAGAACCCATAGTATTTCATAGCGAGGCAATTTCTGTGTTAATTCATCATTGTGAGGGATCGACGGATGCAATAAAGAAGGAATAGTGCATCCGAAAAGAGATACTCACCCCCAATAGAAGATCCTGTCGTTGCCATAGAAACGTTATTCGATTTAGTAAGAGAGGGCGTAGAACCTATAGTACTTCATAGCGATGCAATTTATGTGTTAATTCGTCATTGTGAGGGATCGACAGATGCAATAATGAAGGAATAGTGCTTCTGAAAAGAGATACTCGCCTCTCAGTAGAAGATCCTGTCGTTGCCATAGAAACGTTCCTCGATTTAGGTAGAGAAAGGCATGGAACCTATAGTATTTTATAGCGACACAATTTCTTCTGTGTTCATTCGTCATTGTGAGGGATCGACGGATGCAATAAAGAAGGAACAGTGCATCCGAAAAGAGATACTCGCGTCCCAATAGAAGATCCTGTCGTTGCCATAGAAACGTCCCTCGATTTAGAAAGAGAAGGCATGGAAACTATCGTATTTCATAGCGACGCAATTTTTGTAATATTTCGTCATTGTGAGGGTTCGACATAAGCAATAAAGAAGGAATTGTGCATCCGAAAAGAAATACTCGCCTCCCAAAATAAGATCCTCTCATTGCCATAGTAACATTCCTCGATTTAGAAAGAGAAGGCATAGAAACTATAGTATTTCATAGCGACGCAATTTCTGTGTTATTTCGTCATTGTAAGGGATCGACGGATGCAATAAAGAAGGAATAGTGCATCTGATAAGAGATACTCGCCTCCCAATACAAGCTCCTGTCGTTGCCAAAGAAACGTTCCTCGATTTAGAAAGAGAAGGCTAAGAACCTATAGTATTTTATAGTGACGCAATTTCTGTGCTAATTCGTCATTGTAAGTTATTGACGGATGCAATAAAGAAGGAATAGTGCATCCGAAAAGAGATACTCGCCCTCCAATAAAAGATCCTGTCATTGCCATAGAAACGTTCCTCGATTAGAAAAGAGAAGGCATACAACCTAAAGTATTTCATAGACACGCAATTTCTGTGTTAATTCCAAATTTGTGAGGGGTCGACAGATGCAATAAAGAAGGAATTGTGCATCCGAAAAGAGATACTCGCCTCCCAATAGAAGATCCTGTCGTTAACATAGAAAAGTTCCTCGATTTAGAAAGTGAAGGCATAGAAAATATAGTATTTAATAGCGTCGCAATTTCTGTGCTAATTCGTCATTGTGAGGGATCGACGGATACAATAAAGAAGGAATAGTACATCCGAAAAGAGATATTCGCCTCCCAATATAAGATCCTGTCCTTGCCACAGAAACGTTACTCGATTTAGAAAGAGAAGGCATAGAGCGTATAGTATTTCATAAAGACGCAATGGTTGTGTAATACGTCATTGTGAGGGATCGACGGATGCAATAAAGAAGGAATAGTGCATCCGAAAAGAGATACTCGCCTCCCAATATAAGATCCTGTCGTTGCCATAGAAACGTTCCTCGATTTAGAAAGATAGGGCATAGAACCTATAGTATTTCATAGCCACGCATTTTGTGTTAATTCGTCGTTGTGAGGGATCGACGGATGCAATAAAGAAGGAATAATACATCCGAAAAAAGATACTCGCCTCCCAATAGAATGTCCTGTCGGTGCCATAGAAACGTTCCCCTATATAGAAAGAGAAGGCATAGAACCTATAGTATTTCATAGCGACGCAATTTCTGTGCTAATTCCAAATTGTGAGGGGTCGACAGACGCAGTAAAAAAGGAATAGTGTATCCGAAAGGAGATACTCGCTTCGCAATAGTAGATCCTTTCGTTGCCATAGAAACGTTCCTAAAATGTGAAAGAAAAGGCGTAGAACCTATAGTATTTCATAGCGACGCAATTTACGAGTTAATTCGTCAATGTGGGTGTTGGAGGGATGCAATAAAGAAGGAATAGTGCATCCGAAAAGCGATACTCGCCTCCCAATAGAAGATCCGGACGTTGCCATAGAAACGTTCCTCGAATTAGAAAGCGAAGGTATAGAACCTACAGTATTTCATTGCGACGCAATTTCTGTGTTAATTCGTCATTGTGAGGGATCGACGGATTCAATAAAGAAGGAATAGTGCATCCGAAAAGAGATATTCGCCTCCCAATTGAAGATCCTGTCGTTGCCATAGAAACGTTCCTCGATTTAGGAAGAGGAGGCATAGAACCTACAGTATTTCATAGCGACGCAATTTCTGTGTTAATACCAAATTGTGAGGGATCGACAGATGTAATAAAGAAGGAATAGTGCATCCGAAAAGAGATTCTCGCCTCCAAACGGAAGATACTGTCGTTGCCATAGAAAAGTTCCTCGATTTAGAAACATAAGTTATAGAACATATAGTATTTCATAGCGACATAATTTCTGTGTTAATTCGGCAATGCGGGTTCTGGAGGGATGCAATAGAGAAAGAATAGTGCATCCGAAAAGAGATACTCGCCTCCCAAAAGGTGATAATATCGTTGTCATAGATTTAGAAAGAGAAGGCATAGAACTTATAGTATTTCATAGCGACGCAATTTCTGTGTTAATTCGTCATTGTGAGGGATCGACGGATGCAATAAAGAAGGAATAGTGCATCCGAAAAGAGATACTCGCCTCCCAATATAAGATCCGGTCGTTGCCATAGAAACGTTCCTCGATTTAGAAAGAGAAGGCATAGAACCTATAGTATATCATTGCGACGCAATTTCTGTGTTAATTCGTATTTGTGAGGGATCGACGGATGCAATAAAGAAGGAATAGTGCATCACAGAAGATATACTCGCCTCCCAATATAAGAACCGGTCGTTGCCATAGAATCGTACCTCAATTTAGAAAGATAAGGCATAGAACCTATAGTATTTCATAGCAACGCAATTTCTGGGTTAATTCATCATTGTAAGGGATCAACGGATGCAATAAGGAAGGAATAGTGGATCCGATAAGAGATACTCGCCTCCCAATAGAAGAACCTGTCGTTGCCATAGAAACGTTTCTCGATTTAGGAAGAGAAAGCATAGAACCTATAGTATTTCATAGTGACGCAATTTCTGTGTTAATTACTAATTGTGAGGGATCGACGGATGCAATAAAGAAGGAATAGTGCATCCCAGAAGATATACTCGCCTCCCAATATAAGAACAGGTCGTTGCCATAGAAACGTTCCGCAATTTAGAAAGATAAGGCATAGAACCTATAGTATTTCATAGTAACGCAATTTCTGTGTTAATTCATCATTGTAAGGGATCGACGGATGCAATAAGGAAGGAATAGTGGATCCGAAAAGAGATACTCGCCTGCCAATAGAAGAACTTGTCGTTGCCATAGAAACGTTCCTCGATTTAGGATGAGAAAGACTAGAACCTATAGTATTTCATAGCGACGCAATTTCTGTGTTAATTACTAATTGTGAGTGATCGACGGATCCAATAAAAGAGGAATAGTGCATCCGAAAAGAGATACTCGCCTTCCAATGTAAGATCCTGTCGTTGCCATAGAAACGTTCCTCGATTTAGAAAGAGAAGGCATAGAGTCCATAGTATTTCATAGTGACGCAATTTCTGTGGTAACTCGTCATTGTGAGGGATCGACGGATGCAATAAAGAAGGAATAGTGCATTCGAAAAGGGATACTCACCTCCCAATAGAAAATCCTGTCGTTGCCATAGAAACGTTCCGCGATTTAGAAAGAGAAGTCATAGAACCTGTAGTATTTCATAGCGACGCAATTTATGTATTAATTCGTCATTGTTTGGGATCGACGGATGCAATAAAGGAGGGATAGTGCATCCGAAAAGAGATACTCGCCTCCCAATATAAGATCCTGTCGTTGCCATAGAAACGTTCCTCGATTTAGAAAGATAAGGCATAGAACCTATAGTATTTCATAGCCACGCATTTTGTGTTAATTCGTCGTTGTGAGGGATCGACGGACGCAATAAAGAAGGAATAGTACATCCGAAAAGAGATACTCGCCTCCCAATAGAATGTCCTGTCGGTGCCATAGAAACGTTTCCTATATAGAAAGAGAAGGCATAGAACCTATAGTATTTCATAGCGACGCAGTTTCTGTGCTAATTCCATATTGTGAGGGGTCGACAGACGCAGTAAAAAAGGAATAGTGTATCCGAAAGGAGATACTCGCTTCGCAATAGGAGATCCTTTCGTTGCCATAGAAACGTTACTCGATTTAGAAAGAGAAGGCATACAATCTATAGTATTTCATAGCGACGCAATGTCTGTGTAATTCGTCATTGAGAGGGATCGACAGATGCAATAAAGGAGGAATAGTGCATCCGAAAAGAGATACTTGCCTCCCAACATAAGATCCTGTCCTTGCCATAGAAACGTTCCTCGATTTAGAAAGATAAGGCATAAAACCAATATTATTTCATAGCCACGCATTTTCTGTGTTAATTCGCCAATGTTGGGGATCAACGGATGCAATAAAGAAGGAATAGTGCATCCGAAAAGAAATACTCGACTCCCAATAGAAGATCCTGTCATTGCCATAGAATCGTTCCTCTATATAGAAAGAGAAGGCATAGAACCTATAGTATTTCATAGCGACGCAATTTATGAGTTAGTTCCATATTGTGAGCGATCGACAGACGCAATAAAGAAGGAATGGTGCATCCGAAAGGAGATACGCGCCTCCCAATAGAAGATCCTTTCGTTGCCATATGAACGTTCCTATAATTAGATAGAGAAAGCGAAAAACCTATAGTATTTCATAGCGACGCAATTTCTGTGTTGATTCGTCATTGTGAGGGATAGACGGATGCAATAAAGAAGGAGTAATGTATCCGAAAAGAGATACTCGCCTCCAAATATAAGACCCTGTCGTTACCATAGAAACGTTCCTCGATATAGAAAGAGCAGGCATAGAACCAATAGTAATACATAGCGACGCAATTTCTGTGTCAATTCGTCATTGTGAGGGATTGACAGATGCAATGAAGAAGGAATAGTACATCCGAAAAGAGATACTCGCCTCCCAATATATGATCCTCTCGTTGCCATAGAAATGTTCCTCGATTTAGAAAGGGATGGAATAGAACCTATAGTATTTCATAGCGACGCCAATTTCTGTGTTAATTCGTCATTGTGATGGATCGACGGATGCAATAAAGAAGGAATTGGGCATCCGAAAAGAGATACTCGCCTAGCAATATAAGATCTAGTCGTTGCCATAGAAACGTTCCTTTATTTAGAAAAGGAAGGCATAGAGTCTTTAGTAGTTCATAGCGACGCAATTTCTGTATTAATTCGTCATTTTGAGGGATCGACGGATGCAATAAAGAAGGAATAGTGCATCCGAAAAGAGATTATCGCCTCCCAATATAAGATCATGTCGTTGCCATAATAACGTACCTCGATTTAGAAAGAGAAAGGCATGGAACCTATAGTATCTCATAGCGACGCAATTTATGTGTTAATTCGTCATTGTGAGGGATCGACGGATGCAATAAAGAAGGAATTGTGTATCCGAAAAGAGATACTCGCCTCCTAATAGAAGAACCTGTAGTTGCCATAGAAACGTTCCTCGATTTAGGAAGAGAAGGCATAGAACCTATAGTATTTCTTAGCGACGCAATTTCTGTGTTAATTCGTAATTGTGAGGGATCGACAGATGCAATAAGGAACTAATAGTGCATCCGAAAGGAGATACTCGCCCCCCAATATAAGATCCTGTCGTTGCCATAGAAACGTTCCTCGATTTAGAAAGATAAGGCATAGAACGTATAGTATTTCATTGCGACGGAATTTCTGCGTTAATTCGTCATTGTGAGTGATCGACGGATGCTATAAAGGAGGAATAGTGCATCCGAAAAGAGATACTCGCCTTCCAATATAAGATCCTGTCGTTGACATAGAAACGTTCCTCGATTTAGAAAGAGAAGGCATAGAGTCTATAGTTTTTCATAGCAACGCAATTTCTGTGTTAATTCGTCATTGAGAAGGATCGATAAATGCAATAAAGAAGGAATAGTGCATCCGAAAAGAGATACTCACCTCCCAATAGAAGATCCTTTCGTTGCCATAGAAACGTTCCGCGATTTAGAAAGAGAAGTCATAGAACCTGTAGTATTTCATAGCGACGCAATTTATGTATTAATTCGTCATTGTTAGGGATCGACGGATGCAATAAAGGAGGAATAGTGCATCCGAAAAGAGATACTCGCCTGCCAATATAAGATCCTGTCGTTGCCATAGAAACGTTCGTCGATTTAGAAAGAGAAGGCATAGGGTCTATAGTATTTCATAGCGACGCAATTCCTGTGTTAACTCGTCATTGTGAGGGATCGACGGATGCATTTAAGAAGGAATAGTGCATTCGAAAGGAGATACTCGCCTCCCAATATAAGATCCTGTCGTTGCCATAGAAACGTTCCTCGATTTAGAAAGAGAAGGCATAGAACGTATAGTATTTGATGGCGACGCAATTTCTGTGTTAATTCGTCATTGTGAGTGATCGACGGATGCAATAAAGAAGGAATAGTGCATCCGAAAAGATATACTCGCCTTCCAATATAAGATCCTGTCGTTGCCATAGAAACGTTCGTCGATTTAGAAAGAGAAGGCATAGGGTCTATAGTATTTCATAGCGACGCAATTCCTGTGTTAACTCGTCATTGTGATTGATCGACGGATGCAATAAATTAGAATAGTGCATCCGAAAAGAGATACTCACCTCCCAATGGAAGATCCTATCGCTGCCATAGAAACGTTCCGAGATTTAGAAAGAGAAGTCATAGAACCTGTAGTATTTCATAGCGACGCAATTTATGTATTAATTCGTCATTGTTAGGGATCGACGAATGCAATAAAGGAGGAATATTGCATCCGAAAAGAGATACTCACCTGCCAATAGAAGATCCTATCGTTGCAATACAGACTTTCCTCGATTTAGAAAGAGAAGGCATAGATCCTATAGTATTTCATAGCGACGCAATTTCTGTGTTAATTCGTCTGTGTGAGGGATCGACGGATGCAATAAAGTAGGAGTAGTGCATCCGAAAAGAGATACTCGCCTCCCAATATAAGATCCTGTCGTTGCCATCGAAACGTTCTTCGATATAGAAAGAGAAGGCATAGAACATATAGTATTTCATATAGACAAAATTTCTGTGTTAATTCGTCATTGTGAGGGATCGACGGATGCAATAAAGAAGAAATAGTGCATCCGAAAAGAGATACTCGCCTCCCAATATAAGATCCTGTCGTTGCCATAGAATCGTTTCTCGATTTAGAAAGAGAAGGCATAGAACCTATAGTATTTCATAGCGACGCAATGTCTGTGTAATTCGTCATTCTTGTGGATCGACGGATGCAATAGAGAAGGAATAGTGCATCCGAAAAGCGATACTCGCCACCCAATAGAAGAACCTGTCATTGCCAGAGAATAGTTCCTCTATATAGAAATAGAAGGCATAGAACCTATAGTATTTCATAGCGACGCAATTTTTGTGTTAATTCGTAATTGTGAGGGATCGACGGATGCAATAAAGAAGGAATAGTGCACCCGAAAAGAGATACTCGCCTCCCACTATAAGATTCTGTCGTTGCCATAGAAACGTTCCTCGATTTAGGAAGAGAAGGTTAAGAACTTATAGTATTTCATAGCGACGCAATTTCTGTGTTAATTCCTCATTGTGAGGGATCGATGGATGCTATAAAGAATGAATAGCGCTTCCGAAAAGAGATACTTGCCTTCCCATAAAAGATCCTGTCGTTGCCATAGAAACGTTCCTCGATTTAGAAGGAGAAGGCATAGAACCTATAGTATTTCACGGCGACGCTATCTCTGTGTTAATTCGTAATTGTGAGGGATCAACGGATGCAATAAAGAAGGAATAGTGAATCCGAAAAGATATACTCGCCTCCTAATATAAGATCCTGTCGTTTCCATAAAAACATTCATCGATTTAGAAAGAGAAGGCATAGAATCTATAGTATTTCATAGCGACGCAATTTCTGTGTTAATTCGTCATTGTGAAGGATCGACGGATGCAATAAAGATGGAATGGGGCATCCGAAAAGAGACACTCGACTCCCAATAGAAGATCCTGTCGTTGCCATAGAACCGTTACTCGATTTAGAAAGAAAAGGCATAGAACCTATATTACTTCATTGCAACGCAATTTCTGTGTTAATTCGTCATTGTGAGGAATCGATGGATGCAATAAAGAAGGAATAGTGCATCCGAAAAGAGATACTCGCCTCCGAATAAAAGATCCTGTCGTTGCCATAGAAACGTTCCTCGATTTAGGAAGAGAAGGTTTGGAACCTATAGTATTTCATAGCGACGCAATTTCTGTGTTAATTCGTTATTGTGAGTGAACGACGGATGCTATAAAGAAGGGATATGCATCCGAAAAGAGATACTCGCCTCCCAATATAAGATCCTGTCGTTGCCATAGAAACGTTCCTCGATTTAGAAAGAGAATGCATACAACCCATAGTATTTCATAGCGACGCAATTTTTGTGTTAATTCGTAATTGTGGTGGATCGACGGATGCAATAAAGAAGGAATAGCGCATCCGAAAAGAGACACTCGCCTCCCACTATAAGATTCTGTCGTTGCCATAGAAACGTTCCTTGATTTAGATAGAAAAGGCATAGAACCTATAGTATTTCATAGCGACGCAATTTCCGTGTTAATTCGTCATTGTGAGGGATCGACGGATGCAATAAAGAGGGAATGGAGCATCCGAAAAGAGATACTCGATTCCCAATAGAAGATCCTGTCGTTACCCTATAAAAGTTCCTCGATTTAAGAAGTGATGGCATGGAACCTATAGTATTTCACAGCGACGCAATTTCTGTGTTAATTCGTCATTGTGAAGGATCGACGGATGTTATAAAAAAGGAATACTGCATCCGAAAAGAGATACTCGCTTCCCAATATAAGATCCTGTCGTTGCCATAGAAACGTTCCTCGATTAAGAAAGAGAAGGCATAGAATCTACAGTATTTCATAACGACGCAATTTCTGTGTTAATTCGTCATTGTGAGGGATCGACGGATAGAAAAAGAAGGAATAGTGCACCCGAAAGAGATACTCGCCACCCAATAGAAGATCCTGTCGTTGCCATAGAAACGTTCCTCGATTTACGAAGAAAAGGTTTGGAACCTATAGTATTTCATAGCGACGCAATTTCTGTGTTAATTCGTCATTGTGAGGGATCGACAGATGCAATAAAGAAGGAATTGTGCATCTTAAAGGAGTTACTCGCCTCACAATAGAAGATCCTGTCGTTGCCATAGAAACGTTCCTCGATTTAGAAGGAGAGGGCATAGAAACTATAGTATTTCACAGCGACGCAATTTCTGTGTTAATTCGTCAGTGTGAGGGATCGACGGATGCAATAAAGAAGGAATGGTGCATCCGAGAAGAGATACTCGACACCCAATAGAAGAACCTGTCGTTACCATATAAACGTTCCTCGATTTAGGGAGTGAAGGCATGGTACCTATAGTATTTCATAGCGACGCAATTTCTCTGTTAATTCGTCATTGTGAGGGATCGATGGATGCAATAAAGAAGGAATAGTGCACCCGAAAAGAGTTACTCGCCTCCCAATAGAAGATCCTGTCGTTGCAATAGAAACGTTCCTCGATTTAGAAAGAGAAGTCATAAAACCTATAGTATTTCACAACGACGCAATTTCTGTGTTAATTTGTCATCGTGAGGGATCGACGGATGCAACAAAGAAGGAATAGTGCGTCCGAAAAAAGATACTCGCCCTCCAATATAAGATCCTGTCGTTGCCATAGAGACGTCCCTCGATTTAGAAAGAGAAAGCATAGAACCTACAGTATTTCATAGCGACGCAATTTCTGTGTTAATTCCATATTGTGAGGGATCGACAGATGCAATAAAGAAGGAATAGTGCATCCGAAAAGAGATACGCGCCTCCCAATAGAAGATCCTGTCGTTGGCATAGAAACGTATCTCGATTTAGAAAGAGAAGGCATAGAACCTATAGTATTTCATTGCGACGTAATTTCTGTGCTAATTCGTCATTGTGAGGGATCTATGAATGCAATAAAGAAGGAATAGTGCATCCGAAAAGAGATACTCGCCTCCCAATAGAAGATCCCGTCGCTGCCATAGAAACGTTCCTCGATGTAGAAAGACAAGGCACAGAACCTATAGTATTTCATAGCGACGCAATTTATTTCTTAATTCGTCATTGTGAGGAATCGACGGATGCAATAAAGAAGGAATAGTGCACCCGAAAAGAAACACTCGCCTCCCAATAGAAGATCCTGTCGTTGCCATTGAAACGTTCCTCGATTTAGAAAGAAAAGCCATAGAACCTATAGTATTTCACAGCGACGCAATTTCTGTGTTAATTCGTCATTGTGAGGGACCAACGGATGCAATATAGAAGGAATAGTGCATCCGAAAAGAGATACTCGCCTCCCAATATAAGATCCCGTCGTTGCTATAGAAACTTTATTCGACTTAGAAAGAGAAGGCATAGAACCTATGGTATTTCATAGCGTCGCAATTTCTGTGTTAATTCGCCATTGTGGGGGATCGACGGATGCAATAAAAAAGAAATAGTGCATCCGAAATGAGATACTCGCTTACCAATATAAGATCCTGTCGTTGCCATAGAAACGTTCCTCGATTTAGAAAGAGAAGGCAAGGAACCGATAGTATTTCATAGCGACGCAATTTCTGTGTTAATTCGTCATTGTGAGTGATCGACGGATGCAATAAAGGAAGAATAGTTCATCCGAAAAGAGATACTCGCCTCCCAATATAAGATCCTGCCGTTGCCATAGAAACGTTCCTCGATTTAGAAAGAGAAGGCATAGAACCTATAGTATTTCATAGCGACGCAATTTGTGTGTTAATTCGTCATTGTGAGGGATCGACGGTTGCAATAAAGAAAGAATAGTGCAATCGAAAAGAGATACTCGCCTGCCAATAGAAGATCCTATCGTTGCAATACAGACTTTCCTCGATTTAGAAAGAGAAGGCATAGAACCTATAGTATTTCTTAGCGACGCAATTTCTGTGTTAATTCGTCTGTGTGAGGGATCGACGGATGCAATAAAGACGGAATAGTGCATCCGAAAAGAGATACTCGCCTCCCAATATAAGATCCTGTCGTTGCCATAGAAACGTTCTTCGATTTAGAAATAGAAGGCATAGAACATATAGTAATTCATATAGACACAATATCTGTGTTAATTCGTCATTGTGAGGGACCGACGGATGCAATAAAGAAGAAATAGTGCATCCGAAAAGAGATACTCGCCTCCCATTATAAGATCCTGTCGTTGCCATAGAAACGTTCCTCGGTTTAAAAAGAGAAGGCATAGAACCTACAGTATTTCATAGCGACGCAATGTCTGTGTAATTCGTGATTGTGAGGGATCGACAGATGCAATGAAGGAGGAGTAGTGCATCCGAAAAGAGATACTCGCCTCCCAATATAAGATTCTCTCGTTGCCATAGAAACGTTCCTCGATTTAGAAAAATAAGGCATAGAACCTATAGTATTTCATAGCCACGCATTTTCTTTGTTAATTCGTCATTGTTGTGGATCGACGGATGCAATAGAGATTTAATATTGCATCCGAAAAGAGATACTCGCCTCCCAATAGAAGAACCTGTCATTGCCAGAGAATCGTTCCTCTATATAGAAATAGAAGGCATAGAACCTATAGTATTTCATAGCGACGCAATTTTTGTGTTAATTCGTCATTGTGATTGATCGACGGATGTAATAAAGAAGGAATAGTGCACCCGAAAAGAGATACTCGCTTTCCAATAAAAGACACTGTCGTTGCCATAGATACGTTCCTCTATTTAGAAAGAGATGACATAGAACCTATGGTATTTCATTGCGAGGCAATTTCTGTGTTAATTCGTCATTGTGAGGGATTGACGGATGCAATAAAGAAGGAATGGTGCATCCGAAAAGAGATACTCGCCACCCAATAGAAGATCCTGTCGTTGCCATAGAAACGTTCCTCGATTTAGGAAGAGAAGGCATGGAACCTATAGTATTTCTTAGCGACAAAATTTCTGTGTTAATTCGTAATTGTGAGGGATCGACAGATGCAATAAAGATGGAATAGTGCACCCGAAAAGAGATACTCGACTCCCAATAGAAGATCCTGTAGTTACCATATAAACGTTCCTCTATTTAGGAAGTGAAGGCATGGAACCTATAGTGTTTCATAGCGACGCAATTTCTGTGTTAATTCGTCATTGTGAGGGATCGACGGAAGCTATAAAGAAGGGATATGCATCCGAAAAGAGATACTCGCCTCCCAATATAAGATCATGTCGTTGCCATAGAAACGTTCCTCGATTTAGAAAGAGAAGGTTTGGAACCTATAGTATTTCATAGCGACGCAATTTCTGTGTTAATTCGTCATTGTGAGGGATCGACGGATGCTATAAAGAAGGGATATGTATCCGAAAAGAGATACTCGCCTCCCAATATAAGATCTTGTCGTTGCCATAGAAACGTTCCTCGATTTAGAAAGAGAAGGCATACAACCTATAGTAATTCATAGCGACGCAATTTCTGTGTTAATTCGTAATTGTGGTGGATCGACGGATGCAATAAAGAAGGAATAGCGCATCCGAAAAGAGATACTTGCCTCCCACTATAAGATTCTGTCGTTGCCATAGAAACGTTCCTCGATTTAGAAAGAGAAGGCATAGAATATATAGTATTTCTTAGCAACGCCATTTCTGTGTTAATTCGTCATTGTGAGGGATCGATGGATGCAATAAAGAATGAATAGTGCTTCCGAAAAGAGATACTCGCCTCCAAATAAAAGATCCTGTCGTTGCCATGGAAGCATTCCTCGATTTAGAAGGAGATGGCATAGAACCTATAGTATTTCACATCGACGCTATTTCTGCGTTAATTCGTCATTGTGAGGGATCGACGGATGCAATAAAGAAGGAATAGTGCATCCGAAAAGAGATACTCGCCTCCCAATAGGAGATCCTGTCGTTGCCATAGAAACGTTCCTCGATTTTGAAAGAGAAGGTATAGAACCTAAAGTATTTCACAGCGACGCAATTTCTGTGTTAATTCGTCATTGTGATGGATCGACGGATGCAATAAAGAAGGAATGGAGCATCCGAAAAGAGATACTCGATTCGCAATAGAAGATCCTGTCGTTACCCTATAAAAGTCCCTCGATTTAGGAAGTGATGGCATGGAACCTATCGTATTTCACAGCGACGCAATTTCTGTGTTAATTCGTCATTGTGAAGGATCGACGGATGCTATAAAGAAGGAATATTGCATCCGAAAAGAGATACTCGCCTCCCAATATAAGATCCTGTCGTTACCATAGAAACGTTCCTCGATTAAGAAAGAGAAGGCATAGAATCTACAGTATTTCATAACGACGCAATTTCTGTGTTAATTCGTCATTGTGAGGGATCGACGGATAGTTAAAGAAGGAATAGTGCACCCGAAAACAGATACTCGACTCCCAATATAAGATCCTGTCGTTGCCATAGAAACTTTCCTCGATTTAGATAGAGAAGGCATAGAACCTATAGTATTTCATAGCGACGCAATTTCTGTGTTATTTCGTCATTGTGAGGGATCGACGGATGCAATAAAGAAGGAATAGTGCATCCGAAAAGAGATACTCGCCTCCCAATATAAGATCCCGTCGTTGTTATAGAAACGTCCCTCGATTTAGAAAGAGAGGGCATAGAAACTATAGTATTTCACAGCGATGCAATTTCTGTATTAATTCGTCAGTGTGAGGGATCGACGGATGCAATAAAGAAGGAATAGTGCAATCGAAAAGAGATACTCGCCTCCCAACAGAAGATCCTGTCGTTGCCATTGAAACTTTCCACGATTTAGATAGAGAAGGCATAGAACCTATAGTATTTCACAACGACGCAATTTCTGTGTTAATTCCATATTGTGAGGATCGACAGATGCAATAAAGAAGGAATAGTGCATCCGAAAAGAGATACACGCCTCCCAATAGAAGATCCTGTCGTTAGCATAGAAACGTATCTCGATTTAGAAAGTGAAGGCATAGAACCTATAGTACTTCACAGCGACGCAATTTCTGTGTTAATTCGTCATTGTGAGGGACCAACGGATGCAATATAGAAGGAATAGTGCATCCGAAAAGAGATACTCGCCTCCCAATATAAGATCCCGTCGTTGCTATAGAAACTTTCTTCGACTTAGAAAGAGAAGGCATAGAACCTATGGTATATCATAGCGACGCAATTTCTGTGTTAATTCGCCATTGTGAGGGATCGACGGATGCAATAAAAAAGAAATTGTGCATCCGAAAAGAGATACTCGCTTACCAATATAAGATACTGTCGTTGCCATAGAAACGTTCCTCGATTTAGAAAGAGAAGGCATCGATCCTATAGTATTTCATAGCGACGCAATTTCAGTGTTAATTCGTCATTGTGAGGGATCGACGGATGCAATGCAATTAAGAATTAATAGTGCACCCGAAAAGAGATACACCCCTCCCAATAGAAGATCCTGTCGTTGCCATAGAAACGTTCCTCGATTTAGGAAGAGAAAGCATGGAACCGATAGTATTTCATAGCGACGCAATTTCTGTGTTAATTCGTCATTGTGAGTGATCGACGGATGCAATAAAGGAAGAATATTTCATCCGAAAAGAGATACTCGCCTCAAAATATAAGATCCTGCTGTTGCCATAGAAACGTTCCTCGATTTAGAAAGAGAAGGCATAGAATCCGTAGTATTTCATAGCGACGCAATTTCTGTGTTAACTCGTCATTGTGAGGTATCGACGGATACAATAAAGAAAGAATAGTGCATCCGAAAAGAGATACTCGTCTCCTAATAGAAGATCCTGTCGTTGCCATAGAAACGTTCCTCGATTTAGAAAGAGAAAGCATAGAACCTATAGTATTTCATAGCGACGCAATTTGTGTGTTAATTCGTCATTGTGATGGATCGACTTATGCAATAAAGAAGGAATAGTGGATCCGGAAAGAGATACTCGCATCCCAATAGAAGATCCTTTCGTTGCCATAGAAACGTTACTCGGTTTTGAGAAAGAAGGCATAGAACCTATAGTATTTCATAGCAACGCAATTTCTGTGATAATTTGTCATTGTGAGGGATCGACTTATGCAATAAAGAATGAATAGTGCATCCGGAAAGAGTTACTCGCCTCCCAATATAAGATCCTGTCGTTGCCATACAAACGTTCCTCGATTTTTGAATGAGAAGTCATAGAACTACTAGTATTTCATAGCGACGCAATTTCTGTGTTAGTTAGTCATTGTGAGGGATCGACAGATGCAATAACGAAGGAATAGTGCATCCGAAAAGAGATACTCGCCTCCCAATAGAAGATCCTGTCGTTGCCATAGAAACGTTCCTCGATTTAGAAAGAGACGGCATAGACCCTATAGTATTTCATAGCGGCGCAATTTCTGTGTTAATTCGTCATTGTGAGGGATCGATGGATGCAATAAAGAAGGAATAGTGCATCCGAAAAAAGATACTCGCCCCCCTATAGAAGATCCTGTCGTTGCCATAGAAACGTTACTCGAATTAGAAAGAGAAGTCATATAACGTATAGTATCTCATAGCGACGCAATTTCTGCGTTAATTCGTCATTGTGAGGGATCGACGGATGCAATAACGGATAAATGGTCCATCCGAAAAGAGATACTCGCCTCCCAATAGAAGATCCTGTCGTTGCCATAGAAACGTTCCTCGATTTCGAAAGAGAAGGCATTGAACCTATAGTATTTCATAGCGAATAAATTTCTGTGTTAATTCGTCATTGGGAGGGATCGAAGGATGAAATAAAGAAGAAATAGTGCATCCGAAAAGAGATACTCGCCTCCCAATAGAAGATTCTGTCGCTGCCATAGGAACGTTCCTCGATTTAGAAAAAGGAGGCATAGAACCTATAGTATTTCATAGCAACGCAATTTCTGCGTTAATTCGTCATTGTGAGGGATCGACGGATGCAATAACGGAGGAATAGTGCATCCGAAAAGACATACTCGCCTCCCAATAGAAGATCCTGTCGTTATCATAGAAACGTTCCTCGATTTAGAAAGCGAAGGCATAGAACCAATAGTACTTCATAGCGACGCATTTTCTGTATTTTCTCCTCATTGTGAGGGATCAACGGTTGCAATAAAGAAGGAATGGTGCATCCGAAGAGAGATACTCGCCTCCCAATAGAAGATCCTGTCGTTACCATATATACGTTCTTCGATTTAGGACGAGAAGGCATGGAACGTATAGTATCTCATAGCGACGCAATTTCTGCGTTAATTCGTCATTGTGAGGGATCGACGGATGCAATAACGGAGGAATAGTCCATCCGAAAAGAGATACTCGCCTCCCAATAGAAGATGCTGTCGTTGCCATAGAAACGTTCCTCGATTTAGAAAGAGAAGGCATTGAACCTATAGTATTTCATAGCGAATCAATTTCTGTGTTAATTCGTGATTGTGAGGGATCGACTGATGCTATAAAGTAGGAATACTGCATCCGAAAAAGATACTCGACCACCTATATACGATCCTGTCGTTGCCATAGAAATGTTCCTCGATTTAGAAAGAGAAGGCATAGAACCTATAGTATTTCATAGCGACCCAATTTCTGTGTTAATTCGTAATTGTGAGTGTTCGACAAATGCAATAAAGAAGGAATAGTGCATCCGAAAAGAGATACTCGCCTCCCAATAGAAGATCCCGCCGTTGCCATAGAAACGTTCTTAGATTTACAAAGAGAAGGCCTAGACCCTAAAGTATTTCATTGCGACGCAATTTCTTTGTTAATTCGTCATTGTGAGGGATTGACGGATGCAATAAAGAAGGAACATTGCATTCGAAAAGAGATACTCCCCTCCCAATAGAGGATCCTGTCGTTGCCATAGAAACGTTCCTCGATTTAGTAAGAGAAGACATAGAACCTATAGTGTCTCATACCGACGCAATTTCTGTGTCAATTTGTCATTGTGAGGTATCGATGGATGCAATAAAGAAGGAATAGTGCATCCGAAAAGAGATACTCGCCTCCCACTATAAGAATCTGTCGTTGCCATAGAAACGTTCCTCGATTTAGAAAGAGAAGGTATAGAAAATATAGTATTTCATAGCAACGCAATTTCTGTGTTAACTCGTCATTGTGTGGGATCGACGGATGCCATAAAGACGGAATAGTGCACCCGAAAAAAGATACTCTCCTCCCAAAAGGAAGATCGTGTCGTTGCCATAGAAACGTTCCTCCATTTATAAAGAGAAGGCATAGAAACTATAGTATTTTACAGCGACGCAATTTCTGTGTTGATTCGTCATTGTGAGGGATCAACGGATGCAATAAAGAAGGAATAGTGCATCCGAAAAGAGATACTCGCCTCCCAATAGAAGATCCTGTCGTTGCCTTAGAAACGTTCCTCGATTTAAAAAGAGAAGGCAGAGAACCCATTGTAATTCATAGCGACGCAATTTCTGTGTTAATTCGTCATTGTGAGGCATCGACGAATGCAATAGAGAAGGAATAGTGCATCCGAAAAGAGATACTCGCCTGCCAGTAGAAGATCCTGTTGTTGCCATAAAAACGTTCCTCGATTGAGAAAGAGAAGGCATAGAACTTATAGGATCTTATAGCGACGCAATTTCTGTGTTATTTCGTCATTGTGAGGGATCGACGGATGCAATAAAGAAAGAATAGGGCCTCCGAAAAGAGATACTCACCTTCCAATAGAAGATCCTGTCGTTGCCATAGAAACGTTCCCCGATTTAGAAAGAGAAAGCATAGAACCTATAGTATTTCATAGCGACCCAATTTCTGTGTTAATTCGACATTGTGAGGGATCAACGGATGCAATAAAGAAGGAATAGTGCATCCGGAATGAAATACCCGCCTCCTAATATAAGATCCTGTCGTTGCGATAGAAACGTTCCTCGATTTAGAATGAGAAGTCATAGAACTAATAGTATTTCATAGCGACGCAATTTCTGTGTTAATTCGTCATTGTGAGGGATCGACAGATGCAATAAAGAAGGAATAGTGCATACGAAAAGAGATACTCGCCTCCCAATAGAAGATCCTGTCGTTGCCATAGAATCGTTCCTCGATATAGAAAGAGAAGGAATAGAAGCTATAGTATTTCATAGCGACACAATTTCTGTGTTAATTCGTCATTGTGAGGGATCAACGGATGCAATAAAGAAGGAATAGTGCACCCGAGAAGAGATACTCGCCTCCCAATAGAAGATTCTGTCGTTGCCATAGAAACGTTCCTCGATTTAGAAAAAGAAGGCATAGGACCTATAGTATTTCATAGCAACGCAATTTTTGCGTTAATTCGTCATTGTGAGGGATTGACGGATGCAATAACGGAGGAATAGTGCATCCGAAAAGACATACTCGCCTGCCAATAGAAGATCCTGTCGTTGGCATAGAAACGTCCCTCGATTTAGAAAGAGAAGGCATAGAACCTATAGTACTTCATAGCGACGCAATTTCTGTGTTATCTCGTCATTGTGAAGGATCAACGGATGCAATAAAGGAGGAATGGTGCATCCGAAGATAGATACTCGTCTCCCAATAGAAGATCCTGTCGTTACCATATAAACGTTGTTCGATTTAGGACGAGAAGTCATGGAACATATAGTATCTCATAGCGACGCAATTTCTGTGTTAATTCGTCATTGTGAGGGATCGACGGATGCTATAAAGTAGGAATACTGCATCCGAAAAGAGATACTCACCTCCCAATAGAAAATCCTGTCGTTGCCATAGAAACGTTCCGTGATTTAGAAAGAGAAGTCATAGAACCTGTAGTATTTCATAGCGACGCAATATCTGTGTTAATTCGTCATTGTGAGGGATCGACGGATGCAATAAAGAAGGAATAGTGCATCCGAAAAGAGATACTCGCCTCCCAATAGAAGATCCCGCCGTTGCCATAGAAACGTTCTTAGATTTACAAAGAGATGGCCTAGACCCTAAAGTATTTCATTGCGACGCAATTTCTGTGTTAATTCGTCATTGTGAGGGATCAACGGATGCAATAAAGAAGGAATAGCGCATTCGAAAAGAGATACTCCCCTCCCAATAGAAGATCCTGTCGTTGCCATAGAAACGTTCCTCGATTTAGAAAGAGAAGGTATAGAAAATATAGTATTTCATAGCAACGCAATTTCTGTGTTAATTCGTCATTGTGTGGGATCGACGGATGCCATAAAGACGGAATAGTGCACCCGAAAAAAGATACTCGCCTCCCAAAAGGAAGATCGTGTCGTTGCCATAGAAACGTTCCTCGATTTAGAAAGAGAAGGCATAGAACCTATAGTATTTTACAGCGACGCAATTTCTGTGTTGATTCGTCATTGTGAAGGATCAACGGGTGCAATAAAGAAGGAATAGTGCATCCGAAAAGAGATACTCGCCTCCCAATAGAAGATCCTGACGTTGCCTTAGAAACGTTCCTCGATTTAAAAAGAGAAGGCAGAGAACCCATAGTAATTCATAGCGACGCAATTTCTGTGTTAATTCGTCATTGTGAGGGATCGACGAATGCAATAAAGAAGGAATAGTGCATCCGAAAAGAGATACTCGCCTGCCAGTAGAAGATCCTGTTGTTGCCATAAAATCGTTCCTCGATTGAGAAAGAGAAGGCATAGAACTGATAGGATCTTATAGCGACGCAATTTCTGTGTTATTTCGTCATTGTGAGGGGTCGACGGATGCAATAAAGAAAGAATAAGGCCTCCGAAAAGAGATACTCACCTTCCAATAGAAGATCCTGTCGTTGCCATAGAAACGTTCCTCGATTTGGAAAGAGAAGGCATAGAACCTATAGTATTTCATAGCGACGCAATTTCTGTGTTAATTCGTCATCATGAGAGATCGACGGATGCAATAAAGAAGAAGTAGTGCACCCGAAAAGAGATACTCGCCTACCAATAGAAGATCCTTTCGTTGCCATAGAAACGTTCCTCGATTTAGAAAGAGAAGTCATAGAAACTATAGTACTTCATAGCGACGCAATTTCTGTGTTATCTCGTCATTGTGAGGGATCAACGGATGCAGTAAAGAAGGAATTGTGCATCCGAAGAGAGATACTCGTCTCCCAATAGAAGATCCTGTCGTTACCATATAAACGATGTTCGATTTAGGACGAGAAGGCATGGAACATATAGTATCTCATAGCGACGCAATTTCTGTGTTAATTCGTCATTGTGAGGGATCGACGGATGCTATAAAGTAGGAATACTGCATCCGAAAAGAGATACTCGCCTCCCAATATAAGATCCTGTCGTTGCCATAGAAACGTTCCTCGATTTAGAAGGAGAAGGCATAGACTCTATATTATTTCATAGCGACGCAATTTCTGTGTTAATTCGAAATTGTGGTGGATCGACGGATGCAATAAATAAGGAATAGTGCATATGAAAAGGGATACCCGCCTCCCAATAGAAGATATCGCCGTTGCCATAGAAACGTTCTTAGATTTACAAAGAGAAGGCCAAGACCCTAAAGTATTTCATTGCGACGCAATTGATGTGTTAATTCGTCATTGTGAGGGTTCGACGGATGCAATAAAGAAGGAATAGTGCATTCGAAAAGAGATACTCCCCTCCCAATATAAGATCCTGTCGTTGCCATAGAAATGTTCCTCGATTTAGAAAGAGAAGGCATAGAACCTATAGTATTTCATAGCGAACCAATTTCTGTGTTAATTCGTCATTGTGAGGTATCGACGGATACAATAAAGAAAGAATTGTGCATCCGAAAAGAGATACTCGCCTCCTAATAGAAGATCCTGCCGTTGCCATAGAAACGTTCCTCGATTTAGAAAGAGAAAGCATAGAACCTATAGTATTTCATAGCGACGCAATTTGTGTGTTAATTCGTCATTGTGTTGGATCGACGGATGCAATAAAGAAGGAATAGTGCATCCGGAAAGAGATACTCGCCTCCCAATAGAAGATCCTTTCGTTGCCCTAGAAACGTTACTCGATTTTGAGAAAGAAGGCATAGAACCTATAGTATTTCATAGCAACGCAATTTCTGTGATAATTTGTCATTGTGAGGGATCGACTTATGCAATAAAGAAGGAATAGTGCATCCGGAAAGAGTTACTCGCCTCCCAATATAAGATCCTGTCGTTGCCATAGAAACGTTCCTCGATTTAGAATGAGAAGTCATAGAACTACTAGTATTTCATAGCGACGCAATTTCTGTGTTAATTCGTCATTGTGAGGGATCGACAGTTGCAATAACGAAGGAATAGTGCATCCGAAAAGAGATACTCGCCTCCCAATGGAATATCCTATCGTTGCCATAGAAACGTTCCTCGATTTAGAAAGAGACGGCATAGACCCCATAGTATTTCATAGCGGCGCAATTTCTGTGTTAATTCGTCATTGTGAGGGATCGACGGATGCAATAAAGAAGGAATAGTGCATCCGAAAAAAGATACTCGCCCTCCTATAGAAGATCCTGTCGTTGCCATAGAAACGTTACTCGAATTAGAAAGAGAAGTCATAGAACGTATAGTATCTCATAGCGACGCAATTTCTGCGTTAATTCGTCATTGTGAGGGATCGACGGATGCAATAACGGAGGAATGGTCCATCCGAAAAGAGATACTCGCCTCCCAATAGAAGATCCTGTCGTTCGCATAGAAACGTTCCTCGATTTAGAAAGAGAAGGCATAGAACCAATAGTACTTCATAGCGACGCATTCTCTGTATTTTCTCGTCATTGTGAGGGATCAACGGATGCAATAAAGAAGGAATGGTGCATCCGAAGAGAGATACTCGCCTCCCAATAGAAGATCCTGTCGTTACCATATAAACGTTCTTCGATTTAGGACGAGTAGGCATGGAACGTATAGTATCTCATAGCGACGCAATTTCTGCGTTAATTCGTCATTGTGAGGGATCGACGGATGCAATAACGGAGGAATAGTCCATCCGAAAAGAGATACTCGCCTCCCAATACAAGATCCTTTCGTTGCCATAGAAACGATCCTCGATTTAGAAAGAGAAGGCATTGAACCTATAGTATTTCATAGCGAATCAATTTCTGTGTTAATTCGTCATTGGGAGGGATCGAAGGATGCAATAAAGAAGGAATAGTGCACCCGAGAAGAGATACTCGCCTCCCAATAGAAGATTCTGTCGCTGCCATAGAAACGTTCCTCGCTTTAGAAAAAGGAGGCATAGAACCTATAGTATCTCATAGCGACGCAATTTCTGTGTTAATTCGTAATTGTGAGGGATCGACTGCTGCTATAAAGTAGGAATACTGCATCCGAAAAAGATACTCGACCACCTATATAACATCCTGTCGTTGCCATAGAAATGTTCCTTGATTTAGAAAGAGAAGGCACAGAACCTATAGTATTTCATAGCGACCCAATTTCTGTGTTAATTCGTCATTGTGAGTGATCGACTAAAGCAATAAAGAAGGAATAGTGCATCCGAAAAGAGATACTCGCCTCCCAATAGAAGATCCCGCCGTTGCCATAGAAACGTTCTTAGATTTACAAAGAGAAGGCATAGACCCTAAAGTATTTCATTGCGACGCAATTTCTTTGATAATTTGTCATTGTGAGGGATTGACGGATGCAATAAAGAAGGAACAGTGCATTCGAAAAGAGATACTCCCCTCCCAATAGAAGATCCTGTCGTTGCCATAGAAACGTTCCTCGATTTAGTAAGAGAAGACATAGAACCTATAGTGTCTCATACCGACGCAATTTCTGTGTCAATTTGTCATTGTGAGGTATCGATGGATGCAATAAAGAAGGAATAGTGCATCCGAAAAGAGATACTCGCCTCCCACTATAACAATCTGTCGTTGCCATAGAAACGTTCCTCGATTTAGAAAGAGAAGGTATAGAAAATATAGTATCTCATAGCAACGCAATTTCTGTGTTAACTCGTCATTGTGTAGGATCGACGGATGCCATAAAGATGGAATAGTGCACCCGAAAAAAGATACTCTCCTCCCAAAAGGAAGATCGTGTCGTTGCCATAGAAACGTTCCTCGATTTATAAAGAGAAGGCATAGAAACTATAGTATTTTACAGCGACGCAATTTCTGTGTTGATTCGTCATTGTGAGGGATCAACGGATGCAATAAAGAAGGAATAGTGCATCCGAAAAGAGATACTCGCCTCCCAATAGAAGATCCTGTCATTGCCTTAGAAACGTTCCTCGATTTAGAAAGAGAAAGCATAGAACCTATAGTATTTCATAGCGACCCATTTTCTGTGTTAATTCGACATTGTGAGGGATCAACGGATGCAATAAAGAAGGAATAGTGCATCCGGAAAGAAATACCCGCCTCCTACTATAAGATCCTGTCGTTGCGATAGAAACGTTCCTCGATTTAGAATGAGAAGTCATAGAACTAATAGTATTTCATAGCGACGCAATTTCTGTGTTAATTCGTCATTGTGAGGGATCGACAGATGCAATAAAGAAGGAATAGTGCATACGAAAAGAGATACTCGCCTCCCAATAGAAGATCCTGTTGTTGCCATAGAAACGTTCCTCGATTTAGAAAGAGAAGGCATAGAACCCATAGTATTTCATAGCGACGCAATTTCTGTGTTAATTCGTCATTGTGAGGGATCGACGGATGCAGTAAAGAAGGAATAGTGCATCCGAAAAAAGATACTCGCCCCCCTATAGATGATCCTGTCGTTGCCATAGAAACGTTACTCGAATTAGAAAGAGAAGGCATAGAACGCATAGTATCTCATAGCGACGCAATTTCTGCGTTAATTCGTCATTGTGAGGGATCGACGGAAGCAATTACGGAGGAATAGTGCATCCGAAAAGAGATACTCGCCTCCCAATAGAAGATCCTGTCGTTGCCATAGAAACGTTCCTCGATATAGAAAGAGAAGGAATAGAAGCTATAGTATTTCATAGCGACACAATTTCTGTGTTAATTCGTCATTGTGAGGGATCAACGGATGCAATAAAGAAGGAATAGTGCACTCGAGAAGAGATACTCGCCTCCCAATAAAAGATTCTGTAGTTGCCATAGAAACGTTCCTCGATTTAGAAAAAGAAGGCATAGGACCTATAGTATTTCATAGCAACGCAATTTTTGCGTTAATTCGTCATTGTGAGGGATTGACGGATGCAATAACGGAGGAATAGTGCATCCGAAAAGACATACTCGCCTGCCAATAGAAGATCCTGTCGTTGGCATAGAAACGTCCCTCGATTTAGAAAGAGAAGGCATAGAACCTATAGTACTTCATAGCGACGCAATTTCTGTGTTATCTCGTCATTGTGAGGGATCAACGGATGCAATAAAGGAGGAATGGTGCATCCGAAGAGAGATACTCGTCTCCCAATAGAAGATCCTGTCGTTACCATATAAACGTTGTTCGATTTAGGACGAGAAGTCATGGAACATATAGTATCTCATAGCGACGCAATTTCTGTGTTAATTCGTCATTGTGAGGGATCGACGGATGCTATAAAGTAGGAATACTCCATCCGAAAAGAGATACTCGCCTCTCAATATAAGATCCTGTCGTTGCCATAGAAACGTTCCTCGATTTAGAAAGAGAAGGCATAGACTCTATATTTTTTTTATAGCGACGCAATTTCTGTGTTAATTCGAAGTTGTGGTGGATCGACGGATGCAATAAAGAAGGAATAGTGCATACGAAAAGGGATACCCGCCTCCCAATAGAAGATCCTTTTATTCCCATAGAAACGTTTCTCGTTTTAGAAAGAGAAGGCATAGACCCTATAGTATTTCATAGCGACGCAATTTCTGTGTTAATTCGTCATTGTGAGGAATCGACGGATGCAATAAAGAAGGAATAGTGCATCCGAAAAGAGATACTCGCCTCCCAATAGAAGATCCCGCCGTTGCCATAGAAACGTTCTTAGATTTACAAAGAGAAGGCCTAGACCCTAAAATATTTCATTGCGACGCAATTTCTGTGTTAATTCGTCATTGTGAGGGATCAACGGATGCAATAAATAAGGAATAGCGCATTCGAAAAGAGATACTCCCCTCCCAATAGAAGATCCTGTCGTTGCCATAGAAACGTTCCTCGATTTAGAAAGAGAAGGTATAGAAAATATAGTATTTCATAGCAACGCCATTTCTGTGTCAATTTGTCATTGTGTGGGATTGACGGATGCCATAAAGACGGAATAGTGCACCCGAAAAAAGATACTCGCCTCCCAAAAGGAAGATCGTGTCGTTGCCATAGAAACGTTCCTCGATTTAGAAAAAAAGGCATAGAACCCATAGTACTTTACAGCGACGCAATTTCTGTGTTGATTCGTCATTGTGAGGGATCAACGGATGCAATAAAGAAGGAATAGTGCATCCGAAAAGAGATACTCGCCTCCCAATAGAAGATCCTGACGTTGCCTTAGAAACGTTCCTCGATATAAAAAGAGAAGGCAGAGAACCCATAGTAATTCATAGCGACGCAATTTCTGTGTTAATTCGTCATTGTGAGGGATCGACGAATGCAATAAAGAAGGAATAGTGCATCCGAAAAGAGATACTCGCCTGCCAGTAGAAGATCCTGTTGTTGCCATAAAATCGTTCCTCGATTGAGAAAGAGAAGGCATAGAACTTATAGGATCTTATAGCGACGCAATTTCTGTGTTATTTCGTTATTGTGAGGGATCGACGGATGCAATAAAGAAAGAATAGGGCCTCCGAAAAGAGATACTCACCTTCCAATAGAAGATCCTGTCGTTGCCATAGAAACGTTCCTCGATTTAGAAAGAGAAGGCATAGAACCTATAGTATTTCATAGCGACGCAATTTCTGTGTTAATTCATCATCATGAGAGATCGACGGATGCAATAAAGAAGAAATAGTGCACCCGAAAAGAGATACTCGCCTCCCAATAGAAGATCCTTTCGTTGGCATAGAAATGTTCCTCGATTTAGAAAGAGAAGGCATAGAACCTATAGTATTTCATAGCGAACCAATTTCTGTGTTAATTCGTCATTGTGAGGGATCGACGGATTCAATAACGAAGGAATAGTGCACCCGAAAAGAGATACTCGCCTCCCAATAGAAGATCCTGTCGTTGGCATAGAAACGTTCCTCGATTTAGAAAGGGAAGTCATAGAACCTGTAGTATTTCACAGCGACGCTATATCTGTGTCAATTCGTCATTGTGAGTGATCGACGGATGCAATAAAGAAGGAATAGTGCATCCGAAAAGAGATACTCGCCTCCCAATAGAAGATCCCGCCGTTGCCATAGAAACGTTCTTAGATTTACAAAGCGAAGTCATACACCCTAAAGTATTTCATTGCGACGCAATTTCTGTGTTAATTCGTCATTGTGAGGAATGACGGATGCAATAAAGAAGGAATAGTGCATCCGAAAAGAGATACTCGCCTCCCAATAGAAGATCGTGTCGATGCCATAGAAACGTTCCTCGATTTAGAAAGAGAAGGCATAGAACCTATAGTATTTCATAGCGACGCAATTTCTGTGTTAATTCGTCATTGTGAAGGATCAACGGATGCAATAAAGAATCAATAGTGCATCCGAAAAGAGATACACGTCACCCAACAGAAAAACCCGATCGTTGCCATAGAAACGTTCCTCGATTTAGAAAGAGAAGGCATAGAACCTATAGTAATTTATACCGATGCAATTTCTGCGTTAATTCGTTATTGTGAGGAATCGGCGGATGCAATAAAGAAGGAATAGTGCATCCGGAAAGAGATATTCGCCTCCCAATATAAGATCCTGTCGTTGCCATAGAAACGTTCTTCGATTTAGAATGAGAAGTCATAGAACATATAGTATTTCATAGCGACGCCATTTCTGTGTTAATTCGTCATTGTGAGGGATGACGGATGCAATAAAGAAGGAATAGTGCATCCGAAAAGAGATATTCGCCTTCCAATAGAAGGTCCTGTCGTTGCCATAGAAACGTTCCTAGATTTAGAAAGAGAAGGCATAGGACCTATAGTATTTCATAGCGACGCAATTTCTGTGTTAATTCATCATTGTGAGGTATCGACAAATGCAATAAAGAAGGAATAGTGCATCCGAAAAGAGATTCTCGCCTCCCAATAGAAGATCCTGTCGTTGCCATAGAAACGTTCCTTGTTTTAGAAAGAGAAGGCATAGTACTTATAGTACTTCATAGCGACGAAATTTCTGTGTTAATTCGTCATTGTGAGGGATCAACGGATGCAATAAAGAAGGAATAGTGCATCCGAAAAGAGATACTCGTCTCCCAACAGAAGATCCAATCGTTGCCATAGAAACGTTCGTCGATTTAGAAAGAGAAGCATAGAACCTATAGTATTTTATAGCGATGCAATTTCTGCGTTAATTCGTCATTGTGAGAGATCGACGGATGCAATAACGGAGGAATAGTGCCTCCGAAAAGAGATACTCGCCTCCCAATAGAAGATCCTGTCGTTGCCATAGAAACGATCCTCGATTTAGAAAGAGAAGGCATAGAACCTATAGTATTTCATAGCGACACAATTTCTGTGTTAATTCGTCATTGTGAGGGATCGACGGATGCAGTAAAGAAGGAATAGTGCACCCGAGAAGAGATACTCGCCTCCCAATAGAAGATTCTGTCGTTGCATAGAAACTTTCCTTGATTGAGAAAAAGAAGGCATAGAACATATAGTATTTCATAGCAACGCCATTTCTGCGTTAATTCGGCATTGTGGGGGATCGACGGATGCAATAACGGAGGAATAGTGCATCCGAAAAGAGATACTCACCTCCCAATAGAAGATCCTGTCGTTGGCATAGAAACGTTCCTCGATTTAGAAAGAGAAGGCATAGAACCTATAGTACTTCATAGCGACGCAATTTCTGTGTTATCTCGTCATTGTGAGGGATCAACGGATGCAATAAAGAAGTAATGGTGCATCCGAAGAGAGATACTCGCCTCCCAATAGAAGATCCTGTCGTTACCATATAAACGTTCTTCGATTTAGGACGAGAAGGCATGCTATATGTAGTATCTCATAGCGACGCAATTTCTGTGTTAATTCGTCATTGTGAGGGATCGACGGATGCTATAAAGAAGTTATACTGTATCCAAAAAGAGATACTCGCCTC
This sequence comes from Schistocerca cancellata, assembly GCF_023864275.1. Taxonomy (NCBI): domain Eukaryota; kingdom Metazoa; phylum Arthropoda; class Insecta; order Orthoptera; family Acrididae; genus Schistocerca; species Schistocerca cancellata. The sequence continues at coordinate 612,438,115 of NC_064632.1, forward strand.
CCAATATAAGATCCTTTCGTTGCCATAGAAACATTCCTCTATTTAGAAAGTGAAGGCATAGACTCTATAGCATTTCATAGCGACGCAATTTCTGTGTTAATTCAAAATTGTGGTGGATCGACGGATGCAATAAAGAAGGAATAGTGCATCAGAAAAGGGATACCCGCCTCCCAATAGAAGATCCTGTTATTGCCATAGAAACGTTTCTCGTTTTAGAAAGAGAAGGCATAGACCCTATAGTATTTCATAGCGACGCAATTTCTGTGTTAATTCGTCATTGTGAGGGATCAACGGATGCAATAAAGAATCAATAGTGCATCCGAAAAGAGATACGCGTCTCCCAACAGAAAATCCGATCGTTGCCATAGAAACGTTCCTCGATTTAGGAAGAGAAGGCATAGAACCTATAGTATTTTATAGCGATGCAATTTCTGCGTTAATTCGTTATTGTGAGGGATCGACGGATGCAGTAAAGAAGGAATAGTGCACCCGAGAAGAGATACTCGCCTCCCAATAGAAGATTCTGTCGTTGCATAGAAACTTTCCTTGATTGAGAAGAAGAAGGCATAGAACATATAGTATTTCATAGCAACGCCATTTCTGCGTTAATTCGGCATTGTGAGGGATCGACGGATGCAATAACGGAGGAATAGTGCATCCGAAAAGAGATACTCACCTCCCAATAGAAGATCCTGTCGTTGGCATAGAAACGTTCCTCGATTTAGAAAGAGAAGGCATAGAACCTATAGTACTTCATAGCGACGCAATTTCTGTGTTAATTCGTCATTGTGAGGGATCGACGGATGCAATAAAGAAGGGATAGTGCATCCGAAAAAAGATACTCGCCCCCCTATAGAAGTTCCTGTCGTTGCCATGGAAACGTTACTCGAATTAGAAATAGAATACATAGAACGTTTAGAATCTCATAGCGACGCAATTACTGCGTTAATTCGTCATTGTCAGGGATCGACGGGTGCAATAACGGAGGAATAGTGCATCCGAAAAGAGAGACTCGCCTCCCAATCGAAGATCCTGTTGTTGCCATAGAAACGTTCCTCGATTTAGAAAGAGAAGGCATAGAACCTATAGTATTTCATAGCGACACAATTTCTGTGTTAATTCGTCATTGTGAGGGATCGACGGATGCAATAAAGAAGGAATAGTGCACCCGAGAAGAGATACTCGCCTTCCGATAGAAGATTCTCTCGTTGCCATAGAAACCTTCCTCGATTTAGAAATAGAAGGCATTGAACCTACAGTATTTCATAGCAACGCAATTTCTCCTTTAATTCGGCATTGTGAGGGATCGACGGATGCATTAACGGAAGAATAGTGCATCCGAAAAGTCATACTCGCCTCCCAATAGAAGATCCTGTCGTTGGCATAGAAACGTTCCTCGATTTAGAAAGAGAAGGTATAGAAAATATAGTATTTCATAGCAACGCCATTTCTGTGTTAATTCGTCATTGTGTGGGATCGACGGATGCCGTAAAGACGAAATAGTGCACCCGAAAAAAGATACTCGCCTCCCAAAAGGAAGATCGTGTCGTTGCCATAGAAACGTTCCTCGATTTAGAAAAAAAGGCATAGAACCTATAGTATTTTACAGCGACGCAATTTCTGTGTTGATTCGTCATTGTGAGGGATCAACGGATGCAATAAAGAAGGAATAGTGCATCCGAAAAGAGATACTCGCCTCCCTATAGAAGATCCTGACGTTGCCTTAGAAACGTTCCTCGATTTAAAAAGAGAAGGCAGAGAACCCATAGTAATTCATAGCGACGCAATTTCTGTGTTAATTCGTCATTGTGAGGGATCGACGAATGCAATAAAGAAGGAATAGTGCATCCGAAAAGAGATACTCGCCTGCCAGTAGAAGATCCTGTTGTTGCCATAAAATCGTTCCTCGATTGAGAAAGAGAAGGCATAGAACTTATAGGATCTTATAGCGACGCAATTTCTGTGTTATTTCGTTATTGTGAGGGATCGACGGATGCAATAAAGAAAGAATAGGGCCTCCGAAAAGAGATACTCACCTTCCAATAGAAGATCCTGTCGTTGCCATAGAAACGTTCCTCGATTTAGAAAGAGAAGGCATAGAACCTATAGTATTTCATAGCGACGCAATTTCTGTGTTAATTCGTCATCATGAGAGATCGACGGATGCAATAAAGAAGAAATAGTGCACCCGAAAAGAGATACTCGCCTCCCAATAGAAGATCCTTTCGTTGCCATAGAAACGTTCCTCGATTTAGAAAGAGAAGGCATAGAAACTATAGTACTTCATTGCGACGCAATTTCTGTGTTATCTCGTCATTGTGAGGGATCAACGGATGCAGTAAAGAAGGAATTGTGCATCCGAAGAGAGATACTCGTCTCCCAATAGAAGATCCTGTCGTTACCATATAAACGATGTTCGATTTAGGACGAGAAGGCATGGAACATATAGTATCTCATAGCGACGCAATTTCTGTGTTAATTCGTCATTGTGAGGGATCGACGGATGATATAAAGTAGGAATACTGCATCCGAAAAGAGATACTCGCCTCCCAATATAAGTTCCTGTCGTTGCCATAGAAACGTTCCTCGATTTAGAAGGAGAAGGCATAGACTCTATATTATTTCATAGCGACGCAATTTCTGTGTTAATTCGAAATTGTGGTGGATCGACGGATGCAATAAATAAGGAATAGTGCATATGAAAAGGGATACCCGCCTCCCAATAGAAGATCCCGCCGTTGCCATAGAAACGTTCTTAGATTTACAAAGAGAATGCCTAGACCCTAAAGTATTTCATTGCGACGCAATTGATGTGTTAATTCGTCATTGTGAGGGTTCGACGGATGCAATAAAGAAGGAATAGTGCATTCGAAAAGAGATACTCCCCTCCCAATATAAGATCCTGTCGTTGCCATAGAAATGTTCCTCGATTTAGAAAGAGAAGGCATAGAACCTATAGTATTTCATAGCGAACCAATTTCTGTGTTAATTCGTCATTGTGAGGGATCGACGGATTCAATAACGAAGGAATAGTGCACCCGAAAAGAGATACTCGCCTCCCAATAGAAGATCCTGTCGTTGGCATAGAAACGTTCCTCGATTTAGAAAGGGAAGTCATAGAACCTGTAGTATTTCACAGCGACGCTATATCTGTGTCAATTCGTCATTGTGAGTGATCGACGGATGCAATAAAGAAGGAATAGTGCATCCGAAAAGAGATACTCGCCTCCCAATAGAAGATCCCGCCGTTGCCATAGAAACGTTCTTAGATTTACAAAGAGAAGCCATACACCCTAAAGTATTTCATTGCGACGCAATTTCTGTGTTAATTCGTCATTGTGAGGAATGACGGATGCAATAAAGAAGGAATAGTGCATCCGAAAAGAGATACTCGCCTCCCAATAGAAGATCGTGTCGATGCCATAGAAACGTTCCTCGATTTAGAAAGAGAAGGAATAGAACCTATAGTATTTCATAGCGACGCAATTTCTGTGTTAATTCGTCATTGTGAGGGATCAACGGATGCAATAAAGAATCAATAGTGCATCCGAAAAGAGATACACGTCACCCAACAGAAAAACCCGATCGTTGCCATAGAAACGTTCCTCGATTTAGAAAGAGAAGGCATAGAACCTATAGTAATTTATACCGATGCAATTTCTGCGTTAATTCGTTATTGTGAGGATTCGGCGGATGCAATAAAGAAGGAATAGTGCATCCGGAAAGAGATACTCGCCTCCCAATATAAGATCCTGTCGTTGCCATAGAAACGTTCTTCGATTTAGAATGAGAAGTCATAGAACATATAGTATTTCATAGCGACGCCATTTCTGTGTTAATTCGTCATTGTGAGGGATGACGGATGCAATAAAGAAGGAATAGTGCATCCGAAAAGAGATACTCGCCTTCCAATAGAAGGTCCTGTCGTTGCCATAGAAACGTTCCTAGATTTAGAAAGAGAAGACATAGGACCTATAGTATTTCATAGCGACGCAATTTCTGTGTTAATTCATCATTGTGAGGTATCGACGAATGGAATAAAGAAGGAATAGTGCATCCGAAAAGAGATTCTCGCCTCCCAATAGAAGATCCTGTCGTTGCCATAGAAACGTTCCTCATTTTAGAAAGAGAAGGCATAGTACTTATAGTACTTCATAGCGACGAAATTTCTGTGTTAATTCGTCATTGTGAGGGATCAACGGATGCAATAAAGAAGGAATAGTGCATCCGAAAAGAGATACTCGTCTCCCAACAGAAGATCCAATCGTTGCCATAGAAACGTTCGTCGATTTAGAAAGAGAAGCATAGAACCTATAGTATTTTATAGCGATGCAATTTCTGCGTTAATTCGTCATTGTGAGAGATCGACGGATGCAATAACGGAGGAATAGTGCCTCCGAAAAGAGATACTCGCCTCCCAATAGAAGATCCTGTCGTTGCCATAGAAACGTTCCTCGATTTAGAAAGAGAAGGTATAGAACCTATAGTATTTCATAGCGAAACAATTTCTGTGTTAATTCGTCATTGTGAGGGATCGACGGATGCAGTAAAGAAGGAATAGTGCACCCGAGAAGAGATACTCGCCTCCCAATAGAAGATTCTGTCGTTGCATAGAAACTTTCCTTGATTGAGAAAAAGAAGGCATAGAACATATAGTATTTCATAGCAACGCCATTTCTGCGTTAATTCGGCATTGTGAGGGATCGACGGATGCAATAACGGAGGAATAGTGCATCCGAAAAGAGATACTCACCTCCCAATAGAAGATCCTGTCGTTGGCATAGAAACGTTCCTCGATTTAGAAAGAGAAGGCATAGAACCTATAGTACTTCATAGCGACGCAATTTCTGTGTTATCTCGTCATTGTGAGGGATCAACGGATGCAATAAAGAAGTAATGGTGCATCCGAAGAGAGATACTCGCCTCCCAATAGAAGATCCTGTCGTTACCATATAAACGTTCTTCGATTTAGGACGAGAAGGCATGCTATATGTAGTATCTCATAGCGACGCAATTTCTGTGTTAATTCGTCATTGTGAGGGATCGACGGATGCTATAAAGAAGTTATACTGTATCCAAAAAGAGATACTCGCCTCCCAATATAAGATCCTTTCGTTGCCATAGAAACATTCCTCTATTTAGAAAGAGAAGGCATAGACTCTATAGCATTTCATAGCGACGCAATTTCTGTGTTAATTCAAAATTGTGGTGGATCGACGGATGCAATAAAGAAGGAATAGTGCATCAGAAAACGGATACCCGCCTCCCAATAGAAGATCCTGTTATTGCCATAGAAACGTTTCTCGTTTTAGAAAGAGAAGGCATAGACCCTATAGTATTTCATAGCGACGCAATTTCTGTGTTAATTCGTCATTGTGAGGGATCAACGGATGCAATAAAGAATCAATAGTGCATCCGAAAAGAGATACGCGTCTCCCAACAGAAAATCCGATCGTTGCCATAGAAACGTTCCTCGATTTAGGTAGAGAAGGCATAGAACCTATAGTATTTTATAGCGATGCAATTTCTGCGTTAATTCGTTATTGTGAGGGATCGACGGATGCAATAAAGAAGGAATAGTGCATCCGGAAAGAGATACTCGCCTCCCAATATAAGATCCTGTCGTTGCCATAGAAACGTTCCTCGATTTAGAATGAGAAGTCATAGAACATATAGTATTTCATTGCGACGCAATTTCTGTGTTAATTCGTCATTGTGAGGGATGACGGATGCAATAAAGGAGGAATAGTGCATCCGAAAAGAGATACTCGCTTCCCAATAGAAGATCCTGTCGTTGCCATAGAAACGTTCCTCGATTTAGAAAGAGAAGGCATCGAACCTATAGTATTTCATAGCGACGCAATTTCTGTGTTAATTCGTCATTGTGAGGGATCGACGGATGCAATAAAGAAGGGATAGTGCATCCGAAAAAAGATACTCGCCCCCCCTATAGAAGATCCTGTCGTTGCCATGGAAACGTTACTCGAATTAGAAATAGAATACATAGAACGTTTAGAATCTCATAGCGACGCAATTTCTGCGTTAATTCGTCATTGTCAGGGATCGACGGATGCAATAAAGAAGGAATAGTGCACCCGAGAAGAGATACTCGCCTTCCGATAGAAGATTCTCTCGTTGCCATAGAAACCTTCCTCGATTTAGAAAAAGAAGGCACTGAACCTACAGTATTTCATAGCAACGCAATTTCTCCTTTAATTCGGCATTGTGAGGGATCGACGGATGCATTAACGGAAGAATAGTGCATCCGAAAAGTCATACTCGCCTCCCAATAGAAGATCCTGTCGTTGGCATAGAAACGTTCCTCGATTTAGAAAGAGATGGCATAGAACCTATAGTACTTCATAGCGACGCTATTTCTGTGTTATCTCGTCATTGTGAGGGATCAACGGATGCAATAAGGAAGTAATGGTGCATCCGAAGAGAGATACTCGCCGCCCAATATAAGATCCTGTCGTTGCCATAGAAACGTTCCTCGATTTAGAATGAGAAGTCATAGAACATATAGTATTTCATGGCGACGCAATTTCTGTGTTAATTCGGTATTGTGAGGGATGACGGATGCAATGAAGAAGGAATAGTGCATCCGAAAAGATATACTCGCCTCCCAATAGAAGATCCTGTCGTTACCATATAAACGTTCTTCGATTTAGGACGAGAAGGCATGGAACATATAGTATCTCATAGCGACGCAATTTCTGTGTTAATTCGTCATTGTGAGAGATCGACGGATGCTATAAAGTAGGAATACTGTATCCGAAAAGAGATACTCGCATCCCAATATAAGATCCTGTCGTTGTCATAGAAACGTTCCTCGATTTAGAATGAGAAGGAATAGACTCTATAGCATTTCATAGCGACGCAATTTCTGTGTTAATTCGAAATTGTGGTGGATCGACGGATGCAATAAAGAAGGAATAGTGCATCCGAAAAGGGATACCCGCCTCCCAATAGAAGATACTGTTATTGCCATATATTAAACAAATAAAATAAAAATATTGTTTAAATATTATTTATTCTATCTGTATGATGGTGATTGTAATTGTAATTGATATTTGCTTATCTGGAACGTGGACGTTTAATTATTCGGTATCAGACGCTTGACAATGGCTTTTTTCGTAAAGGCAATGTTACTCGTAGTTGACCGTAAAATAAAACTGAAATAATCGGACTTCGTAAATAAATCGTTTCCAAAGACTCCTGCGGTAGGTGCGGACTCATAATCTAAATCTCAATATTTCAATAATTTGCCAGCCATGCCAATACGTCGTACAAAGGTGATTGTCTACTAAACATAAAAAAGTTACACAGTTAGTTAAATCAGATATATTCAATGAATAAACCTACAGTTCATAATCCTACTTACTTTTATAAATATAAATTCTTTACAGAATCGAGTGCCTAGTCTGGTTGCAACTCGCAGTATTCTTCTATAACATGAAATATGGCGGTGTGCCAGACATTAGAATAAAATACGTGCTTCTCGCACCACTTCTACCAGAGCTCTCCCTTTTTTCTAATCAAACATAAGAGTAACGTAATTGTGCTTTTGTTTTATCAGCGACACAGCGCTGCAGTTGTGTGCCATAGGCTTTATTTATTTGTCACTGATTATTTATTTAATTAATATTTCGAGTTTCCGAGGAAACTCACGCTCGGCATGCAAATGTGCCTTTATATTGCCCCCTGAATTGCGAGGCGAAAGGACACGCCTGCAGGCAAGCAATTCATCTAAAGGCACAAGAAAATCTAAGTTATCTACAACTATTTACATGACCTACATTATACACATTATACATATTATATACAAAATTTGAATGACGCGGGTGCGCCGTAAAAGTTCTTATGATAGCAGATAGAGTGCGCGCATGCGCAGAAGCGTCTGTGTGACTCCAGCGCTGCCGTTATATCGTACAGTTAGATCACGCGGCACAGTATTGCAGTTCATATTGTTCGTGTGCGCGCGTTTCTCAGTCGTTGCACAAAGAAAATATTCAACCAAGACTACATATGAAGACTACATTCTATGACAGGTAACTTAGTTTTAAATTTACAATATTTGTTATAACACAATACAACTTAGATTGTTGAATGTTCTTAGTTACATAGTATTGTTTTGAAATACTTCAAAGAAAAATGTCCGTATGTTTCAGGTGCGTTGACCTATACACATCGTGTCGTTATTACAGTTCATATTCATCTGCTGCACAATAATTTTTTACAGGTTAGTATCGTCGTGGTAAAGTTTTTTTTTTTTCACAGTAACAGCGTTGTATGACAACGTGATTAATACATAAGCGTGTCCATTTCCCATTTCCATTATAGTCGTTGTGATGCAGTTCGTTGTGACTAAAAGCATTGCTTATTACAGATCAGACGTGACCCGTCGAGTAATTGGTCCACGTGCAGTTCGTTTTTTACATTCCGTGGAAGCTTGGTTGCAGAACCTCGGACGGCACATAGCTGGCGTCGATCCTTGGACAGTCCAGGTAAGAGTGTCCGTCACATTTCGAGAACATTTCATTCCCTGAAGTTCCAACCAAAATTCTTCCACCCGTCGTGTTGTTTTCTGGACAGGCACTTTGTGTCCATTTAATCCAGTTAACATCTTGAAGTTAGGTACTGTAGTAATGTCACTAGACGATGCACGAATTATGCCCTTCACATTTTCAGTTTTTTGCTGAATATAGCTCACCTAAATGTTCGTAGTTATTAATCAAAGAAATCATTCATCGCGTTTACATAGTTACGCTGCATAATGAATGGCATTAACCGTTTCTTTCACATAGGTTTCTGCGTAGTTGCAGAGTTAGTAATGTTCGTTAATGTCCGTGAACAGAGGTTCACTATGCAATGTCTTTTTGGCACTCGTTTTGTTCAAATTTTTACATAGTAACAGTTACATGATACATCAGTTAAAAAAATAAGTAATTATACATACATACGTCACATATTTTCTTAGCATAAACATAATACAGTTGCACATAAACATGTTTGCATCATCATTACATAGCTATAGGTTATTACATTGTGTCACGTGATGTCATCTGAAATTAAGATAGGTTAGACACAACATTCATTACATCAGTAGGCAAGACCAGGCGTTTTCACTACTCAATAAATATTCAAAATAGTAAGAGAGAGAAAATGTTCGATTCCTCGCGTTTTGTGCATGTGTGTAGAGTGTCTGTGTGGCCTTGACTACTGATAGATGCTTTTCGTGTTGAGAGATGTGCGTCTAATCTATTTCTCAAAGTAAAAGATCACTTCACAGATGACGTCTGTCGGTTCGTCAGGTGTCATACCAAGTCAGTGGTACCTACAATAACAAATGTTCCGTGAAAAATTAATATATCATTCACTGCTACGTAATCATAAATTTCATTTTGATATTCCGTCTTCCAGGTGGTGGCGCGCGCTAGAATTGAGTTGGCAAGCCTGCATGTTTTGCATACCACTAGTGTAAACATTGTGGCTGCTGTTTTGCCGCGCGAAGCGCTGATCTTCAAGTAGCATGTCAACCGAATCTAAGGCTGTTAAAAAATAATCTGAATCGTCATCCGGGATATGTAGGAGTTTTTCTTTAATGTTGAAAGGCAATTTGGCCTTCAACGCACGGAGTATATCACGCGTTGCGACTGGTTCGTCTAAAAAGTGTCCCATGTTCAAGTATTTTTCAAAATATCTGCGTAAGTTGCCATTTTTACTGTTAAGAGTTTCAGGTTCTAAAATTTGTCTTCTGAGTCGCTCCTGGACGGATTGTGACCAGAATTTGTTCAGAAAAGCACGCTCAAACTCACTGTACGTGGTACATACGTCAGCTTGACTGTATGCCCAGACAGCTGCATCGCCTTGGATGTAACCGACAATATATGAAATCTTTTTCCGGTCACTCCAAGTGCGTGGAAATGCGTTACTAAAAGATTTAAGAAAAATCACCGGATGAATGGTTCGTTTTTCTGGGATAAAAATCTGAAATTGCCTGTGTTTCATTAAGCTTTCTTCTTCCTTCGTATTGTGATATGGATCTATTCCACTGTAATTACTGGTATGTTCAGCTGGCGAGTAATTACGATAATGTTGCTGTGATTTACCATGATAATAGCTTGTGTTTGTGTTTGCACATCGTGGTATGTGTTGTAGTCGTGGTGTGTTTTGTTCTTGTGTGTTTGTCGTGTGCGGTATGTGTGTGTCATACTCGAATGTATATTGGTTCCTGAACTGTGCATTTTGACTGATATTTTCGTTACATTCAGACTGTGGTCGATCGGTGAATTGTCTCATGGGTGCAGTGACGGATTGTACTGCGTCACTGATCAGCTGTTTGTTATTAGTAATGTATTGCGCTACGGAGTCGTGCACAATTGTTGGTAAATTTTCACGTAAGAATCTATCAAAATGTTTGTCTTTGTTCACTACCCAATCATGAAATTCTTTATTAATATTTTGAAAATGAGCTGTGGCATCAGATTGTAAGATGCCAGTCAGGTGTTGTTCAACATTGTCAAATTTATTCTGTACGTCAGTAATTCGTTTTTCAAGGTTGTCATGTACTGAAGGATATGTTTGAATTTGTTCAGTAAGAACTTCACACGTGACATTAAGGTTTTTTAATTGTGTCTGTAAAAGTGCTACGTCAGTTGTAGTCTTTTCTTGTATCGTATTAAGCTGGGAAAATTTACTACTGAGTTCAGTCATCTGTTTGGTCAGTGTGGCCTCTATAAGTTCCACACGTTTACATAAAGTGTCATTACCTGTCTTGAGTGCTATGAGGTCAGATTTAATTGCGTCATTTTGTGTCTGTAAGGTTGCCATGTTTTCGGCGTTTTGTTTCATTAGCATTTGTAACATGTCGGCAATGTTTACTGTTTGCAAGGTCTGTGCCCCCGTCGCGTCATTAGACGTGACGTCATGCATCAACATGGGCTCTGACTGAGACTTTGAAATTTTTGTAGTGGACGGCCTATTGCCAAAATTTCCGTCAACACTTGCGTCAATGTTTGATAAATCGTCACTACCGGTTGCTGTCGTAAAGTCATTTTCTAACATTTGTCTCTCGTCCGAGTCGGATTGCGTCTGAATAGTACGTCTTTGCTGTTCCATTTTTGCGTATTGATTTCTAGTTATTACCATGCCACACGTGATATATGTTTCAAGAAAATATTTGACACTGATTTTAAAATAAAATGCAGTTGAGCATGAATCGCTCGTAGCAACAATGGCTGTCTGTTAATTTAAAAATATAAACTGAGTTTGAGATTATTGGTAATGGCTGCTGTCCATGTTACTACGTATCGTACAGAAGTCGGCCATATTGTACACTCGTGTATTGGTATTGTTGCATACGTTATTGTTTAAGGAAAAGTACTGAGAATGAAATTTATCACTGAAAACTGTTATGCGCGAAAGAAACACTACAGAATCTACTGAAAAGCTAATACACTGAATTATACGTCTGGCCAAGCCTGCTAATGCAAAGATGCTGCGTCTTACCTTATTTTGCTGGAAGTTTCATTGCGTCTTCCCGCAAAATTTTAGAATTGGAAAATATCTTCAGATTTTTTGTTATCTCTCATACATTCACGTCCAGGTCCAGAACGTTGATTTTTCACATGAAACAAAGAGAACAATGTAACAAATGACAAAATAACAAGTCCTGTCACGGTCGCCAATAAAAAATAAATAAAATAAAAATATTGTTTAAATATTATTTATTCTATCTGTATGATGGTGATTGTAATTGTAATTGATATTTGCTTATCTGGAACGTGGACGTTTAATTACTCGGTATCAGACGCTTGACAATGGCTTTTTTCGTAAAGGCAATGTTACTCGTAGTTGACCGTGAAATAAAACTGAAATAATCGGACTTCGTAAATAAATCGTTTCCAAAGACTGCTGCGGTAGGTGCGGACTCATAATCTAAATCTCAATATTTCAATAATTTGCCAGCCATGCCAAAACGTCGTACAGAGGTGATTGTCTACTAAACATAAAAAAGTTACACAGTTAGTTAAATCAGATATATTCAATGAATAAACCTACAGTTCATAATCCTACTTACTTTTATAAATATAAATTCTTTACAGAATCGAGTGCCTGGTCTGGTTGCAACTCGCAGTATTCTTCTATAACATGAGATATGGCGGTGTGCCAGACACTAGAATAAAATACGTGCTTCTCGCACCACTTCTACCAGAGCTCTCCCTTTTTTCTAATCAAACATAAGAGTAACGTAATTGTGCTTTTGTTTTATCAGCGACACAGCGCTGCAGTTGTGTGCCATAGGCTTTATTTATTTGTCACTGATTATTTATTTAATTAATATTTAGAGTTTCCGAGGAAACTCACGCTCGGCATGCAAATGTGCCTTTATACATAGAAACGTTTCTCGTTTTAGAAAGAGAAGGCATAGACCCTATAGTATTTCATAGCGACGCAATTTCTGTGTTAATTCGTCATTGTGAGGGATCGACGGATGCAATAAAGTAGGAATAGTGCATCTGAAAAGAGATACTCGCCTCCCAATATAAGATCCTGTCGTTGCCATAGAAATGTTCCTCGATTTAGAAAGAGAAGGCATAGAACCTATAGTATTTCATAGCGAACCAATTTCTGTTTTAATTCGTCATTGTGAGGGATCGACGGATTCAATAAAGAAGGAATAGTGCACCCGAAAAGAGATACTCGCCTCCCAAAAGGAAGATCGTGTCGTTACCATAGAAACGTTCCTCGATTTAGAAAGAGAAGGCATAGAACCTATAGTATCTTACAGCGACGCAATTTCTGTGTTGATTCGCCATTGTGAGGGATTAACGGATGCAATAACGAAGGAATAGTGCATCCGAAAAGAGATACTCGCCTCCAATTAGAAGATCCTGTCGTTCCTATAGAAACGTTCCTCGATTTAGGAAGAGAAGGCATGGAACCTATAGTATTTCATAGTGACGGAATTTACGTGTTAGTTCGTCATTGCGAGGGATCGACGGATGCAAGAAAGGAAGAATAGTGCAGCCGAATAGAGATACTCGCCTCCTAATATAAGATCCCGTCGTTGCCATAGAAACGTTCCTCGATTTAGAAAGAGATGGCATAGAACCTATAGTATTTCATAGCGACGCAATTTCTGTGTTAATTCGTCATTGTGAGGGATCGAGGGATGCAATAAATAAGGAATAGTGCATCGGAAAATAGAAACTCGCCTCCCAATATAAGATCCGGTCGTTGCCATAGAAACGTTCCTCGATGTTGAAAGACAAGGCATAGAACTCATGGTATTTCATAGCGACGCAATTTATGTGTTAATTCATCATTGTGAGGAATCGACAGATGCAATAAAGAAGGAATAGTGCACCCGAAAAGAGATACTCGCCTCCCAATAGAAGATCATGTCGTTGCCATAGAAACGTTTCTCGTTTTAGAAAGAGAGCGCAATGACGCTATAGCATTTCACAGCCACGCAATTTCTGTGTTGATTCGCCATTGTGAGGGATTAACGGATGCAATAAAGAAGGAATAGTGCATCCGAAAAGAGATACTCGCCTCCAATTAGAAGATCCTATCGTTGCTATAGAAACGTTCCTCGATTTAGGAAGAGAAGGCATGGAACCTATAGTATTTCATAGCGACGCAATTTCCGTGTTAGTTCGTCATTGCGAGGGATCGACGGATGCAAGAAAGGAAGAATAGTGCAGCCGAATAGAGATACTCGCCTCCTAGTATAAGATCCCGTCGTTGCCATAGAAACGTTCCTCGATTTAGGAAGAGAAGGCACGGAACCTATAGTATTTCATAGCGACGCAATTTCTGTCTCAATTCGTCATTGTGAGGGATCGACGGATGCAATAAAGTAGGAATAGTGCATCTGAAAGGAGTTACTCGCCTCCCTATACAAGATCCTGTCGTTGCCATAGATACGTTCCTCGATTTAGAAAGAGAAGGCATAGAACCTATAGTATATCATAGCGACGCAATTTCTGTGTTAATTCGTCATTGCGAGGGATCGACGGATGCAATAAAGAAGGAATAGCGCATCCGAAAAGAGATACTCGCTTCCCAATACAAGATACTGTCGTTGCCATAGAAACGTTCCTCGATTTAGAAAGAGAGGGCATAGAACCTATAGTATTTATAGCGACGCACTTTCGGTGTTAATTCGTCATTGTGAGGGATCGACGGATGCAATAAAGAAGGAATTGTGAATCCGGTAAGAGATACTCGCCTCCCAATAGAAGATCCTGTCGTTGGAATAGAAACGTTCCTCGATTTAGAAAGAGAAGTCATAGAACCTATAGTATTTCGCAGCGACGCAATTTCTGTGTCAATTCGTCATTGTGTGTGATCGACTGATGCAATAAAGAAGGAATAGTGCATCCGAAAAGAGATACTCGCCTCTCAATAGAACATCCTGTCGTTGCCATAGATACGTTCTTAGATTTACAAAGAGAAGGCATAGAACCTAAAGTTTTTCATTGCGACGCAATTTCTGTGTTAATTCGTCATTGTGAGGGATCGACGGATGCAATAAAGAAGGAATAGTGCATCCGAAAAGAGATACTCGCCTCCCAATAGAAGATAGGGTCGTTGTCATAGTAACGTTCCTCGATTTAGAAAGAGAAGGCATAGAACTTATAGTATTTCATAGCGACGCAATTTTTGTGTTAATTCGTCATTGCGAGGGATCGAGGATGCAATAAAGAAGGAACAGTGCATCTGAAAGGAGTTACTCGCCTCCCAATACAAGAACCTGTCGTTGGCATAGAAACGTTCCTCGATTTAGAAAGAGAAGGCATAGAACCTATAGTATTACATAGCGACGCAATTTCTGTGTTAATTCGTCATTGCGAGGGATCGACTGATGCAATAAAGAAGGAATAGTGCATCCCAAAAGAGATACTCGCTTCCCAATAGAAGATACTGTCGTTGCCATAGAAACGTACCTCGTTTTAGAAAGAGAAGGCATAGAACCTATAGTATTTCATAGCGACGCAATTTCTGTGTTAATTCAACATTGTAAGGGATCGACGGATGCAGTAAAGAAGGAATAGTGCACCCAAAATGAGAAACTCGCCCTCCAATATAAGATCCTGTCGTTGCCATAGAAACGTTCCTCGATTTAGGAAGAGAAGGTACAGAACCTAGAGTATTTCATAAAGACGCAATTTCTGTTTTAATTCGTCATTGTGAGGAATCGACGGATGCAATGAAGAAGGAATAGTGCATCCGAAAAGAGATACTCGCCTCCCAATAGAAGATCCTTTCGTTGCCATAGAAACGTTCCTCGATTTAGAAAGAGAAGGCAGAGAATCCATAGTATTTCATAGCGACGTAATTTTTGTGTTAATTCGTAATTGTGAGGGATCGACGAATGCAATAAAGTAGGAATAGTGCATCCGAAAAGAGATACTCGCCTCCTAATAAAAGATCCTGTCGTTGCCATAGAAACGTTCCTCGATTTAGGAAAAGAAGGCATAGAACTTATAGGATCTTATAGCGACGCAATTTCTGTGTTATTTCGTCATTGTGAGGGATCGACGGATGCAATAAAGAAGGAATAGTGCATCCGAAAAGAGATACTCGCCTCCTAATAAAAGATCCAGTCGTTGCCATAGAAACGTTCCTCGATTTAGAAAGAGAAAGCATAGAACCTTTAGTATTTCATAGCGACGCAATTTGCGTGTTAATTCGTGATTGTGAGGGATCGACGGATGCAATAAAGATGGAATAGTATATCCGAAAAGAGGTACTCGCCACCAAATAGAAGGTCCTGTCGTTGCCATAGAAACGTTAATCGATTTAGAAAAAGAAGGCATAGAACCTATGGTATTTCATAGCGACGCAATTTCTGTGTTAATTCGTCATTGCGAGAGATCGACGAATGCAATAAAGAAGGAATAGTGCATCAGAAAAGAGATACTCGTCTCCCAATAGAAGAACCTGTCGTTGCCATAGAAACGATCCTCGATTTAGGGAAAGAAGGCATGGAACCTATGGTATCTCATAGCGACGCAATTTCTGTGTTATTCGTCTTTGTGAGGGATCGACGGATGCAATAAAGAAAGAATAGTGCATCTGAAAGGTGATACTCGCCTCCCAATATAAGATCCTATCGTTGCCATAGAAACGTTCCTCCATTTAGAAAGAGAAGCCATAGAACCCATAGTATTTCATAGCGACGCAATTTCTGTGTTTATTCGTCATTGCGAGGGATCGAGGATGCAATAAAGAAGGAACAGTGTATCTGAAAGGAGTTACTCGCCTCCCAATACAAGAACCTGTCGTTGCCATAGAAACTTTCCTCGATTTAGAAAGAGAAGGCATAGAACCTATAGTATTTCATAGCGACGCAATTTCTGTGTTAATTCGTCATTGCGAGGGATCGACGGATGCAATAAAGAAGGAATAGTGCATCCCAAAAGAGATACTCGCTTCCCAATAGAAGATACTGTCGTTGCCATAGAAACGTACCACGTTTTAGAAAGAGAAGGCAAAGAACCTATAGTATTTCATAGCGACGCAATCTCTGTGTTAATTCAACAATGTGAGGGATCGACGGATGCAATAAAGAAGGAATAGTGCATCCGAAAAGAGTTACTCGCCCTCCAATATAAAATCCTGGCGTTGCCATAGAAACGTTCCTTGATTTAGAAAGAGAAGTCAGAGAACCCATAGTATTTCATAGCGACGCAATTTCTGTGTTAATTCGTAATTGTGAGGGATCGACAAATGCAATAAAGAAGGAATAGTGCATCCGAAGAGAGATACTCGCCTGCGAATAGAAGATCCTGTCGTTGAAATAGAAACGTTCCTCGATTTAGAAAGAGAAGGCATAGACCCTATGGTATATCATAGCGACGCAATTTCTGTGTTAATTCGTCATTGTGAGGGATCGAAGGATGCAATAAAGAAGGAATAGTGAATCCCGAAAGAGATACTCGCCTCCCAAAAGCAGATCCTGTTGTTGCCATAAAAACGTACCTCGATTGAGAAAGAGAAGGCATTAAACTTATAGGATCATATTGTGACGCAATTTCTGTGTTATTTAGTCATTGTGAGGGATCGACGAATGCAATAATGAAGGAATAGTGCATCCGAAAAGAGATACTCGCCTCCCAATAGAAGGTCCTGTCGTTGCCATAGAAACGTTAATCGATTTAGAAAATGAAGGCATAGAACATATAGTATTTCACAGCGACGCAATTTCTGTGATAATTCGTCATTTTGAGGGATCGACGGATGCAATAAAGAAGGAATAGTGTATCCGAAAAGAGATACTCGCCTCCCAATAGAAGATCCTGTCGTTGCCATAGAAACGTTCCTCGATTTAGAAAGAGGAGGCATAGAACCTATAGTATTTCATTGCGACCCAATTTCTGTGTTAATTCGTCATTGCGAGAGATCGACGGATGCAATAAAGAAGGAATAGTGCATCCGAAAAGAGATACTCGCCTCCCAATAGAAGAACCTGTCGTTCCCATAGAAACGTTGCTCGATTTAGGAAGAGAAGGCATGGAACCTATAGTATCTCATAGCGACGCAATTTCTGTGTTATTCGTCATTGTGAGGGATCGACGGATGCAATAAAGAAGGAATAGTGCATCTGAAAGGGGATACCCGCCTCCCAATATAAGATCCTGTCGTTGCCATAGAAACGTTGCTCGATTTTGAAAGAGAAGGCATAGAACCCATAGTATTACATAGCGACGCAATTTCATTGTTAATTCGTCATTGTGAGGGATCGACGGATGCAATAAAGAAGGAATAGTGCATTCGAAAAGAGATACTCGCCTCCCAATAGAAAATCTTTTGGTTGCCATAGTAACGTTACTCGATTTAGAAGCAGAAGGCATAGAACTTATAGTATTTCATAGCGACGCAATTTCTGTGTTAATTCGTCATTGCGAGGGATCACGGATGCAATAAAGAAGGAATAGTGCATCCGAAAAGAGATACTCGCTTCCCAATAGAAGATACTGTCGTTGCCATAGAAACGTACCTCGTTTTTGAAAGAGAAGGCATAGAACCTATAGTATTTAATAGCGACGCAATTTCTGTGTTAATTCATCAATGAGAGGGATCGACGGATGCAATAAAGAAGGAACAGTGCATCCGAAAAGAGATACTCGCCCTCCAATATAAGATCCTGTCATTGTCATAGAAACGTTCTTCGATTTTGAAAGAGAAGGCATAGAACCTATAGTATTTCATATCAACGCAATTTCTGTGTTACTTCGTCATTGTGAGGGATCGACGGATGCAATAAAGAAGGAGTAGTGCATCCGATAAGAGATACTCGCCTTTCATATAAGATCCTGGTGTTGCCATAGAAACGTTCCTCGATTTAGAAAGAGAAGGCAGAGAACCCATAGTATTTCATAGCTTCGCAATTTCTGTGTTATTTCGTCATTGTGAGGGATCGACGGATGCAATAAAGAAGGAATAGTGCCTCCGAAAAAAGATACTCACCTCCCAATAGAAGATAATGTCGTTGCCAAAGAAACGTTCCTCGATTTAGAAAGAGAAGGCATAGAACCTATAGTATTTCATAGCCACGCAATTTCTGTGTTAATTCGTCATTGTGAGTGATCGACGGATGCAATAGAGAAGGAATAGTGCACCCGAAAAGAGATACTCGCCTCCCAATAGAAGATCCTGTCGTTGCCATAGAAACGTTCCTCGATTTAGAAAGAGAAGGCATAGAACCTATAGTATTTCATAGCGACACAATTTCTGTGTTAATTCGTCATTGTGAGGGATCGACGGATGCAATAAAGAAGGAATAGTGCACCCGAGAAGAGGTACTCGCCTCCCAATAGAAGATCCTGTCGTTGCCATAGAAACGTTCCTCGATTTAAAAAAAGAAGGCATAGAACCTATAGTATTTCATAGCGACGCAATTTCTGCGTTAATTCGTCATTGTGAGGGATCGACGGATGCAATAACGGAGGAATAGTGCAGCCGAAAAGAGATACTCGCCTCCCAATAGAAGATCCTGTCGTTGCCATAGAGACGTTCCTCGATTTAGAAAGAGAAGCATAGAACCTATAGTATTTCATAGCGACGCAATTTCTGTGTTAATTCGTCATTGTGAGGGATCGACGGATGCAATAAAGAAGGAATAGTGCATCCGAAAAGAGATACTCGCCTCCCTATAGAAGATCCTGTCGTTGCCATAGAAACGTTACTCGATTTAGAAAGAGAAGGCATAGAACGTATAGTATTTCATAGCGACGCAATTTCTGCGTTCATTCGTCATTGTGAGGGACCGACGGATGCAATAACGGAGGAATAGTGCATCCGAAAAGAGATACTCGCCTCCCAATAGAAGATCCTGTCGTTGCCATAGAAACGTTCCTCGATTTAGAAAGAGAAGGCATGGAACATATAGTATTTCATAGCGACGCAATTTTTGTGTTAATTCGTCATTGTGAGGGATCGACGGATGCTATAAAGTAGGAATAGTGCATCCGAAAAGGGATACCCGCCTCCCAATAGAAGATCCTGTTATTGCCATAGAAACGTTTCTCGTTTTAGAAAGAGAAGGCATAGACCCTATAGTATTTCATGATGTTGTTGTGGTCTTCAGTTCTGAGACTGGTTTGATGCAGCTCTCCATGCTACTCTATCATTTGCAAGCTTCTTCATCTCCCAGTATCTACTGCAACCTACATCCTTCTGAATCTGCTTAGTGTATTCATCTCTTGGTCTCCCTCTACGAATTTTACCCTCCACACTGCCCTCCAATGCTAAATTTGTGATCCCTTGATGCCTCAAAACATGTCCTACCAACCGATCACTTCTTCTAGTCAAGTTGTGCCACAAACTTCTCTTCTCCCCAATCCTATTCAATACCTCCTTATTAGTTACGTGATCTACCTACCTTATCTTCAGCATTCTTCTGTAGCACCACATTTCGAAAGCTTCTATTCTCTTCTTGTCCAAACTAGTTCTCGTCCATGTTTCACTTCCATACATGGCTACACTCCATACAAATACTTTCAGAAACGACTTCCTGACACTTAAATCTGTACTCGATGTTAACAAATTCCTCTTCTTGAGAAACGCTTTCCTTGCCATTGCCAGTCTACATTTTATATTCTCTCTACATCGACCATCATCGGTTATTTTGCTATTTAGGCAAATCTCCTTTACTACTTTAAGTGTCTCATTTCCTAATCTAATTCCCTCAGCATCACCCGATTTAATTTGACTACATTCCATTATCCTCGTTTTGCTTTTGTTGATGTTCATCTTATATCCTCCTTTCAAGACACTGTCGATTCCGTTCAACTGCTCTTCCAAGTCCTTTGCTGTCTCTGACAGAATTACAATGTCATCGGCGAACCTCAAAGTTTTTACTTCTTCTCCATGAATTTTAATACCTACTCCGAATTTTTCTTTTGTTTCCTTTACTGCTTGCTCAATATACAGATTGAATAACATCGGGGAGAGGCTACAACCCTGTCTTACTCCTTTCCCAACCACTGCTTCCCTCTCATACCCCTCGACTCTTATAACTGCCATCTGGTTTCTGTACAAACTGTAAATAGCCTTTCGCTCCCTGTATTTCACCCCTGCCACCTTCAGAATTTGGAAGAGAGTATTCCAGTTAAAATTGTCAAAAGCTTTCTCTAAGTCTACAAATGCTAGAACGTAGGTTTGCCTTTTCTTAATCTTTCTTCTAAGGTAAGTCGTAAGGTCAGTATTGCCTCACGTGTTCCAACATTTCTACGGAATCCAAACTGATCTTCCCCGAGGTCAGCTTCTACCAGTTTTTCCATTCGTCTGTAAAGAATTCGCGTTAGTATTTTGCAGCTGTGACTTATTAAACTGATAGTTCGGTAATTTTCACATCTGTCAACACCTGCTTTCTTTGGGATTGGAATTATTATATTCTTCTTGAAGTCTGAGGGTATTTCGCCTGTCTCATACATCGTGCTCACCAGATGGTAGAGTTTTGTCATGACTGGCTTTCCCGATGCCATCAGTAGTTCAAATGGAATGTTGTCTACTCCTGGGGCCTTATTTCGACTCAGGTCTTTCAGAGCTCTGTCAAACTCTTCACGCAGTATCTTATCTCCCATTTCGTCTTCATCTACATCCTCTTCCATTTCCATAATATTGTCCTCAAGTACATCGCCCTCGTATAAACCCTCTATATACTCCTTCCACCTTTCTGCCTTCCCTTCTTTGCTTAGAACTGGGTTGCCATCTGAGCTCTTGATATTCATACAAGTGGTTCTCTTCTCTCCAAAGGTCGCTTTAATTTTCCTGTAGGCAGTATCTATCTTACCCCTAGTGAGACAAGCCTCTACATCCTTACATTTGTCCTCTAGCCATCCCTGCTTAGCCATTTTGCACTTCCTGTCGATCTCGTTTTTGAGACGTTTGTATTCCTTTTTGCCTGCTTCATTTACAGCATTTTTATATTTTCTCCTTTCATCAATTAAATTCAGTATTTCTTCTGTTACCCAAGGATTTCTATTAGCCCTCGTCTTTTTGCCTACTTGATCCTCTGCTGCCTTCACTACTTCATCCCTCAGAGCTACCCATTCTTCTTCTACTCTATTCCTTTCCCCCATTCCTGTCAATTGTTCCCTTATGCTCTCCCTGAAACTCTGTACAACCTCTGGTTCTTTCAGTTTATCCAGGTCCCATCTCCTTAAATTCCCACCTTTTTGCAGTTTCTTCAGTTTCAATCTGCAGTTCATAACCAATAGATTGTGGTCAGAATCCACATCTGCCCCTGGAAATGTCTTACAATTTAAAACCTGGTTCCTAAATCTCTGTCTTACCATTATATAATCTATCTGATACCTTTTAGTATCTCCAGGATTCTTCCAGGTATACAACCTTCTTTTATGATTCTTGAACCAAGTGTTGGCTATGATTAAGTTATGCTCTGTGCAAAATTCTACATGGCGGCTTCCTCTTTCATTCCTTCCCCCCAATCCATATTCACCTACTATGTTTCCTTCTCTCCCTTTTCCTACTGGCAAATTCCAGTCACCCATGACTATTAAATTTTCGTCTCCCTTCACTACCTGAATAATTTCTTTTATCTCGTCATACATTTCATCTATTTCTTCATCATCTGCAGAGGTAGTTGGCATATAAACTTGTACTACTGTAGTAGGCATGGGTTTTGTGTCTATCTTGGCCACAATAATGCGTTCACTATGCTGTTTGTAGTAGCTAACCCGCACTACTATTTTTTTATCCATTATTAAACCTACTCCTGAATTACCCCTATTTGATTTTGTATTTATAACCCTGTAATCACCTGACCAAAAGTCTTGTTCCTCCTGCTACCGAACTTCACTAATTCACACTATATCTAACTTTAACCTATCCATTTCCCTTCTTAAATTTTCTAACCTACCTGCCCGATTAAGGGATCTGACGTTCCAAGCTCCGATCCGTAGAACGCCAGTTTTCTTTCTCCTGATAACGACGTCCTCCTGAGTAGTCCCCGCCCGGAGATCCGAATGGGGGACTATTTTACCTCCGGAATATTTTACCCAAGAGGACGCCATCATCATTTAATCATACAGTAGAGCTGCATGTCCTCGGGAAAAATTAAGGCTGTGGTTTCCCCTTGCTTTCAGCCATTCGCAGTACCAGCACAGCAAGGCCGTTTTGGTTAATGTTACAAGGCCAGATCAGTCAATCATCCAGACTGTTGCCCCTGCAACTACTGAAAAGGCTGCTGCCAATCTTCAGGAACCACACGTTTGTCTAGCCTCTCAACAGATACCCCTCCGTTGTGGTTGCACCTACGGTACGGCCATCTGTATCGCTGAGGCACGCAAGCCTCCCCACCAACGGCAAGGTCCATGGTTCATAGCGACGCAATTTCTGTGTTAATTCGTCATTGTGAGGGATCGACGGATGCAATAAAGAAGGAATAGTGCATCCGAAAAGAGATACTCGCCTCCCAATATAAGATCCTGTCGTTGCCATAGAAATGTTCCTCGATTTAGAAAGAGAAGGCATAGAACCCATAGTATTTCACAGCGACGCAATTTCTGTGTCAATTCATCGATGTGAGTGATCGATGGATGCAATAAAGAAGGAATAGTGCATCCGAAAAGAGATACTCGCCTCCCAATAGAAGATCCTGTCGTTGCCATAGAAACGTTCTTAGATTTAAAAAGAGAAGGCATAGAACCTAAAGTATTTCATTGCGACGCAATTTCTGTGTTAATTCGTCATTGTGAGGGATCGACGGATGCAATAAAGAAGGAATAGTGCATTCGAAAAGAGATACTGCCCTCCCAATAGAAGATCCTGTCGTTGCCATAGAAACGTTCCTCGATTTAGAAAGAGAAGGCATAGAACCTATAGTATTTCATAGCGACGCAATTTCTGTGTTAAATCTTAATTGTGGTAGATCGACGGATGCAATAAAGAAGGAATAGTGCATCCGAAAAGAGATACTCGCTCCCCAATAGAAGATCCTGTTGTTGCCATAGAAACGTACCTCGTTTTAGAAAGAGAAGGCATAGACCCTATAGTGTTTCATAGCGACGCAATTTCTGTGTTAATTCGTCATTGTGAGGTATCGATGGATGCAATACAGAAGGAATAGTGCATTCGAAAAGAGATACTGCCCTCCCAATAGAAGATCCTGTCGTTGACATAGAAACGTTCCTCGATTTAGAAACAGAAGGCATAGAAAATATAGTATTTCATAGCAACGCAATTTCTGTGTTAATGCGGCATTGTGAGGGATCGACGGATGCAATAAAGAAGGAATAGTGCACCCGAAAAGAGATACTCGCCTCCCAAAGAAAGATCCTGTCGTTGCAATAGAAACGTTCCTCGATTTAGAAAGAGAAGGCATAAAACCTACAGTATTTTACAGCGACGCAATTTCTGTGTTGATTCGTCATTGTGAGGGATCAACGGATGCAATAAAGAAGGAATAGTGCATCCGAAAAGAGATACTCGCCTCCTGTCGCCTCCTGTCGTTGCCATAGAAACGTTCCTCGATTTAGGAAAAGAAGGCATGGAACCCATAGTATTTCATAGCGACGCAATTTCCGTGTTAGTTCGTCATTGTGATGGATCGACGGATGCAATAAAGGAAGAATAGTGCAGCCGAAAAGAGATACTCACCTCTTAATATAAGCTCCCGTCGTTGCCATAGAAACGTTCCTCGATGTAAAAAGAGAAGGCATAGAACCTATAGTATTTCATAGCGACAAAATTTCTGTGTTAATTCGTCATTGTGGGGGATCAACCGATGCAATATAGAAGGGATTGTGCATCCGACATGAGATACTCGCCTCCCAATATAAGATCCTGTCGTTGCCATAGAAACGTTCCTCGATTTAGAAAGAGAAAGCATAGAACCTATAGTATTTCATAGCGACGCAATTTCTGTGTTAATTCGTCATAGTGAGGGATCGACGGATGCAATAAAGAAGTAATAGTGCATCCGAAAAGAGATACTCGCCTCCCAATAGAAGATCCTGTCGTTGCCATAGAAACGTTTCTCGTTTTAGAAAGAGAAGGCATAGACGCTATAGTATTTCATAGCGAAGCAATTTCTGTGTTAATTCGTCATTGTGAGGGATCGACGAATGCAATAAAAAAGGAGTAGTGCATCCGAAAAGAGATACTCGCCTCCCAATAGAAGATCCTGTCGTTGCCGTAGAAACGTTACTCGATTTAGAAAGAGAAGGCATAGAACCTATAGTATTTCATAACGACGCAATTCCTGTGATAATTCGTTATTGTGAGGGACCGACGGATGCAATTAAGAAGGAATAGTGCATCCGAAAAGAGATACTCGCCTCGCAATAGAAGATCGTGTCGTTGACATAGAAACGTTCCTCGATTTAGAAAGAGAAAACATAGAACCTATAGTATTTCATTGCGAAGCAATTTCTGTGTTCATTCGTCATTGTGAGGGATCGACGAACGCAATAAAGAAGAAATAGTGCATCCGAAAAGAGCTACTCGCCTCCCAATATAAGATCCTGTCGTTGCCATAGAAACGTTCCCCGATTTAGAAAGAGAAGGCATAGAACCTATAGCATTTCATAGCGACGGAAATTTTGTGTTAATTTGTCATTGTGAGGGATCGACGGATGCAATAAAGAAGAATGGTGCCTCCGAAAAGAGATACTCACCTCCCAATAGAAGGTCCTGTCGTTGCCATAGAAACTTTCCTCGATTTACAAAGAGAAGGCATAGAACGTATAGTATGTCGTAGCGACGCAATTTCTGTGTTAATTCGTCATTGTGAGGGATCGACGGATGCATTAAAGAAGGAATAGTGCACCCGAAAAGAGATACTCGCCTCCCAATAAAAGATCTTGTCGTTGCCATAGAAACGATCCTCGATTTAGAAAGAGAAGGCATAGAACCTATAGTATTTCATAGCGACGCAATTTCTGTGTTAATTCGTCATTGTGAGGGATCGATGGATGCAATAACGGAGGAATAGTGCATCCGAAAAGAGATACTCGCCTTCCAATAGAAGATCCTGTCGTTGCTATAGCAACGTTCCTCCATTTAGGAAGGGAACGCATGGAACCTACAGTATTTCATAGCGTCGCAATTTATGTGTTAATTCGTCATTGTGAGGGGTCGCCGGATGCAATAAAGAAGGAATAGTGCATCCGAAAAGAGATACTCGCGTCCCAATAGAAGATCCTGTCGTTGCCATAGAAACGTTCTTCGATTTAGAAAGAGAAGGCATAGAACCTATAGTATTTCATAGCGACACAATTTCTGTGTTAATCCGTCATTGTGAGGGATCGACGGATGCAATAAAGAAGGAATAGTGCACCCGAAAAGATGTACTCGCCTCCCAATAGAAGATCCTGTCATTGCCATAGAAACGTTCTTCGATTTAGAAAGAGAAGGCATAGAACCTATAGTATTTCATAGCGACGCAATTTCTGCGTTAATTCGTCACTGTGAGGGATCGACGGATGCAATAACAGAGGAATAGTGCATACGAAAAGAGATACTCGCCTCCCAATAGAAGATCCTGTCGTTGCCATAGAATTGTTCCTCGATTTAGAAAGAGAAGGCATAAAACATATAGAATTTCATAGCGACGCAATTTCTGCGTTAATTCGTCATTGTGAGGGATCGGCGGATGCAATAACGGAGGAATAGTGCATCCGAAAAGAAATACTCGCCTCCCAATAGAAGATCCTGTGGTTGCCATAGAAACGTTCCTCGATTTAGAAAGCGAAGGCATACAACCTATAGTATTTCATAGCGACGCAATATCTGTGTTAATTCGTCATTGTGAGGGATCGACGTATGCAATAAAGAAGGAATAGTGCATCCGAAAAGAGATACTCGCCTCCCTATATAAGATCCTGTCGTTGCCATAGAAACGTTCCTCGATTTAGAAAGAGAAAGCATAGAACCTATAGTATTTCATAGCGACGCAATTTCTGTGTTAATTCGTCATAGTGAGGGATCGACGGATGCAATAAAGAAGTAATAGTGCATCCGAAAAGAGATACTCGCCTCCCAATAGAAGATCCTGTCGTTGCCATAGAAACGTTTCTCGTTTTAGAAAGAGAAGGCATAGACGCTATAGTATTTCATAGCGAAGCAATTTCTGTGTTAATTCGTCATTGTGAGGGATCGACGAATGCAATAAAAAAGGAGTAGTGCATCCGAAAAGAGATACTCGCCTCCCAATAGAAGATCCTGTCGTTGCCGTAGAAACGTTACTCGATTTAGAAAGAGAAGGCATAGAACCTATAGTATTTCATAACGACGCAATTCCTGTGATAATTCGTTATTGTGAGGGACCGACGGATGCAATTAAGAAGGAATAGTGCATCCGAAAAGAGATACTCGCCTCGCAATAGAAGATCGTGTCGTTGACATAGAAACGTTCCTCGATTTAGAAAGAGAAAACATAGAACCTATAGTATTTCATTGCGAAGCAATTTCTGTGTTCATTCGTCATTGTGAGGGATCGACGAACGCAATAAAGAAGAAATAGTGCATCCGAAAAGAGATACTCGCCTCCCAATATAAGATCCTGTCGTTGCCATAGAAACGTTCCCCGATTTAGAAAGAGAAGGCATAGAACCCATAGCATTTCATAGCGACGGAAATTTTGTGTTAATTTGTCATTGTGAGGGATCGACGGATGCAATAAAGAAGAATGGTGCCTCCGAAAAGAGATACTCACCTCCCAATAGAAGGTCCTGTCGTTGCCATAGAAACTTTCCTCGATTTACAAAGAGAAGGCATAGAACGTATAGTATGTCGTAGCGACGCAATTTCTGTGTTAATTCGTCATTGTGAGGGATCGACGGATGCAATAAAGAAGGAATAGTGCACCCAAAAAGAGATACTCGCCTCCCAATAAAAGATCTTGTCGTTGCCATAGAAACGATCCTCGATTTAGAAAGAGAAGGCATAGAACCTATAGTATTTCATAGCGACGCAATTTCTGTGTTAATTCGTCATTGTGAGGGATCGATGGATGCAATAACGGAGGAATAGTGCATCCGAAAAGAGATACTCGCCTTCCAATAGAAGATCCTGTCGTTGCTATAGCAACGTTCCTCCATTTAGGAAGGGAACGCATGGAACCTACAGTATTTCATAGCGTCGCAATTTATGTGTTAATTCGTCATTGTGAGGGGTCGCCGGATGCAATAAAGAAGGAATAGTGCATCCGAAAAGAGATACTCGCGTCCCAATAGAAGATCCTGTCGTTGCCATAGAAACGTTCCTCGATTTAGAAAGAGAAGGCATAGAACCTATAGTATTTCATAGCGACACAATTTCTGTGTTAATCCGTCATTGTGAGGGATCGACGGATGCAATAAAGAAGGAATAGTGCACCCGAAAAGATGTACTCGCCTCCCAATAGAAGATCCTGTCATTGCCATAGAAACGTTCTTCGATTTAGAAAGAGAAGGCATAGAACCTATAGTATTTCATAGCGACGCAATTTCTGCGTTAATTCGTCACTGTGAGGGATCGACGGATGCAATAACAGAGGAATAGTGCATACGAAAAGAGATACTCGCCTCCCAATAGAAGATCCTGTCGTTGCCATAGAATTGTTCCTCGATTTAGAAAGAGAAGGCATAAAACATATAGAATTTCATAGCGACGCAATTTCTGCGTTAATTCGTCATTGTGAGGGATCGGCGGATGCAATAACGGAGGAATAGTGCATCCGAAAAGAAATACTCGCCTCCCAATAGAAGATCCTGTGGTTGCCATAGAAACGTTCCTCGATTTAGAAAGCGAAGGCATACAACCTATAGTATTTCATAGCGACGCAATATCTGTGTTAATTCGTCATTGTGAGGGATCGACGTATGCAATAAAGAAGGAATAGTGCATCCGAAAAGAGATACTCGCCTCCCTATATAAGATCCTGTCGTTGCCATAGAAACGTTACTCGATTTAGAATGAGAAGGCATAGAACCTATAGTATTTCATAGCGACACATTTTCTGTGTTAATTCGTCATTGTGAGGGATCGACGGATGCAATAAAGAAGGAATAGTGAATCCGAAAAGAGATACTCGCCTCTCAATAGAAGATCCAGTCGTTGCCATAGAAAGGTTCCTCGATTTAGAAAGAGAGGGATAGAACCCATAGTATTTCATAGCGACGCTATTTCTGTGTTAATTTCTCATTGTGAAGGATCGACGGATGCAATAAAGAGGGAATTGTGCATCCGAAAAGAGATACTCACCTCCCAATATAATATCCTGTCGTTGCCATAGAAACGTTCCTCGATTTAGATAGAGAAAGCATAGAAACTATAGCATTTCATAGCGATGCAATTTCTGTGTTAATTCGTCATTGTGAGGGATCGACGGATGCAATAAAGAAGGAATAGTGCATCCGAAAAGATATACTCCCCTCCCAATTGAAGATCCTCTGCTTGTCATAGAAACGTTCCTCGAATTATAAAGAGAAGGCATAGAACCTATAGTATTTCATAGCGACGCAATTTCTGTGTTAATTCGTCATTGTGAGGGATCGACGGATGCAATAAAGAAGGAATAGTGCACCCGAAAAGATGTACTCGCCTCCCAATAGAAGATCCTCTGCTTGTCATAGAAACGTTCCTCGAATTAGAAAAAGAAGGCATAGAACCTATAGTATTTCATAGCGACGCAATTTCTGTGTTAATTCGTCATTGTGAGGGATCGGCGGATGCAATAAATGTGGAATAGTGCATCCGAAATGAGATACTCGACTCCCAATAGAGGATCCTGTCATTGCCATAGAAACGTTCCTCGATTTAGAAAGAGAAGGCGTAGAACCTATAGTATTTCATAGCGACGTAATTTCTGTGTTAATTCGTCATTGCGAGGGACCGACAGATGCAATAAAAAAGGTATAGTATATCTGAAAAGAGATACTCGCCTCTCAATAGAAGGTCATGTCGTTGCCATAGAAACTTTCCTCGATTTAGAAAGAGAAGGCATAGAACCTATTGTATTTCATAGCGCCGCAATATCTGTGTTAATTCGTCATTGTGAGGGATCGACGGATGCAATAAAGAGGGAATAGTGCTTCCGAAAATAGATACTCGCCTCCCAATAGAAGATTCTGTCGTTGCCATAGAAACGTTCCTCGATGAAGAAAGAGAAGGCATAGAACCTATAGCATTTCATAGCGACGCAATTTCTGTGTTAATTCGTCATTGTGAAGGATCGACAGATGCAATAAAGAAGGATGAGTGCATCCGAAAAAAGATACTCGCCTCCCAATAGAAGATCCTGTCGTTGCCATAGAAATGTTCCTCGATTTAGAAAGAGAAGGCATAGAACCCATAGTATTTCACACCGACGCAATTTCTGTGTCAATTCATCGATGTGAGTGATCGATGGATGCAATAAAGAAGGAATAGTGCATCCGAAAAGAGATACTCGCCTAACAATAGAAGATCCTGTCGTTGCCATAGAAACGTTCTTAGATTTAAAAAGAGAAGGCATAGAACCTAAAGTATTTCATTGCGACGCAATTTCTGTGTTAATTCGTCATTGTGAGGGATCGACGGATGCAATAAAGAAGGAATAGTGCATTCGAAAAGAGATACTGCCCTCCCAATAGAAGATCCTGTCGTTGCCATAGAAACGTTCCTCGATTTAGAAAGAGAAGGCATAGAACCTATTGTATTTCATAGCGACCCAATTTCTGTGTTAATTCTTAATTGTGGTGGATCGACGGATGCAATAAAGAAGGAATAGTGCATCCGAAAAGAGATACTCGCCTCCCAATAAAAGATCCTGTTGTTCCCATAGAAACGTACCTCGTTTTAGAAAGAGAAGGCATAGACCCTATAGTGTTTCATAGCGACGCAATTTCTGTGTTAATTCGACATTGTGAGGTATCGATGGATGCAATAAAGAAGGAATAGTGCATTCAAAAAGAGATACTGCCCTCCCAATAGAAGATCCTGTCGTTGACATAGAAACGTTCCTCGATTTAGAAACAGAAGGCATTGAAAGTATAGTATTTCATAGCAACGCAATTTCTGTGTTAATGCGCCATTGTGAGGGATCGACGGATGCAATAAAGAAGGAATAGTGCACCCGAAAAGAGATACTCGCCTCCCAAAGGAAGATCCTGTCGTTGCCATAGAAACGTTCCTCGATTTAGAAAGAGAAGGCATAAAACCTACAGTATTTTACAGCGACGCAATTTCTGTGTTGATTCGTCATTGTGAGGGATCAACGGATGCAATAAAGAAGGAATAGTGCATCCGAAAAGAGATACTCGCCTCCTGTCGCCTCCTGTCGTTTCCATAGAAACGTTCCTCGATTTAGGAAAAGAAGGCATGGAACCCATAGTATTTCATAGCGACGCAATTTCCGTGTTAGATCGTCATTGTGATGGATCGACGGATGCAATAAAGGAAGAATAGTGCAGCCGAAAAGAGATACTCACCTCTTAATATAAGATCCCGTCGTTGCCATAGAAACGTTCCTCGATGTAAAAAGAGAAGGCATAGAACCTATAGTATTTCACAGCGACAAAATTTCTGTGTTAATTCGTCATTGTGGGGGATCAACCGATGCAATATAGAAGGGATTGTGCATCCGACATGAGATACTCGCCTCCCAATATAAGATCCTGTCGTTGCCATAGAAACGTTCCTCGATTTAGAAAGAGAAAGCATAGAACCTATAGTATTTCATAGCGACGCAATTTCTGTGTTAATTCGTCATAGTGAGGGATCGACGGATGCAATAAAGAAGTAATAGTGCATCCGAAAAGAGATACTCGCCTCCCAATAGAAGATCCTGTCGTTGCCATAGAAACGTTTCTCGTTTTAGAAAGAGAAGGCATAGACGCTATAGTATTTCATAGCGAAGCAATTTCTGTGTTAATTCGTCATTGTGAGGGATCGACGAATGCAATAAAAAAGGAGTAGTGCATCCGAAAAGAGATACTCGCCTCCCAATAGAAGATCCTGTCGTTGCCGTAGAAACGTTACTCGATTTAGAAAGAGAAGGCATAGAACCTATAGTATTTCATAACGACGCAATTCCTGTGATAATTCGTTATTGTGAGGGACCGACGGATGCAATTAAGAAGGAATAGTGCATCCGAAAAGAGATACTCGCCTCGCAATAGAAGATCGTGTCGTTGACATAGAAACGTTCCTCGATTTAGAAAGAGAAGCCATAGAACCTATAGTATTTCATTGCGAAGCAATTTCTGTGTTCATTCGTCATTGTGAGGGATCGACGAACGCAATAAAGAAGAAATAGTGCATCCGAAAAGAGATACTCGCCTCCCAATATAAGATCCTGTCGTTGCCATAGAAACGTTCCCCGATTTAGAAAGAGAAGGCATAGAACCTATAGCATTTCATAGCGACGGAAATTTTGTGTTAATTCGTCATTGTGAGGGATCGACGGATGCAATAAAGAAGAATGGTGCCTCCGAAAAGAGATACTCACCTCCCAATAGAAGGTCCTGTCGTTGCCATAGAAACTTTCCTCGATTTACAAAGAGAAGGCATAGAACGTATAGTATGTCGTAGCGACGCAATTTCTGTGTTAATTCGTCATTGTGAGGGATCGACGGATGCAATAAAGAAGGAATAGTGCACCCGAAAAGAGATACTCGCCTCCCAATAAAAGATCTTGTCGTTGCCATAGAAACGATCCTCGATTTAGAAAGAGAAGGCATAGAACCTATAGTATTTCATAGCGACGCAATTTCTGTGTTAATTCGTCTTTGTGAGGGATCGATGGATGCAATAACGGAGGAATAGTGCATCCGAAAAGAGATACTCGCCTTCCAATAGAAGATCCTGTCGTTGCTATAGCAACGTTCCTCCATTTAGGAAGGGAACGCATGGATCCTACAGTATTTCATAGCGTCGCAATTTCTGTGTTAATTCGTCATTGTGAGGGGTCGCCGGATGCAATAAAGAAGGAATAGTGCATCCGAAAAGAGATACTCGCCTCGCAATAGAAGATCGTGTCGTTGACATAGAAACGTTCCTCGATTTAGAAAGAGAAGGCATAGAACCTATAGTATTTCATAGCGACACAATTTCTGTGTTAATTCGTCATTGTGAGGGATCGACGGATGCAATAAAGAAGGAATAGTGCACCCGAAAAGATATACTCGCCTCCCAATAGAAGATCCTGTCATTGCCATAGAAACGTTCCTCGATTTAGAAAGAGAAGGCATAGAACCTATAGTATTTCATAGCGACGCAATTTCTGCGTTAATTCGTCACTGTGAGGGATCGACGGATGCAATAACAGAGGAATAGCGCATACGAAAAGAGATACTCGCCTCCCAATAGAAGATCCTGTCGTTGCCATAGAATTGTTCCTCGATTTAGAAAGAGAAGGCATAGAACAAATAGAATTTCATAGCGACGCAATTTCTGCGTTAATTCGTCATTGTGAGGGATCGGCGGATGCAATAACGGAGGAATAGTGCATCCGAAAAGAAATACTCGCCTCCCAATAGAAGATCCTGTGGTTTCCATAGAAACGTTCCTCGATTTAGAAAGCGAAGACATACAACCTATAGTATTTCATAGCGACGCAATATCTGTGTTAATTCGTCATTGTGAGGGATCGACGTATGCAATAAAGAAGGAATAGTGCATCCGAAAAGAGATACTCGCCTCCCTATATAAGATCCTGTCGTTGCCATAGAAACGTTACTCGATTTAGAATGAGAAGGCATAGAACCTATAGTATTCCATAGCGACACATTTTCTGTGTTAATTCGTCATTGTGAGGGATCGACGGATGCAATAAAGAAGGAATAGTGAATCCGAAAAGAGATACTCGCCTCTCAATAGAAGATCCAGTCGTTGCCATAGAAAGGTTCCTCGATTTAGAAAGAGAGGGATAGAACCCATAGTATTTCATAGCGACGCTATTTCTGTGTTAATTTGTCATTGTGAAGGATCGACGGATGCAATAAAGAGGGAATTGTGCATCCGAAAAGAGATACTCTTCTCCCAATATAATATCCTGTCGTTGCCATAGAAACGTTCCTCGATTTAGATAGAGAAAGCATAGAAACTATAGCATTTCATAGCGATGCAATTTCTGTGTTAATTCGTCATTGTGAGGGATCGACGGATGCAATAAAGAAGGAATAGTGCATCCGAAAAGATATACTCCACTCCCAATTGAAGATCCTCTGCTTGTCATAGAAACTTTCCTCGAATTATAAAGAGAAGGCATAGAACCTATAGTATTTCATAGCGACACAATTTCTGTGTTAATTCGTCATTGTGAGGGATCGACGGATGCAATAAAGAAGGAATAGTGCACCCGAAAAGATGTACTCGCCTCCCAATAGAAGATCCTGTCATTGCCATAGAAACGTTCCTCGATTTAGAAAGAGAAGGCATAGAACCTATAGTATTTCATAGCGACGCAATTTCTGCGTTAATTCGTCACTGTGAGGGATCGACGGATGCAAAAACAGAGGAATAGTGCATACGAAAAGAGATACTCGCCTCCCAATAGAAGATCCTGTCGTTGCCATAGAATTGTTCCTCCATTTAGAAAGAGAAGGCATAGAACATATAGAATTTCATAGCGACGCAATTTCTGCGTTAATTCGTCACTGTGAGGGATCGACGGATGCAATAACGGAGGAATAGTGCATCAGAAAAGAAATACTCGCCTCCCAATAGAAGATCCTGTGGTTGCCATAGAAACGTTCCTCGATTTAGAAAGAGAAGGCATACAACCTATAGTATTTCATAGCGACGCAATATCTGTGTTAATTCGTCATTGTGAGGGATCGACGTATGCAATAAAGAAGGAATAGTGCATCCGAAAAGAGATACTCCCCTCCCAAATGAAGATCCTCTGCTTGTCATAGAAACGTTCCTCGAATTAGAAAGAGAAGGCATAGAACCTATAGTATTTCATAGCGACGCAATTTCTGTGTTAATTCGTCATTGTGAGGGATCGGCGGATGCAATAAATGTGGAATAGTGCATCCGAAATGAGATACTCGACTCCCAATAGAGGATCCTGTCATTGCCATAGAAACGTTCCTCGATTTAGAAAGAGAAGGCGTAGAACCTATAGTATTTCATAGCGACGTAATTTCTGTGTTAATTCGTCATTGCGAGGGATCGACAGATGCAATAAAGAAGGAATAGTATATCTGAAAAGAGATTCTCGCCTCTCAATAGAAGGTCATGTCGTTGCCATAGAAACTTTCCTCGATTTAGAAAGAGAAAGCATAGAACCTATTGTATTTCATAGCGACGCAATATCTGTGTTAATTCGTCATTGTGAGGGATCGACAGATGCAATAAAGAGGGAATAGTGCTTCCGAAAATAGATACTCGCCTCCCAATAGAAGATTCTGTCGTTGCCATAGAAACGTACCTCGATGAAGAAAGAGAAGGCATAGAACCTATAGCATTTCATAGCGACGCAATTTCTGTGTTAATTCGTTATTGTGAAGGATCGACAGATGCAATAAAGAAGGATGAGTGCATCCGAAAAAAGATACTCGCCTCCCAATAGAAGATCCTGTCGTTGCCATAGAAACGTTCCTTGATTTAGAAAGAGAGGGCATAGAACCTGTAGTATTTCATAGCGTCGCAATTTCTGTGTTAATTCGTCATTGTGAGGGATCGACGGTTGCAATAAAGAAGAAATAGTGCATCTGAAAAGAGATACTCGCCTCCCAATAGAAGATCCTTTCGTTGCCATAGAAACGTTCCTCGATTTAGAAAGAGAAGGCATAGAACCTGTAGTGTTTCATAGCGACGCAATTTCTGTGTTAATTCACATTGTGAGGGATCGGCGGATGCAATGAAGAAGAAATAGTGCACGCGGATAGAGATACTCGCCTATTAAAAGTAGATCATGTCATTGCCATACAAACGTTCCTCGATTTAGAAAGAGAATACATAGAACTTATAGTATTTCATAGCGACGCAAAATTTTGTTTTAATTCGTCATTGTGAGGGATCGACGGATGCAATAAGGAAGGAATTGTGCATCGGGAAAGAGATACTCGCCTCCCAATAGAAGATCCTCTCGTTGCCATAGAAACGTTCCTCGATTTAGAAAAAGAAGGCATAGAACCTATAGTATTTCACAGCCACGCAATTTCTGTGTTAATTCGTCATTGTGAGGGATCGACAGATGCAATAAAGAAGGAATTGTGCATCCGAAAATAGATACTCGCATCCCAATAGAAGATCCTGTCGTTGTCATAGAAACATTCCTCGATGTAGAAAGAGAGGGCATAGAACACATAGTATTTCATAGCGACGCATATATTGTGTTAATTTGTCATTGTGAGGGATCGACGGATGCAATAAAGAAGGAATAGTGCAACCGAAAAGAGATACTCGCCCTCCAAAAAAGGTCCTGTCGTTGCCATAGAAACGTCCCTCGATTTAGAAAGAGAAAGCAAGGAACCTATAGTATTTCATAGCGACGCAATTTTGTGTTGATTCGTCATTGTGAGGGATCGACAGATGCAATAAAGAAGGAATTGTGCATCCGAAAAGAGATACTCGCCTCCCAATAGAAGATCCTGTCGTTGCCATAGAAACGTTCCTCGATGAAGAAAGAGAAGGCATAGAACCTATAGCATTTCATAGCGACGCAATTTCAGTGTTAATTCGTCATTGTGAGGGATCGACGGATGCAATAAAGAAGGAATAGTGCATCCGGACAGAGATACTCGCCTCCCAATATAACATCCTGTCGTTGCCATAGAAACGTTCCTCGATTTAGAATGACAAGGCATAGAACTTATAGTATTTCATAGCGACGCAATTTCTGCGTTAATTCGTCATTGTGAGGGATCGACAGATGCAATAAAGAAGGAATAGGGTATCCGAAAAGAGATACTCGCCTCCCAATAGAAGATCCTGTCGTTGCCATAGAAACGTTCCTCGATTTAGAAAGAGAAGGCATAGAACCTATAGTACTTCATAGCGACGCAATTTCTGTGTTAATTCGTCATTGTGAGGGATCGACGTATGCAATAAAGAAGGAATAGTGCATCCGAAAAGAGATACTCGCCTCGCAAATAGAAGATCCTGTCGTTGCCATACAAACGTTCCTCGATTTAGGAAGGGAACGCATGGAACATACAGTATTTCATAGCGACGCAATTTCTGTGTTAATTAGTCATTGTGAGGGATCGACGGATGCTATAAAGAATGAATAGTGCATCCGAAAAGAGATACTCGCCTCTCAATAGAAGATCCATTCGTTGCCATAGAAAGGTTCCTCGATTTAGAAAGAGAGGGCATAGAACCCATAGTATTTCATAGCGACGCAATATCTGTGTTAATTTGTCATTGTGAGGGATCGACGGATGCAATAAAGAGGGAATTGTGCATCCGAAAAGAGATACTCGCCTTCCAATAGAAGATCCTGTCGTTGCCATAGCAACGTTCCTACATTTAGGAAGGGAACGCATGGAACCTGCAGTATTTCAGAGCGACGCAATTTCTGTGTTAATTCGTCATTGTGAGGGGTCGGCGGATGCAATAAAGAAGGAATAGTGCATCCGAAAAGAGATACTCGCTTCCCAATAGAAGATCCTGCCGTTGATATATAAACGTTCATCGATTTAGAAAGAGAAGGCATAGAACCTATAGTATTTCATAGCGACGCAATTTCTGTGTTATCTCGTCATTGTGAGGGATCGACGGATGCAATAAAGAAGGAATAGTGCATCCGAAAAGAGATACTCGCCTCCCTATAGAAGATCCTGTCGTTGCCATAGAAACGTTACTCGATTTAGAATGAGAAGGCATAGAACCTATAGTATGTCATAGCGACGCAATTTCTGTGATAATTCTTCATTGTGAGGGATCTACGGATGCAATAAAGAAGGAATAGTGCATCCGAAAAGAGATACACGCGTCCCAATAGAAGATCCTCTCGTTGCCATAGAAACGTTCCTCGATTTAGAATGAGAAGGCATAGAACCTATAGTATTTCATAGCGACGCAGTATCTGCGTTAATTCGTCATTGTGAGGGATCGACGGATGCAATAAAGAAGGAATAGTGCATCCGAAAGGAGATACTCGCCTTCCAAAAAAGATCTTGTCGTTGCCATAGAAACGATCCTCGATTTAGAAAGAGAAGGCAAAGAACCTCTAGTATTACATAGCGACGAAATTTTTTGTTAATTCGTCATTGTGAGAGTTCAACAGATGCAATAAAAAAGGAATAGTGCATCCGAAAAGAGATACTCGCCTCCCAATAGAAGATACTGTCGTTGCCATAGAAACGTTTCTCGATTTAGAATGACAAGTCATAGAACTTATAGTATTTCATAGAGACGCAATTTCTGTGTTAATTCGTCATTGTGAGGGATAGACGGATGAAATTAAGAAGGAATAGTGCATCCGAAAAGAGATACTTGCCTCACAATAGAAGATCCTGTCGTCGCCATAGAAACGTTACTCGATTTAGAAAGAGAAGGCATATAACCTATAGTACTTCATAGCGACGCAATTTCTGTGTTAACTCGTCATTGTGAGGAATCGACGGATGCAATAAAGAAGGAATAGTGCATCCGAGAAGAGATACTCGCGTCCCAATAGAAGATCATGGCGTTGCCATAGAAACGTTCTTACATTTAGAAAGAGAAGTTATAGTACCTATAGTATTTCATAGCGACGCAATTTCTGTGTTAATTTGTCATTGTGAGGGATCGACGGATGCAATAAAGAAGGAATAGTGCATCCGAGAAGAGATACTCGCGTCCCAATAGAAGATCATGGCGTTGCCATAGAAACGTTCTTACATTTAGAAAGAGAAGTTATAGTACCTATAGTATTTCATAGCGACGCAATTTCTGTGTTAATTTGTCATTGTGAGGGATCGACGGATGCAATAAAGAGGGAATAGTGCATCCGAAAAGAGATACTCGCCTCCCAATTGAAGATCCTGTCCTTGTCATAGAAACGTTCCTCGATTTAGAAGGAGAAGGCATAGAAAATATAGTATTTCTTAGCGACGCAATTTCCGTGTTAATTCGTCATTGTGAGGGATCGGCGGATGCAAGAAATGTGGAATAGTGCATCCGAAATGAGATACTCGCATCCCAATCGAAGATCCTGTCGTTGCCATAGAAACGTTTCTCGATTTAGAAAGAGAAGGCGTAGAACCTATAGTATCTCATAGCGACGTAATTTCTGTGTTAATTCGTCATTGTGTGGGATCGACAGATGCAATAAAGAAGGAATAGTATATCTGAAAAGAGATACTCGCCTCTCAATAGAAGGTCATGTCGTTGCCATAGAAACTTTCCTCGATTTAGAAAGAGAAGGCATAGAACCTATTGTATTTCATAGCGACGCAATATCTGTGTTAATTCGTCATTGTGAGGGATCGACGGATGCAATAAAGAGGGAATAGTGCATTCGAAAACAGATACTCGCCCCCCAATAGAAGATCCTGTCGTTGCCATAGAAACGTTCCACGATGAAGAAAGAGAAGGCATAGAACCTATAGCATTTCATAGCGACGCAATTTCTGTGTTAATTCGTCATTGTGAAGGATCGAAAGATGCAATAAAGAAGGAATTGTGCATCCCAAAAGAGATACTCGCATCCCAATAGAAGATCCTGTCGTTGTCATAGAAACGTTCCTCGATTTAGAAAGAGAGGGCATAGAACACATAGTATTTCATAGCGACGCATATATTGTGTTAATTTGTCATTGTGAGGGATCGACGGATGCAATAAAGAAGAAATAGTGCAACCGAAAAGAGATACTCGTCCTCCAAAAAAGGTCCTGTCGTTGCCATAGAAACGTTCCTCGATTTAGAAAGAGAAAGCAAGGAACCTATAGTATTTCATAGCGACGCAATTTTGTGTTAATTCGTCGTTGTGAGGGATCGACAGATGCAATAAAGAAGGAATTGTGCATCCGAAAAGAGATACTCGCCTCCCAATAGAAGATCCTGTCGTTGCCATAGAAACGTTCCTCGATGAAGGAAGAGAAGGCATAGAACCTATAGCATTTCATAGCGACGCAATTTCAGTGTTAATTCGTCATTGTGAGGGATCGACGGATGCAATAAAGAAGGAATAGTGCATCCGAAAAGAGATACTCGCGTCCCAATAGAAGATCCTCTCGTTGCCATAGAAACGTTCCTCGATTTAGAATGAGAAGGCATAGAACATATAGTATTTCATAGCGACGCAGTATCTGCGTTAATTCGTCATTGTGAGGCATCGACGAATGCAATAACGAAGGAATAGTGCATCCGAGAAGAGATACTCGCCTCCCAATAGAAGATCATGGCGTTGCCATAGAAATGTTCTTCCATTTAGAAAGAGAAGTTATAGTACCAATAGTATTTCAT
Source organism: Schistocerca cancellata (assembly GCF_023864275.1). NCBI lineage: Eukaryota > Metazoa > Arthropoda > Insecta > Orthoptera > Acrididae > Schistocerca > Schistocerca cancellata. The sequence continues at coordinate 612,477,961 of NC_064632.1, forward strand.
AGCGACGCAATTTCTGTGTTAATTAGACATTGTGAGGGATCGACGGCTGCAATAAAGAGGGAATAGTGAATCCGAAAAGAGATACCCGCCTCTCTATAGAAGACCCAGTCGTTGCCATAGAAACGATCCTCGATTTAGAAAGAGAGGGCATAGAACCCATAGCATTTCATAGCGACGCAATTTCTGTGTTAATTTGTCATTGTGAGGGATCGACGGATGCAATAAAGAGGGAATTGTGCTTCGAAAAGAGATACTCTTCTCCCAATACAATATCCTGTCGTTGCCATAGAAACGTTCCTCGATTTAGAAAGAGAAGGCATAGAAACTATAGCATTTCATAGCTATGCAATTTCTGTGTTAATTCTTCATTGTGAGGGATCGACGGATGCAATAAAGAAGGAATAATGCATCCGAAAAGAGATACTCGCCTCCCAATTGAAGATCCTGTCCTTGTCATAGAAACGTTCCTCGATTTAGAAAGAGAAGGCATAGAACCTATAGTATTTCATAGCGACGCAATTTCTGTGTTAATTCGTCATTGTGAGGGATCGGCGGATGCAATAAATGTGGAATACTGCATCCGAAATGAGATACTCGCATCCCAATCGAAGATCCTGTCGTTGCCATAGAAACGTTTCTCGATTTAGAAAGAGAAGGCGTAGAACCTATAGTATCTCATAGCGACGTAATTTCTGTGTTAATTCGTCATTGTGTGGGATCGACAGATGCAATAAAGAAGGAATAGTATATCTGAAAAGAGATACTCGCCTCTCAATAGAAGGTCATGTCGTTGCCATAGAAACTTTCCTCGATTTAGAAAGAGAAGGCATAGAACCTATTGTATTTCATAGCGACGCAATATCTGTGTTAATTCGTCATTGTGAGGGATCGACGGATGCAATAAAGAGGGAATAGTGCATTCGAAAACAGATACTCGCCCCCCAATAGAAGATCCTGTCGTTGCCATAGAAACGTTCCACGATGAAGAAAGAGAAGGCATAGAACCTATAGCATTTCATAGCGACGCAATTTCTGTGTTAATTCGTCATTGTGAAGGATCGAAAGATGCAATAAAGAAGGAATTGTGCATCCCAAAAGAGATACTCGCATCCCAATAGAAGATCCTGTCGTTGTCATAGAAACGTTCCTCGATTTAGAAAGAGAGGGCATAGAACACATAGTATTTCATAGCGACGCATATATTGTGTTAATTTGTCATTGTGAGGGATCGACGGATGCAATAAAGAAGAAATAGTGCAACCGAAAAGATATACTCGTCCTCCAAAAAAGGTCCTGTCGTTGCCATAGAAACGTTCCTCGATTTAGAAAGAGAAAGCAAGGAACCTATAGTATTTCATAGCGACGCAATTTTGTGTTAATTCGTCGTTGTGAGGGATCGACAGATGCAATAAAGAAGGAATAGTGCAACCGAAAAGAGATACTCGCCTCCCAATAGAAGATCCTGTCGTTGCCATAGAAACGTTCCTCGATGAAGGAAGAGAAGGCATAGAACCTATAGCATTTCATAGCGACGCAATTTCAGTGTTAATTCGTCATTGTGAGGGATCGACGGATGCAATAAAGAAGGAATAGTGCATCCGAAAAGAGATACTCGCGTCCCAATAGAAGATCCTCTCGTTGCCATAGAAACGTTCCTCGATTTAGAATGAGAAGGCATAGAACATATAGTATTTCATAGCGACGCAGTATCTGCGTTAATTCGTCATTGTGAGGCATCGACGAATGCAATAACGAAGGAATAGTGCATCCGAGAAGAGATACTCGCCTCCCAATAGAAGATCATGGCGTTGCCATAGAAACGTTCTTCCATTTAGAAAGAGAAGTTATAGTACCTATAGTATTTCATAGCGACGCAATTTCTGTGTTAATTAGACATTGTGAGGGATCGACGGCTGCAATAAAGAGGGAATAGTGAATCCGAAAAGAGATACCCGCCTCTCTATAGAAGACCCAGTCGTTGCCATAGAAACGATCCTCGATTTAGAAAGAGAGGGCATAGAACCCATAGCATTTCATAGCGACGCAATTTCTGTGTTAATTTGTCATTGTGAGGGATCGACGGATGCAATAAAGAGGGAATTGTGCTTCGAAAAGAGATACTCTTCTCCCAATACAATATCCTGTCGTTGCCATAGAAACGTTCCTCGATTTAGAAAGAGAAGGCATAGAAACTATAGCATTTCATAGCTATGCAATTTCTGTGTTAATTCTTCATTGTGAGGGATCGACGGATGCAATAAAGAAGGAATAATGCATCCGAAAAGAGATACTCGCCTCCCAATTGAAGATCCTGTCCTTGTCATAGAAACGTTCCTCGATTTAGAAAGAGAAGGCATAGAACCTATAGTATTTCATAGCGACGCAATTTCTGTGTTAATTCGTCATTGTGAGGGATCGGCGGATGCAATAAATGTGGAATAGTGCATCCGAAATGAGATACTCGCATCCCAATCGAAGATCCTGTCGTTGATATAGAAACGTTCCTCGATTTAGAAAGAGAAGGCGTAGAACCTATAGTATTTCATAGCGACGTAATTTCTGTGTTAATTCGTCATTGTGTGGGATCGACAGATGCAATAAAGAGGGAACAGTATATCTGAAAAGAGATACTCGCCTCTCAATAGAAGGTCATGTCGTTGCCATAGAAACTTTCCTCGATTTAGAAAGAGAAGGCATAGAACCTATTGTATTTCATAGCGTCGCAATATCTGTGTTAATTCGTCATTGTGAGGGATCGACGGATGCAATAAAGAGGGAATAGTGCATCCGAAAACAGATACTCGCCTCCCAATAGAAGATCCTGTCGTTGCCATAGAAACGTTCCTCGATGAAGAAAGAGAAGGCATAGAACCTATAGCATTTCATAGCGACGCAATTTCTGTGTTAATTCGTCATTGTGAAGGATCGACAGATGCAATTAAGAAGGATGAGTGCATTCGAAAAAAGATACTCGCCTCCCAGTAGAAGATCCTGTCGTTGCCATAGAAACGTTCCTTGATTTAGAAAGAGAAGGCATAGAACCTGTAGTATTTCATAGCAACGCAATTTCTGTGTTAGTTCACATTGTGAGGGACCGGCGGATGCAATAAAAAAGGAATAGTGCATCCGAAAAGAGATTCTCGCCACCCAACAGAAGATCCTGTCGTTGCCATAGAAACGTTCCTCGATTTAGGAAGGGAACGCATGGAACATACAGTATTTCATAGCGACGCAATTTCTGTGTTAATTAGTCAATGTGAGCGATCGACGGATGCAATAAAGAAGAAATAGTGCATCGGAAAAGAGATACTCGCCTCTCAATAGAAGATCCAGTCGTTGCCATTGAAAGGTTCCTCGATTTAGAAAGAGAAGGCATAGAACCTATAGCATTTCATAGCGACGCAATTTCTGTGTTAATTCGTCATTGTGAGGGATTGACGGATGCAATAAAGAAGGAATAGTGCATCCGAAAAGAGATACTCGCCTCCCAATTGAAGATCCTGTCCTTGTCATAGAATCGTTCCTCGAATTAGAAAGAGAAGTAATAGAACCTATAGGATTTCATAGCGACAAAATTTCTGTGTTAATTCGTTATTGTGAGGGATCGTCTTAAGCAATAAAAAAGGAATAGTGCATCCAAAAAGAGATTCTCGCCACCCAACAGAAGATCCTGTCGTTGCCATAGAAACGTTCCTCGATTTAGGAAGGGAACGCATGGAACATACAGTATTTCATAGCGACGCAATTTCTGTGTTAATTAGTCAATGTGAGCGATCGACGGATGCAATAAAGAAGAAATAGTGCATCGGAAAAGAGATACTCGCCTCTCAATAGAAGATCCTGTCGTTGCCATAGAAACGTTCCTCGATTTAGAAAGAGAGGGCATAGAATTTACAGTATATCATAGCGACGCAATATCTGTGTTAATTCGTCATTGTGAGGGATCGACGGATGCAATAAGGAGGGAATAGTGCAGCCGAAAAGAGATACACGCCTCCCAATAGAAGATCCTGTCATTGCCATAGAAACGTTCGTTGATTTAGAAAGGGAAGGCATAGAACCTGTAGTATTTCATAGCGACGCAATTTCTGTGTTAATTCGTCATTGTGAGGGATCGACGGATGCAATAAAGAAGAAATAGTGCATCCGAAAAGAGATATACTCGCCCCCCAATATAAGAGACTGTCGTTGCCATAGTAACGTTCCTCGATTTAGAAAGAGAGGGCATAGACCCCATAGTATTTCATAGCGACGCAATTTCTGTGTTAATTTGTCATTGTGAGGGATCGACGGATGCCATAAAGAAGGAACTGTGCATCCGAAAAGGGGTACTCGCCTCCCAATATAAGATCCTGTCGTTGCCATAGGAACGTCCCTCGGTTTAGAAAGAGATGGCATAGAACTTATGTATTTCATAGCAACGCAAATTCTGTGTTAATTCGTCATTGTGAGAGATCGACGGATGGAATAAAGAAGGAATAGTGCACCCGAAAAGAGATACTCGCCTCCCAATAGAAGATCCAGTCGTTGCCATAGAAACGTTCCTCGATTTAGAAAGGTAAGGCATAGCATATATAGTATTTCATAGCGACGAAATTTCTGTGTTAATTCGCCATTGTGAGGGATCCATGGATGCAATAAAGAAGGAATAGTGCATCCCAAAAGAGATACACACCTCCCAATAGAACATCCTGTCGTTGCCATAGAAACGTTCCTCGATTTAGAAAGAGAAGGCATAGAACCTATAGTATTTCATAGCGAAGCAATTTGGTGTTAATTCGTCATTGTGAGGGATCGACGGATGCAATAAAGAAGGAATAGTGCATCCGAAAAGAGATACTCGCCTCCCAATAGAAGATCCTGTCGTTGCCATAGAAACATTCCTCGACGAAGAAAGACAAGGCATAGAACTTACAGCATTTCATAGCGACGCAATATCTGTGTTAATTCGTCATTGTGAGGGATCGACGGATGCAATAAAGAATGATTAGTGCATCCGGAAAGAGATACTCGCCTCCCAATATAAGATCCTGTCGTTGCCATAGAAACGTCCCTCGATTTAGAATGACAAGGCATAGAACTTATAGTATTTCATAGCGAAGCAATTTCTGCGTTAATTCGACATTGTGAGGGATCGACAGATACAATAAAGAAGGAATAGTGCATCCCAAAAGAGATACACACCTCCCAATAGAAGTTCCTGTTGTTGCAATAGAAACGTTCCTCGATTTAGAAAGAGAAGGCATAGAACCTATAGTATTTCATTAGCACGCAATTTCTGTGTTCATTCGTCATTGTGAGGGATCGACGAATGCAATAAAGAAGACATAGTGCACCCGAAAAGAGATACTCGTCTGCGAATAAGAATCCTGTCGTTGCCATAGAAACGTTCCTCGATTTAGAAAGAGAAGGCATAGAACTTATAGTATTAAATAGCGACGCAATTTCTGTGTTAACTCGTCATAGTGAGGGATCAACCGATGCAATAAAGAAGGAGTAGTGCATCCGGAAAGAGATAATCGCCTCCCAATAAAAGATCCTGTTGTTGCCATAAAAACGTTCCTCGATTTAGAAATAGAAGGCATAGAACCTATAGCATTTCATAGCGTCGCAATTTTTGCGTTAATTCGACATTGTGAGGGATCGACGGATGCAATAAAGAAGAATAGTGCCTCCAAAAAGAGATACTCACCTCCCAATAGAAGGTCTTGTCGTTGCCATGGAAACGTTCCTCGATTTAGAAAGAGAAGGCATAGAACCTGTAGTAATTCATAGCGACGCAATTTCTGTGTTAATCTATAGTATGTCATAGCGACACAATTTCTGTGTTAATTCGTCATTGTGAGGGATCGACGGATGCAATAAAGAAGGAAATGTGCATCCGAAAAGAGATACTCGCGTCCCAATAGAAGATCCTGCCGTTGACATGGTAACGTTCATCGACCTAGGAAGGGAAAGCATGTAACCTACAGTATTTCATAGCGACGCAAATTCTGTGTTAATTCGTCGTTGTGAGAGTTCGACGGTTTCAACAAAGAATGAAGAGTGCATCCGAAAAGAGATATTCGCCTCCCACTAGAAAATCCTCTCGTTGCCATAGAAACGTTCCTCGATTTAGAAGGAGAAGTCATAGAACCCATAGTATTTCATAGCGACGCAATTTCTGTGTTAATTCCTCATTGTGAGGGATCGACGGATGCTATAAAGAAGGAATTGCGCACCCGAAAAGAGATAGTCGCCTCCCAATAGAAGATCCTTTCGTTGCCATAGAAACGTTCCTCGATTTAGAAGGAAAAGGCATAGAACCCATAGTATTTCATAGCGACGCAATTTCTGAGTTATTTCCTCATTGTGAGGAATCGACGGATGCAATAAAGATGGAATAGTGCATCCGAAAAGAGATACTCGCCTCCGAATAGAAGTTCTAGTCGTTGCCATAGAAACGATCCTCGATTTAGAAAGGGAAGACATAGAACCTATAGTATTTCATAGCGACGAAATTGCTGAGTTATTTCGTCATTGTGAGGAATCGACGGATGCAATAAAGATGGAATAGTGCATCCGAAAAGAGATTCTCGCCTCCGAATAGAAGTTCCTGTCGTTGCCATAGAAACGATCCTCGATTTAGAAAGAGAAGTCGTAGAATTTATAGTATTTCATAGCGACGTAATTTCTGTGTTTATTCGTCATTGTGAGGGATCGACTGATGCAATATAGAAGGAATAGTGCATCCGAAAAGAGATACTCGCTTCATAATAGAAGGTCCAGTCGTTGCCACAGAAACGTTCCTCGATTTAGAAAGAGAAGGCATAGAACCTATAGTATGTCATAGCGGCGCAATTTCTGTGTTACTTCGCCATTGTTAGGGATCGACGGATGCAATAAAAAAGGATTAGTGCACCCGAAAAGAGATACTCGCTTCATAATAGAAGATCCGGTCGTTGCCAAGGAACGTACCTTGATTTCGAAAGAGAAGGCATAGAACCTATAGTATTTCATAGCAACGCATTTTCTGTGTTAATTCGTCATTGTGAGGGATCGACGGATGCAATAAAGGAATAATAGTGCATCCGAAAAGAGATATTCGCCTCCCAATAGAAGATCCTGTCATTGCTCTAGAAACGTTCCTCGATTTAGAAAGAGAAGGCATAGAACCCATAGTATTTCATAGCGACGCAATTTCTGTGTTAATCTATAGTAATTCATAGCGACACAATATCTGTGTTAATTCGTCATTGTGAGGGATGGACGGATGCAATAATGAATGAAATGTGCATCCGAAAAGAGATACTCGCCTCCCAATAGAAGATCCTGCCGTTGCCATAGAAACGTTCCTCGACTTAGGAAAGGAACGCATGTAACCTACAGTATTTCATAGCGACGCAATTTCTGTGTTAATTTGTCGTTGTGGTGGTTCGACGGATTTAATAAAGAAGGAATAGTGCATCCGAAAAGAGATACTCGCCTCTCAATAGAATATCCTCTCGTTGCCTTAAAAACGTTCCTCGATTTAGAAGAGAAGGCATAGAACCTATAGTGTTTCATAGCGACGCAATTTCTGTGTGAATACACATTGTGAGGGATCGACGAATGCAATAAAGAAGGAATAGTGCACGCGAAAAGACATACACGCCTCTTAGTAGTAGATCATGCCGTTGCCATAGAAACGTTCCACGATTCAGAAAGAGAATACATGGAACATATAGTATTTCATAGCGACGCAATTTCTGTGTTAATTCGTCATTGTGAAGGATCGACGGATGCAATAAAGAAGGAATAGTGCCCCCGAAAAGAGATACTCGCCTCCCAATGGAAGATCCTGTCGTTGCCATAGAAACGTTCCTCGATTTAGAAGGAGAAGGCTTAGAACCCATAGTACTTCATAGCGACGTAATTTCTGTGGTAATTCTTCATTGTGAGGGATCGACGGATGCAATAATGATGGAATAGTGCATCCGAAAAGAGATACTCACCTCCCAATAGAATATCCTGTCCTTGTCATAGACACGTTCCTCGATTTAGAAAGGTAAGGCATAGCATATATAGTATTTCATAGCGACGAAATTTCTGTGTTAATTCGCCATTGTGAGGGATCGATGGATGCAATAAAGATGGAATAGTGCATCCGAAAAGAGATACTCGCCTCCCAATAGAAGTTCCTGTTGTTGCAATAGAAACGATCCTCGATTTAGAAAGAGAAGGCATAGAATCTATAAGATTTCAATGCGACGCAATTTCTGTGTTAATTCGTCATTGTGAGGGATCGACGGATGCAATAAAGAAGGAATAGTGCATCCGAAAGGAGATACTCGCCCTCCAAAAAAGATCCTGTCGTTGCAATAGAAACGATCCTCGATTTAGAAAGAGAAGGCAACGAACCTATAGTATTTCATAGCGTAGCAATTTGGTGTTAATTCGTCATTGTGAGGGATCGACAGATGCAATAAAGAAGGAATAGTGCATCCGAAAAGAGATACTCGCCTCCCAATAGAAGATCCTGTCGTTGCCATATAAACATTCCTCGACGAAGAAAGACAAGGTATAGAACTTATAGCATTTCATAGCGACGCAATTTCTGTGTTAATTCGTCATTGTGAGGGATCGACGGATGCAATAAAGAATGATTAGTGCATCCGGAAAGAGATACTCGCCTCCCAATATAAGATCCTGTCGTTGCCATAGAAACGTCCCTCGATTTAGAATGACAAGGCATAGAACTTATAGTATTTCATAGCGAAGCAATTTCTGCGTTAATTCGACATTGTGAGGGATCGACAGAAGCAATAAAGAATTAATAGTGCATCCCAAAAGAGATACACACCTTCCAATAGAACGTCCTGTCGTTGCCATAGAAACGTTCCTCGATTTAGAAAGAGAAGGCATAGAACCTATAGTATTTCATTAGGACGCAATTTTTGTGTTCATTCGTCATTGTGAGGGATCGACGAATGCAATCAAGAAGGCATAGTGCACCCGAAAAGAGATACTCGCCTGCGAATAAAAATCCTGTCGTTGCCGTAGAAACGTTCCTCGATTTAGAAAGAGAAGGCATAGAACCCATAGTATTAAATAGAGACGCAATTTCTGTGTTAACTCGTCATAGTGAGGGATCAACCGATGCAATAAAGAAGGAATAGTGCATCCGGAAAGAGATAATCGCCTCCCAATAGAAGATCCTGTTGTTGCCATAAAATGTTCCTCGATTTAGAAATAGAAGGCATAGAACCTATAGCATTTCATAGCGTCGCAATTTTTGTGTTAATTCGACATTGCGAGGGATCGACGGATGCAATAAAGAAGAATAGTGCCTCCAAAAAGAGATACTCACCTCCCAATAGAAGGTCCTGTCGTTGCCATGGAAACGTTCCTCGATTTAGAAAGAGAAGGCATAGAACCTGTAGTATTTGATAGCGACGCAATTTCTGTGTTAATCTATAGTATTTCATAGCGACACAATTTCTGTGTTTATTCGTCATTGTGAGGGATCGACGGATGCAATAAAGAAGGAAATGTGCATCCGAAAAGAGATACTCGCCTCCCAATAGAAGATCCTGCCGTTGACATCGAAACCTTCCTCGACTTAGGAAGGGAAAGCTTGTAACCTACAGTATTTCAAGCGACGCAATTTCTGTGTTAATTCGTCGTTGTGAGTGTTCGACGGTTTCAACAAAGAATGAAGAGTGCATCCGAAAAGAGATATTCGCCTCCCAATAGAAAATCCTCTCGTTTCCATAGAAACGATCCTCGATTTAGAAGGAGAAGTCATAGAACCCATAGTATTTCATAGCGACGCAATATCAGTGCTAATTCGTCATTGTGAGGGATCGTCGGATGCAATAAAGAAGGAAATGTGCATCCGAAAAGAGATACTCGCCTCCCAATTGAAGATCCTGTCCTTGTCATAGAAACGTTCCTCGATTTTGAAAGAGAAGTTGTAGAACCTATAGTATTTCATAGCGACGCAACCTCTGTGTTAATTCGTCATTGTGAGGGATCGAAGGATGCAATAAAGAAGGAATAATGCATCAGAAAAGAGATACTCGCCACCCAAAGAAGATCATGTCGTTGCCATAGACACGTTCCTCGATTTAGAAAGGGAAGACATAGAACCTATAGTATTTCATAGCGACGGAATTTCTGAGTTATTTCGTCATTGTGAGGAATCGACGGATGCAATAAAGATCGAATAGTGCATCCGAAAAGAGATACTCGCCTCCGAATAGATGTTCCTGTCGTTGCCATAGAAACGATCCTCGATTTAGAAAGATAAGGCATAGAATTTAAAGTATTTCATAGCGACGAAATTTCTGAGTTAATTCGCCATTGTGAGGGATCGACGGATGCAGTAAAGATGGAATAGTGCATCCGAAAAGAGATACTCGCCTCCGAATAGAAGTTCCTGTCGTTGCCATAGAAACGATCCACGATTTAGAAAGAGAAGTCGTAGAATTTATAGTATTTCATAGCGACGTAATTTCTGTGTTTATTCGTCATTGTGAGGGATCGACTGATGCAATATAGAAGGAATAGTGCATCCGAAAAGAGATACTCGCTTCCCCATAGTAGGTCCAGTCGTTGCCACAGAAACGTTCCTCGATTTAGAAAGAGAAGGCATAGAACCTATAGTATTTCATAGCGACGCAATATCAGTGCTAATTCGTCATTGTGAGGGATCGACTAATGCAATTAAGAAGGAATAGTGCATCCGAAAAGATACTCGCCTCCCAATAGAAGATCCTGTTGTTGCCATAAAAACGTTCCTCGATTTAGAAAGAGAAGGCATAGAACCTATAGTATGTCGTAGCGGCGCAATTTCTGTGTTACTTCGCCATTGTTAGGGATCGACGGATGCAATAAAAAAGGAATAGCGCATCCGAAAAGAGATACTCGCCTCCCAATTGAAGAACCTGTCCTTGTCATAGAAACGTTCCTCGATTTAGAAAGAGAAGTTGTGGAACCTATAGTATTTCATAGCGACGCAATTTCTGTGTTAATACGTAGTTGTGAGGAATCGACGGATGCAATAAAGATGGAATAGTGCATCCGAAAAGAGATACTCACCTCCCAATAGAAGATCCTGTCGTTGCCATAGAAACGTTCCTCGATTTAGAAAGAGAAGGCATAGAACCTATAGTATTTCATAGCGACGCAATTTCTGTGTTAATTCGTCACTGTGAGGGATCGACGGATGCAATAAAGAAGGAATAGTGCATCCGAAAACAGACACTCGCCACCCAATAGAAGATCCTGTCGTTGCCATAGAAACGTTCCTCGATTTAGAAAGGGAAGGCATAGAACCTATAGTATTTCATAGCGACGAAATTTCTGAGTTAATTCGTCATTGTGAGGGATCGACGGATGCAATAAAGATGGAATAGTGCATCCGAAAAGAGATACTCGCCTCCGAATTGAAGTTTCTGTCGTTGCCATAGAAACGATCCTCGATTTAGAAAGCGAAGGCATAGACCCTATAGTATTTCATGGCGACGTAATTTCTGTGTTAATTCGTCATTGTGAGGGATCGACGGATGCAATATAGAAGGAATGGTGCATCCGGAAAGAGATACTCGCCTCCCAATAGAAGGTCCCGTCGGTGCCACAGAAAAGTTCCTCGATTTAGAAAGAGAAGGCATAGAACCTATAGTATTTCATAGCGACGTAATATCAGTGTTAATTCGTCATTGTGAGGGATCGACGGATGCAATAAAGAGGGAATAGTGCATCCGAAAAGAGATATTCACCTTCCAATAGAAAATCCAGTCGTTGCCTTAGAAACGTTCATCGATTTAGAAAGAGAAGGCATAGAACCTATAGTATTTCATAGCGACGTTATCTCTGTGTTAAGACGTCGTTGTGAGGGATCGACGGATGCAATAAAGATGGAATAGTGCATCCGAAAAGAGATTCTCGCCTCCCAACAGAAGATCCTGTGGTTGTCATAGAAAGGTTCCTCGATTTAGAAAGAGAAATCATAGAACCTATAATACTTCATAGCGACGCAATTTCTGTGTTAATTCGTCATTGTGAAGCATCGACGGATGCAATAAAGAAGGAATAGTGCATCCGAAAAGAGATATTCGCCTCCCAATAGAAGATCCTGTCATTGCTCTAGAAACGTTCCTCGATATAGAAAGAGAACTCATAGAACCTATAGTATTTCATAACGATGCAATTTCTGTGTTAATTCGTCATTGTGAGGGATCGACAGATGCCATAAAGATGGAATAGTGCATCCGAAAAGAGATACCCGCCACCCAATAGAAGTTCAGGTCGTTGCCATAGAATCGATCCTCGATTTAGAAAGAGAAGGCGTAGAATCTATAGTATTTCATAGCGACGTAATTTCTGTGTTAATTCGTCATTGTGAGGGATCGACGGATGCAATAAAGAAGGAATAGTGCATCCGAACAGAGATACTCGCCTCCCAATGAAGGTCCTGTCGTTGCCATAGAAACGTTCCTCGATTTAGAAAGAGAAGTCATAGAACCTATAGTATTTAATAGCAACGCAATATCAGTGTTAATTGGTCATTGTGAGGGATCGACGGATGCAATAAGGAGGGAATAGTGCATCCGCAAAGAGATATTCGCTTCCCAATAGAAGATCCTGTCGTTGCCTTAGAAACGTTCCTCGATTTAGAAAGAGAAGGCATAGAATCTATAGTATTTCATAACGACGCAATTTCTGTGTTAATACGTCGTTCTGAGGGATCGAAGGATGCAATAAAGAAGGAATAGTGCATCCGAAAAGTGATACTCGCCTCCCAATAGAAGATCCTGTTGTTGTCATAGAAACGTTACTCGCTTTAGGAAGAGATGTCATAGAACCTATAGTATTTCATAGCAACATTTCTGTGTTAATGCGTCATTGTGAAGGATCGACGGATGCAATAAAGAAGGAATAGTGCATCCGAAAAGAGATACTCGCATCCCAATAGGAGATCCTGTCGTTGCCATACAAACGTTCCTCGATATAGAAAGAGAAGGCATAGAACCTATAGTATTTCAATGCGACGCAATTTCAGTGTTAATTCGGCAGTGTGAGGGATCGACAGATGCAATAAAGAAGGAATAGTGCATCCGAAAAGAGTTACTCGCCTCCCAATAGAAGATTCCCTCGTTGCCATAGAAACGTTCCTCGATTTAGAAAGAGAAGGCATAGAACCTATAGTATTTCATAGCGACGCAATTTCTGTGTTAATTCGCCATTGTGATGGATCGACGGATGCAATACAGAAGGAATAGAGCACCCGAAAAGAGATAGTCGCCTCCCAATAGAAGATCCTGTCGTTGCCACCGAAACGTTCCTTGATTTAGAAAGAGAAGGCATAGAACTTTTAGTATTTCATAGCGAACAATTTTCTGTGTTAATTCGTCATTGTGATGGTTCGACGGATGCAATAAAGAAGGAATAGTGCATCCGAACAGAGATAATCGCCTCCCAATAGACGGTACTGTCGTTGCCATAGCAACGTTCCTCGATATAGGAAGAGAAGGCATAGAACCTATAGTATTTCATAGCGTCGCAATATCTGTTTTAATTCGTCATTGTGGGGGATCGACGGATGCAATAAAGAGGGAATAGTGCATCCGAAAAGAGATATTCGCCTCCCAATAGGAGATCCTGACGTTGCCATACAAACGTTCCTCGATTTCAAAAGAGAACTCACAGAACCTATAGTATTTCACAGCGACGCAATTTCTGTGTTAATTCGTCATTGTGAGGGATCGAGGATGCAATGAAGAAGGAATAGTGGATCCGAAAGAGATACTCGCCTCCCAATAGAGGATCCTTTCGTTGCCGTAGAAACGTTCCTCGATTTACAAAGAGGGGGCATAAAACATGTAGTATTTCATAGCCACGCAATTTCTGTGTTAATTTGTCATTTTGAGGTGTCGACGGATGCAATAAAGAAGGAATAGTGCATCCGAAAAGAGAAACTCGCCTCCCAATAGAAGGTCCTGTCGTTGCCATAGAAACATTCCTCGATTTAGGAAGAGAAGGCATAGAACCTATAGTATTTCATAGCGACAAAATTGCTGTATTAATTCGTCATTGTGAGGGATCGACGCATGCAATAAAGAAGGAATAAGGCATCCGAAAAGAGACACTCGACTCCCAATATAATATCCTTTCACTGCATTGGAAACGATCCTCGATTTAGCCAGAGAAGGTATACAACCTATAGTGTTTCATAGCGACGCAATTCCTGTGTTAATTCGTCACTGTGAGGGATCGACGGATGCAATAAAGAAGGAATAGTGCATCCGAAAAGAGATACTCGCCTCCCAATAGAAGATCCTGTCGTTGCCATAGAAACGTTCCTCGATTTAGAAAGAGAAGGCATAGAACCTATAGTATTTCATAGCGACGCAATTTCTGTGTTAATTCGTTATTGTGAGAGATCAACGGATGCAATAAATAAGGAATAGTGCATCCGAAGTGAGTTACACGCCTCCCAATATAACATCGTGTCGTGGCCATAGATACGTTCCTCGATTTAGAAAGAGAAGGCATAGATCCTATAGTATTTGATAGCGACGCAATTCCTGTGTTGATTCGTCGCTGTGTGGGATCGACGGATGCAATAAAGAAAGAGTAGTGCATCCGAAAAGACATGCTCGCCTCCCAATAGAAGATCCTGTCCTTGCCATAGAAACGTTCTTCGATTTAGAAAGAGAAGTTATAGAACCTATACTATTTCATAGCGACAAAATTTCTGTGTTAATTCGTCCTTGTGAGGGATCGACGGATGCATTAAAGAAGGAATAGTGCATCCGTAAAGAGAAACTCGCTTCCCAATAGAAGATCCTGTCGTTCCGATAGAAACGTTCCTCGATTTAGAAAGAGAAGGCATAGAACCTATAGTATTTCATAGCGACGCAATTTCTCTGTTGATTCGTCATTGTGAGGGATCGACGGATGCAATAAAGAAGGAATAGTGCATCTGAAAAGAGATATTCGCCTACCAATAGAAGGGCCAGTCGTTGCCATAGAAACGTTCCTCGATTTAGAAAGATAAGGCATAGAACCTATAGTATTTCATAGCGAAAAAATTGCTGTGTTAATTCGTCACTGTGAGGGATCGAGGGATGCAATAGGGAAGGAATAGTGCATCCGGAAAGAGATACTCGCCTCCCAATAGAAGATCCTGTCGTTGCCATAGAAACGTTCCCCGATTTAAAAAGAGAACGCATAGAACCTATAGTATTTCATAGCTACGCAATATCTGTGTTAATACGTCATTGTGTGAGATCGACGGATGCAATAAAGAAAGAATAGTGCATCAGAAAAGAGAAACACGCCTCCCAATATAATATCCTGTCGTGGCCATAGAAACGTTCCTCGATTTAGAAAGACAAGGCATAGAACCTATAGTATTTCATAGCGATGCAATTTATGTGTTAAATCGTCATTGTGAGGGATCGACGGATGCAATAAAGAAGGAATAGTGCATCCGAAAAGAGATACTCGCCTCGCAATAGAAGATCCTGTCGTTGCCATAGAAACGTTCCTCGATTTAGAAGAAGAAGGCATAGAACCTATAGTATTTCATAGCGAAGAAATTCTGTGTTAATACGACATTGTGAGGGATCGACAGATGCAATAAAGAAGGAATAGTGCATTCGAAAGAGGTTCTCGCATCCCAATAGAAGATCCAGTCGTGTCACAGAAACGATTCTCGCTTTAGAAAGAGAAGGCATTGAACCTATAGTAATTCATAGCGACGCAATTTCTGAGTTAACTCGTCATTGTGCGGGATCGACGGATGCAATAAAGATGGAATAGTGCATCCGAAAGGAGATACTCGCCTCCCAGAATGATATCCTGTCGTTGCATTGGAAACGTTCCTCGATTTAGGAAGACATTGGATAGGAACTATAGTATTTCATAGCGACGCGTTTTCTGTGTTAATTCGTAATTGTGAGGGACCGGCGGATGCAATAAAGAAAGAATACTGCATCCGAAAAGAGTTACTCGCCCCCCAATAGAAGATCCAGTCGTTGCCACAGAAACGTTCCTCGATTTAGAAAGAGAAGGCATAGAACCTGTAGTATTTCATAGCGACGCAATTTCTGTGTTAATTCGTCATTGTGTTGGGATCGACGGATGCAATGAGGAAGGAATAGTGCACCCGAAAAGAGATACTCGCCTCCAAATAGAAGATCCTGTCGTTGCCATAGAAACGTTCCTCGATTTAGAAAGAGAAGGCATAGAACCTATAGTATTTCATAGCGACGCAATTTCTGTGTTAATTCGTCATTGTGAGGGATCGACGGATGCAATAATGAATGAATAGTGCATGCGATAAGAGATACTCGCCATCCAATAGAAGATCCTTTCCTTGTCATAGAAACGTCCCTCGATTTAGAAAGAGAAGGTATAGAACCTATTGTATTTCATAGCGACGCAATTTCTGTGTTAATTCGCCATTGTGAGGGATCGACGGATGCAATAAAGAAGGAATAGTGCATCCGAAAAGAGATACTCGCCTCCCAATATACGATCCTGTCGTTGCCATAGAAACGTTCCTCGATTTAGAAAGGGAAGGCATAGAACCTATAGTATTCCATAGCGACGCAATTTCTGTGTTAATTCGTCATTGTGAGGGATCGACGGATGCAATTAAGAAGGAATAATGCATCCGAATAGAGATACTCGATTCCCAACAGAAGATCCTGTCGTTGCCATAGAAACGTTCCTCGATTTAGAAAGAGAAGGCATAGAACCTATAGTATTTCATAGCGACGCAATTTCTGTGTTAATTCGTCATTGTGAGGGATCGACGGATGCAATAGAGAAGGGATAATGCATCCGAAAAGAGATACTCGCCTCCCAATAGAAGATCCTATCGTTGCCATAGAAACGTTCCTCGATTTAAAAAGAGAACGCATAGAACCTATAGTATATCATAGCGACGCAATTTCTTTGTTAATTCGTCATTGTGTGAGATCGACGGATGCAATAAAGAAGGAATAATGCATCCGAAAAGAGATACACGCCTCCCAATATAACATCCCGTCGTGGCCATAGAAACGTTCCTCGATTTAGAAAGACAAGGCATAGAACCTATAGTATTTCATAGCGACGCAATTTCTGTGGTAATTCGTCATTGTGAGGGATCGATGGATGCAATAAAGAAGGAATAGTGCATCCGAAAAGAGATACTCGCCTCGCAATATGAGATCCTCTAGTTGCTATAGAAACTTTCCTCGATTTAGAAGTAGTAGGCATAGAACCTATATAACGAAGAACTTCTGTGGTAATTCGACATTATGAGGGATCGACGGATGGAAAAAGAAGGAATAGTGCATCCGAAAGACGTACTCGCCTTTTAATAGAAGATCCAGTCGTTGTCACAGAAACGTTTCTCGCTTTAGAAAGAGAAGGCATTGAACCTATAGTAATTCATAGCGACGCGATTTCTGTGTTAACTCGTCATTGTGAGGGATCAACGGATGCAATAAAGATGGAATAGTGCATCCGAAAAGAGATACTCGCCTCCCAATATGATATCCTGGCGTTGCATTGGAAACGTTCCTCGATTTAGAAAGAGAAGGTATAGAACCTATAGTATTTCATAGCGACATAATTTCTGTGTTAATTCCTCATTGAGAGGGATAGACGGATGATACAAAGAAGGAATATTGCATCCGAAAAGATATACTCGCTTCTCAATAGAAGCTCCTGTCGTTGCCATAGAAAAGTTCCTCGTTTTAGGAAGAGATTGGACAGAAACTATAGTATTTCATAGCGACGCAATTTCTGTGTTAATTCGTCATTGTGAGGGATCGATGGATGCAATAAAGAAGGAATACTGCATCCGAGAATAGTTACTCGCCTCCCAATAGAAGATCCAGTCGTTGCCACAGTAACGTTCCTCGATTTAGAAAGAGAAGGCATAGAACCTATAGTATTTCATTGCGTCGCAATTTCTGTGTTAATTCGTCATTGTGAGGGATCGACGGATGCAATAAAGATGGAATAGTGCATCCGAAAAGAGATACTCGCCTCCGAATAGAAGTTCCTATCGTTGCCATAGAAACGATCCTCGATTTAGAAAGCGAAGTCATAGACCCTATAGTATTTCATAGCGACGTAATTTCTGTGTTAATTCGTCATTGTGAGGGATCGACGGATTCAATATAGAAGGAATGGTGCATCCGGAAAGAGATACTCGCCTCCCAATAGAAGGTCCCGTCGGTGCCACAGAAACGTTCCTCGATTTAGAAAGAGAAGGCATAGAACCTGTAGTATTTCATAGCGACGCAATATCAGTGTTAATTCGTCATTGTGTGGGAACAACGGATGCAATAAAGAGGGAATAGTGCATCCGAAAAGAGATATTCACCTCCCAATAGAAAATTTAGTCGTTGCCTTAGAAACGTTTCTCGATTTAGAAAGAGAAGGCACAGAACCTATAGCATTTCATAGCGACGTTACCTCTGTGTTAATACGTCGTTGTGAGGGATCGACGGATGCAATAAAGATGGAATAGTGCATCCGAAAAGAGATTCTCGCCTCCCAACAGAAGATCCTGTGGTTGTCACAGAAACGTTCCTCGATTTAGAAAGAGAAATCATAGAACCTATAGTACTTCATAGCGACGCAATTTCTGTGTTAATTCGTCATTGTGAAGCATCGACGGATGCAATAAAGAGGGAATAGTGCATCCGAAAAGAGATACTCGCCTCCCAATGGAAGATCCTGTCATTGCTCTAGAAACGTTCCTCGATTTAGAAAGAGAACTCATAGAACCTATAGTATTTCAATGCGACGTAATTTCTGTGTTAATTCGTCATTGTGAGGGATCGACGGATGCAATAAAGAAGGAATAGTGCATCCGAAAAGAGTTACTCGCCTCCCAATAGAAGATTCTCTCGTTGCCATAGAAACGTTCCTCGATTTAGAAAGAGAAGGCATAGAACCTATAGTATTTCATAGCGACGCAATATCAGTGTTAGTTGGTCATTGTGAGGGATCGACGGATGCAATAAGGAGGGAATAGTGCATCCGAAAAGAGATATTCGCCTCCCAATAGAAGATCCTGTCGTTGCCTTAGAAACGTTAATCGATTTAGAAAGAGAAGGCATAGAACCTATAGTATTTCATAACGACGCAATTTCTGTGTTAATACGTCGTTGTGAGGGATCGACGGATGCAATAAAGAGGGAATAGTGCATCCGAAAAGTGATTCTCAACTCCCAACAGAAGATCCTGTTGTTGTCATAGAAACGTTCCTCGATTTAGGAAGAGATGTCATAGAACCTATAGTATTTCATAGCGACGACATTTCTGTGTTAATGCGTCATTGTGAAGGATCGACGGATGCAATAAAGAAGGAATAGTGCATCCGAAAAGAGATAGTCGCATCCCAATAGGAGATCCTGTCGTTGCCATACAAACGTTCCTCGATATAGAATGAGAAGGCATAGAACCTATAGTATTTCAATGCGACGCAATTTCAGTGTTAATTCGTCATAGTGAGGGATCGACGGATGCAATAAAGAAGGAATAGTGCATCCGAAAAGAGTTACTCGCCTCCCAATAGAAGATTCTCTCGTTGCCATAGAAACGTTCCTCGATTTAGAAAGAGAAGGCATAGAACCTATAGGATTTCATAGCGACGCAATTTCTGTGTTAATTCGCCATTGTGAGGGATCGACGGATGCAATAAAGAAGGAATAGAGCACCCGAAAAAAGATAGTCGCCTCCCAATAGAAAATCCTGTCGTTGCCATCGAAACGTTCCTTGATTTAGAAAGAGAAGGCGTAGATCCTTTAGTATTTCATAGCGACTATTTTTCTGTGGTAATTCGTCATTGTGAGGGTTCGACGGATGCAATAAAGAAGGAATAGTGCATCCGAACAGAGATACTCGCCTCCCAATAGAAGGTACTGTCGTTGCCATAGCAACGTTCCTCGATATAGGAAGAGAAGGCATAGAACCTATAGTATTTCATAGCGTCGCAATATCTGTTTTAATTCGTCATTGTGGGGGATCGACGGATGCAATAAAGAGGGAATAGTGCATCCGAAAAGAGATATTCGCCTCCCAATAGGAGATCCCGACGTTGCCATACAAACGTTCCTCGATTTAAAAAGAGAACTCATAGAACCTATAGTATTTCACAGCGACGCAATTTCTGTGTTAATTCGTCATTGTGAGGGATCGAGGATGCAATGAAGAAGGAATTGTGCATCCGAAAAGAGTTACTCGCCTCCCAATAGAAGATCCTCTCGTGCGATAGAAACGATCCTTGATTTAGAAAGAGAAGGCATAGAACCTGTAGTATTTCATAGCGACGCAATTTCTGTGTTAATTCGTCATTGTGACGGATCGACGGATGCAATAAAGAAGGATTAGTGGATCCGAAAGAGATACTCGCCTCCCAATAGAGGATCCTTTCGTTGCCATAGAAACGTTCCTCGATTTAGAAAGAGGAGGCATAGAACATGTAGTATTTCATAGCCACGCAATTTCTGTGGTAATTTGTCATTTTGAGGTGTCGACGGATGCAATAAAGAAGGAATAGTGCATCCGAAAAGAGAAACTCGCCTCCCAATTGAAGGTCCTGTCGTTGCCATAGAAACATTCCTCGATTTAGGAAGAGAAGGCATAGGACCAATAGTATTTCATAGCGACAAAATTGCTGTGTTAATTCGTCATTGTGAGGGATCGACGCATGCAATAAAGAAGGAATAGTGCATCCGAAAAGAGATACTCGACTCCCAATATAATATCCTGTCACTGCATTGGAAACGTTCCTCGATTTAGACAGAGAAGGCATACAACCTATAGTGTTTCATAGCGACGCAATTCCTGTGTTAATACGTCACTGTGAGGGATCGACGGATGCAATAAAGAAGGAATAGTGCATCCGAAAAGAGATACTCGCCTCCCAATAGAAGATCCTGTCGTTGCCATAGAAACGTTCCTCGATTTAGAAAGAGGAGGCATAGAACCTATAGTATTTCATAGCGACGCAATCTCTGTGTTAATTCGTCATTGTGAGGCAGTGACGCATGCAATAAAGAAGGAATACTGCATCCGAAAAGAGATACTCGCCTATCAATAGAAGATCCTGTCGTTGCTACAGAAACGTTCCTCGATTCAGAAAGAGAAGGCATAGAACCTATAGTATTTGATAGCGACGCAATTCCTGTGTTGATTCGTCACTGTGTGGGATCGACGGATGCAATAAAGAAGGAGTAGTGCATCCGAAAAGAGATGCTCGCCTCCCAATAGAAGATCCTGTCGTTGACATAGAAACGTTCCTCGATTTAGAAAGAGAAGTTATAGAACCTATACTATTTCATAGCGACAAAATTTCTGTGTTAATTCGTCATTGTGAGGGATCGACGGATGCATTAAAGAAGGAATAGTGCATCCGTAAAGAGAAACTCGCTTCCCAATAGAAGATCCTGTCGTTCCGATAGAAACGTTCCTCGATTTAGAAAGAGAAGGCATAGAACCTATAGTATTTCATAGCGACGCAATTTCTGTGTTGATTCGTCATTGTGAGGGATCGACGGATGCCATAAAGAAGGAATAGTGCATCTGAAAAGAGATATTCGCCTACAAATAGAAGGGCCTGTCGTTGCCATAGAAACGTTCCTCGATTTAGAAAGATAAGGCATAGAACCTATAGTATTTGATAGCGAAAAAATTGCTGTGTTAATTCGTCACTGTGAGGGATCGAGGGATGCAATAGGGAAGGAATTGTGCATCCGAAAAGTGATACTCGCCTCCCAATAGAAGATCCTGTCGTTGCCATAGAAACGTTCCTCGATTTGAAAAGAAAACGCATAGAACCTATAGTATTTCATAGCGACGCTATATCTGTTTTAATTCGTCATTGTGTGAGATCGACGGATGCAATAAAGAAGGAATATTGCATCCGAAAAGAGATACACGCCTCCCAATATAACATCCTGTCGTGGCCATAGAAACGTTCCTCGATTTAGAAAGACAAGGCATAGACCCTATAGTATTTCATAGCGATGCAATTTCTGTGTTAATTCGTCATTGTGAGGGTTCGACGGATGCAATAAAGAAGGAATAGTGCATCCGAAAAGAGATACTCGCCTCGCAATAGAAGATCCTGTCGTTGCCATAGAAACGTTCCTCGATTTAGAAGAAGAAGGCATAGAACCTATAGCATTTCATAGCGAAGAATTTCTGTGTCAATTCGACATTGTGAGGGATCGACGGATGCAATAAAGAAGGAATAGTGCAACCGAAAGAGGTTCTCGCCTCCCAATAGAAGATCCAGTCGTTGTCACAGAAACGTTTCTCGCTTTAGAAAGAGAAATCATTGAACCTTTAGTAATTCATAGCGACGCAATTTCTGAGTTAACTCGTCATTGTGAGGGATCGACGGATGCAAGAAAGATGGAATAGTGCATCCGAAAAGAGATACTCGCCTCCCAGAATGATATCCTGTCGTTGCATTGGAAACGTTCCTCGATTTAGAAAGAGGAGGTATAGAACCTATAGAATTTTATAGCGACAAAATTTCTGAGTTAATTCCTCATTGAGAGGGATAGACGGATGCAATAAAGAAGGAATATTGCATCCGAAAAGAGATACTCGCTTCCCAAGAGAAGCTCCTGGCGTTGCCATAGAAAAGTTCCTCGATTTAGGAAGACATTGGATAGAAACTATAGTATTTCATAGCGACGCGTTTTCTGTGTTAATTCGTAATTGTGAGGGATCGGCGGATGCAATAAAGAAAGAATACTGCATCCGAAAAGAGTTACTCGCCTCCCAATAGAAGATCCAGTCGTTGCCACAGAAACGTTCCTCGATTTAGAAAGAGAAGGCATAGAACCTGTAGTATTTCATAGCGACGCAATTTCTGTGTTAATTCGTCATTGTGAGGGATCGACGGATGCAATGAGGAAGCAATAGTACACCCGAAAAGAGATACTCGCCTCAAAATAGAAGATCCTCTCGTTGCCATAGAAACGTTCCTCGATTTAGAAAGAGAAGGCATAGAACCTATAGTATTTCATAGCGACGCAATTTCTGTGTTAATTCGTCATTGTGAGGGATCGACGGATGAAATAATGAATGAATAGTGCATCCGAAAAGAGATACTCGCCTCCCAATATACGATCCTGTCGTTGCCATAGAAACGTTCCTCAATTTAGAAAGGGAAGTCATAGAACCTATAGTGTTCCATAGCGACGCAATTTCTGTGTTAATTCGTCATTGTGAGGGATCGACGGATGCAATTAAGAAGGAATAATGCATCCGAATAGAGATACTCGATTCCCAACAGAAGATCCTGTCGTTGCCATAGAAACGTTCCTCGATTTAGAAAGAGAAGGCATAGAACCTAAACTATTTCATAGCGACGCAATTTTTGCGTTAATTCGTCATTGTGACGGATCGACGGATGCAGTAAAGAAGGAATAGTGAATCCGAAAAGATATACTCGCCTCCCAATAGAAGATCCTGTCGTTTCCATGGAAACGTTCCTCGATTTAGAACGAGAAGACATAGAACCTATAGTATATCATAGCGACGCAATTTCTGTGTTAATTCGTCATTGTGATAGATTGACGGATGCAATAAAGCAGGAATAGTGCATCCGATCAGAGATATTTGCCTCCCAAGAGAAGATCCTGTCGTTGCTATAGAAACGTTCCTCGATTTAGAAAGAGAAGGCATAGAACCTATAGTATTTCATAGCGAAAAAATTGCTGTGTTAATTCGTCACTGTGAGGGATCGACGGATGCAATAGAGAAGGAATAGTGCATCCGAAAAGACATACTCGCCTCCCAATAGAAGATCCTATCGTTGCCATCGAAACGTTCCTCGATTTAAACAGAGAACGCATAGAACCTATAGTATTTCATAGCGACGCAATTTTTGTGTTAATTCGTCATTGTGTGAGATCGACGGATGCAATAAAGAAGGAATAGTGCATCCGAATAGAGATACTCGCCTCCCAATAGAAGGTACTGTCGTTGCCATAGCAACGTTCCTCGATATAGGAAGAGGAGGCATAGAACCTATAGTATTTCATAGCGACGCAATTTCTGTGTTAATTCGTCATTGTGAGAGATCGACGGATGCAATAAATAAGGAATAGTGCATCTGAAGTGAGTTACACGCCTCCCAATATAACATCGTGTCGTGGCCATAGATACGTTCCTCGATTTAGAAAGAGAAGGCATAGAACCTATAGTATTTCATAGCGACGCAATCTCTGTGTTAATTCGTCATTGTGAGGCAGTGACGCATGCAATAAAGAAGGAATACTGCATCCGAAAAGAGATACTCGCCTATCAATAGAAGATCCTGTCGTTGCCACAGAAACGTTCCTCGATTCAGAAAGAGAAGGCATAGAACCTATAGTATTTGATAGCGACGCAATTCCTGTGTTGATTCGTCACTGTGTGGGATCGACGGATGCAATAAAGAAGGAGTAGTGCATCCGAAAAGAGATGCTCGCCTCCCAATAGAAGATCCTGTCGTTGACATAGAAACGTTCCTCGATTTAGAAAGAGAAGTTATAGAACCTATACTATTTCATAGCGACAAAATTTCTGTGTTAATTCGTCATTGTGAGGGATCGACGGATGCATTAAAGAAGGAATAGTGCATCCGTAAAGAGAAACTCGCTTCCCAATAGAAGATCCTGTCGTTCCGATAGAAACGTTCCTCGATTTAGAAAGAGAAGGCATAGAACCTATAGTATTTCATAGCGACGCAATTTCTCTGTTGATTCGTCATTGTGAGGGATCGACGGATGCCATAAAGAAGGAATAGTGCATCTGAAAAGAGATATTCGCCTACCAATAGAAGGGCCTGTCGTTGCCATAGAAACGTTCCTCGATTTAGAAAGATAAGGCATAGAA
This sequence comes from Schistocerca cancellata, assembly GCF_023864275.1. Taxonomy (NCBI): domain Eukaryota; kingdom Metazoa; phylum Arthropoda; class Insecta; order Orthoptera; family Acrididae; genus Schistocerca; species Schistocerca cancellata. The sequence goes on from NC_064632.1 coordinate 612,502,834, forward strand.
CCTATAGTATTTGATAGCGAAAAAATTGCTGTGTTAATTCGTCACTGTGAGGGACCGAGGGATGCAATAGGGAAGGAATTGTGCATCCGAAAAGTGATACTCGCCTCCCAATAGAAGATCCTCTCGTTGCCATAGAAACGTTCCTCGATTTGAAAAGAAAACGCATAGAACCTATAGTATTTCATAGCGACGCTATATCTGTTTTAATTCGTCATTGTGTGAGATCGACGGATGCAATAAAGAAGGAATATTGCATCCGAAAAGAGATACACGCCTCCCAATATAACATCCTGTCGTGGCCATAGAAACGTTCCTCGATTTAGAAAGACAAGGCATAGACCCTATAGTATTTCATAGCGATGCAATTTCTGTGTTAATTCGTCATTGTGAGGGATCGACGGATGCAATAAAGAAGGAATAGTGCATCCGAAAAGAGATACTCGCCTCGCAATAGAAGATCCTGTCGTTGCCATAGAAACGTTCCTCGATTTAGAAGAAGAAGGCATAGAACCTATAGTATTTCATAGCGTCGCAATATCTGTTTTAATTCGTCATTGTGAGGGATCGACGGATGCAATAAAGAAGGAATAGTGCATCCGAAAAGAGATACTCGCCTCCCAATAGAAGATCCAGTCGTTGTCACAGAAACGTTTCTCGCTTTAGAAAGAGAAATCATTGAACCTTTAGGAATTCATAGCGACGCAATTTCTGAGTTAACTCGTCATTGTGAGGGATCGACGGATGCAAGAAAGATGGAATAGTGCATCCGAAAAGAGATACTCGCCTCCCAGAATGATATCCTGTCGTTGCATTGGAAACGTTCCTCGATTTAGAAAGAGGAGGTATAGAACCTATCGAATTTTATAGCGACAAAATTTCTGAGTTAATTCCTCATTGAGAGGGATAGACGGATGCAATAAAGAAGGAATATTGCATCCGAAAAGAGATACTCGCTTCCCAAGAGAAGCTCCTGGCGTTGCCATAGAAAAGTTCCTCGATTTAGGAAGACATTGGATAGAAACTATAGTATTTCATAGCGACGCGTTTTCTGTGTTAATTCGTAATTGTGAGGGATCGGCGGATGCAATAAAGAAAGAATACTGCATCCGAAAAGAGTTACTCGCCTCCCAATAGAAGATCCAGTCGTTGCCACAGAAACGTTCCTCGATTTAGAAAGAGAAGGCATAGAACCTGTAGTATTTCATAGCGACGCAATTTCTGTGTTAATTCGTCATTGTTAGGGATCGACGGATGCAATGAGGAAGCAATAGTACACCCGATAAGAGATACTCGCCTCAAAATAGAAGATCCTGTCGTTGCCATAGAAACGTTCCTCGATTTAGAAAGAGAAGGCATAGAACCTATAGTATTTCATAGCGACGCAATTTCTGTGTTAATTCGTCATTGTGAGGGATCGACGGATGAAATAATGAATGAATAGTGCATCCGAAAAGAGATACTCGCCTCCCAATATACGATCCTGTCGTTGCCATAGAAACGTTCCTCAATTTAGAAAGGGAAGTCATAGAACCTATAGTATTCCATAGCGACGCAATTTCTGTGTTAATTCGTCATTGTGAGGGATCGACGGATGCAATTAAGAAGGAATAATGCATCCGAATAGAGATACTCGATTCCCAACAGAAGATCCTGTCGTTGCCATAGAAACGTTCCTCGATTTAGAAAGAGAAGGCATAGAACCTAAACTATTTCATAGCGACGCAATTTTTGCGTTAATTCGTCATTGTGACGGATCGACGGATGCAGTAAAGAAGGAATAGTTCATCCGAAAAGATATACTCGCCTCCCAATAGAAGATCCTGTCGTTTCCATGGAAACGTTCCTCGATTTAGAACGAGAAGACATAGAACCTATAGTATATCATAGCGACGCAATTTCTGTGTTAATTCGTCATTGTGATAGATTGACGGATGCAATAAAGCAGGAATAGTGCATCCGATCAGAGATATTTGCCTCCCAAGAGAAGATCCTGTCGTTGCTATAGAAACGTTCCTCGATTTAGAAAGAGAAGGCATAGAACCTATAGTATTTCATAGCGACAAAATTGCTGTGTTAATTCGTCACTGTGAGGGATCGACGGATGCAATAGAGAAGGAATAGTGCATCCGAAAAGACATACTCGCCTCCCAATAGAAGATCCTATCGTTGCCATCGAAACGTTCCTCGATTTAAACAGAGAACGCATAGAACCTATAGTATTTCATAGCGACGCAATTTTTGTGTTAATTCGTCATTGTGTGAGATCGACGGATGCAATAAAGAAGGAATAATGCATCCGAAAAGAGATACACGCCTCCCAATATAACATCCTGTCGTGGCCATAGAAACATTCCTCGATTTAGAAAGACAAAGTATAGAGTCTATAGTATTTCATAGCGACGCAATTTCTGTGGTAATTCGTCATTGTGAGGGATCGACGGATGCAATAAAGAAGGAATAGTGCATCCGAAAAGAGATACTCGCCTCGCAATATGAGATCCCCTAGTTGCTATAGAAACTTTCCTCGATTTAGAAGTAGAAGGCATAGACAATATAGTAGCTCATAACGAAGAACTTCTGTGGTAATTCGACATTATGAATGATCGACGGAAGCAATAAAGAAGGAATAGTGCATCCGAAAGAGGTACTCGCCTCCTAATAGAAGATCCAGTCGTTGTCACAGAAACGTTTCTCGCTTTAGAAAGAGAAGGCATTGAACCTATAGTATTTCATAGCGACGCAATTTCTGTGTTAATTCGTCATTGTGAGGGATCGACGGAAGCAATTAAGAAGGAATACTGCATCCGTATAGAGATACTCGATTCCCAACAGAAGATCCTGTCGTTGCTATAGAAACGTTTCTCGATTTAGAAAGAGAAGGCATAGAGCCTGTTGAATTTAATAGCGACGCAATTTCAGTGTTAATACGTCGTTGTGAGGGATCGACGGATGCAGTATAGAAGGAATACTGCATCCGAAAAGAGATTCACGCCTCCCAATAGAAGTTACTGTCGTTGCCATAGAAACGTTCCTCGATTTGGAAAGAGAAGGCATAGAGCCTATAGTATTTTATAGCGACGCATTGTCTGTGTTAACTCGTCATTGTGAGCGATCGACGGATGCAATAAAGAAGGAATAGTGCATCCGGAAAGAGATACTCGCCTCCCAAAATAAGATCCTGCCGTTGCCGTAGAAACGTTATTCGATTTTGAAAGAGAAGTCATAGAACCTATAGTATTTCATAGCGACGCAATTTCTGTGTTAATTCATCCATGTGGGGGATCGACGGATGCAATACAAAAGGAATAGTGCATCCGAAAAGAGATACTCGCCTCCCAATAGAAGATCCTGTCATTGCCATAGAAACGTTCCTCGATTTAGAAAGAGAAGGCATAGTACCTATATTATCTCATAGCGACGCAATTTCTGTGTTAATTCGTCATTGTGAGGGATCAACTGTGCAATAAAGAAGGAATAGTGCATCCGAAAAGAGATACTCGCCTCCCAATAGAAGGACTATCAGACCAATTGTGCGATTGGATTGAAGAGTTCCTAGATAACAGGACGCAGCATCTTATTCTCAATGGAGAGAAGTCTTCCGAAGTAAGAGTGGTTTCAGGTGTGCCGCTGGGGAGTGTCATAGGACCGTTGCTATTCACAACATACATAAATGACCTGGTAGATTACATCGGAAGTTGACTGAGGCTTTTTGCAGATGATGCTGTGGTGTATCGAGAGGTTGTAACAATGGAAAATTGTACTGAATTGCAGGAGGATCTGCAGCGAATTGACGCATGGTGCAATGAATGGCAATTGAATCTCAATGTAGACAAGTGTAATGTGCTGCGAATAAACAGAAAGATAGATCCTTTATCATTTATCTACAAAATAGCAGGTCTGCAACTGGAAGCAGTTAATACCATAAATTATCTGGGAGTACGCATTAGGAGTGATTTAAAATGGAATGATCATATAATGTTGATTGTCGGTAAAGCAGATGCCAGACTGAGATTCATTGGAAGAATCCTAAGGAAATGCAATCCGAAAACAAAGGAAGTAGGTGACAGTACGTTTGTTCGCCCACTGCTTGAATACTGCTCAGCAGTGTGGGATCCGTACCAGATAGGGTTGATACAAGACATAGAAAAGATCCAACGGAGAGCAGCGCGTTCGTTACAGGATCATTTAGTAATCGCGAAAGCGTTAAGGAGATGATAGATAAACTCCCGTGGAAGACTCTGCAGGAGAGACGCTCAGTAGCTCGGTACGGGCTTTTGTCAAAGATTCGAGAACATACCTTCACCTAAGGGTCATGCAGTATATTGCTCCCTCCTACGTATATCTCGCAAAGAGACCATGAGTAAAAAATCAGAGAGATTAGAGCCCACACAGAGGCATACCGACAATCGTTCTTTCCACGAACAATACGAGACTGGAATAGAAGGGAGAACCGATAGAGGTACTGAAGGTACCCTCCGCCACACGCCGTCAGGTGGCTTGCGGAGTGTGGATGTAGATGTAGATGTAGACCCTGTCGTTGCATTAGAAACGTTCCTCGATTTAGAAAGAGATGGCATAGAACCTACAGTATTTCATAGCGACGCAATTTCTGGGTTAATTCGTCATTGTGAGGGATCGACGGATGCAATAAAGAAGGAATAGTGCATCCGAAAAGAGATACTCGCCTCCCAATATAGGATCCTGTCGTTACCATAGAAACGTTCCTCGATTTAGAAAGAGAAGGCATAGAACATATAGTATTTCATAGCGACGCAATTTCTGTGTTAACTCGTCATTGTGAGGGATCGACGGATGCAATATAGAAGGAATAGTGCATCCGAAAGGAGATACTCGCCTCCTAATAGAAGATCCTGTCGTTGCCATAGAAACTTTCCTCGATTTAGAAAGAGAAGGCATAGAACTTATAGTATTTCATAGCGACGCAAATTTTTGTGTTAATTCGTCATTGTGAGGGTTCGACGGATGCAATATAGAAGGAATAGTGCATCCGAAAAAGAGATACTCGACTCCCAATAGAAGATCCTGTCGTTCCCATAGAAACGTTCCTCGATTTAGAAACAGAAGGCATAGTACCTATAGTATTTCATAGCGACGCAATTTCTGTGTTAATTCGTCATTATGAGGGATCGACGGATGCAATAAAGAAGGAATAGTGCATCCGAAAAGAGATACTCGCCTCTCAATGGAAGATCCTGTCGTTGCCATAGAAACGTTCCTCAATTGAGTAAGAGAGGGCATAGAATCTATAGTACTTCATAGCGACGCAATTTCTGTGTTAATTCGTCATTGTGAGGGATCGACGGATGCAATAAAGAAGGAATAGTGCATCCAAAAGGAGATACTCGCCTCCCAATAGAAGATCCTGTCGTTGCCATGGAAACGTTCCTCGATTTAGAAAGAGAAGGCGTAGAACCTATAGTATTTCATAGCGACACAATTTCTGTGTTAATTCGTCATTGTGAAAGATCGACGGATGCAATAAAGGAAGAATAGTGCAGCCGAAAAAGAGATACTCGACTCCCAATAGAAGATCCTGTCGTTCCCATAGAAACGTTCCTCGATTTAGAAACAGAAGGCATAGAACCTATAGTATTTCATAGCGACGCAATTTCTGTGTTAATTCGTCATTATGAGGGATCGACGGATGCAATAAAGAAGCAATAGTGCATCCGAAAAGAGATACTCGCCTCCCAATAGAAGATCCTGTCGTTGTCATAGAAACGTTCCTCGATTTAGAAAGAGAAGGCATAGAACCTATAGTATTTCATAGCGACGGAATTTCTGTGTTAATTCGTCATTGTGAGGGATCGACGGATGCAATGAAGAAGGAATAGTGCATCCGAAAAGAGATACTCGTCTCCCAATAGAAGGACTATCAGACAAATTGTGCGATTGGATTGAAGAGTTCCTAGATAACAGGACGCAGCATGCTATTCTCAATGGAGAGAAGTCTTCCGAAGTAAGAGTGGTTTCAGGTGTGCCGCAGGGGAGTGTCATAGCACCGTTGCTATTCACAACATACATAAATGACCTGGTGGATTACATCGGAAGTTGACTGAGGCTTTTTGCAGATGATGCTGTGGTGTATCGAGAGGTTGTAACAATGGAAAATTGTACTGAATTGCAGGAGGATCTGCAGCGAATTGACGCATGGTGCAATGAATGGCAATTGAATCTAAAGGTAGACAAGCGTAATGTGCTGCGAATAAACAGAAAGATAGATCCTTTATCATTTAGCTACAAAATAGCAGATCTGCAACTGGAAGCAGTTAACACCATAAATTATCTGGGAGTACGCATTAGGAGTGATTTAAAATGGAATGATCATATAATGTTGATTGTCGGTAAAGCAGATGCCAGACTGAGATTCATTGGAAGAATCCTAAGGAAATGCAATCCGAAAACAAAGGAAGTAGGTGACAGTACGCTTGTTCGCCCACTGCTTGAATACTGCTCAGCAGTGTGGGATCCGTACAGGTAGGGTTGATACAAGACATAGAGAAGATCCAACGGAGAGCAGCGTGCTTCGTTACAGGATCATTTAGTAATCGCGAAAGCGTTACGGAGATGATAGATAACCTCCAGTGGAAGACTCTGGAGGAGAGACGCTCAGTAGCTCGGTACGGGCTTTTGTCAAAGTTTCAAGAACATACCTTCACCGAAGGGTCAAGCAGTATATTGCTCCCTCCTACGTATATCTCGCGAAGAGACCATGAGTATAAAATCAGAGAGATTAGAGCCCACACAGAGGCATACCGGCAATCGTTATTTCAACGAACAATACGAGACTGGAATAGAAGGGAGAACCGATAGAGGTACTGAAGGTACCCTCCGCCACACACCGTCAGGTGGCTTGCGGAGTGTGGATGTAGATGTAGATGTAGATCCTGTCGTTGCATTAGAAACGTTCCTCGATTTAGAAAGAGAAGGCATAGAACCTACAGTATTTCATAGCGACGCAATTTCTGTGTCAATTCGTCATAGTGAGGGATCGTCGGATGCAATAAAGAAGGAATAGTGCATCCGAAAAGAGATACTCGCCTCCCAATATAGGATCCTGTCGTTGCCATAGAAACGTTCCTCGATTTAGAAAGAGAAGGCATAAAACCTATAGTATTTCATAGCGACGCAATTTCTGTGTTAATTCGTCATCGTGAGGGATCGACAGATGCAATGAAGAAGAAATAGAGTATCCGAAAAGAGATAGTCGCCTCCCAATAGAAGATCCTGTCGTTGCCATAGAAACGTTCCTCGATTTAGAAAGAGAAGGCATAGAACCTATAGTTTTTCATAGCGACGCAATTTCGGTGTTAATTCTTTATTGTGTCTGATCAACGGATGCAATAAAGAAGGAATAGTGCATCCGAAAAGAGATACTCGCCTCCCAATTTAAGATCCTGTCGTTGCCGTAGAAACGTTCCTCTATTTTGAAAGAGAAGGCATAGAACCTATGGTATTTCATAGCGACGGAATTTCTGTGTTAATTCGTTGTTGTGGGGGATCGACGGATGCAATAAAGAAGGAATACTGCATCCGAAAAGAGATACTCGTCTCCCAATAGAAGATCCTGTCGTTGACATAGAAACGTTCCTCGATTTAGAAAGAGAAGGCATAGAACATATAGTATTTTATAGCGACGCAAATTTTTGTGTTAATTCGTCTTTGTGAGGGATCGACGGATGCAAGAAAGAAGGAATAGTGCATCCGAAAAAAAGATTTTCGCCTCCCAATAGAAGATCCTGTCATTGCCATAGAAACGTTCCTCGATTTATAAAGAGAAGCATAGAACCTATAGTATTTCATAGCGACACAATTTCTGTGTTAATTCGTCTTTGTGAGGTATCGACGGATGCATTAAAGTAGGAATAGTCCATCCAAAAGGAGATACTCGCCTCCCAATAGAAGATCCTGTCGTTGCCATAGAAACGTTCCTCGATTTAGGAAGAGAAGGCGTAGAACCTATAGTATTTCATAGCGACATAATTTCTGTGTTAATTCGCCATTGTGAAGGATCGACGGATGCAATAAAGGAAGAATAGTGCAGCCGAAAAGAGATACTCGCCTCCCAATTTAAGATCCGGTCGTTGCCGTAGAAACCTTCCTCTATTTAGAAAGAGAAGGCATAGAACCTATAGTATTTCATAGCGACGGAATTTCAGTGTGGATTCGTCGTTGTGGGGGATCGACGGATGCAATAAAGAAGGAATACTGCATCCGAAAAGAGATACTCGCCTCCCAATAGAAGATCCTTTCGTTTCCTTAGAAACGTTCCTCGATTTAGAAAGAGAAGGAATAGAACATATAGTATTTCATAGCGACGCATTTTTTGTGTTAATTCGTCATTGTGAGGGATCGACGGATGCAATAAAGAAGGAATAGTGCAATCGCAAAAGAGATTTTCGCCTCCCAATAGAAGATCCTGTCGTTGCCATAGAAACGTTCCTCGATTTAGAAAGAGAAGCATAGAACCTATAGTATTTCATAGCGACGCAATTTCTGTGACAATTCGTCATTGTGAGGGATCGACGGATGCATTAAAGAAGGAATAGTCCATCCAAAAAGAGATACTCGCCTCCCAATAGAAGATCCTGTCGTTGCCATAGAAAGGTTCCTCGATTTAGAAAGAGAAGGCATAGAACATATAGTATTCTTAGCGACGCAAATTTTTGTGTTAATTCGTCAGTGTGAGGGATCGATGGATGCAATAAAGAAGGAATAGTGCATCCCAAAAAAGATACTCGCCTCCCAATAGAAGAAGCTGTCGTTGCCATAAAAACGTTCCTCCATTTAGAAAGAGAAGGCATGAAACCTATAGTATTTCATAGCGACGCAATTTCTGTGTTAATTCGTCGTAGTGAGGTATCGACGGATGCAATGAAGTAGGAATAGTTCATCCGAAAAGAGATACTCGCCTCCCAAAATAAGATCCTGTCGTTGCCATAGAAACGTTCCTCGATTTAGAAAGAGAAGGCATAGAACCTATAGTATTTCATAGCGCCGCAATTTCTGTGCTAATTCTTCATTTTGAGGGATCGACAGATGCAATAAAGAAGGAATAGTGCATCCGAAAAGAGATACTCGCCTCACAATAGAAGATCCTGTCGTTGCCATAGAAACGTTCCTCGATTTAGAAAGAGAAGGCATAGAACCTGCAGTATTTCATAGCGACGCAATTTCTGTGTTAATTCGTCATTGTGAGGGATCGACGGATGCAATACAGAAGGAATAGAGTATCCGAAAAGAGATACTCGCCTCCCAATAGAAAATCCTGTCGTTGCCATAGAAACGTTGCTCTATTTGGAAAGAGAAGGCATAGAACCTATAGTATTTAATAGCGACACAATTTCTGCGTTAATTCGTCATTGTGAGGGATCGACGGATGCAATAAAGAAGGAATATCGCATCCGAAATTAGATACTCGCCTCCCAATAGAAGATCCTGTCGTTGCCATAGGAACGTTCCTTGATTTAGAAAGAGAAGGCATAGAACCTATAGTATTTAATAGCGACGCAATTTCTGTGTTAATTCGTCATTGTGTGGGATCGACGGATGCAATATAGAAGGAATAGTACATCCGAAAGTAGATAGTCGCCTCCCAATAGTAGATCATGTCGTTGCCATGGAAACGCTCCTCGATTTAGAAAGAGAAAGCATAGAACCTATAGTATTTCATAGCGACGCAATTTCTGTGTTAATTCGTCATTGTGAGGGATTGACGGATGCAATAAAGAAGGAATACTGCATCCGATAAGAGAAACTCGCCTCCCAATATAAGATCCTGTCGTTGCCATAGAAACGTTACTCTATTTAGAAAGAGATGGCATAGAACCTATAGTATTTAATAGCGACACAATTTCTGTGCTAATTCGTCATTGTGAGGGATCGACGGATGGAATAAAGAAGGAATATCGCATCCGTAAAGAGATACTCGCCTCCCAATAGAAGATCCTGTCCTTGTCACAGAAACGTTCCTTGATTTAGAAAGAGAAGGCATAGAACCCATAGTATTTCATAGCGACGCAATTTTTGTGTTAATTCGTCGTTGTGAGGAATCGACGGATGCAATAAAGAAGGAATAGTGCATCCGAACAGAGATGTTCGCCTCCCAATTGAAGATCCTGTCGTTGCTATAGAAACGTTCCTCGATTTAGAAAGAGAAGGCCTAGAACCTATAGTATTTCATAGCGATGCAATTTCTGTGTTAATTCGTCGTTGTGAGGGATCGACGGATGCAATAAAGAAGTAATACTGCATCCGAAAAGAGATACTCGCCTCCCAATATAGGATCCTGTCGTTGCCATAGAAACGTTGCTCGATACTGAGTGTTCGACGGATGCAATAAACTAGGAATAGTTCATCCGAAAAGAGATACTCGCCTCCCAACATAAGATCCTGTCGTTGCCATAGAAACGTTCCTCGATTTAGAAAGAGAAGGCATAGAAACTGTAGTACTTCATAGCGACGCAATTTCTGTGTTAATTCGTCATTGTGACGGATCGACGGATGCAATAGTGAAGGAATAGTGCATCCGAAAAGAGATACTCGCCTCCCAATTAAAGATCCTGTCGTTGCCATGGTAACGGACCTCAATTTTGAAAGAGAAGGCATAGAACCTATAGTATTTCATAGCGACGCAATTTCTGTGTTAATTCGTCAATGTAAAGGATCGACGGATGCAATAAAGAAGGAATACTGCATCCGAAAAGAGATATTCGCCTCCCAATAGAAGATCCTGTCGTTGCCATAGAAACGTTACTCGATTTAGAAAGAGAATGCATCGAACCTATAGTATTTCATGGCGACGCAATTTCTGTGTTAATTCGTTATTTTGGGGGATCGACGGTTGCAATAAAGAAGGATTAGTGCATCCGAAAAGAGATATTCGCCTCCCAATAGAAGATCCTGTCGTTGCCATAGAAACGTTTCTCGCTTTAGAAAGAGAAGGCATAGAACCCATAGTATTTCATAGCGACGCAATTTCTATGTTAATTCGTCATTGTGAGGGATCGACGGATGCAATAAAGGAGGAATAGTGCATCCGAAAAGAGATACTCTCCTCCCTGTGTTTGCCATATAAACGTTCCTCGATTTAGAAAGTGAAGTCATAGAACCTATAGTATTTCATAGCGACGCAATTTCTGTGTTAATTCGTCATTGTGAGGGATCGACAGATGCAATAAAGAAAGAATAGTGCATCCGACAAAGGATACGCGCCTCCCAATAGAAGATCCTGTTGTTGCCATAGTAACGTTCCTCTATTTAGAAAGAGAAGGCATAGAACCTATAGTATTTCATAGCGAAGCAATTTCTGTGTTAATTCGCCATTGTGAGGGATCGACGGATGCAATAAAAAGGAATAGTGCATCCTAAATGATATACTCGCCTAACAATACAAGAACCTGTCATTGCCATAGAAACTTTCCTCGATTTAGAAAGAGAAGGCATAGAACAAATAGTATTTCATAGCGACGCAATTTCTGTGTTAATTCCTCATTGTGAGGTATCGACGGATGCAATAAAGAAGCAATAGTGCATCCAAAAAGAGATACTCGCCTCCCAAAAGAAGATCCTGTCGTTGCCATAGAAACGTTTCTCGATTTAGAAAGAGAAGGCACTGAACATATAGTATTTCATAGCGACGCAATTTCTGTGTTAATTCGTCATTGTAAGGGATCGACGGATGCAATAATGAAGGAATAGTGCATCCGAAAAGAGATACTCGCCTGCCAATAGATCATCATGTTTTTGCCACAGAAACGTTCCACGGTTTAGAAAGGGAAGGCATAGAACCTATAGTATTTCATAGCGACCCAACTTCTGTGTTAATTCGTCATTGTGAGGGATCAACGGATGCAATAAAGAAGGAATAGAGCATCCGAAAAGGGAAACTCGCCTCCCAATAGTAGAACCTGTCGTTGCCATTGAAACGTTCCTCGATTGGAAAGAGAAGGCATAGAACCTATAGTATTTCATAGCGACGCAATTTCTGTGTTAATTCGGCATTGTGAGGGATCGACAGATACAATAAAGAAGGAATAGTGCATCCGAAAAGAGATACTCGCCTCCCAAAATTACATCCTGTCGTTGCAGTAGAAACGTTCCACGATTTAGAAAGAGAAGGCATAGAACCTATAATATTTCATAGCGACGCAATTTCTGTGTTAATTCGTCATTGGGAGGGATCGACGGTTGCAATAAAGAAGGAATAATGCATCCGAACAGAGATATTCGCATCCCAATAGAGGATCCTGTCGTTGCTATAGATATGTTCTTCGATTTCGAAAGAGAAGTCATTGAACCTATAGTATTTAATAGCGACGCAATTTCTGTGTTAATTCGTCATTGTGAGATATCGACGGATGCAATAAAGAAGCAATAGTGCATCCAAAAAGAGATACTCGCCTCCCAAAAGAAGATCCTGTCGTTGCCATAGAAACGTTTCTCGATTTAGAAAGAGAAGGCACTGAACATATAGTATTTCATAGCGACGCAATTTCTGTGTTAATTCGTCATTGTAAGGGATCGACGGATGCAATAATGAAGGAATAGTGCATCCGAAAAGAGATACTCGCCTCCCAATATTGGATACTTTAGTTGCCGTAGAAACGTTCCTCGATTTAGAAAGAGAAGGCATAGAACTTATAGTATTTCATAGCGACGCAATTTCTGTGTTAATTCGTCATTGTGAGTGATCGAAGGATGCAATAAAGAAGGAATAGTGCATCGGAAAATTGATACTCGCCTCTTAATATAATATCATATCGTTGCCATAGAAACGTTCCTCGATTTGGAAAGAGAAAGCATACAACCTATAGTATTTCATAGCGACGCAAATTTTCGTGTTATTTCGTCATTGTGAGGGATCGACAGATGCAATAAAGACGGAATAGTACATCCGAAAAAAAAGGGTACTCGACTCCCAATAGAAGATCCTGTCGTTGCCATAGAAACGTTCCTCGATTTAGATAGAGAATGCATTGAACCCGTAGTATTTTATAGCGACGCAATTTCTGTGTTAATTCATCATTGTGAGGGATCGACGGATGCAATGAAGGTGGAATAGTGCATCCGAAAAGAGATACTCGCCTCATAACAGAAGATCCTGTCGTTGCCATAGTAACGTTCCTCGATTTTGAAAGAGAAGGCGTAGAACCTATAGTATTTCATAGCGGCGCAATTTCTGTGTTAATTCGACAATGTGAGCGATCGACGGATGCAATAAAGAAGGAATAGTTCATCCGAAGAGAGATACTCGCCTCCCAATAGAAGATCCCGTCGTTGCCATAGAAACGTTCCTCGATTTAGAAAGAGAAGGTATAGAACCTATGGTATTACATAGCGACGCCATTTCTGTGTTAATTCGTCATTGTGAGGGATCGACGGATGCCATAAAGAAGGAATAGTGCATCCGAAAAGAGATACTCGCCACCCAATAGAAGATCCTGTCGTTGCCATAGAAACGTTTGTCGATTTAGAAAGAGAAGTCATAGAACCTATAGTATTTCATAGCGACGCAGTTTCTGTGTTAATTCGTCATTGTGAGGGATCGACGGATGCAAGAAAAAGGAATAGTGCATCCGAAAAGAGATACTCGCCTCCCAATAGAAGATCCTGTCATTGCCATAAATACGATCCTCGATTTAAAATGAGAAGGCATAGAACATATAGTATTTCATAGCGACGCAATATCTGTGTTAATTCCTCATTGTGAGGGACCGACGGATGCAATAATGAAGGAATAGTGCATCCGAAAAGAGATACTCCCCTGCCAATAGAAGATCGTGTCGTTGCCATAGAAACGTTTAACTGTTCAAAACGAGAAAGCATAGAACCTATAGTATTTCATAGCGACGCAAATTCTGTGTTAATTCGTCATTGTGAGGGATCGACGGATGCAATAAAGAAGGAATAGTGCATCCGAACAGAGATATTCGCCTCTCAATAGAAGATCCTGTCGTTGCAATAGAAATGATCCCCGATTTCGAAAGAGAAGGCATAGAGCCTATAGCATAGCGAATCAATTTCTGTGTTAATTGGTCTTTGTGATTGATCGACGAATGCAATAAAGAAGGAATTATGGATCCGGAAAGAGATACTCGCTCCCAAAATAAGATATTGTCGTTGCCATTGAAACTTTCCTCCATTTAGAAAGAGAAGGCATAGAACCTATAGTATTTCATAGCGACGCAATTTATGTGTTAATTTGTCATTGTGAGGGATCGACGGATGCAATAAAGAAGGAATAGTGCATCAGAAAATAGATACTCGTCTCCCAATAAAACATCCTGTCGTTCCCATAGAAACGTTCCTCGATTTAGAAAGAGAAGGCATAGAACCTATAGTATTTCATAGCGACGCAATTTATGTGTTAATTCGTAATTGTGAGAGATCGGTGGATGCAATAAAGAAGGAATAGTGCATCCGAAAAGAGATACTCGCCTGCCAATAGAAGATCATGTCGTTGCCATAGGAGCGTTCCTCGGTTTAGAAAAGGAGAAATAGAACTTATAGTATTTCATAGCAACGCAATTTCTGTGTTAATTCATCATTGTGAGGGATTGACGGATGCAATAAAGAAGGAATAGTGCATCCGATAAGAGTTACTCGCCTCCCTAAATAAGATCCTGTTGTTGCCATAGAAACGTTCCTCGATTTAGAAAGAGAAGGCATAGAACATATAGTTTTTCATAGCGACGCAATTTCTGTGTTAATTCGTCATTGTGAGGGATCGACGGATGCAATAAAGAAGGAATAGTGCATCCGAAAAGAGATACTCGCCTGCCAATAGAAGATCATGTCGTTGCCATAGGAGCGTTCCTCGGTTTAGAAAAGGAGAAATAGAACTTATAGTATTTCATAGCAACACAATTTCTGTGTTAATTCATCATTGTGAGAGATTGACGGATGCAATAAAGAAGGAATAGTGTATCCGAAAAGAGATACTCGCCTCCCAAATACCTATAGTATTTCAGAGTGACGCAATTTCTGTGTTAATTCGTCATTGTGAGTGATCGACGGATGCAATAATGAAGGAATAGTGCATCGGAAAAGAGATACTCGCTTTTTAATAGAAGATCCTGTCGTTGCCATAGAAACGTTCCTCGATTTAGAACGAGAAAGCATAAAACCTATAGTATTTCATAGCGACGCAATTTCTGTGTTAATACGTCGCTGTGAGTGATCGACGGATGCAGTAAAGAAGGAATAGTGTATCCGAAAAGACATACTCGCCTCCCAAATACCTATAGTATTTCAGAGCGACGAAATTTCTGTGTTAATTCGTCATTGTGAGTGATCGACGGATGCAATAATGAAGGAATAGTGCATAGGAAAAGAGATACTCGCTTTTTAATAGAAGATCCTGTCGTTGCCATAGAAACGTTCCTCGATTTACAAAGAGAAGGCATAGAACCTATGGTATTACATAGCGACGCAAATTTTCGTGTTATTTCGTCATTGTGAGGGATCGACGGATGCATTAAAGAAGGAATACAGCATCCGAAAAAGAGATACTCGCCTCGCAAAATGAGATCCTGTCGTTGCCATAGAAACGTACCTCGATTTAGAAAGAGAAGGCATACAGACCATAGTATTTCATAGCTACGCAATTTCAGTGTTAATTCGTTTTTGTGGGGGATCGGCGATTGCAATAAAGAGGGTTTAGTGCATCCGAAAAGAAATACTCGCCTCCCAAAATAAGTTCCTGTTATTGCCATAGAAACGTTCCTCGATTTAGAAAGAGAAGGCATAGAACATATAGTATTTCATAGCCACGCAATTTCTGTGTTAATTCGCCATTGTGAGGGATCGACGGATGCAATAAAGAAGGAATAGTCCATCCGAAAAGAAATACTCGCCTCCCAATAGAAGATCCTTTCGTTGCCATAAAACCGTTCCTCGATTTAGAAAGAGAGGGCATAGAACCTATAGTACTTCATAGCGACGGAATTTCTGTGTTAATTCGTCATTGTGAGGGATCGACGGATGCAATATAGAAGGAATAGTGCATCCGAAAAGAGATACTTGCCAACCAATAGAAGATCTTGTCGTTGTCATAGAAACGTTCGTCGATTTAAAAAGAGAAATCACAACCTATAGTATTTCATAGCCACGCAGTTTCTGTGTTAATTCGTCATTGTGAGGGATCGACGGATGCAATAAAGAAGGAATAGTGCATTTGAAAAGAGATACACGCCTCTCAATAGAAGATCATGTCGTTGACATAGAAACGTTCCTCGATTTAGAAAGACAAGGCATCGAACATACAGTATTTCATAGCGACGCAAATTTTTGTGTTAATTCGTTATTGTGAGTATCGACGGATGCAATAAAGAAGGAATAGTGCATCCGAAAAAGAGATACTCGCCTCCCAATAGAAGATCCTGTCATGGCCATAGTAACGTTCCTCGATTTAGAAAGAAAATCGTTGAACCCATAGTATTTCATAGCGACGCAATTTCTGTGTTAATTCGTCATTGTGAGGTATCGACGGATGCAATGAAGAAGGAATAGTGCATCCAAAAAGAGATACTCGCCTCCCAATAGAAGATCCTGTCGTTGCCATAGAAACGTTCCTCCATTAAGAAAGAGAAGGCATAGAACATATTGTATTTCATAGCGACGCAATTTCTGTGTTAATTCGTCATTTTGAGGGATCGACGGTTTTAATAAAGAAGGAATAGTGCATCCGAGGAGAGATATTCGCCTCCCAATAGAGGATCCTTATGTTGCCATAGAAACGTTCCTCGATTTAGAAAGAGAAAGCATAGAAACTACAGTATTTCATTGCGAATTAATTTCCGTGTTAATTAGTCATTGTGTGGGATCGACGGATGCAATAATGAAGGAATAGTGCATCCGGAAAGAGATACTCGCCTACCAAAATTACATCCTGTCGTTGCAGTAGGAACGTTCCTCGATTTAGAAAGAGAAGGCTTAGAACCTATAGTATTTCATAGCGACGCAATTTCTGTGTTAATTCGTCATTGTGAGGGATCGACGGATGCAATAATGAAGGAATAGTGCATCCGAAAAGAGATACTCGCCTCCCAATATTGGATACTTTCGTTGCCGTAGAAACGTTCCTCGATTTAGAAAGAGAAGGCATAGAACTTATAGTATTTCATAGCGACGCAATTTGTGTGTTAATTCGTCATTGTGAGTGATCGAAGGATGCAATAAAGAAGGAATAGTGCATCGGAAAATAGATACTCGCCTCTTAATATAATATCATGTCGTTGCCATAGAAACGTTCCTCGATTTGGAAAGAGAAAGCATACAACCTATAGTATTTCATAGCGACGCAAATTTTCGTGTTATTTCGTCATTGTGAGGGATCGACAGATGCAATAAAGACGGAATAGTACATCCGAAAAAGAGATACTCGAGTCCCAATAGAAGATCCTGTCGTTGCCATAGAAACGTTCCTCGATTTAGATAGAGAATGCATTGAACCCGTAGTATTTTATAGCGACGCAATTTCTGTGTTAATTCATCATTGTGAGGGATCGACGGATGCTATGAAGGTGGAATAGTGCATCCGAAAAGAGATACTCGCCTCATAACAGAAGATCCTGTCGTTGCCATAGTAACGTTCCTCGATTTTGAAAGAGAAGGCGTAGAACCTATAGGATTACATAGCGGCGCAATTTCTGTGTTAATTCGACAATGTGAGCGATCGACGGATGCAATAAAGAAGGAATAGTTCGTCCGAAGAGAGATACACGCCTCCCAATAGAAGATCCCGTCGTTGCCATAGAAACGTTCCTCGATTTAGAAAGAGAAGGTATAGAACCTATGGTATTACATAGCGACGCCATTTCTGTGTTAATTCGTCATTGCGAGGGATCGACGGATGCCATAAAGAAGGAATAGTGCATCCGAAAAGAGATACTCGCCACCCAATAGAAGATCCTGTCGTTGCCATAGAAACGTTTGTCGATTTAGAAAGAGAAGTCATAGAACCTATAGTATTTCATAGCGACGCAGTTTCTGTGTTAATTCGTCATTGTGAGGGATCGACGGATGCAAGAAAAAGGAATAGTGCATCCGAAAAGAGATACTCGCCTCCCAATAGAAGATCCTGTCATTGCCATAGTTACGATCCTCGATTAAAAATGAGAAGGCATAGAACATATAGTATTTCATAGCGACGCAATTTCTGTGTTAATTCCTCATTGTGAGGGACCGACGGATGCAATAATGAAGGAATAGTGCATCCGAAAAGAGATACTCCCCTGCCAATAGAAGATCGTGTCGTTGCCATAGAAACGTTCCACGGTTCAAAACGAGAAGGCATAGCACCTATAGTATTTCATGGCGACGCAAATTCTGTGTTAATTCGTCATTGTGAGGGATCGACGGATGCAATAAAGAAGGAATAGTGCATCCGAACAGAGATATTCGCCTCCCAATAGAAGATCCTGTCGTTGCAATAGAAATGATCCCCGATTTCGAAAGAGAAGGCATAGAGCATATAGCATAGCGAATCAATTTCTGTGTTAATTGGTCATTGTGATTGATCGACGAATGCAATAAAGAAGGAATTATGCATCCGGAAAGAGATACTCGCCTCCCAAAATTAGATATTGTCGTTGCCATTGAAACTTTCCTCCATTTAGAAAGAGAAGGCATAGAACCTATAGTATTTCATAGCGACGCAATTTATGTGTTAATTTGTCATTGTGAGGGATCGACGGATGCAATAAAGAAGGAATAGTGCATCAGAAAATAGATACTCGTCTCCCAATAAAACATCCTGTCGTTCCCATAGAAACTATCTTCGATTTAGAAAGAGAAGGCATAGAACCTATAGTATTTCATAGCGACGCAATTTATGTGTTAATTCGTAATTGTGAGAGATCGGTGGATGCAATAAAGAAGGAATAGTGCATCCGAAAAGAGATACTCGCCTGCCAATAGAAGATCATGTCGTTGCCATAGGAGCGTTCCTCGGTTTAGAAAAGGAGAAATAGAACTTATAGTATTTCATAGCAACGCAATTTCTGTGTTAATTCATCATTGTGAGGGATTGACGGATGCAATAAAGAAGGAATAGTGCATCCGATAAGAGTTACTCGCCTCCCTAAATAAGATCCTGTTGTTGCCATAGAAACGTTCCTCGATTTAGAAAGAGAAGGCATAGAACATATAGTTTTTCATGGCGACGCAATTTCTGTGTTAATTCGTCATTGTGAGGGATCGACGGATGCAATAAAGAAGGAATAGTGCATCCGAAAAGAGATACTCGCCTGCCAATAGAAGATCATGTCGTTGCCATAGGAGCGTTCCTCGGTTTAGAAAAGGAGAAATAGAACTTATAGTATTTCATAGCAACGCAATTTCTGTGTTAATTCATCATTGTGAGGGATTGACGGATGCAATAAAGAAGGAATAGTGTATCCGAAAAGAGATACTCGCCTCCCAAATACCTATAGTATTTCATAGCGACGCAATTTCTGTGTTAATTCGTCATTGTGAGTGATCGACGGATGCAATAATGAAGGAATAGTGCATCGGAAAAGAGATACTCGCTTTTTAATAGAAGATCCTGTCGTTGCCATAGAAACGTTCCTCGATTTAGAACGAGAATGCATAAAACCTATAGTATTTCATAGCGAAGCAATTTCTGTGTTAATACGTCGCTGTGAGTGATCGACGGATGCAGTAAAGAAGGAATAGTGCATCGGAAAAGAGATACTCGCTTCTTAATAGAAGATCATGTCGTGTCCATAGAAACGTTCCTCGATTAAGAAAGAGAAGGCATAGAACCTACAGTATTCCATAGCGACGCAAATTTTTGGGTTAATTTGTCATTGTGAGGGATAGACGGATACAAACAAAGAAGGAATAGTGCATCCGAAAAAGAGATACTCGTCTCCCAATAAAAGATCCTGTCGTTGCCATAGAAACGTTCCTTGATTTAGAAAGAGAGAGCATAGAACCTATAGTACTTCATAGCGATGCAATTTCTGTGTTAATTCACCATTGTGAGGGATCGACGGAAGCAATAAAGAAGGAATAGTGCATCCGAAAAGAGATACTCGCCTCCCAATAGAACATCCTGTCGTTGCCATAGAAACGTTTCTCGATTTAGAAAGAGAAAGCGTAGAACATATACTATTTCATAGCGACAGAATTTCTGTGTTAATTCCTCATTGTGAGGGATCGACGGATGCAATAAGGAAGGAATACTGCATCCGAAAAGAGATACTCGCCTGCCAATAGAAAATCATGTGGTTCCATTAAAACGTTCCTCGATTTAGAAAGAGAAGGCATAGAACCTACAGTATTTCATAGCGACGCAATTTCTGGGTTAATTAGTCATTGTGAGGGATCGACGGATGCAATAAAGAAGGAATAGTGCATCCGAAAAAGAGATACTCGGCTCCCAATAGAAGATCCTGTCGTTGCCATAGAAACGTTCCTCGATTTAGAAAGAGAATCGTTGAACCCATAGTATTTCATAGCGACGCAATTTCTGTGTTAATTCGTCATTGTGAGGTATCGACGGATGCAATGAAGAAGGAATAGTGCATCCAAAAAGAGATACTCGCCTCCCAATAGAAGATACTGTCGTTGCCATAGAAACGTTCCTCCATTAAGAAAGAGAAGGCATAGAACATATAGTATTTCATAGCGACGCAATTTCTGTGATAATTCGTCATTGTGAGGGATCGACAGATGCAATAAAGAAGGAATAGTGTGTCCGAAAAGAGATACTCGTCTCACAATAGAAGATCCACTCGTTGCCATAGAAACGTACCTCGATTTAGAAAGAGAAGGCATAGAACTTACAGTATTTCATAGCGACGCAATTTCTGGGTTAATTCGTCATTGTGAGGGCTCGACGGATGCAATAAAGAAGGAATAGTCCATCCGAAAAGAAATACTCGCCTCCCAATAGAAGATCCTTTCGTTGCCATAAAACCGTTCCTCGATTTAGAAAGAGAGGGCATAGAACCTATAGTACTTCATAGCGACGCAATTTCAGTGTTAATTCGTTTTTGTGGGGGATCGGCGATGGCAAAAAAGAGGGATTAGTGCATCCGAAAAGAAATACTCGCCTCCCAAAATAAGTTCCTGTTATTGCCATAGAAACGTTCCTCGATTTAGAAAGAGAAGGCATAGAACATATAGTATTTCATAGCCACGCAATTTCTGTGTTAATTCGCCATTGTGAGGGATCGACGGATGCAATAAAGAAGGAATAGTCCATCCGAAAAGAAATACTCGCCTCCCAATAGAAGATCCTTTCGTTGCCATAAAACCGTTCCTCGATTTAGAAAGAGAGGGCATAGAACCTATAGTACTTCATAGCGACGCAATTTCTGTGTTAATTCGTCATTGTGAGGGATCGACGGATGCAATATAGAAGAAATAGTGCATCCGAAAAGAGATACTTGCCAACCAATAGAAGATCATGTCGTTGCCATAGAAACGTTGGTCGATTTAAAAAGAGAAATCATAACCTATAGTATTTCATAGCCACGCAGTTTCTGTGTTAATTCGTCATTGTGAGGGATCGACGGATGCAATAAAGAAGGAATAGTGCATTTGAAAAGAGATACTCGCCTCTCAATAGAAGATCATGACGTTGCCATAGAAACGTTCCTCGATTTAGAAAGACAAGGCATCGAACATACAGTATTTCATAGCGACGCAAATTTTTGTGTTAATTCGTTATTGTGAGTATCGACGGATGCAATAAAGAAGGAATAGTGCATCCGAAAAAGAGATACTCGCCTCCCAATAGAAGATCCTGTCGTTGCCATAGAAACGTTCCTCGATTTAGAAAGAAAATCGTTGAACCCATAGTATTTCATAGCGACGCAATTTCTGTGTTAATTCGTCATTGTGAGGTATCGACGGATGCAATGAAGAAGGAATAGTGCATCCAAAAAGAGATACTTGCCTCCCAATAGAAGATCCTGTCGTTGCCATAGAAACGTTCCTCCATTAAGTAAAAGAAGGCATAGAACATATTGTATTTCATAGCGACGCAATTTCTGTGTTAATTCGTCATTGTGAGGGATCGACAGATGCAATAAAGAAGGAATAGTGTGTCCGAAAAGAGATACTCGTCTCCCAATTGAAGATCCTGTCGTTGCCATAGAAACGTACCTCGATTTAGAAAGAGAAGGCATAGAACTTACAGTATTTCATAGCGACGCAATTTCTGGGTTAATTCGTCATTGTAAGGTATCGACGGATGCAATAAAGAAGGAATAGTGCATCCGAAAAGAGATACTCGTCTCCCAATAGAAGATCCTGTCGTTGCCATAGAAACGTTCCTCGATATAGAAAGAGAATCGTAGAACAGATAGTATTTCATAGCGACGCAATTTCTGTGTTAATTCGTCATTGTGAGGGATCGACAGATGCAATAAAGAAGGAATAGTGTATCCGAAAAGAGACACTCGTCTCCCATTAGTAGATCCTGTCGTTGCCATAGAAACGTTCCTCGATTTAGAAAGAGAAGGCATAGAACTTACAGTATTTCATAGCGACGCAATTTCTGGGTTAATTCGTCATTGTGAGGGATCGACGGATGCAATGAAGAAGGAATAGTGCATCCGAAATGAGATACTCGCCTCCCAATATAGGATCCTTTCGTTGCCATAGAAACATTCCTCGATTTAGAAGGAGAAGTCATAGAACCTATAGTATTTCATAGTGACGCAATTTCTGTGTTAATTCATCATTGTGAGTGAGCGACGATAGCAATAAGGAAGGAATAGTGCATCGGAAAATAGATACGCGCCTCCCAATAGAAGATCCTGTCGTTGCCATAGAAACGTTCCTCGATATAGAAAGAGAATCGTAGAACAGATAGTATTTCATAGCTACGCAATTTCAGTGTTAATTCGTTTTTGTGGGGGATCGGCGATTGCAATAAAGAGGGATTAGTGCATCCGAAAAGAAATACTCGCCTCCCAAAATAAGTTCCTGTTATTGCCATAGAAACGTTCCTCGATTTAGAAAGAGAAGGCATAGAACATATAGTATTTCATAGCAACGCAATTTCTGTGTTAATTCGCCATTGTGAGGGATCGACGGATGCAATAAAGAAGGAATAGTCCATCCGAAAAGAAATACTCGCCTTCCAATAGAAGATCCTTTCGTGGCCATAGAACCGTTCCTCGATTTAGAAAGAGAGGGCATAGAACCTATAGTACTTCATAGCGACGCAAATTTTTGTGTTAATTCGTCATTGTGAGTATCGACAGATGCAATAAAGAAGGAATAGTGCATCCAAAAAGAGATACTCGCCTCCCAATAGAAGATCCTGTCGTTGCCATAGAAACGTTCCTCCATTAAGAAAGAGAAGGCATAGAACATATTGTATTTCATAGCGACGCAATTTCTGTGTTAATTCGTCATTGTGAGGGATCGACAGATGCAATAAAGAAGGAATAGTGTGTCCGAAAAGAGATACTCGTCTCCCAATAGAAGATCCTGTCGTTGCCATAGAAACGTTCCTCGATTTAGAAAGAGAATCGTTGAACCCATAGTATTTCATAGCGACGCAATTTCTGTGTTAATTCGTCATTGTGAGGTATCGACGGATGCAATGAAGAAGGAATAGTGCATCCAAAAAGAGATACTCGCCTCCCAATAGAAGATCCTGTCGTTGCCATAGAAACGTTCCTCCATTAAGAAAGAGAAGGCATAGATCATATAGTATTTCATAGCGACGCAATTTCTGTGATAATTCGTCATTGTGAGGGATCGACAGATGCAATAAAGAAGGAATAGTGTGTCCGAAAAGAGATACTCGTCTCCCAATAGAAGATCCACTCGTTGCCATAGAAACGTACCTCGATTTAGAAAGAGAAGGCATAGAACTTACAGTATTTCATAGCGACGCAATTTCTGGGATAATTCGTCATTGTGAGGTATCGACGGATGCAATAAAGGAGGAACAGTGCATCCAAAAAGAGATACTCGCCTCCCAATAGAAGATCCTGTCGTCGCCATAGAAACGTTCCTCGATTTAGAAAGAGAAGGCATAGAACCTATAGTATTTCATAGTGACGCAATTTTTGTGTTAATTCGTCATTGTGAGTGTGCGACGATAGCAATAAAGAAGGAATAGTGCATTGGAAAATAGATACTCGCCTCTTAATATAAGATCATGTCGTTGCCATAGAAACGTTCCTCGATTTACAAAGAGAAGGCATAGAACCTATGGTATTTCATAGCGACGCAAATTTTCGTGTTATTTCGTCATTGTGAGGGATCGACGGACGCAATAAAGAAGGAATAGTGCATCCGAAAAAGAGATACTCGCCTCGCAAAATGAGATCCTGTCGTTGCCATAGAAACGTACCTCGATTTAGAAAGAGACCAGACCATAGTATTTCATAGCTACGCAATTTCAGTGTTAATTCGTTTTTGTGGGGGATCGGCGATTGCAATAAAGAGGGATTAGTGCATCCGAAAAGAAATACTCGCCTCCCAAAATAAGTTCCTGTTATTGCCATAGAAACGTTCCTCTATTTAGAAAGAGAAGGCATAGAACATACAGTATTTCATAGCCACGCAATTTCTGTGTTAATTCGTCATTGTGAGGGATCGACAGATGCAATAAAGAAGGAATAGTGTGTCCGAAAAGAGATACTCGTCTCCCAATAGAAGATCCTGTCGTTGCCATAGAAACGTTCCTCGATTTAGAAAGAGAATCGTTGAACCCATAGTATATCATAGCGACGCAATTTCTGTGTTAATTCGTCATTGTGAGGTATCGACGGATGCAATGAAGAAGGAATAGTGCATCCAAAAAGAGATACTCGCCTCCCAATAGAAGATCCTGTCGTTGCCATAGAAACGTTCCTCCATTAAGAAAGAGAAGGCATAGAACATATTGTATTTCATAGCGACGCAATTTCTGTGTTAATTCGTCATTGTGAGGGATCGACGGATGCAATATAGAAGGAATAGTGCATCCGAAAAGAGATACTTGCCAACCAATAGAAGATCTTGTCGTTGCCATAGAAACGTTCGTCGATTTTAAAAGAGAAATCATAACCTATAGTATTTCATAGCCACGCAGTTTCTGTATTAATTCGTCATTGTGAGGGATCGACGGATGCAATAAAGAAGGAATAGTGCATTTGAAAAGAGATACTCGCCTCTCAATAGAAGATCATGTCGTTGCCATAGAAACGTTCCTCGATTTAGAAAGACAAGGCATCGAACATACAGTATTTCCTAGCGACGCAAATTTTTGTGTTAATTCAATATTGTGAGTATCGACGGATGCAATAAAGAAGGAATAGTGCATCCGAAAAAGAGATACTCGCCTCCCAATAGAAGATCCTGTCGTTGCCATAGAAACGTTACTCGATTTAGAAAGAAAATCGTTGAACCCATAGTATTTCATAGCGACGCAATTTCTGTGTTAATTCGTCATTGTGAGGTATCGACGGATGCAATGAAGAAGGAATAGTGCATCCAAAAAGAGATACTTGCCTCCCAATAGAAGATCCTGTCGTTGCCATAGAAACGTTCCTCCATTAAGAAAGAGAAGGCATAGAACATATTGTATTTCATAGCGACGCAATTTCTGTGTTAATTCGTCATTGTGAGGGATCGACAGATGCAATAAAGAAGGAATAGTGTGTCCGAAAAGAGATACTCGTCTCCCAATTGAAGATCCTGTCGTTGCCATAGAAACGTACCTCGATTTAGAAAGAGAAGGCATAGAACTTACAGTATTTCATAGCGACGCAATTTCTGGGTTAATTCGTCATTGTAGGGTATCGACGGATGCAATAAAGAAGGAATGGTGCATCCGAAAAGAGATACTCGTCTCCCAATAGAAGATCCTGTCGTTGCCATAGAAACGTTCCTCGATATAGAAAGAGAATCGTAGAACAGATAGTATTTCATAGCGACGCAATTTCTGTGTTAATTCGTCATTGTGAGGGATCGACAGATGCAATAAAGAAGGAATAGTGTGTCCGAAAAGAGACACTCGTCTCCCAATAGAAGATCCTGTCGTTGCCATAGAAACGTTCCTCGATTTAGAAAGAGAAGGCATAGAACTTACAGTATTTCATAGCGACGCAATTTCTGGGTAAATTCGTCATTGTGAGGGATCGACGGATGCAATGAAGAAGGAATAGTGCATCCGAAATGAGATACTCGCCTCCCAATATAGGATCCTTTCGTTGCCATAGAAACATTCCTCGATTTAGAAGGAGAAGGCATAGAACCTATAGTATTTCATAGTGCCGCAATTTCTGTGTTAATTCATCATTGTGAGTGAGCGACGATAGCAATAAAGAAGGAATAGTGCATCGGAAAATAGATACCCGCCTCTTAAAATAAGATCATGTCGTTGCCATAGAAACGTTCCTCGATTTACAAAGAGAAGGCATAGAACCTATGGTATTTCATAGCGACGATAATTTTCGTGTTATTTCGTCATTGTGAGGGATCGACGGATGCAATAAAGAAGGAATAGTGCATCCGAAAAGAGATACTCGCCTCCCAATAGAAGATCCTGTCATTGCAATAGAAACGTTCCTCGATTTAGAAAGAGAAGGCATAGAAGCAATAGTATCTCATAGCGACGCAATTTCTGTGTTTATTCGCCCTTGTAAGGGATCGACGGATGCAATAAAGAAGGAATAGTGCATCCGGAAAGAGATACTCGCCTCCCAATAGAAGATCCTGTCATTGCCATAGAAACGTTCCTCGATTTAGAAAGAGAAGGCATAGAACAAATAGTATCTCATAGCGACGGAATTTATGTGTTAATTTCTCATTGTGAGGGATCGACGGATGCAATAAAGAAGGAATAGTGCATGCGAGAAGAGATACTCGCCTCCCAATATAACATCATGTTGTGCCCATAGAAAATTTACCCGATTTAGAAAGAGAAGGCATAGAACTTATAGTATTTCATTACGACGCAATTTGTGTGTTAATTCGTAATTGTGAGGAATCAGTGGATGCAATAAAGAGGGAATAGTGCATCCGAAAAGAGATACTCGCCTCCCAAAATAAGATCCTGTTGTTGCCATACAAACGTTCCTCGATTTAGAAAGAGAAGGCATAGAACATATAGTTTTTTATAGCGACACAATTTGTGTGTTAATTCGTCATTGTGAGGGATCGACGGATGCAATAAAGAAGGAATAGTGCATCCGTAAAGAGATACTCGCCTGCCAATAGAAGATCATGTCGTTGCCATAGAAACGTTCCTCGGTTTAGAAAAGGAGAAATAGAACCTATAGTATTTCATAGCAACGCAATTTCTGTGTTAATTCGTCATTGTGAGGGATCGACGGATGCAATAAGAAAGTATAGTGCATCCGAAAAGAGAAACTCGCCTCCCAATATAGGATCCTATCGTTGCCATAGAAACGTTCCCCGATTTAGAAAGAGATGGCATAGAACCTATAGTATTTCGTAGCGAAGCAATTTCTATGTTAATTCGTCATTGTGAGTGATCGACGGAAGCAATAGAGAAGGAATAGTGCATCCGAAAAGAGATACTCGCCTCCCAATAGAAGATCCTGTCATTGCAATAGAAACGTTCCTCGATTTAGAAAGAGAAGGCATAGAACCAATTGTATCTCATAGCGACGCAATTTCTGTGTTTATTCGTCATTGTAAGGGATCGACGGATGCAATAAAGAAGGAATAGTGCATCCGGAAAGAGATACTCGCCTCCCAAAATAAGATCCTGTCGTTGCCATAGAAACGTACCTCGATTTAGGTAGAGAATGCATTGAACCCGTAGTATTTCATAACGACGCAATTTCTGTGTTAATTCGTCATTGTGAGGGATCGAGGGATGCAATAAAGATTGAATAGTGCATTCGAAAAGAGATACTCCCCACCCAATAGAAAATCCTGTCGTTGCCATAGAAACGTTCGTCGATTTAGAAAGAGAAGGCATAGAACCCATAGTATTTCATAGCGACGCAATTTCTGTGTTAATTCGTCATTGTGAGGGATCGAGGGATGCAATAAAGATTGAATAGTGCATCCGAAAAGAGATACTCCCCACCCAATAGAAAATCCTGTCGTTGCCATAGAAACGTTCGTCGATTTAGAAAGAGAAGGCATAGAACCTATAGTATTTCATAGCGACGCAATTTCTGTGTTAATTCGTCATTGTGAGGGATCGACGGGTGCAATAAGGAAGGAATAGTGCATCCGAAACGAGATACTCCCCGGCCAATAGAAGATCATGTCGTTGCCATAGAAACGTTCCACGGTTTAGAACGAGAAGGCATAGAACCTATAGTATTTCACAGCGACGCAATTTCTGTGTTAATTCGTCACTGTTAGGGATCGACGGATGCAATAAAGATAGAATAGTGCATCCGAACAGAGATATTCGCCTCCCAATAGAAGATCATGTCGTTGCCATAGAAAAGATACTCGATTTCGAAAGAGAAGGCATAGAACCTATAGTATTTTATAGCGAATCAATTTCTGTGTTAATTCGTCATTGTGAGGGATCGACGG
Source organism: Schistocerca cancellata (assembly GCF_023864275.1). Classification (NCBI taxonomy): domain Eukaryota; kingdom Metazoa; phylum Arthropoda; class Insecta; order Orthoptera; family Acrididae; genus Schistocerca; species Schistocerca cancellata. Next base: position 612,531,343 of record NC_064632.1, read on the forward strand.
ATGCAATAAAGACGGAATAGTGCATCCGGAAACAGATACTCGCCTCCCAAAATAAGTTCTTGTCGTTTCCCTAGAAACGTTCCTCGATTTAGAAAGGGAAGGCATAGAAGCTATAGTATTTCATAGCGACGCAATTTCTGTGTTAATTCGTTATTGTGAGGGATCGACGGATGCAATAAAGATGGAATAGTGCATCCGAAAAGAGATACTCGCCTCCCAATAGAAGATCCTGTCGTTGCCATAGAAACGTTCCTCGGTTTATAAAAGGAGAAATCGAACCTATAGTATTTCATAGCAAAGGAATTTCTGTGTTAATTTGTCATTGTGAGGGATCGACGGATGCAATAAAGAAGGAATAGTGCATCCGAAAAGAGATACTCGCCTCCCTATAGAAGATCCTGTCGTTGCCATAGAAACGTTCCTCGGTTTAGAAAAGGAGAAATCGAACCCATAGTATTTCATAGCAACGCAATTTCTGTGTTAACTCGTCATTGTGAGGGATCGACGGATGCAATAAAGAGGGAATAGTGCATCCGAAAAGAGATACTCGCCTGCCAATAGAAGATCATGTCGTTGCCATAGAAACGTTCCTCGGTATAGAAAAGAAGAAATCGAACCTATAGTATTTCATAGCAACGCAATTTCTGTGTTAATGCGTCATTGTGAGGGATCGACGGATGCAATAAAGAAGGAATAGTGCATCCGAAAAGAGACACTCGCCTCCCAACAGAAGATCCTGTCGTTGCCATAGAAACGTTCCTCGACTTAGAAATAGAAAACATAGAACCTATAGTATTTCATAGCGACGCAATTTCTGTGTTAATTCGTCATTGTGAGGGATCGACAAATGCAATAAAGAAGGAATAGTGCATCCGAAAAAAAATACTCGCCTAACAAAAGAAGGTCCTGTCGTTGCCATAGAAACGTTCTTCGATTTAGAAAGAGAAGGCATAGTACCCACAGTATTCCATAGCGACGCAATGTCTGGGTTATTTCGTCATTGTGATTGATCGACGGATGCAATAAGAAAGAATAGTGCATCCGAAAAGAGATACTCGCCTCCCAATATAGGATCCTATCGTTGCCATAGAAACGTTCCTCGATATAGAAAGAGATGGCATAGATCCTATAGTACTTCGTAGCGACGCAATTTCTATGTTAATTCGTCATTGTGAGTGATCGACGGATGCAATAGAGAAGGAATAGTGTGTCCGAAAAGAGATACTCGTCTCCCAATTGAAGATCCTGTCGTTGCCATAGAAACGTACCTCGATTTAGAAAGAGAAGGCATAGAACATATTGTATTTCATAGCGACGCAATTTCTGTGTTAATTCGTCATTGTGAGGGATCGACAGATGCAATAAAGAAGGAATAGTGCATTTGAAAAGAGATACTCGCCTCTCAATAGAAGATCATGTCGTTGCCATAGAAACGTTCCTCGATTTAGAAAGACAAGGCATCGAACATACAGTATTTCCTAGCGACGCAAATTTTTGTGTTAATTCAATATTGTGAGTATCGACGGATGCAATAAAGAAGGAATAGTGCATCCGAAAAAGAGATACTCGCCTCCCAATAGAAGATCCTGTCGTTGCCATAGAAACGTTACTCGATTTAGAAAGAAAATCGTTGAACCCATAGTATTTCATAGCGACGCAATTTCTGTGTTAATTCGTCATTGTGAGGTATCGACGGATGCAATGAAGAAGGAATAGTGCATCCAAAAAGAGATACTTGCCTCCCAATAGAAGATCCTGTCGTTGCCATAGAAACGTTCCTCCATTAAGAAAGAGAAGGCATAGAACATATTGTATTTCATAGCGACGCAATTTCTGTGTTAATTCGTCATTGTGAGGGATCGACAGATGCAATAAAGAAGGAATAGTGTGTCCGAAAAGAGATACTCGTCTCCCAATTGAAGATCCTGTCGTTGCCATAGAAACGTACCTCGATTTAGAAAGAGAAGGCATAGAACTTACAGTATTTCATAGCGACGCAATTTCTGGGTTAATTCGTCATTGTAGGGTATCGACGGATGCAATAAAGAAGGAATAGTGCATCCGAAAAGAGATACTCGTCTCCCAATAGAAGATCCTGTCGTTGCCATAGAAACGTTCCTCGATATAGAAAGAGAATCGTAGAACAGATAGTATTTCATAGCGACGCAATTTCTGTGTTAATTCGTCATTGTGAGGGATCGACAGATGCAATAAAGAAGGAATAGTGTGTCCGAAAAGAGACACTCGTCTCCCAATAGAAGATCCTGTCGTTGCCATAGAAACGTTCCTCGATTTAGAAAGAGAAGGCATAGAACTTACAGTATTTCATAGCGACGCAATTTCTGGGTAAATTCGTCATTGTGAGGGATCGACGGATGCAATGAAGAAGGAATAGTGCATCCGAAATGAGATACTCGCCTCCCAATATAGGATCCTTTCGTTGCCATAGAAACATTCCTCGATTTAGAAGGAGAAGGCATAGAACCTATAGTATTTCATAGTGCCGCAATTTCTGTGTTAATTCATCATTGTGAGTGAGCGACGATAGCAATAAAGAAGGAATAGTGCATCGGAAAATAGATACCCGCCTCTTAAAATAAGATCATGTCGTTGCCATAGAAACGTTCCTCGATTTACACAGAGAAGGCATAGAACCTATGGTATTTCATAGCGACGCAAATTTTCGTGTTATTTCGTCAATGTGAGGGATCGACGGATGCAATAAAGAAGGAATAGTGCATCCGAAAAGAGATACTCGCCTCCCAATAGAAGATCCTGTCATTGCAATAGAAACTTTCCTCGATTTAGAAAGAGAAGGCATAGAAGCAATAGTATCTCATAGCGACGCAATTTCTGTGTTTATTCGCCATTGTAAGGGATCGACGGATGCAATAAAGAAGGAATAGTGCATCCGGAAAGAGATACTCGCCTCCCAATAGAAGATCCTGTCATTGCCATAGAAACGTTCCTCGATTTAGAAAGAGAAGGCATAGAACAAATAGTATCTCATAGCGACGGAATTTATGTGTTAATTTCTCATTGTGAGGGATCGACGGATGCAATAAAGAAGGAATAGTGCATGCGAGAAGAGATACTCGCCTCCCAATATAACATCATGTTGTGCCCATAGAAAATTTACCCGATTTAGAAAGAGAAGGCATAGAACTTATAGTATTTCATTACGACGCAATTTGTGTGTTAATTCGTAATTGTGAGGAATCAGTGGATGCAATAAAGAGGGAATAGTGCATCCGAAAAGAGATACTCGCCTCCCAAAATAAGATCCTGTTGTTGCCATACAAACGTTCCTCGATTTAGAAAGAGAAGGCATAGAACATATAGTTTTTTATAGCGACACAATTTGTGTGTTAATTCGTCATTGTGAGGGATCGACGGATGCAATAAAGAAGGAATAGTGCATCCGTAAAGAGATACTCGCCTGCCAATAGAAGATCATGTCGTTGCCATAGAAACGTTCCTCGGTTTAGAAAAGGAGAAATAGAACCTATAGTATTTCATAGCAACGCAATTTCTGTGTTAATTCGTCATTGTGAGGGATCGACGGATGCAATAAGAAAGAATAGTGCATCCGAAAAGAGAAACTCGCCTCCCAATATAGGATCCTATCGTTGCCATAGAAACGTTCCCCGATTTAGAAAGAGATGGCATAGAACCTATAGTATTTCGTAGCGAAGCAATTTCTATGTTAATTCGTCATTGTGAGTGATCGACGGAAGCAATAGAGAAGGAATAGTGCATCCGAAAAGAGATACTCGCCTCCCAATAGAAGATCCTGTCATTGCAATAGAAACGTTCCTCGATTTAGAAAGAGAAGGCATAGAACCAATTGTATCTCATAGCGACGCAATTTCTGTGTTAATTCGTCATTGTGAGGAATCGACGGATGCAATAAAAAAGAATAGTGCATCCGAAAAGAGATACTCGCCTCCCAATAGAAGATCCTGTCATTGCCATAGAAACGTTCCGCGATTTAGAAAGAGAAGGCATAGAACCAATAGTATCTCATAGCGACGCAATTTCTGTGTTTATTCGTCATTGTAAGGGATCGACGGATGCAATAAAGAAGGAATAGTGCATCCGGAAAGAGATACTCGCCTCCCAAAATAAGATCCTGTCGTTGCCATAGAAACGTACCTCGATTTAGGTAGAGAATGCATTGAACCCGTAGTATTTCATAACGCCGCAATTTCTGTGTTAATTCGTCATTGTGAGGGATCGAGGGATGCAATAAAGATTGAATAGTGCATTCGAAAAGAGATACTCCCCACCCAATAGAAAATCCTGTCGTTGCCATAGAAACGTTCGTCGATTTAGAAAGAGAAGGCATAGAACCCATAGTATTTCATAGCGACGCAATTTCTGTGTTAATTCGTCATTGTGAGGGATCGAGGGATGCAATAAAGATTGAATAGTGCATCCGAAAAGAGATACTCCCCACCCAATAGAAAATCCTGTCGTTGCCATAGAAACGTTCGTCGATTTAGAAAGAGAAGGCATAGAACCTATAGTATTTCATAGCGACGCAATTTCTGTGTTAATTCGTCATTGTGAGGGATCGACGGGTGCAATAAGGAAGGAATAGTGCATCCGAAACGAGATACTCCCCGGCCAATAGAAGATCATGTCGTTGCCATAGAAACGTTCCACGGTTTAGAACGAGAAGGCATAGAACCTATAGTATTTCACAGCGACGCAATTTCTGTGTTAATTCGTCACTGTTAGGGATCGACGGATGCAATAAAGATAGAATAGTGCATCCGAACAGAGATATTCGCCTCCCAATAGAAGATCATGTCGTTGCCATAGAAAAGATACTCGATTTCGAAAGAGGAGGCATAGAACCTATAGTATTTTATAGCGAATCAATTTCTGTGTTAATTCGTCATTGTGAGGGATCGACGGATGCAATAAAGACAGAATAGTGCATCCGGAAACAGATACTCGCCTCCCAAAATAAGATCTTGTCGTTTCCCTAGGAACGTTCCTCGATTTAGAAAGGGAAGGCATAGAAGCTAGAGTATTTCATAGCGACGCAATTTCTGTGTTAATTCGTTATTGTGAGGGATCGACGGATGCAATAAAGATGGAATAGTGCATCCGAAAAGAGATACTCGCCTCCCAATAGAAGATCCTGTCGTTGCCATAGAAACGTTCCTCGGTTTATAAAAGGAGAAATCGAACCTATAGTATTTCATAGCAAAGGAATTTCTGTGTTAATTTGTCATTGTGAGGGATCGACGGATGCAATAAAGAAGGAATAGTGCATCCGAAAAGAGATACTCGCCTCCCAATAGAAGATCCTGTCGTTGCCATAGAAACGTTCCTCGGTTTAGAAAAGGAGAAATCGAACCCATAGTATTTCATAGCAACGCAATTTCTGTGTTAACTCGTCATTGTGAGGGATCGACGGATGCAATAAAGAGGGAATAGTGCATCCGAAAAGAGATACTCGCCTGCCAATAGAAGATCATGTCGTTGCCATAGAAACGTTCCTCGGTATAGAAAAGAAGAAATCGAACCTATAGTATTTCATAGCAACGCAATTTCTGTGTTAATGCGTCATTGTGAGGGATCGACGGATGCTATAAAGAAGGAATAGTGCATCCGAAAAGAGACACTCGCCTCCCAACAGAAGATCCTGTCGTTGCCATAGAAACGTTCCTCGACTTAGAAATAGAAAACATAGAACCTATAGTATTTCATAGCGACGCAATTTCTGTGTTAATTCGTCATTGTGAGGGATCGACAAATGCAATAAAGAAGGAATAGTGCATCCGAAAAAAAATACTCGCCTAACAAAAGAAGGTCCTGTCGTTGCCATAGAAACGTTCTTCGATTTAGAAAGAGAAGGCATAGTACCCACAGTATTCCATAGCGACGCAATGTCTGGGTTATTTCGTCATTGTGATTGATCGACGGATGCAATAAGAAAGAATAGTGCATCCGAAAAGAGATACTCGCCTCCCAATATAGGATCCTATCGTTGCCATAGAAACGTTCCTCGATATAGAAAGAGATGGCATAGATCCTATAGTACTTCGTAGCGACGCAATTTCTATGTTAATTCGTCATTGTGAGTGATCGACGGATGCAATAGAGAAGGAATAGTGCATCGGAAAAGAGATACTCGCTTCTTAATAGAAGATCATGTCGTTGCCATAGAAACGTTCCTCGATTTCGAAAGAGAAGGCATAGAACCTACAGTATTTCATAGCGACGGAAGTTTTTATGTTAATTCGTCATTGTGAAGGATAGACGGATGCAAAAAAAGAAGGAATAGTGCATCCGAAAAAGAGATACTCGTCTCCCAATAGAAGATCCTGTCGTTGCCATAGAAACGTTCCTCGATTTAGAAAGAGAAGGCATAGAACCTATAGTATTTCGTAGCGACGCAATTTCTGTATTAATTTGTCATTGTGAGGGATCGACGGATGCAATAATGAAGGAATAGTGCATCCGACAAGAGATACTCGCCTCTCAATGGAAGATCCTGTCGTTGCCATAGAAACGTTCTTCGATTTAGTAAGAGAGGGCATAGAACCTATATTACTTCATAGCGATGCAATTTTTGTGTTAATTCGTCTCTGTGAATGATCGACGGATGCAATATTGAAAGAATAGTGCATCCGAAAGGAGATACTCGCCTCCCAATAGAAAATCCTATCGTTGCCATAGAAACGTTCCTCGATTTAGAAAGAGAAGGCATAGAACCTATAGTATTTCATAGCGACGCAATTTCTGTGTTAATTCGTCATTGTGAGGGATCGTCGGATGCAATAAAGTAGGAAAAGTGCATCCGAAAATGGCTACTCGCCTCCTAATTGAAGATCCTGTAGTTGCCGTAAAAACGTTCCTCGATTAAGAAAGAGAAGGCATAAAACCTATAGCATTTCATAGCGACGCAATTTCTAAGTTAATTCGTCATTGTGAGGGTTCGACGGATACAATAAAGAAGCAATTGTGCATCCAAAAAGAGATACGCACCACCAAATAGAAGATCCTGTCGTTGCCATAGAAACGTTCCTCGATTTAGAAAGAGAAGTCATAGAACCTATAGTAGTTCATAGCGACACAATTTCTGTGTTAATTCGTCATTGTGAGGGATCGACGGATGGAATTCAGAAGGAATAGTGCATCCGAAAACAGATACTCGCCTACCAATCAAAGATCCTTTCGCTGCCATAGAAACGCTCCTCGATTTAGAAACAGAATGCATAGAACCTATAGTATTTCAAAGCGACGCAATTTCTGTGTTAATTCGTCATTGTGAGGGATCGACGGATGGAATGAAGAAGGAATAGTTCAACCAAAAAGAGATACTCGCCTCCCAATAGAAGATCCTGTCGTTGCCATAGAAACGTTCCTCGATTTGGAAAGAGAAGGCATAGAACCTATAGTATTTCATAGCGACGCAATTTCTGTGTTAATTCGTCATTGTGAGGGATCGACGGATGCAATAAAGAAGGAATAGTGCATTCGAAACGAGATACTCGACTCTCAATTGGAGATCCTGTCGTTGCCATAGAAACGTTCCTCGATTTAGTAAGAGATGTCATAGAACCTATAGTACTTCATAGCGATGCAATTTCTGTGTTAATTCGTCATTGTGAATGATCGTCGGATGCAATATAGAAGGAATAGTGCATCCGAAAGGAGATACTCGCCTCCCATAGAAGATTCTGTCGTTGCCATAGATACGTTTCTGGATTTAGAAAGGGAAGGCATAGAACCTTATAGTATTTCATAGCGACGCAATTTCTGTGTTAATTCGTCATTGTGAGGCATCGTCGAATGCAATAAGGAAGGAAAAGTGCATCCGAAAAGAGATACTCGCCTCCTAATTGAAGATCCTGTCGCTGCCATAAAAACGTTCCTCGATTTAGAAAGAGAAGGCATAAAACCTATAGTATTTCATAGCGACGCAATTTCTGTGTTAATTCGCCATTGTGAGTGATCGACGGATGCAATAAAGAAGGATTAGTGCATCCCAAAAGAGATACACACCTCCAAATAGAAGATCCTGTTGTTGCCATAGAAACGTTCCTCGATTTAGAAAGAGAAGGCATAGAACCTATAGTATTTCATAGCGACGCCATTTCTGTGTTTATTCGACATTGTGAGGGATCGACGGATGCAATAAAGAAGGAATAGTGCAACCGAAAAAAGACACTCGCCTACCAATCAAAGATCCTTTCGTTGCCATAGAAACGCTCCTCGATTTAGAAACAGAAGGCATAGAAACGATAGTATTTCAAAGAGACTCAATTACTGTGTTAATTCGTCATTGTGAGGGATCGACGGATAGAATTAAGAACATATAGGGCATCCAAAAAGAGATACGCACCTCCAAACAGTTGAACCTGTCGTTGCCATAGAAACGTTCCTCGATTTAGAAAGAGAAGGCATAGAACCTATAGTATTTCATAGCGACGCAATTTCTGTGTTAATTCGTCTATGTGAGGGATCGACGGATGCAATAAAGAAGGAATAGTGCATCCCAAAAGAGATACGCACCTCCAAATAGAAGATCCTGTTGTTGCCATAGAAACGTTGCCCGATTTAGAAAGAGAAGGCATAGAACCTATGGTATTTCATAGCGACGCCATTTCTGTGTTAATTCGACATTGTGAGGGATCGACGGATGCAATAAAGAAGGAATAGTGCATCCAAAAAGAGATACACACCTCCAAATAGAAGATCCGAAAAGAGATACTCGCCTCCCAATATAGGATCCTATCGTTGCCATAGAAACGTTCCTCGATTTAGAAAGAGAAGGCATAGAACCTATAGTATTTCGTAGCGACGCAATCTCTATGTTAATTCGTCATTGTGAGTGATCGACGGATGCAATAAAGAAGGAATAGTGCATCGGAAAAGAGATACTCGCTTCTTAATAGAAGATCATGTTGATGCCATAGAAACGTTCCTCGATTTCGAAAGAGAAGGCATAGAACCTACAGTATTTCATAACGACGCAAATTTTTATGATAATTCGTCATTGTGAAGGATAGACGGATGCAAAAAAAGAAGGAATAGTGCATCCGAAAAAGAGATACTCGTCTCCCAATAGAAGATCCTGTCGTTGCCATAGAAACGTTCCTCGATTTAGAAAGAGAAGGCATAAAACCTATAGTATTTCATAGCGACGCAATTTCTGTGTTAATTCGCCATTGTGAGGGATCGACGGATGCAATAAAGGAGGAATAGTGCATCGGAAAAGAGATACTCACCTCTTAATAGAAGATCATGTCGTTGCCATCGAAACGTTCCTCGATGTAGAATAAGAAGGCATAGATCCTATAGTATTTCATAGCGACACAAATTTTTGTGTTAATTCGTCATTGTGAGTGATAGACGGATGCAAAAAAAGAAGAAATACTGCATCCGAAAGAGAGATACTTGTCTCCCAATAGAAGATCCTGTCGTTGGCATAGAAACGATCCTCGATTTAGAGAGAGAAGGCATAGAACCTATGGTATTTCATAGCGACGCAATTTCTGTGTTAATTCGTCATTGTGAGGAATCGACGGATGCAATAAAGACGGAATAGTGCATTCGAAAAGAGATACTCGACTCTCAATGGGAGATGCTGTCGTTGCCATAGAAACGTTCCTCGATTTAGTAAGAGACGTCATAGAACCTATAGTACTTCATAGCGATGCAGTTTCTGTGTTAATTCGTCATTGTGAGGAATCGACGGATGCAATAAAGAAGGAAAAGTGCATCCGAAAAGAGATACTCGCCTCCTAATTGAAGATCCTGTCGCTGCCATAAAAACATTCCTCGATTTAGAATGAGAAGGCCTAAAACCGATAGTATTTCATGGCGACGCAATTTCTGTGTTGATTCGTCATTGTGAGGGATCGACGGATGCAATAAAGAAGGAATAGTGGATCCCAAAAGAGATACGCACCTCCAAATAGAAAATCCTGTCGTTGCCATAGAAACGTTCCTCGATTTAGAAAGAGAAGGCATAGAACCAATAGTATTTCATAGCGACACCATTTCTGTGTTAATTCGACATTGTGAGGGATCGACGGATGCAATAAAGAAGGAATAGTGCACCCGAAAAGAGACACTCGCCTACCAATCAAAGATCCTTTCGTTGCCATAGAAACGTTCCTCGATTTAGAAACAGAAGGCATAGAACCGATAGTATTTCAAAGCGACTCAATTTCTGTGTTAATTCGTCATTATGAGGGATCGACGGATGGAATTAAGATGGAATAGTGCATCCAAAAAGAGATACGCACCTCCAAATAGTTGAACCTGTCGTTGCCATAGAAACGTTCCTCGATTTAGAAAGAGAAGGCATAGAACCTATAGTATTTCATAGCGACGCAATTTCTGTGTTAATTCGTCATTGTGAGGAATCGACGGATGCAATAAAGAAGGAATAGTGCATCCGAAAAGAGATACTCGCCTCTCAAAGGGAGATCCTGTCGTTGGCATAGAAACGTTCCTCGATTTAGAAAGAGAAGGCATAGAACACATAGTAATTCATAGCGACGCAATTTCTGTGTTAATTCGTCATTGTGAGGGATCGTCGAATGCAATAAAGAAGGAAAAGAGCATCCGAAAAGAGATACTCGCCTGCTAATTGAAGATACTGTCGCTGCCATAAAAACGTTCCTCGGTTTAGAAAGAGAAGGCATAAAACCTACACTATTTCATGGCGACGCAATTTCTTTGTTAATTCGTCATTGTGACTGATCGACGGATGCTAAAATGGAGGAATAGTGCATCCAAAAAAAGAGACGGACCACCGAATAGAAGATCCTGTCGTTGCCATAGAAACGTTCCTCGATTTAGAAAGAGAAGGCATAGAACCTATAGTAGTTCATAGCCACGCAATTTCTGTGTTAATTCGTCATTCTGAGGGATCGACGGATGCAATAAAGAAGGAATAGTGCATCCGAAAACAGATACTCGCCTACCAATCATAGATCCTTTCGTTGCCATAGAAACGCTCCTCGATTTAGAAACAGAAGGCATAGAACCTATAGTATTTGAAAGCGACGCAATTTCTGTGTTAATTCGTCATTGTGAGGGATTGACGGATGGAATTAAGAAGGAATAGTTCAACCAAAAAGAGATACACTCCTCCCAATAGAAGATCCTGTCGTTGCCATAGAAACGTTCCTCAATTTAGAAAGAGAAGGCATAGAACCTATAGTATTTCATAGCGACGCAATTTCTGTGTTAATTCGTCATTGTGAGGGATCGACGGATGCAATAAAGGAGGAATAGTGCATCGGAAAAGAGATACTCACCTCTTAATAGAAGATCATGTCGTTGCCATCGAAACGTTCTTCGATTTAGAATAAGAAGGCATAGATCCTATAGTATTTCATAGCGACCCAAATTTTTGTGTTAAATCGTCATTGTGAGTGGTAGACGGATGCAAAAAAAGAAGGAATAGTGCATCCGAAAAAGAGATACTTGTCTCCCAATAGAAGATGCTGTCGTTGCCATAGAAACGTTCCTCGATTTAGAAAGAGAAGGCATAGTACCTACAGTATTTCATAGCGACGCAATTTCTAGATTAATTCGTCATTGTGAGGGATCGACGGATGCAATAAGAAGGAATAGTGCGTCCGAAAAGAGATACTCGCCTCCCAATATAGGATCCTATCGTTGCCATAGAAACGTTCCTCGATTTAGAAAGAGAAGGCGTAGAACCTATAGTATTTCGTAGCGACGGAATTTCTGTATTAAATCGTCATTGTGACGGATCGACGGATGCAATAATGAAGGAATAGTGCATCCGAAAAGATATACTCGCCTCTCAATGGAAGATCCTGTCGTTGCCATACAAACGTTCCTCGATTTAGTAAGAGAGGGCATAGAACCTATATTACTTCATAGCGATGCAATTTCTGTGTTAATTCGTCTTTGTGAATGATCGACGGATGCAATATAGAAAGAATAGTGCATCCGAAAGGAGATGCTCGCCTCCCAATAGAAGATCTTATCGTTGCCATAGAAACGTTCCTCGATTTAGAAAGAGAAGGCATAGAACCTATTGTATTTCATAGCGACGCAATTTCTGTGTTAATTCGTCATTGCGAAGGATCGTCGGATGCAATAAAGAAGGATAAGTGCATCCGAAAAGGGCTACTCGCCTCCTAATTGAAGATCCTGTCGTTGCCGTAAAAACGTTCCTCGATTAAGAAAGAGAAGGCATAAAAGCTATAGCATTTCATAGCGAGGCAATTTCTAAGTTAAGTCGTCATTGTGACGGATCGACGGATGCTATAATGGAGGAATAGTGCATCCAAAAAAAGAGACGGACCACCAAATAGAAGATCCTGTCGTTGCCATAGAAACGTTCCTCGATTTACAAAGAGAAGGCATAGAACCTATAGTAGTTCATAGCCACGCAATTTCTGTGTTAATTCGTCATTCTGAGGGATCGACGGATGCAATAAAGAAGGAATAGTGCATCCGAAAACAGATACTCGCCTACCAATCATAGATCCTTTCGTTGCCATAGAAACGCTCCTCGATTTAGAAACAGAAGGCATAGAACCTATAGTATTTGAAAGCGACGCAATTTCTGTGTTAATCCGTCATTGTGAGGGATTGACGGATGGAATTAAGAAGGAATAGTTCAACCAAAAAGAGATACTCGCCTCCCAATAGAAGATCCTGTCGTTGCCATAGAAACGTTCCTCAATTTAGAAAGAGAAGGCATAGAACCTATAGTATTTCATAGCGACGCAATTTCTGTGTTAATTCGTCAATGTGAGGAATCGACGGATGGAATAAAGACGGAATAGTGCATTCGAAAAGAGATACTCGACTCTCAATGGGAGATCCTGTCGTTGCCATAGAAACGTTCCTCGATTTAGTACGAGAGGTCATAGAACCTATAGTACTTCATAGCGATGCAATTTCTGTGTTAATTCGTCATTATGAATGATCGTCGGATGCAATATAGAAGGAATAGTGCATCCGAAAGGAGATACTCGCCTCCCAATAGAAGATTCTGTCGTTGCCATAGATACGTTTCTGGATTTAGAAAGGGAAGGCATAGAACCTTATAGTATTTCATAGCGACGCAATTTTTGTGTTAATTCGTCATTGTGAGGAATCGACGGATGCAATAAAGAAGGAAAAGTGCATCCGAAAAGAGATACTCGCCTCCTAATTGAAGATCCTGTCGCTGCCATAAAAACGTTCCTCGATCTAGAAAGAGAAGGCCTAAAACCGATAGTATTTCATAGCGACGCAATTTCTGTGTTAATTCGTCATTGTGAGGGATCGACGGATGCAATAAAGAAGGAATAGTGCATCCCAAAAGAGATACGCACCTCCAAATAGAAAATCCTGTCGTTGCCATGGAAACGTTCCTCGATTTAGAAAGAGAAGGCATAGAACCTATAGTATTTCATAGCGACACCATTTCTGTGTTAATTCGACATTGTGAGGGATCGACGGATGCAATAAAGAAGGAATAGTGCACCCGAAAAGAGACACTCGCCTACCAATCAAAGATCCTTTCGTTGCCATAGAAACGTTCCTCGATTTAGAAACAGAAGGCATAGAACCGATAGTATTTCAAAGCGATTCAATTTCTGTGTTAATTCGTCATTATGAGGGATCGACGGATGGCATTAAGAAGGAATAGTGCATCCAAAAAGAGATACGCACCTCCAAATAGTTGAACCTGTCGTTGCCATAGAAACGATCCTCGACTTAGAAAGAGAAGGCGTAGAACCTATAGTATTTCATAGCGACGCAATTTCTGTGTTAATTCGTCATTGTGAGGGATCGACGGATGCAATAAAGAAGGAATAGTGCATCCGAAAAGAGATTCTCGCCTCTCAATGGGAGATCCTGTCGTTGCCATAGAAACGTTCCTCGATTTAGTAAGAGAGGTCATAGAAACTATAGTACTTCAAAACGATGCAATTTCTTTGTTAATTCGTCATTGTGAATGATCGACGGATGCAATATAGAAGGAGATACTCGCCTCCCAATAGAAGATCCTGTCGTAGCCATAGATACGTTCCTCGATTTAGAAAGAGAAGTCATAGAACTTATAGTATTTCATAGCGACGCAATTTCTGTGTTAATTCGTCATTGTGAAGGATCGTCGAATGCAATAAAGAAGGAAAAGTGCACCCGAAAGGAGATACTCGCCTACCAATCAAAAATCCTTTCGTTGCCATAGAAACGCTCCTCGATTTAGAAACAGAAGGCATAGATCCGATAGTATTTCAAAGCGACGCAATTTCTGTGTTAATTCGTCATTGTGAGGGATCGACGGATGGAATTAAGAAGGAATAGTGCATCCAAAAAGAGATACTCGCCACCCAACAGAAGATTCTGTCGTAGCCATAGAAACGTTCCTCGATTTGGAAAGAGAAGTCATAGAACCGATAGTATTTCATAACGACGCAATATCTGTGTCAATTCGTCAATGTGAGGGATCGTCGAATGCAATAAAGAAGGAAAAGTGCATCCGAAAAGAGATACTCGCCTCCTAATTGAAGATCCTGTGGCTGCCATAAAAACGTTCCTCGATTTAGAAAGAGAAGGCATAAAAACTATAGTATTTCATAGCGACGCAATTCTAAGTTAATTCGTCGTTGTGAGGGATCGACGGATGCAATAAAGAAGGAATAGTGCATCCGAAAAGAGATACTCGCCTCCCAATAGAAGATCCTGTCGTTGCCATAGAAACGTTCCTCGGTTTCGAAAAGGAGAAATCGAACCTATAGTATTTCATAGCAACGAATTTCTGTGTTAATTCGTCATTGTGAGATATCGACGGATGCAATAAAGAAGTAATAGTGCATCCGAAAAGATATACTCGCCTCCCAATATAGGATCCTATCGTTGCCATAGAAACGTTCCTCGATTTAGAAAGAGAAGGCATAGAACCTATAGTATTTCGTAGCGACGCAATTTCTATATTAATTCGTCACTGTGAGTGATCGACGGATGCAATAAAGAAGGAATAGTGCATCGGAAAAGAGATACTCGTTTCTTAATAGAAGATCATGTCGTTGCCATAGAAACGTTCCTCGACTTCGAAAGAGAAGGCATAGAACCTACAGTATTTCATAGCGACGCAAATTTTTATGTTAATTCGTCATTGTGAAGGATAGACGAATCCAAAAAAAGAAGGAATAGTGCAACCGAAAAAGAGATACTCGTCTCCCAATAGAAGATCCTGTCGTTGCCATAGAAACGTTCCTCGATTTAGAAAGAGAAGGCATAGAACCTATAGTATTTCGTAGAGACGCAATTTCTGTATTAATTCGTCATTGTGAGGGATCGACGGATGCAATAATGAAGGAAAGTGCATCCGAAAAGAGATACTCGCCTCTCAATGGAAGATCCTGTCGTTGCCATACAAATGTTCCTCGATTTAGTAAGAGAGGGCATAGAACCTATATTACTTCATAGCGATGCAATTTCTGTGTTAATTCGTCTTTGTGAATGACCGACGGATGCGATATAGAAAGAATAGTGCATCCGAAAGGAGATACTCGCCTCCCAATAGAAGATCCTATCGTTGCCATAGAATCGATCCTCGATTTAGAAAGAGAAGGCGTAGAATCTATAGTATTTCATAGCGACGCAATTTCTAAGTTAAGTCGTCATTGTGAGGGATCGACGGATGCAATAAAGAAGGAATAGTGCATCCAAAAAGAGATACGCTTCACCAAATAGAAGATCCTGTCGTTGCCATAGAAACGTTCCTCGATTTAGAAGGAGAAGGCATAGAACCTATAGTATTTCATAGCGACGCAATTTCTGTGTTCATTCGTCATTGTGAGGGATCGACGGATGCAATAAAGAAGGAATAGTGCATCCGAAAACAGATACTCGCCTACCAATCTAAGATCCATTCGTTGCCATAGTAACGCTCCTCGATTTAGAAACAGAAGTCATAGAACCTATAGTATTTCAAAGCGAAGCAATTTCTGTGTTAATTCGACATTGTGAGGAATCGACGGATGCAATAAAGACGGAATAGTGCATTCGAAAAGAGATACTCGACCCTCAATGGGAGATCCTGTCGTTGCCATAGAAACGTTCCTCAATTTAGTATGAGAGGTCATAGAACCTATAGTACTTTATAGCGATGCAATTTCTGTGTTAATTCGTCATTATGAATGATCGTCGGATGCAATATAGAAGGAATAGTGCATCCGAAAGGAGATACTCGCCTCCTAATAGAAGATTCTGTCGTTGCCATAGATACGTTTCTGGATTTAGAAAGGGAAGGCATAGAACCTTATAGTATTTCATAGCGACGCAATTTTTGTGTTAATTCGTCATTGTGAAGGATCGTCGAATGCAATAAAGAAGGAAAAGTGCATCCGAAAAGAGATATTCGCCTGCTAATTGAAGATCCTGTCGCTGCCATAAAAACGTTCCTCGATCTAGAAAGAGAAGGCCTAAAACCGATAGTATTTCATAGCGACGCAATTTCTGTGTTAATTCGTCATTGTGAGGGATCGACGGATGCAATAAAGAAGGAATAGTGCATCCCAAAAGAGATACGCACCTCCAAATAGAAAATCCTGTCGTTGCCATAGAAACGTTCCTCGATTTAGAAAGAGAAGGCATAGAACCTATAGTATTTCATAGCGACACCATTTCTGTGTTAATTCGACATTGTGAGGGATCGACGGATGCAATAAAGAAGGAATAGTGCACCCGAAAAGAGACACTCGCCTACCAATCAAAGATCCTTTCGTTGCCATAGAAACGTTCCTCGATTTAGAAACAGAAGGCATAGAACCGATAGTATTTCAAAGCGACTCAATTTCTGTGTTAATTCGTCATTATGAGGGATCGACGGATGGAATTAAGAAGGAATAGTGCATCCAAAAAGAGATACGCACCTCCAAATTGTTGAACCTGTCGTTGCCATAGAAACGTTCCTCGATTTAGAAAGAGAAGGCATAGAACCTATAAAATTTCATAGCGACGCAATTTCTGTGTTAATTCGTCATTGTGAGGGATCGACGGATGCAATAAAGAAGGAATAGTGCTTCCGAAAAGAGATTCTCGCCTCTCAATGGGAGATCCTGTCGTTGCCATAGAAACGTTCCTCGATTTAGTAAGAGAGGTCATAGAACCTATAGTACTTCAAAACGATGCAATTTCTTTGTTAATTCGTCATTGTGAATGATCGACGGATGCAATATAGAAGGAGATACTCGCCTCCCAATAGAAGATCCTGTCGTTGCCATAGATACGTTCCTCGATTTAGAAAGAGAAGGCATAGAACTTATAGTATTTCATAGCGACGCAATTTCTGTGTTAATTCGTCATTGTGAAGGATCGTCGAATGCAATAAAGAAGGAAAAGTGCACCCGAAAGGAGATACTCGCCTACCAATCAAAAATCCTTTCGTTGCCATAGAAACGCTCCTCGATTTAGAAACAGAAGGCATAGAATCGATAGTATTTCAAAGCGACGCAATTTCTGTGTTCATTCGTCATTGTGAGGGATCGACGGATGGAATTAAGAAGGAATAGTGCATCCAAAAAGAGATACTCGCCTCCCAATAGAAGATTCTGTCGTAGCCATAGAAAAGTTCCTCGATTTGGAAAGAGAAGTCATAGAACCGATAGTATTTCACAACGACGCAATATCTGTGTTAATTCGTCAATGTGAGGGATCGTCGAATGCAATAAAGAAGGAAAAGTGCATCCGAAAAGAGATACTCGCCTCCTAATTGAAGATCCTGTGGCTGCCATAAAAACGTTCCTCGATTTAGTAAGAGAAGGCATAAAAACTATAGTAATTCATAGCGACGCAATTCTAAGTTAATTCGTCATTGTGAGGGATCGACGGATGCAATAAAGAAGGAATAGTGCATCCGAAAAGAGATACTCGCCTCCCAATAGAAGATCCTGTCGTTGCCATAGAAACGTTCCTCGGTTTCGAAAAGGAGAAATCGAACCTGTAGTATTTCATAGCAACGAATTTCTGTGTTAATTCGACATTGTGAGGGATCGACGGATGCAATAAAGAAGGAATAGTGCATCCGAAAAGAGATACTCGCCTCCCAATAGAAGATTTTGTCGTTGCCATAGAAACGTTCCACGATTTGGAAAGAGAAGTCATAGAACCGATAGTATTTCATAACGACGCAATTTCTGTGTTAATTCGTCATTGTGAAGGATCGTCGAATGCAATAAAGAAGGAAAAGTGCACCCGAAAGAGATACTCGCCTATCAATCAAAAATCCTTTCGTTGCCATAGAAACGCTAATCGATTTAGAAACAGAAGGCATAGATCCGATAGTATTTCAAAGCGACGCAATTTCTGTGTTAATTCGTCATTGTGAGGGATCGACGGATGGAATTAAGAAGGAATAGTGCATCCAAAAAGAGATACTCGCCTCCCAATAGAAGATTTTGTCGTTGCCACAGAAACGTTCCTCGATTTAGAAATAGAAAACATAGAACCTATAGTATTTCATAGCGACGCAATTTCTGTGTTAATTCGTCATTGTGGGGGATCGACAAATGCAATAAAGAAGTAATAGTGCATCCGAAAAAAGATACTCGCCTCCCAATAGAAGGTCCTGTCGTTGCCATAGAAACGTTCCTCGATTTAGATGGAGAAGGCATAGTACCTACAGTATTTCATAGCGACGCAATTTCTGGGTTAATTCGTCATTGTGAGGGATCGACGGATGCAATAAGAAGGAATAGTGCATCCGAAAAGAGATACTCGCCTCCCAATATAGGATCCTATCGTTGCCATAGAAACGTTCCTCGATTTAGAAAGAGAAGGCATAGAACCCATAGTATTTCGTAGCGACGCAATTTCTATATTAATTCGTCATTGTGAGTGATCGACGGATGCAATAAAGAAGGAATAGTGCATCGGAAAAGAGATACTCGCTTCTTAATAGAAGATCATGTCGTTGCCATAGAAACGTTCCTCGACTTCGAAAGAGAAGGCATAGAACCTACAGTATTTCATAGCGACGCAAATTTTTATGTTAATTCGTCATTGTGAAGGATAGACGGATCCAAAAAAAGAAGGAATAGTGCAACCGAAAAAGAGATACTCGTCTCCCAATAGAAGATCCTGTCGTTGCCATAGAAACGTTCCTCGATTTAGAAAGAGAAGGCATAGAACCTATAGTATTTCGTAGAGACGCAATTTCTGTATTAATTCGTCATTGTGAGGGATCGACGGATGCAATAATGAAGGAATAGTGCATCTGAAAAGAGATACTCGCCTGTCAATGGAAGATCCTGTCGTTGCCATACAAACGTTCCTCGATTTAGTAAGAGAGGGCATAGAACCTATATTACTTCATAGCGATGCAATTTCTTTGTTAATTCGTCTTTGTGAATGATCGACGGATGCGATATAGAAAGAATAGTGCATCCGATAGGAGATACTCGCCTCCCAATAGAAGATCCTGTCGTTGCCATAGAAACGTTCCTCAATTTAGAAAGAGCAGGCATAGAACCCATAGTATTTCATAGCGACGCAATTTCTGTGTTAATTCGTCATTGTGAGGGATCGTCGGATGCAATAAAGAAGGAAAAGTGCATCCGAAAAGGGCCACTCGCCTCCTAATTGAAAATCCTGTCGTTGCCGTAAAAACGTTCCTCGATTAAGAAAGAGAAGGCATAAAACCTATAGCATTTCATAGCGACGCAATTTCTAAGTTAAGTCGTCATTGTGAGGGATCGACGGATGCAATAAAGAAGGAATAGTGCATCCAAAAAGAGATACGCTCCACCAAATAGAAGATCCTGTCGTTGCCATAGAAACGTTCCTCGATTTAGAAGGAGAAGGCATAGAACCTATAGTATTTCATAGCGACGCAATTTCTGTGTTAATTCGTCATTGTGAGGGATCGACGGATGCAATAAAGAAGGAATAGTGCATCCGAAAACAGATACTCGCCTACCAATCAATGATCCCTTCGTTGCCATAGTAACGCTCCTCGATTTAGAAACAGAAGGCATGGAACCTATAGTATTTCAAAGCGACGCAATTTCTGTGTTAATTCGACATTGTGAGGGATCGTCGGATGGAATTAAGAAGGAATAGTGCATCCAAAAAGAGATACTCGCCTCCCAATAGAAGATTCTGTCGTTGCCATAGAAACGTTCCTCGATTTGGAAAGAGAAGGCATAGAACCCATAGTATTTCATAACGACGCAATTTCTGTGTTAATTCGTCATTGTGAGGAATCGTCGAATGCAATAAAGAAGGAAAAGTGCATTCGAAAAGAGATACTCGCCTCCTAATTGAAGATCCTGTCGCTGCCATAAAAACGTTCCTCGATTTAGAAAGAGAAATCATAAAACCTATAGTATATCATAGCTACGCAATTTCTAAGTTAATTCGTAATTGTGAGGGATCGACGGATGCAATAAAGAAGGAATAGTGCATACGAAAAGAGATACTCGCTTGCCAATAGAAGATCATGTCGTTGCCATAGAAACGTTCCTCGGTTTAGAAAAGGAGAAATCGAACCTATAGTATTTCATAGCAACGCAATTTCTGTGTTAATGCGTCATTGTGAGGGATCGTCGGATGCAATAAAGAAGGAATAGTGCATCCGAAAAGAGATACTCGCCTCCCAATAAAAGATCCTGTCGTTGCCACAGAAACGTTCCTCGATTTAGAAATAGAAAACATAGAACCTATAGTATTTCATAGCGATGCAATTTCTGTGTTAATTCGTAATTGTGGGGGATCGACAAATGCAATAAAGAAGGAATAGAGCATCCGAAAAAAGATACTCGCCTCCCAATTGAAGGTACTGTCGTTGCCATAGAAACGTTAGTCGATTTAGAAAGAGAAGGCATAGAACCTATAGTATTTCGTAGAGACGCAATTTCTGTATTAATTCGTCATTGTGAGGGATAGACGGATGCAATAATGAAGGAATAGTGCATCCGAAAAGAGATACTCGCCTCTCAATGGAAGATCCTGTCGTTGCCATACAAACGTTCCTCGATTTAGTAAGAGAGGGCATAGGACCTATATTACTTCATAGCGATGCAATTTCTGTGTTAGTTCGTCTTTGTGAATGATCGACGGATGCGATATAGAAAGAATAGTGCATCCGAATGGAGATAATCGCCACCCAATAGAAGATCCTATCGTTGCCATAGAAACGTTCCTCAATTTAGAAAGAGCAGGCATAGAACCCATAGTATTTCATAGCGACGCAATTTCTGTGTTAATTCGTCATTGTGAGGGATCGTCGGATGCAATAAAGAAGGAAAAGTGCATCCGAAAAGGGCCACTCGCCTCCTAATTGAAAATCCTGTCGTTGCCGTAAAAACGTTCCTCGATTAAGAAAGAGAAGGCATAAAACCTATAGCATTTCATAGCGACGCAATTTCTAAGTTAAGTCGTCATTGTGAGGGATCGACGGATGCAATAAAGAAGGAGTAGTGCATCCGAAAACAGATACTCGCCTACCAATCAATGATCCTTTCGTTGCCATAGTAACGCTCCTCGATTTAGAAACAGAAGGCATAGAACCTATAGTATTTCAAAGCGACGCAATTTCTGTGTTAATTCGACATTGTGAGGGATCGTCGGATGGAATTAAGAAGGAATAGTGCATCCAAAAAGAGATACTCGCCTCCCAATAGAAGATTCTGTCGTTGCCATAGAAACGTTCCTCGATTTGGAAAGAGAAGGCATAGAACCTATAGTATTTCGTAGAGACGCAATTTCTGTATTAATTCGTCATTGTGAGGGAACGTCGAATGCAATAAAGAAGGAAAAGTGCATTCGAAAAGAGATACTCGCCTCCTAATTGAAGATCCTGCCGCTGCCATAAAAACGTTCCTCGATTTAGAAAGAGAAGGCATAAAACCTATAGTATTTCATAGCTACGAAATTTCTAATTTAATTCGTAATTGTGAGGGATCGACGGATGCTATAAAGAAGGAATAGTGCATCCGAAAAGAGATACTCGCCTCCCAATAGAAGATCCTGTCGTTGCCATAGAAACGTTCCTCGGTTTAGAAAAGGAGAAATCGAACCTATAGTATTTCATAGCAACGCATTTTCTGTGTTAATGCGTCATTGTGAGGGATCGACGGATGCAATAAAGAAGGAATAGTGCATCCGAAAAGAGATACTCGCCTCCCAATAAAAGATCCTGTTGTTGCCATAGAAACGTTCCTCTATTTAGAAAGAGAAGGCATAGACCCTATAATAATTCATAGCGACGCAATTTCTGTGTTAACTCGTCATTGTGAGGTATCCACGGATGCAATAAAGGAGGAATAGTGCATCCAAAAAATGATACTCGCCTCCCAATAGAAGATCCTGTCGTTGCCATAGAAACGTTCCTCGATTTAGAAAGAGAAGGCATAGTACCTACAGTATTTCATAGCGACGCAATTTCTGGGTTAATTCGTCATTGTCAGGGATCGACGGATGCAATAAGAAGGAATAGTGCATCCGAAAAGAGATACTCGCCTCCCAAAATAGGATCCTATCGTTGCCATAGAAACGTTCCTGGATTTAGAAAGAGAAGTCATAGAACCTATAGTATTTCGTAGCGACGCAATTTCTATATTAATTCGTCGATGTGAGTGTTCGACGGATGCAATAAAGAAGGAATAGTGCATCGGAAAAGAGATACTCGCTTCTTAATAGAAGATCATGTCGTTGCCATATAAACGTTCCTCGATTTCGAAAGAGAAGGCATAGAACCTACAGTATTTCATAGCGACGCAAATTTTTATGGTAATTCGTCATTGTGAATGATAGACGGATGCAAAAAAAGAAGGACTAGTGCATCCGAAAAAGAGATACTTGTCTCCCAGTAGAAGATCCTGTCGTTGCCATAGAAACGTTCCTCGATTTAGAAAGAGAAGGCATAGAACATATAGTATTTCTTAGCGACGCAAATTTTTGTGTTAATTCGTCATTGTGAGGTTTCGACGGATGCAACAAAGAAGGAATAGTGCATCCGAAAAAGAGATACTCGCCTCCCAATATAAGATCCTGTCATTCCCATAGAAACGTTCCTCGATTTAGAAAGAGAGGCATAGAACCTATAGTATTTCATAGCGACGCAATTTCTGTACTAACTCGTCATTGTGAGGGATTGACGGATGCAATAAAGACGGAATAGTGCATCCGATAAGAGATACTCGCCTCTCAATGGAAGATCCTGTCGTTGCCATAGAAACGTTCCTCGATTTAGTAAGAGTGGTCATAGAACCTATAGTACTTCATAGCAACGCAATTTCTGTGTTAATTCGTCATTGTCAGGGATCGCCGGATGCCATAGAAACGTTCCTCGATATAGAAAGAGAAGGCATAGAACCTATAGTATTTCATAGCGACGCAATTTCTATTTTAATTCGTCATTGTGAGGGATCGACGAATGCAATAAAGGAGGAATAGTGCATCCGAAAAGAGATACTCTCCTCCATGTGGTTGCCATATAAACGTTCCTCGATTTAGAAAGGGGAGTCATAGAACCTATAGTATTTCATAGCGACGCAATTTCTGTGTTAATTCGTCATTGTGAGGGATCGACAGATGCAATAAAGAAAGAATAGTGCATCCGAAAAAGGATACGCGCCTCCCAATAGAAGATCCTGTTGTTGCCATAGAAACGTTCCTCTATTTAGAAAGAGAAGGCATAGACCCTATAATAATTCATAGCGACGCAATTTCTGTGTTAACTCGTCATTGTGAGGTATCCACGGATGCAATAAAGGAGGAATAGTGCATCCAAAAAATGATACTCGCCTCCCAATAGAAGATCCTGTCGTTGCCATAGAGACGTTCCTCGATTTAGAAAGAGAAGGCAAAGAACATATAGTATTTCATAGCGACGCAATTTCTGTGTTAATTCGTCATTGTGAGTGATCGACGGATGCAATAAAAACGGAATACGCATCCGAAAAGAGATACTCGCCTCCCAATATAAGATCTTGTCGTTGCCCTAAAAAAGTTCCTAGATTTAGAAAAAGAAGGCATAAAACCTATAGTATTTCATTGCGACTCAATTTCTGTGTTAAATCGTCATTGTGAGGGATCCATGGATGCAATAAAGAAGTAATAGTGCATCCGGAAAGAGTTACTCGCCTCCCAGTATAAGATCCTGTCGTTGCCATATAAACGTTCCTCGATTTAGAAAGGGAGGTCATAGAACCTATAGTATTTCATAGTGAAGCAATTTCTGTGTTAATTCGTCGTTGTGAGGGATCGACGGATGCAATAAAGAAGGAATAGTGCATCCGAAAAGAGATATTCGCCTCCCAATATAAGATCCTGTCGTTGCCATAGAATCGTTCCTCGATTTAGAAGGAGTAGGCATAGAACCTATAGTATCTCATAGCGTCGCCATTTCTGTGATAATTCGTCATTGTGAGGGATCGATGGATGCAATAAAGAAGGAATAGTGCATCCGAAAAGAGATACTCACCTCAAAATAGAAGATCCTGTCGTTGCCATAAATACGTTCCTCGATGTAGAAAGAGAAAGCATAAAACCTATAGTATTTCATAGCGACGGAATTTCAGTGTTAATTCGTCATAGTGAGGGATCGACGGATGCAATAAAGTAGGAATAGTGCATCCGAAAAGAGATACTCGCCTCCCAATAGAAGATCCTGTCGTTGCCATAGAAACATACCTCGATTTAGAAAGAGAAAATCATAGAACCTATAGTATTTCATAGCGACACAATTTCTGTGTTAATTCGTAATTCTGAAGGATCGACGGATGCCATCAAGAAGTAATAGTGCATCCGGCAAGAGATACTCGCCTCCCAATATAAGATCCTGTCGTTGCCACAGAAACGTTCCTCGATTTAGATAGAGAATGCATTGAACCCGTAGTATTTCATAGCTACGCAATGTCTGTGTTAATTCGTCATTGTGAGGGATCGACGGATGCAATACTGTAGGAATAGTGCATCCGAAAAGAGTTACACGCCTCCCAACAGAAGATCCTGTCGTTGCCATAGTAACGTTCCACGATTTAGAAAGAGAAGGCATAGAACAAATAGTATTTCATAGCGACGCAATTTCTGTGTTAATTCCTCATTGTGAGAGATCGACGGATGCAAAAAGGAAGGAATAGTGCATCCGAAAAGAGATACTCGCCTGCCAATAGATCATCATTTTGTTGCCATAGAAACGTTCCACGGTTTAGAAAGGGAAGGCATAGAACCTATAGTATTTCATAGCGACCCAACTTCTGTGTTAATTCGTCATTGTTGGGGATCGACGGATGCAATAAAGAAGGAATAGAGCATCCGAAAAGCGATACTCGCCTCCCAATAGTAGACCCTATCGTTGCCATAGAAACGTTCCTCGATTGGAAAGAGAAGGCATAGAACCTATAGTATTTCATAGCGACGCAATTTCTGTGTTAATTCGTCATCGTGAGGGATCGACGGATGCAATAAAGAAGGAATAGTGCATCCAAAAAGAGATACTCGCCTCCCAATAGAAGATCCTTTCGTTGCCATAGAAACGTTCCTCGATTTAGAAAGAGAAGGCATTGAGCCTATAGTATTTCATAGCGACGCAATTTCTGTGTTAATTCGTCATTGTGTGGGATCCACGGATGCAATAAAGATGGAATAGTGCATCCAAAAAGAGATACTCGCCTCCCAATAGGAGATCCTGTCGTTGCCATAGAAACACCCCTCGATTTAGAAAGAGAAGGCATAGAACTTATAGTATTTCATAGAGACGCAATTTCTGTGTTAATTCGTCATTTTGAGGGATCGACGGTTGCAATAAAGAAGGAATAGTGCATCCGAGGAGAGATATTCGCCTCCCAATAAAGGATCCTTTTGTTGCCATAGAAACGTTCCTCGATTTTGAAAGAGAAGGCATAGAAACTATAGTATTTCACTGCGAAGCAATTTCTGTGTTAATTCGTCATTGTGAGGGATCGACGGATGCAATAATGAAGGAATAGTGCATCCGAAAAGAGATACTCGCCTCCCAAAATTACATCCTGTCGTTGCAGTAGAAACGTTCCTCGATTTAGAAAGAGAATGCATAGAACCGATAGTATTTCATAGCGACGCAAATTTTCGTGTTATTTCGTCATTGTGAGGGATCGACGGATGCAATAAAGAAGGAATAGTGCATCGGAAGATAGATACTCGCCTCTTAATATAATATAATGTCGTTGCCATAGAAACGTTCCTCGATTTAGAAAGAGAAAGCATAGAACCTATAGTATTTCATAGCGACGCAAATTTTCGTGTTATTTCGTCATTGTGAGGGATCGACAGATGCAATAAAGAAGGAATAGTGCATCCGAAAAAGAGATACTCGACTCCCAATAGAAGATCCTGTCGTTGCCATAGAAACGTTCCTCGATTTAGAAAGAGAAGGCATAGAACCAATAGTATCTCATAGCGACTAAATTATTGTGTTTATTCGTCATTGTAAGGGATCGACGGATGCAATAAAGAAGGAATAGTGCATCCGGAAAGAGATACTCGCCTCCCGAAATAAGATCCAGTCGTTGCCGTAGAAACGTCCCTCGATTTAGATAGAGAATGCATTGAACCCGTAGTATTTTATAGCGACGCAATTTCTGTGTTAATTCGTCATTGTGAGGGATCGACGGATGCAATGAAGGTGGAATAGTGCATCCGAAAAGAGATACTCGCCTCATAACAGAAGTTCCTGTCGTTGCCATAGTATCGTTCCTCGATTTTGAAAGAGAAGGCGTAGAACCTATAGTATTTCATAGCGGCGCAATTTCTGTGTTAATTAGACAATGTGAGCGATCGACGGATGCAATGAAGAAGGAATAGTTCATCCGAAAAGAGATACTCGCCTCCCAATAGAGGATGCTGTCGTTGCCATAGAAACGTTCCTCGATTTAGAAAGAGAAGGTATAGAACCTATAGTATTACATAGCGACTTCATTTCTGTGTTAATTCGTCTTTGTGAGGGATCGACGGATGCAATAAAGAAGGAATAGTGCATCCGAAAAGAGATACTCGCCACCCAATAGAAGATCCTGTCGTTGCCATAGAAACGTTCGTCGATTTAGAAAGAGAAGTCATAGAACCTATGGTATTTCATAGCGACGCAGTTTCTGTGTTAATTCGTCATTGTGAGGGATCGACGGATGCAATAAAAAGGAATAGTGCATCCGAAAAGAGATACTCGCCACCCAATAGAAGATCCTGTCATTGACATAGAAACGTTCCTCGATTTAAAAAGAGAAGGCATATACATATAGTATTTCATAGCGACGCAATTTCTGTGTTAATTCCTCATTGTGAGGGACCGACGGATGCAATAATGAAGGAATAGTGCATCCGAAAAGAGATACTCCTCTGCCAATAGAAGATCATGTCGTTGCTATTGAAATGATCCCTGATTTCGAAAGAGAAGGCATAGAACCTATAGTATTGCATAGCGAATCAATTTCTGTGTTAATTGGTCATTGTGAGGGATCGACAGATGCAATAAAGAAGGAATTATGCTTCCGGAAAGAGATACTCGCCTCCCAAAATAAGATCTTGTCGTTGCCATTGAAACGTTCCCCGATTTAGAAAGAGAAGGCATAGAACCTATAGTATTTCATAGCGACGCTATTTATGTGTTAATTTGTCATTGTGAGGGATCGACGGATGCAATAAAGAAGGAATAGTGCATCCGAAAAGAGATACTCGTCTCCCAATAGAAGATCCTGTCGTTGCCATAGAAACGTTCCTCGATTTAGAAAGAGAAAGCATAGAACCTATAGTATTTCATAGCGACGCAATTTCTGTGTTAATTCGTCATTGTGAGGGATCGACGGATGCAATAAAGAAGGAATAGTGCATCCGAAAAGAGATACTCGCCTACCAATCAAAGAACCTTTCGTTGCCATAGAAACTCTCCTCGATTTAGAATCAGAAGGCATAGAACCTATAGTATTTCAAAGCGACGCAATTTCTGTGTTAATCCGTCATTGTGAGGACTCGACGGATGGAATTAAGAAAGAATAGTGCATCCAAAAAGAGATACTCGCCTCCCAATAGAAGATCTTGTCGTTCCCATAGAAACATTCCTCGATTTGGAAAGAGAAGGCATAGAACGTATAGTATTTCATAGCGACGCAATTTATGTGTTAATTCGTAATTGTGAGAGATCGGTGGATGCAATAAAGAAGGAATAGTGCATCCGATAAGAGTTACTCGCCTCCCTAAATAAGATCCTGTTGTTGCCATAGAAACGTTCCTCGATTTAGAAAGAGAAGGCATAGAACATATAGTTTTTCATAGCGACGCAATTTCTGTGTTAATTCGTCATTGTGAGGGATCGACGGATGCAATAAAGAAGGAACAGTGCATCCGAAAAGAGATACTCGCCTGCCAATAGAAGATCATGTCGTTGCCATAGCAACGTTCCTCGTTTTAGAAAAGGAGAAATGGAACTTATGGTATTTCATAGCAACGCAATTTCTGTGTTAATTCATCATTGTGAGGGATCGACGGATGCAATAAAGAAGGAATAGTGCATCCGAAAAGAGATACTCGCCTCCCAAATACCTGTATTATTTCATAGCGACGCAATTTCTGTGTTAATTCGTCATTTCGAGGGATCGACGGATGCAATAAAGAAGGAATAGTGTATCCGAAAATGGAGATACTCGCCTCTCAATGGAAGATCCTGTCGTTGCCATAGAAACGTTCGTCGATTTAGTAAGAGAGGGCATAGAACCAATAGTACTTCATAGCGATGCAATTTCTGTGTTAATTCGTCATTGTGAATGATCGACGGATGCAATATAGAAGGAATAGTGCATCCGAAAGGAGATACACGCCTCCCAATAGAAGATCCTGTCGTTGCCATAGAAACGTTCCTCGATTTAGAAAGAGAAAGCATAGAACCTATAGTATTTCATAGCGACGCAATTTCTGTGTTAATTCGTCATTGTGAGGGATCGACGGATGCAATAAAGAAGGAATAGTGCATCCGAAAAGAGATACTCGCCTACCAATCAAAGAACCTTTCGTTGCCATAGAAACTCTCCTCGATTTAGAATCAGAAGGCATAGAACCTATAGTATTTCAAAGCGACGCAATTTCTGTGTTAATCCGTCATTGTGAGGACTCGACGGATGGAATTAAGAAGGAATAGTGCATCCAAAAAGAGATACTCGCCTCCCAATAGAAGATCCTGTCGTTGCCATAGAGACGTTACTCGATTTAGAAAGAGAAGGCATAAAACCTATAGTATTTCATAGCGACGCAATTTCTGTGTTAATTCGTCATTGTGAGGGATCGACGGATGCAATAATGAAGGAATAGTGCATCCGAAAAGAGATACTCGCCTAACAATCAAAGAACCTTTCGTTGCCATAGAAACTCTCCTCGATTTAGAATCAGAAGGCATAGAACCTATAGTATTTCATAGCGACGCAATTTCTGTGTTAATTCCTCATTGTGAGGGATCGACGGATGCAATAATTAAGGAATAGTGCATCCGAAAAGAGATACTCGCCTGCCAATAGAAAATCATGTCGTTGCCATAGAAACGTTCCACTATTTAGAAAGAGAAGGCATAGAACCTGTAGTATTTCATAGCGACGCAAATTTTTGTGTTAATTCGTCATTGTGAGGGATAGACGGATGCAAAAAAATAAGGAATAGTGCATCCTAAAAAGAGATACTCATCTCCCAATAGAAGATCCTGTCGTTGCCATAGAAACGTTCCACGATTTAGAAAGAGAAGTCATAGAACCTATAGTATTTCATAGCGACGCAATTTCTGTGTTAATTCCTCATTGTGAGGGATCGACGGATACAATAATGAAGGAATAGTGCATCCGAAAAGAGATACTCGCTTGCCAATAGAAAATCATGTCGTTGCCTTAAAAACGTTCCTCGATTTAGAAAGAGAAGACATAGAACCTACAGTATTTCACAGCGACGCAATTTCTGGGTTAATTAGTCATTGTGAGGGATCGACGGATGCAATAAAGAAGGAATAGTGCATCCGAAAAGAGATACTCGCCTCTCAATGGAAGATCCTGTCGTTGCCATAGAAACGTTCCTCGATTTAGTAAGAGAGGGCATACGACCTATAGTACTTCATAGCGATGCAATTTCTGTGTTAATTCGTCATTGTGAGGGATCGACGAAAGCAATATAGAAGGAATATTGCATCCGAAAGGAGATACACGCCTCCCAATAGCAGATCCTGTCGTTGCCATAGAAACGTTCCTCGATTTAGAAAGAGAAGGCATAGAACCTATACTATTTCATAGGGACGCAATTTCTGTGTTAATTCGTCATTTTGAGGGATCGACGGATGCAATAAAAAAGGAAAAGTGCATCCGAAAAGAGATACTCGCCTTTCAATTGAAGATCCTGTCGTTGCCATAAAAGCGTTCCTCGATTTAGAAAGAGAAGGCATAAAACCTATAGTAATTCATAGCGACGCAATTTCTAAGTTAATTCGTCATTGTGGGGGATCGACGGACGTAATAAAGAAGGAATAGTGCATTCAAAAAGATTTACTCACCTCCAAATAGCAGATCCTGTCGTTGCCATAGAAACGTTCTGCGATTTAGAAAGAGAAGGCATAGAACCTACAGTATTTCATAGCGACGCAATTTCTGTGTTAATTCGGCATTATGAGGGATCGACGGATGCAATAAAGAAGGAATAGTGCATCCGAAAAGAGATACTCGCCTCCCAATAGAAGATCCTATCGTTGCCGTACAAACGTTCCTTGATTTACAAAGAGAAGGCATAGAACCTATAGTAATTCATAGCGACGCAAATTTTTGTGTTAATTCGTCATTGTGAGGGATAGACGGATGCAAAAAAAAAAGGAATAGTGCATCCTAAAAAGAGATACTTGTCTCCCAATAGAAGATCCTTTCGTTGCTATAGGATCGTTCATCGATTTAGAAGAGAAGGCGTAGACCATATAGTTTTTCATAGCGACGCAATTTCTGTGTTAATTCGTCATTGTGAGGCATCGACGGAAGCAATAAAGAAGGAATAGTGCATCCGAACAGAGATATTCGCCTCCCAATAGAAGATCCTGTCGTTGCCATAGAAACTTTCGTCGATTTAGAAATAGAAGTCATAGAACCTATAGTATTTCATAGCGACGCCGTTTCTGTGTTAATTCGTCATTGTGAGGGATCGACGGATGCAATAAAGAACGAATAGTGCATCCGAAAAGAGATACTCGCCTCTCAATGGAAGATCCTGTCGTTGCCATAGAAACGTTCCTCGATTTAGTAAGAGAGGGCATAGAACCTATAGTACTTCATAGCGATGCAATTTCTGTGTTAATTCGTCATTGTGAGGGATCGACGAAAGCAATATAGAAGGAATATTGCATCCGAAAGGAGATACTCGCCTCCCAATAGAAGATCCTGTCGTTGCCATAGAAACGTTCCTCGATTTAAAAAACAGAAGTCATAGAACCTACAGTATTTCATAGCGACGCAATTTCTGGGTTAATTAGTCATTGTGAGGGATCGACGGATGCAATAAAGAAGGAATAGTGCATCCGAAAAGAGATACTCGCCTCCCAATATAGGAACCTTTCGTTGCCATAGAAACGTTCCTCGATTTAGAATGAGAAGGCATAGAACCTATAGTATTTCAATGCGACGCAATTTCTGTGTTAATACGTCATTGTGAGTGATCGACGGATGCAATAAAGAAGGAATAGTGCATCGGAAAAGAGATACTCGCTTCTTAATAGAAGATCATGTCGTTGCCATAGACACGTTCCTCGATTAAGAAAGAGATGGCATAGAACCTACAGTATTTCATAGCGACGCAAGTTTTTGGGTTAATTTGTCATTGTGAGGGATAGACGGATGCAAAAAAAGAAGGAATAGTGCATCCGAAAAAGAGATACTCGTCTCCCAATAGAAGATCCTGTCGTTGCCATAGAAACGTTCCTCGATTTAGAAAGAGAAGGCATAGAACCTATAGTATTTCATAGCGACGCAATTTCTGTCTTAATTCGTCATTGTGAGGGATCGACGGATGCAATAAAGAAGGAATAGTGTATCCGAAAAGAGATACTCGCCTCTCAATGGAAGATCCTCTCGTTGCCATAGAAACGTTCCTCGATTTAGTAAGAGAGGGCAGAGAACCTATAGTACTTCATAGCGATGCAATTTCTGTGTTAATTCGTCATTGTGAATGATCGACGTATGCAATATAGAAGGAATAGTGCATCCG
Organism: Schistocerca cancellata; assembly: GCF_023864275.1. NCBI lineage: Eukaryota > Metazoa > Arthropoda > Insecta > Orthoptera > Acrididae > Schistocerca > Schistocerca cancellata. The sequence goes on from NC_064632.1 coordinate 612,563,545, forward strand.
AAAGGAGATACTCGCCTCCCAATAGAAGATCCTGTCGTTGCCAAAGAAACGTTCCTCGATTTAGAAAGAGAAAGCATAGAACCTATAGTAATTCAAGGCGACGCAATTTCTGTGTTAATTCGTCATTGTGAGGGATCGTCGGATGCAATAAAGAAGGAAAAGTGCATCCGAAAAGAGATACTCGCCTCCTAATTGAAGATCCTGTCGTTGCCATAAAAACGTTCCTCGATTTAGAAAGAGATAGCATAAAACCTATAGTATTTCATAGCGACGCAATTTCTGTGTTAATTCCTCATTGTGAGGGATCGACGGATGCAAAAAAGAAGGAATAGTTCATCCGAAAAGAGATACTCGCCTGCCAATAGAAGATCATGTCGTTGCCATAGAAACGCTCCACGGTTTAGAAAGAGAAGGCATAGAACCTATAGTATTTCATACCGACGCAATTTCTGTGTTAATTCGTCATTCTGAGGGATCGACGGATGCAATAGGGAAGGAATAGTGCATCCGGACACAGATATTCGCCTCCCAATAGAAGATCCTTTCGTTGCTATAGAAATGTTATTCGATTTCGAAAGAGAAGGCATAGAATCTACAATATTTCATAGCGACGCAATTTCTGTTTTAATTCACCATTGTGAGGGATCGACGGAAGCAATAAAGATGGAGTAGTGCATCCGAAAAGAGATACTCGCCTCCCAATAGAAGATCCTGTCGTTGCCATTGAATCGTATCTCTATTTAGAAAGAGAAGGCATAGAACCTACAGTATTTCATAGCGACGCAATTTCTGGTTTAATTAGTCATTGTGAGGGATCGACGGATTCAATAAAGAAGGAATAGTGCATCCGAAAAGAGATGCTCGCCTCTCAATGGAAGATCCTGTCGTTGCCATAGAAACGTTCCTCGATTTAGTAAGAGAGGGCATAGAATCTATAGTACTTCATAGTGATGAAATTTCTGTGTTAATTCGTCATTGTGAGGGATCGACGGAAGCAATAAAGAAGGAATAGTGCATCCGAACAGAGATATTCGACTCCCAATAGAAGATCCTGTCGTTGCTATAGAAACGTTCCTCGATTTAGAAAGAGAAAGCATAGAACCTATAGAATTTCATAGCGAGGCAATTTCTGTGTTAATTCGTCGTTGTGAGGGATCGACGGATGCAATAAAGAAGTAATACTGCATCCGAAAAGAGATACTCGCCTCCCAATATAGGCACCTGTCGTAGCCATAGAAACGCTGCTGGATTTAGAAAGAGAAGGCATAGAACATATAGTAATTCATAGCGACGCAATTTCTGTGTTAATTCGTCATTGTGAGGGATCGACGGAAGCAATAAAGAAGGAATAGTGCATCCGAACACAGATATTCGCCTCCCAATAGAAGATCCTTTCGTTGCTATAGAAATGTTACTCGATTTCGAAAGAGAAGGCATAGAATCTACAATATTTCATAGCGACGCAATTTCTGTGTTAATTCGTCATTGTGAGGGATCGACAAATGCAATAAAGAAGGAATAGTGCATCCGAAAAGAGATACTCACCTCCCAATAGGAGATCCTGTTGTTGCCATAGAAACGTTCCTCGATTTAGGAAGAGAAGTCATAGAACCTATACCTATAGTATTTCATAGCGACGCAATTTCTGTATTAATTCGTCATTGTGAGGGATCGACGGATGCAATAAAGAAGGAATAGTGCATCCGAAAAGAGATACTAGTCTCCCAATATAAGATCTTGTCGTTGTCATAGAAACGTTTCTCATTTTAGAAAGAGAAGGCATAGAACCTATAGTATTTCATAGCGACGCAATATCAGTGTTAATTCAACATTGTGAGTGATCGACGGATGCAATAAGGAAAGAATAGTGCATCCGAAAAGAGATACTCGCCTCTCAATAGAAGATCATGTCGTTGCCATTGAAACGTTCCTCGATTTAGAAAGACAAGGCATAGAACATATAGTATTTCATAGCGAAGCAAATTTTTGTGTTTATTCGTCATTGTGAGTATCGACGGATGCAATAAAGAAGGAATAGTGCATCCGAAAAAGAGATACTCGCCTCCCAACAGAAGATCCTGTCGTTGCCATAGATACGTTACTCGATTTAGAAAGAGAATCGTAGGACCCATAGAATTTCATAGCGATGCAATTTCTGTGTTAATCCGTCATTGTGAGGTATCGACGGATGCAATAAAGAAGGAATAGTGCATCCGAAAAGAGATACTCGCCTCCCAATAGAAGATCCTGTCGTTGCCATAGAAACGTTCCTCGACTTAGAAAGACAAGGCATAGAACATATAGTATTTCATAGCGACGCAATTTCTGTGTTAATTCGTCATTGTGAGAGGTCGACGGATTCAATAAAGAAGGAATAGTCCATCCGAAAAGAAATACTCGCCTCCCAATAGAAGATCGTTTCGTTGCCATAGAACCGTTCCTCGATTTAGAAAGAGAGGGCATAGAACCTATAGTACTTCATAGCGACGCAATTTCTGTGTTAATTCGTCATTGTGAGGGATCGACGGATGCAATAAAGAGGGAATAGTGCATCCGAAAAAGAGATACTCGCCTCCCAAAGTAAGATCCTGTCGTTGCCATAGAAACGTTCCTCGATTTAGAAAGAGAAGGCATACAACCCATAGTATTTCATAGCTACGCAATTTCAGTGTTAATTCGTTTTTGTGGGGGATCGGCGATTGCAATAAAGTGGGATTGGTGCATCCGAATTGAAATACTCGCCTCCCAAAATAAGTTCCTGTTATTGCCATAGAAACGTTCCTCGATTTAGAAAGAGAAGGCATAGAACATATAGTATTTCATAGCGACGCAATTTCTGTGTTAATTCGTCATTGTGAGGTATCGACGGATGCAATGAAGAAGGAATAGTGCATCCAAAAAGAGATACTCGCCTCCCAATAGAAGATCCTGTCGTTGCCATGGAAACGTTCCTCGATTAAGAAAGAGAAGGCATAGAACTTACAGTATTTCATAGCCACGCAATTTCTGTGTTAATTCGTTATTGTGAGGGATCGACGGATGCAATATAGAAGGAATAGTGCATCCGAAAAGAGATACTTGCCACCCAATAGAAGATCCTGTCGTTGCCATAGAAACGTTCCACGATTTAGAAAGAGAAGGCATAGAACTTACAGTATTTCATAGCGACGCAATTTCTGTGTTAATTCGTCATTGTGAGTATCGACGGATGCAATAAAGAAGGAAAAGTGCATCCGAAAAAGAGATACTCGCCTCCCAATAGAAGATCCCGTCGTTGCCATAGAAACGGTCCTCGATTTAGAAAGAGAATCGTAGAACCCATAGTATTTCATAGCGACGCAATTTCTGTGTTAATTCGTCATTGTGAAGTATCGACGGATGCAATGAAGAAGGAATAGTGCATCCAAAAAGAGATACTCACCTCCCAACAGAAGATCCTGTCGTTGCCATAGATACGTTACTCGATTTAGAAAGAGAATCGTAGGACCCATAGAATTTCATAGCGATGCAATTTCTGTGTTAATCCGTCATTGTGAGGTATCGACGGATGCAATAAAGAAGGAATAGTGCATCCGAAAAGAAATACTCGCCTCCCAACGGAAGATCCTGTCATTGCCATAGAAACGTTCCTCGATATAAAAAGAGAAGGCATAGAACCTGTAGTATTTCTTAGCGACGCAATTTCTGTGTTAATTCGTCATTGTGAGGGATCGACAGATGCAATAAAGAAGGAATAGTGTATCCGAAAAGAGATTCTCGTCTCCCAATAGAAGATCCTGTCGTTGCCATAGAAACGTTCCTCGACTTAGAAAGACAAGGCATAGAACATATAGTATTTCATAGCTACGCAATTTCAGTGTTAATTCGTTATTGTGGGAGATCGACGATTGCAATAAAGAGGGATTAGTACATCCGAAAAGAAATACTCGCCTCCCAAAATAAGTTCCTTTTATTGTCATAGAAACGTTACTCGATTTAGAAAGTGAAGGCATAGAACATATAGTATTACATAGCGAAGCAATTTCTGTGTTAAGTCGTCATTGTGAGGGATCGACGGATGCAATAAAGAAGGAATAGTCCATCCGAAAAGAAATACTCGCCTCCCAATAGAAGATCCTTTCGTTGCCATAGAACCGTTCCTCGATTTAGAAAGAGAGGGCATAGAACCTATAGTACCTCAAAGCGACGCAATTTCTGTGTTAATTCGTCATTGTGAGGGATCGACGGATGCAATATAGAAGGAATAGTGCATCCGAAAAGAGATACTTGCCACCCAATAGAAGATCCTGTCGTTGCTATAGAAACGTTCGTCGATTTAGAAAGAGAAATCATAACCTATAGTATTTCATAGCCACGCAGTTTCTGTGTTAATTCGTCATTGTGAGGGATCGACGGATGCAATAAAGAAGGAATAGTGCATCCAAAAAGAGATACTCGCCTCCCAATAGAAGATCCTTTCGTTGCCATAGAAACGTTCCTCGATTAAGAAAGAGAGGGCATAGAACATATAGTATTTCATAGCGACGCATTTCTGTGTTAATTCGTCATTGTGAGGGATCGACAGATGCAATAAAGAAGGAATAGTGTATCCGAAAAGAGATTCTCGTCTCCCAATAGAAGATCCTGTCGTTGCCATAGAAACGTTCCTCGATTTAGAAAGAGAAGGCATAGAACGTACAGTATTTCATTGCGACGCAATTTCTGGGTTAATTCGTCATTGTGAGGGATCGACGGATGCAATGAAGAAGGAATAGTGCATCCGAAAAGAGATTCTCGCCTCATAATATAGGATCCTTTCGATGCCATAGAAACATTCCTCGATTTAGAAAGAGAAGGCATAGAACCTATAGTATTTCATAGTGACGCAATTTCTGCGATAATTCGTCATTGTGAGGGATCGACGATAGCAATAAAGAAGGAATAGTGCATCGGAAAAGAGATACTCGCCTCTTAATATAAGATCATGTCGTTGCCATAGAAACGTTCCTCGATTTAGAAAGAGAAGGCATAGAACCTATGGTATTCCATAGCGACGCAAATTTTCGTGATATTTCGTCATTGTGAGGGATCGACGGATGCAATGAAGAAGGAATAGTGCATCCGAAAAAGAGATACTCGCCTCCCAAAATAAGATCCCGTCGTTGCCATAGAAACGTTCCTCGATTTAGAAAGAGAAGGCATACAACCCATAGTATTTCATAGCTACGTAATTTCAGTGTTAATTCGTTTTTGTGGGGGATCGGCGATTGCAATAAAGAGGGATTAGTGCATCCGAAAAGAAATACACGCCTCCCAAAATAAGTTCCTGTTATTGCCATAGAAACGTTCCTCGATTTAGAAAGAGAAGGCATAGAACATATAGTATTTCATAGCGACGCAATTCCTGTGTTAATTCGTCATTGTGTGGGATCGACGGATGTAATAAAGAAGGAATTGTCCATCCGAAAAGAAATACTCGCCTCCCAATAGAAGATCCTTTCGTTGCCATAGAACCGTTCCTCGATTTAGAAGGAGAGGGCATAGAACCTATAGTACTTCATAGCGACGCAATTTCTGTGTTAATTCGTCATTGTGAGGGATCCATGGATGCAATATAGAAGGAATAGTGCATCCGAAAAGAGATACTCGCCTCTCAATAGAAGATCATGTCGTTGCCATAGAAACGTTCCTCGATTTAGAAAGCCAAGGCATAGAACATACAGTGTTTCATAGCGACGCAAATTTTTGTGTTAATTCGTCATTGTGAGTATCGACGGATGCAATAAAGAAGGAATAGTGCATCCGAAAAAGAGATACTCGCCTCCCAATAGAAGATCCTGTCGTTGCCATAGAAACGTTCCTCGATTTAGAAAGAGAGGGCATAGAACCAATAGTACTTCATAGCGACGCAATTTCTGTGTTAATTCGTCATTGTGAGGGATCGATGGATGCAATATAGAAGGAATAGTGAATCCGAAAAGAGATACTTGCTACTCAATAGAAGATCCTGTCGTTGCCATAGAAACGTTCGTCGATTTAGAAAGAGAAATCATAACCCATAGTATTTCATAGCGACGCAATTTCTGTGTTAATTCGTCATTGTGAGGTATCGACGGATGCAATGAAGAAGGAATAGTGCATCCAAAAAGAGATACTCGCCTCCCAATAGAAGACCCTGTCGTTGCCATAGAAACGTTCCTCGATTAAGAAAGAGAAGGCATAGAACTTATAGTATTTCATAGCGACGCAATTTCTGTGTTAATTCGTCATTGTGAGGGATCGACAGATGCAATAAAGAAGGAATAGTGTGTCCGAAAAGAGATACTCGTCTCCCAATAGAAGATCCTGTCGTTGCCATAGAAACGTACCTCGATTTAGAAAGAGAAGGCGTAGAACTTACAGTATTTCATAGCGACGCAATTTCTGGGTTAATTCGTCATAGTGAGGGATCGACGGATGCAATAAAGAAGGAATAGTGCATCCGAAAAGAGATACTCGCCTCCCAATATAGGATCCTTTCGTTGCCATAGAAACATTCCTCGATTTAGAAAGAGAAGGCATAGAACCTATAGTATTTCATAGTGACGCAATTTCTGTGTTAATTCGTCATTGTGAGTGATCGACGATAGCAATAAAGAAGGAATAGTGCATTGGAAAAGAGATACTCGCCTCCCAATATAACATCATGTCGTTCCCATCGGAAATTTACTCGATTTAGAACGAGAAGGCATAGAACATATAGTTTTTCATAGCGACGCAATCTCTGTGTTAATTCGTCATTGTGAGGGATCGACGGATTCAATAAAGAAGGAATAGTGCATCCGTAAAGAGATACTCGCCTGCCAATAGAGGATCCTGTCGTTGCCATGGAAACGTTCCTCGATTTAGAAAGAGAAGGCATAGAACCAATAGTATCTCATAGCGACGCAATTTCTGGTTTATTCGTCATTGTAAGGGATCGTCGGATGCAATAAAGAAGGAATAGTGCATCTGGAAAGAGATACTCGAATCCCAATAGAAGATCCTGTCATTGCCATAGAAACGTTCCTCGATTTAGAAAGAGAAGGCATAGAACCTATGGTATTTCATAGCGACGCAAATTTTCGTGTTATTTCGTCATTGTGAGGGATCGACGGATGCAATAAAGAAGGAATAGTGCATCCGAAAAAGAGATACTCGACTCCCAATAGAAGATCCTGTCGTTGCCATAGAAACGTTCCTCGATTTAGAAAGATAAAGCATAGAACCAATAGTATCTCATAGCGACGCAATTTATGTGTTAATTTGTCATTGTGAGGTATCGACGGATGCAATAAAGAAGGAATACTGCATCCGAAAAGAGATACTCGCCTCCCAATATAACATCATGTCGTTCCCATCGAAAATTTACTCGATTTAGAAAGAGAAGGCATAGAACCTATAGTATTTCATAGCGAATCAATTTCTGTGTTAATTCGGAATTGTGAGGGATCAGTGGATGCAATAAAGAAGGAATAGTGCATCCGAAAAGAGATACTCGCCTCCCAAAATAAGATCCTGTTGTTGCCATACAAATGTTCCTCAATTTAGAAAGAGAAGGCATAGAACATATAGTTTTTCATAGCGACGCAATTTCTGTGTTAATTCGTCATTGTGAGGGATCGACAGATGAAATAAAGAAGGAATAGTGCATCCGTAAAGAGATACTCGCCTGCCAATAGAAGATCATGCCGTTGCCATAGAAACGTTCCTCGGTTTAGAAAAGGAGAAATAGAACCTATAGTATTTCATAGAAACGCAATTTCTGTGTTATTCGTCATTGTGAGGGATCGACGGATGCAATAAATAAGGAATAGTGCATCCAAAAAGAGATACTCGCCTCCCAATAGAAGATCCTTTCGTTGCCATAGAAACGTTCCTCGATTAAGAAAGAGAAGGCATAGAACATATAGTATTTCATAGCGACGCAATTTCTGTGTTAATTCGTCATTGTGAGGGATCGACAGATGCAATAAAGAAGGAATAGTGTATCCGAAAAGAGATACTCGTCTCCCAATAGAAGATCCTGTCGTTGCCATAGAAACGTTCGTCGATTTAGAAAGAGAAATCATAACCTATAGTATTTCATAGCCACGCAGTTTCTGTGTTAATTCGTCATTGTGAGGGATCGACGGATGCAATAAAGAAGGAATAGTGCATCCAAAAAAAGATACTCGCCTCCCAATAGAAGATCCTTTCGTTGCCATAGAAACGTTCCTCGATTAAGAAAGAGAAGGCATAGAACATATAGTATTTCATAGCGACGCAATTTCTGTGTTAATTCGTCATCGTTTGGGATCGACGGATGCAATAAAGAAGGAATTGTCCATCCGAAAAGAAATACTCGCCTCCCAATAGAAGATCCTTTCGTTGCCATAGAACCGTTCCTCGATTTAGAAGGAGAGGGCATAGAACCTATAGTACTTCATAGCGACGCAATTTCTGTGTTAATTCGTCATTGTGAGGGATCCATGGATGCAATATAGAAGGAATAGTGCATCCGAAAAGAGATACTCGCCTGTCAATAGAAGATCATGTCGTTGCCATAGAAACGTTCCTCGATTTAGAAAGACAAGGCATAGAACATACAGTGTTTCATAGCGACGCAAATTTTTGTGTTAATTCGTCATTGTGAGTATCGACGGATGCAATAAAGAAGGAATAGTGCATCCGAAAAAGAGATACTCTCCTCCCAAAAGAAGATCCTGTCGTTGCCATAGAAACGTTCCTCGATTTAGAAAGAGAGGGCATAGAACCTATAGTACTTCATAGCGACGCAATTTCTGTGTTAATTCGTCATTGTGAGGGATCGATGGATGCAATATAGAAGGAATAGTGAATCCGAAAAGAGATACTTGCCACCCAATAGAAGATCCTGTCGTTGCCATAGAAACGTTCGTCGATTTAGAAAGAGAAATCATAACCCATAGTATTTCATAGCGACGCAATTTCTGTGTTAATTCGTCATTGTGAGGGATCGACGATAGCAATAGAGAAGGAATAGTGCATTGGAAAAGAGATACTCGCCTCCCAATATAACATCATGTCGTTCCCATCGGAAATTTACTCGATTTAGAAAGAGAAGGCATAGAACATATAGTTTTTCATAGCGACGCAATTTCTGTGTTAATTCGTCATTGTGAAGGATCTACGGATTCAATAAAGAAGGAATAGTGCATCCGTAAAGAGATACTCGCCTGCCAATAGAAGATCCTGTCGTTGCCATGGAAACGTTCCTCGATTTAGAAAGAGAAGGCATAGAACCAATAGTATCTCATAGCGACGCAATTTCTGTGTTTATTCGTCATTGTAAGGGATCGACGGATGCAGTAAAGAAGGATTAGTGCATCTGGAAAGAGATACTCGAATCCCAATAGAAGATCCTGTCATTGCCATAGAAACGTTCCTCGATATAGAAAGAGAAAGCATAGAACCTATGGCATTTCATAGCGACGCAAATTTTCGTGTTATTTCGTCATTGTGAGGGATCGACGGATGCAATAAAGAAGGAATAGTGCATCCGAAAAGAGATACTCGCCTCCCAATATAACATCATGTCGTTCCCATCGAAAATTTACTCGATTTAGAAAGAGAAGGCATAGAACCTATAGTATTTCATAGCGAATCCATTTCTGTGTTAATTCGTAATTGTGAGGGATCAGTGGATGCAATAAAGAAGGAATAGTGCATCCGAAAAGAGATACTCGCCTCCCAAAATAAGATCCTGTTGTTGCCATAAAAACGTTCCTCGATTTAGAAAAAGAAGGCATAGAATATATAGTTTTTCATAGCGACGCAATTTCTGTGTTAATTCGTCATTGTGAGGGATCGACAGATGAAATAAAGAAAGAATAGTGCATCCGTAAAGAGATACTCGCCTGCCAATAGAAGATCATGCCGTTGCCATAGAAACGTTCCTCGGTTTAGAAAAGGAGAAATAGAACCTATAGTATTTCATAGAAACGCAATTTCTGTGTTATTCGTCATTGTGAGGGATCGACGGATGCAATAAAGAAGGAATTGTGCATCCGAAAAGAGATACTCGCCTCCCAATAGAAGATCCTTTCGTTGCCATAGAACCGTTCCTCGATTTAGAAGGAGAGGGCATAGAACCTATAGTACTTCATAGCGACGCAATTTCTGTGTTAATTCGTCAATGTGAAGGATCCATGGATGCAATATAGAAGGAATAGTGCATCCGAAAAGAGATACTCGCCTCTCAATAGAAGATCATGTCGTTGCCATAGAAACGTTACTCGATTTAGAAAGCCAAGGCATAGAACACACAGTGTTTCATAGCGACGCAAATTTTTGTGTTAATTCGTCATTGTGAGTATCGACGGATGCAGTGAAGAAGGAATAGTGCATCCAAAAAGAGATACTCGCCTCCCAATAGAAGATCCTGTCGTTGCCATGGAAACGTTCCTCGATTAAGAAAGAGAAGGCATAGAACTTACAGTATTTCATAGCCACGCAATTTCTGTGTTAATTCGTTATTGTGAGGGATCGACGGACGCAATATAGAAGGAATAGTGCATCCGAAAAGAGATACTTGCCACCCAATAGAAGATCCTGTCGTTGCCATAGAAACGTTCCTCGATTTAGAAAGAGAAGGCATAGAACTTGCAGTATTTTATAGCGACGCAATTTCTGTGTTAATTCGTCATTGTGAGTATCGACAGATGCAATAAAGAAGGAAAAGTGCATCCGAAAAAGAGATACTCGCCTCCCAATAGAAGAATCCCTCGTTGCCATAGGAACGGTCCTCGATTTAGAAAGAGAATCGTAGAACCCATAGTATTTCATAGCGACGCAATTTCTGTGTTAATTCGTCATTGTGAAGTATCGACGGATGCAATGAAGAAGGAATAGTGCATCCAAAAAGAGATACTCGCCTCCCAACAGAAGATCCTGTCGTTGCCATAGATACGTCACTCGATTTAGAAAGAGAATCGTAGGACCCATAGAATTTCATAGCGATGCAATTTCTGTGTTCATCCGTCATTGTGAGGTATCGACGGATGCAATAAAGAAGGAATAGTGCATCCGAAAAGAGATACTCGCCTCCAAATAGAAGATCCTGTCGTTGCCATAGATACGTTCCTCGATTAAGAAAGAGAAGGCATAGAACAACAGTATTTCATAGCGACGCAATTTCTGTGTTAATTCGTCATTGTGAGTGATCGACGATAGCAATAAAGAAGGAATAGTGCATCGGAAAAGAGATACTCGCCTCTTAATATAAGATCATGTCGTTGCCATAGAAACGTTCCTCGATTTAGAAAGAGAAGACATATAACCTATGGTATTTCATAGCGACGCAAATTTTCCTGTTATTTCGTCATTGTGAGGGATCGACGGATGCAATAAAGGACGAATAGTGAATCCAAAAAAGAGATACTCGACTCCCAATAGAAGATCCTGTCGTTGCCATGGAAACGTTCCTCGATTTAGAAAGAGAAGGCATAGAACCAATAGTATCTCATAGCGACACAATTTCTGTGTTTATTCGTCATTGTAAGGGATCGACGGATGCAATAAAGAAGGAATAGTGCATCCGAAAAGAGATACTCGCCTCCCAACGGAAGATCCTGTCATTGCCATAGAAACGTTCCTCGATTTAGAAAGAGAAGGCATAGAACCTGTAGTATTTCTTAGCGACGCAATTTCTGTGTTAATTCGTCATTGTGAGGGATCGACAGATGCAATAAAGAAGGAATAGTGTATCCGAAAAGAGATTCTCGTCTCCCAATAGAAGATCCTGTCGTTGCCATAGAAACGTTCCTCGATTTAGAAAGAGAAGGCATACAACCCATAGTATTTCATAGCTACGCAATTTCAGTGTTAATTCGTTATTGTGGGAGATCGACGATTGCAATAAAGAGAGATTAGTACATCCGAAAAGAAATACTCGCCTCCCAAAATATGTTCCTGTTATTGTCATAGAAACGTTACTCGATTTAGAAAGTGAAGGCATAGAACATATAGTATTACATAGCGACGCAATTTCTGTGTTAAGTCGTCATTGTGAGGGATCGACGGATGCAATAAAGAAGGAATAGTCCATCTGAAAAGAAATATTCGCCTCCCAATAGAAGATCCTTTCGTTCCCATAGAACCGTTCCTCGAATTAGAAAGAGAGGGCATAGAACCTATAGTACTTCATAGCGACGCAATTTCTGTGTTAATTCGTCATTGTGAGGGATCGACGGATGCAATATAGAAGGAATAGTGCGTCCGAAAAGAGATACTTGCCACCCAATAGAAGATCCTGTCGTTGCCATAGAAACGTTCGTCGATTTAGAAAGAGAAATCATAACCTATAGTATTTCATAGCCACGCAGTTTCTGTGTTAATTCGTCATTGTGAGGGATCGACGGATGCAATAAAGAAGGAATAGTGCATCCAAAAAGAGATACTCGCCTCCCAATAGAAGATCCTTTCGTTGCCATAGAAACGTTCCTCGATTAAGAAAGAGAAGGCATAGAACATATAGTATTTCATAGCGACGCATTTCTGTGTTAATTCGTCATTGTGAGGGATCGACAGATGCAATAAAGAAGTAATAGTGTATCCGAAAAGAGATTCTCGTCTCCCAATAGAAGATCCTGTCGTTGCCATAGAAACGTTCCTCGATTTAGAAAGAGAAGGCATAGAACGTACAGTATTTCATTGCGACGCAATTTCTGGGTTAATTCGTCATTGTGAGGGATCGACGGATGCAATGAAGAAGGAATAATGCATCCGAAAAGAGATACTCGCCTCCCAATATAGGATCCTTTCGATGCCATAGAAACATTCCTCGATTTAGAAAGAGAAGGCAAAGAACATATAGTATTTCATAGTGACGCAATTTCTGCGTTAATTCGTCATTGTGAGTGATCGACGATAGCAATAAAGAAGGAATAGTGCATCGGAAAAGAGATACTCGCCTCTTAATATAAGATCATGTCGTTGCCATAGAAACGTTCCTCGATTTAGAAAGAGAAGGCATAGAACCTATGGTATTTCATAGCGACGCAAATTTTCGTGATATTTCGTCATTGTGAGGGATCGACGGATGCAATAAAGAAGGAATAGTGCATCCGAAAAAGAGATACTCGCCTCCCAAAATAAGATCCTGTCGTTGCCATAGAAACGTTCCTCGATTTAGAAAGAGAAGGCATACAACCCATAGTATTTCATAGCTACGTAATTTCAGTATTAATTCGTTTTTGTGGGGGATCGGCGATTGCAATAAAGAGGGATTAGTGCATCCGAAAAGAAATACACGCCTCCCAAAATAAGTTCCTGTTATTGCCATAGAAACGTTCCTCGATTTAGAAAGAGAAGGCATAGAACATATAGTATTTCATAGCGACGCAATTTCTGTGTTAATTCGTCATTGTGTGGGATCGGCGGATGCAATAAAGAAGGAATTGTCCATCCGAAAAGAAGTACTCGCCTCCCAATAGAAGATCCTTTCGTTGCCATAGAACCGTTCCTCGATTTAGAAGGAGAGGGCATAGAACCTATAGTACTTCATAGCGACGCAATTTCTGTGTTAATTCGTCATTGTGAGTAGTGTATCCGAAATTGTGTATATTGCATCATGGATGCAATATAGAAGGAATAGTGCATCCGAAAAGAGATACTCGCCTCTCAATAGAAGATCATGTCGTTGCCATAGAAACGTTCCTCGATTTAGAAAGCAAAGGCATAGAACATACAGTGTTTCATAGCAACGCAAATTTTTGTGTTAATTCGTCATTGTGAGTATCGACGGATGCAATAAAGAAGGAATAGTGCACCCGAAAAAGAGATACTAGCCTCCCAATAGAAGATCCTGTCGTTGCCATAGAAACGTTCCTCGATTTAGAAAGAGAGGGCATAGAACCTATAGTACTTCATAGCGACGCAATTTCTGTGTTAATTCGTCATTGTGAGGGATCGATGGATGCAATATAGAAGGAATAGTGAATCCGAAAAGAAATACTTGCCACCCAATAGAAGACCCTGTCGTTGCCATAGAAACGTTCCTCGATTAAGAAAGAGAAGGCATAGAACATATAGTATTTCAAAGCGACGCAATTTCTGTGTTAATTCGTCATTGTGAGGGATCGACAGATGCAATAAAGAAGGAATAGTGTTTTCCGAAAAGAGATACTCGACTCCCAATAGAAGATCCTGTCGTTGCCATAGAAACGTACCTCGATTTAGAAAGAGAAGACATAGAACTTACAGTATTTCAAAGCGACGCAATTTCTGGGTTAATTCGTCATTGTGAGGGATCGACGGATGCAATAAAGAAGGAATAGTGCATCCGAAAAGAGATACTCGCCTCCCAATATAGGATCCTTTCGTTGCCATAGAAACATTCCTCGATTTAGAAAGAGAAGGCATAGAACCTATAGTATTTCATAGTGAAGCAATTTCTGTGTTAATTCGTCATTGTGAGTGATCGACGATAGCAATAGAGAAAGAATAGTGCATTGGAAAAGAGATACCTGCCTACCAATATAACATCATGTCGTTCCCATCGGAAATTTACTCGATTTAGAAAGAGAAGGCATAGAACATATAGTTTTTCATAGCGACGCAATTTCTGTGTTAATTCGTCATTGTGAGGGATCGACGGATTCTATAAAGAAGGAATAGTGCATCCGTAAAAAGATACTCGCCTGCCAATAGAAGATCCTGTCGTTGCCATGGAAACGTTCCTCGATTTAGAAAGAGAAGGCATAGAACCAATAGTATCTCATAGCGACGCAATTTCTGTGTTTATTCGTCATTGTAAGGGATCGACGGATGCAATAAAGAAGGAATAGTGCATCTGGAAAGAGATACTCGAATCCCAATAGAAGATCCTGTCATTGCCATAGAAACGTTCCTCGATTTAGAAAGAGAAGGCTTAGAACCTATGGTATTTCATAGCGACGCAAATTTTCGTGTTATTTCGTCATTGTGAGGGATCGACGGATGCAATAAAGAAGGAATAGTGTATCCGAAAAGAGATTCTCGTCTCCCAATAGAAGATCCTGTCGTTGCCATAGAAACGTTCCTCGATTTAGAAAGAGAAGGCATAGAACGTACAGTATTTCATTGCGACGCAATTTCTGGGTTAATTCGTCATTGTGAGGGATCGACGGATGCAATATAGAAGGAATAGTGCATCCGAAAAGAGATACTTGCCACCCAATAGAAGATCCTGTCGTTGCCATAGAAACGTTCGTCGATTTAGAAAGAGAAATCATAACCTATAGTATTTCATAGCCACGCAGTTTCTGTGTTAATTCGTCATTGTGAGGGATCGACAGATGCAATAAAGAAGGAATAGTGTATCCGAAAAGAGATTCTCGTCTCCCAATAGAAGATCCTGTCGTTGCCATAGAAACGATCCTCGATTTAGAAAGAGAAGGCATACAACCCATAGTATTTCATAGCTACGCAATTTCAGTGTTAATTCGTTATTGTGGGAGATCGACGATTGCAATAAAGAGGGATTAGTGCATCCGAAAACAAATACTCGCATCCCAAAATAAGTTCCTGTTATTGTCATAGAAACGTTACTCGATTTAGAAAGTGAAGGCATAGAACATATAGTATTACATAGCGACGCAATTTCTGTGTTAAGTCGTCATTGTGAGGGATCGACGGATGCAATAAAGAAGGAATAGTCCATCCGAAAAGAAATACTCGCCTCCCAATAGAAGATCCTTTCGTTGCCATAGAACCGTTCCTCGATTTAGAAAGAGAGGGCATAGAACCTATAGTACTTCATAGCGACGCAATTTCTGTGTTAATTCGTCATTGTGAGGGATCGACGGATGCAATATAGAAGGAATAGTGCATCCGAAAAGAGATACTTGCCACCCAATAGAAGATCCTGTCGTTGCCATAGAAACGTTCGTCGATTTAGAAAGAGAAATCATAACCTATAGTATTTCATAGCCACGCAGTTTCTGTGTTAATTTGTCATTGTAAGGGATCGACGGATGCAATAAAGAAGGAATAGTGCAACCAAAAAGAGATACTCGCCTCCCAATAGAAGATCCTTTCGTTGCCATAGAAACGTTCCTCGATTAAGAAAGAGAAGGCATAGAACATATAGTATTTCATAGCGACGCAATTTCTGTGTTAATTCGTAATTGTGAGGGATCGACAGATGCAAAAAAGAAGGAATAGTGTATCCGAAAAGAGATTCTCGTCTCCCAATAGAAGATCCTGTCGTTGCCATAGAAACGTTCCTCGATTTAGAAAGAGAAGGCATAGAACGTACAGTATTTCATTGCGACGCAATTTCTGGGTTAATTCGTCATTGTGAGGGATCGACGGATGC
Organism: Schistocerca cancellata; assembly: GCF_023864275.1. Classification (NCBI taxonomy): domain Eukaryota; kingdom Metazoa; phylum Arthropoda; class Insecta; order Orthoptera; family Acrididae; genus Schistocerca; species Schistocerca cancellata. The sequence continues at coordinate 612,579,860 of NC_064632.1, forward strand.
AATGAAGAAGGAATAGTGCATCCGAAAAGAGATACTCGCCTCCCAATATAGGATCCTTTCGATGCCATAGAAACATTCCTCGATTTAGAAAGAGAAGGCATAGAACCTATAGTATTTCATAGTGACGCAATTTCTGCGTTAATTCGTCATTGTGAGTGATCGACGATAGCAATAAAGAAGGAATAGTGCATCGGAAAAGAGATACTAGCCTCTTAATATAAGATCATGTCGTTGCCATAGAAACGTTCCTCGATTTAGAAAGAGAAGGCATAGAACCTATGGTATTTCATAGCGACGCAAATTTTCGTGATATTTCGTCATTGTGAGGGATCGACGGATGCAATAAAGAAGGAATAGTGCATCCGAAAAAGAGATATTCGCCTCCCAAAATAAGATCCTGTCGATGCCATAGAAACGTTCCTCGATTTAGAAAGAGAAGGCATACAACCCATAGTATTTCATAGCTACGTAATTTCAGTGTTAATTCGTTTTTGTGGGGGATCGGCGATTGCAATAAAGAGGTATTAGTGCATCCGAAAAGAAATACACGCCTCCCAAAATAAGTTCCTGTTATTGCCATAGAACGTTCCTCGATTTAGAAAGAGAAGGCATAGAACATATAGTATTTCATAGCGACGCAATTTCTGTGTTAATTCGTCATTGTGTGGGATCGACGGATGCAATAAAGAAGGAATTGTCCATCCGAAAAGAAATACTCGCCTCCCAATAGAAGATCCTTTCGTTGCCATAGAACCGTTCCTCGATTTAGAAGGAGAGGGCATAGAACCTATAGTACTTCATAGCGACGCAATTTCTGTGTTAATTCGTCATTGTGAGGAATCCATGGATGCAATATAGAAGGAATAGTGCATCCGAAAAGAGATACTCGCCTCTCAATAGAAGATCATGTCGTTGCCATAGAAACGTTCCTCGATTTAGAAAGACAAGGCATAGAACATACAGTGTTTCATAGCGACGCAAATTTTTGTGTTAATTCGTCATTGTGAGTATCGACGGATGCAATAAAGAAGGAATAGTGCATCCGAAAAGAGATACTCGCCTCCCAAAATACGATCCTGTTGTTGCCATACAAACGTTCCTCGATTTAGAAAAAGAAGGCATAGAATATATAGTTTTTCATAGAGACGCAATTTCTGTGTTAATTCGTCATTGTGAGGGATCGACAGTTGAAATAAAGAAGGAATAGTGCATCCGTAAAGAGATACTCGCCTGCCAATAGAAGATCATGCCGTTGCCATAGAAACGTTCCTCGGTTTAGAAAAGGAGAAATAGAACCTATAGTATTTCATAGAAACGCAATTTCTGTGTTATTCGTCATTGTGAGTGATCGACGGATGCAATAAAGAAGGAATAGTGCATCCGAAAAGAGATACTCGCCTCCCAATAGAAGATCCTGTCGTTGCCATAGAAACGTTCCTCGACTTAGAAAGACAAGGCATAGAACATATAGTATTTCATAGCGACGCAATTTCTGTGTTAATTCGTCATTGTGAGAGATCGACGGATGCAATAAAGAAGGAATAGTCCATCCGAAAAGAAATACTCGCCTCCCAATAGAATATCGTTTCGTTGCCATAGAACCGTTCCTCGATTTAGAAAGAGAGGGCATAGAACCTATAGTACTTCATAGCGACGCAATTTCTGTGTTAATTCGTCATTGTGAGGGATCGACGGATGCAATAAAGAGGGAATAGTGCATTCGAAAAAGAGATACTCGCCTCCCAAAGTAAGATCCTGTCGTTGCCATAGAAACGTTCCTCGATTTAGAAAGAGAGGGCATAGAACCTATAGTACTTCATAGCGACGCAATTTCTGTGTTAATTCGTCATTGTGAGGTATCGACGGATGCAATGAAGAAGGAATAGTGCATCCGAAAAGAGATACTTGCCACCCAATAGAAGATCCTGTCGTTGCCATAGAATCGTTCCTCGATTTAGAAAGAGAAGGCATAGAACTTACAGTATTTCATAGCGACGCAATTTCTGTGTCAATTCGTCATTGTGAGTATCGACGGATGCAATAAAGAAGGAAAAGTGCATCCGAAAAAGAGATACTCGCCTCCCAATAGAAGATCCCGTCGTTGCCATAGAAACGGTCCTCGATTTAGAAAGAGAATCGTAGAACCCATAGTATTTCATAGCGACGCAATTTCTGTGTTAATTCGTCATTGTGAAGTATCGACGGATGCAATGAAGAAGGAATAGTGCATCCGAAAAGAGATACTCGCCTCCTAATAGAAGATCCTGTCGTTGCCATAGATACGATCCTCGATTAAGAAAGAGAAGGCATAGAACATATAGTATTTCATAGCGACGCAATTTCTGTGTTAATTCGTCATTGTGAGTGATCGACGATAGCAATAAAGAAGGAATAGTGCATCGGAAAAGAGATACTCGCCTCTTAATATAAGATCATGTCGTTGCCATAGAAACGTTCCTCGATTTAGAAAGAGAAGACATATAACCTATGGTATTTCATAGCGACACAAATTTTCGTTTTATTTCGTCATTGTTAGGGATCGACGAATGGAATAAAGAAGGATTAGTGCATCGGAAAAGAGATACTCGCCTCCCAATAGAAGATCCTGTCGTTGCATAGAAACGTTCCTCGACGTAGAAAGACAAGGCATAGAACATATAGTATTTCATAGCGAAGTAATTTCTGTGTTAATTCGTCATAGTGAGGGTACGACGGATGAAATAAAGTAGGAATAGTGCATCCGAAAAGAGATACTCGCCTCCCAACGGAAGATCCTGTCATTGCCATAGAAACGTTCCTCGATTTAGAAAGAGAAGGCATAGAACCTGTAGTATTTCTTAGCGACGCAATTTCTGTGTTAATTCGTCGTTGTGAGGGATCGACAAATGCAATAAAGAAGGAATAGTGTATCCGAAAAGAGATTCTCGTCTCCCAATAGAAGATCCTGTCGTTGCCATAGAAACGTTCCTCGATTTAGAAAGAGAAGGCATACAACCCATAGTATTTCATAGCTACGCAATTTCAGTGTTAATTCGTCATTGTGAGGTATCGACGGATGCAATGAAGAAGGAATAGTGCATCCAAAAAGAGATACTCGCCTCCCAATAGAAGATCCTGTCGTTGCCATGGAAACGTTCCTCGATTAAGAAAGAGAAGGCATAGAACTTACAGTATTTCATAGCCACGCAATTTCTGTGTTAATTCGTTATTGTGAGGGATCGACGGATGCAATATAGAAGGAATAGTGCATCCGAAAAAGAGATACTCGACTCCCAATAGAAGATCCTGTCGTTGCCATAGAAACGTTCCTCGATTTAGAAAGATAAAGCATAGAACCAATAGTATCTCATAGCGACGCAATTTATGTGTTAATTTGTCATTGTGAGGGATCGACGGATGCAATAAAGAAGGAATAGTGCATCCGAAAAGAGATACTCGCCTCCCAATATAACATCATGTCGTTACCATCGAAAATTTACTCGATTTAGAAAGAGAAGGCATAGAACTTATAGTATTTCATAGCGAATCAATTTCTGTGTTAATTCGTAATTGTGAGGGATCAGTGGATGCAATAAAGAAGGAATAGTGCATCCGAAAAGAGATACTCGCCTCCCAAAATACGATCCAGTTGTTGCCATACAAACGTTCCTCGATTTAGAAAAAGAAGGCATAGAATATATAGTTTTTCATAGAGACGCAATTTCTGTGTTAATTCGTCATTGTGAGGGATCGACAGATGAAATAAAGAAGGAATAGTGCATCCGTAAAGAGATACTCGCCTGCCAATAGAAGATCATGCCGTTGCCATAGAAACGTTCCTCGGTTTAGAAAAGGAGAAATAGAACCTATAGTATTTCATAGAAACGCAATTTCTGTGTTATTCGTCATAGTGAGTGATCGACGGATGCAATAAAGAAGGAATAGTGCATCCGAAAAGAGATACTCGCCTCCCAATAGAAGATCCTGTCGTTGCCATAGAAACGTTCCTCGACTTAGAAAGACAAGGCATAGAACATATAGTATTTCATAGCGACGCAATTTCTGTGTTAATTCGTCATTGTGAGAGATCGACGGACGCAATAAAGAAGGAATAGTCCATCCGAAAAGAAATACTCGCCTCCCAATAGAAGATCGTTTCGTTGCCATAGAACCGTTCCTCGATTTAGAAAGAGAGGGCATAGAACCTATAGTACTTCATAGCGACGCAATTTCTGTGTTAATTCGTCATTGTGAGGGATCGACGGATGCAATAAAGAGGGAATAGTGCATCCGAAAAAGAGATACTCGCCTCCCAAAGTAAGATCCTGTCGTTGCCATAGAAACGTTCCTCGATTTAGAAAGAGAAGGCATACAACCCATAGTATTTCATAGCTACGCAATTTCAGTGTTAATTCGTTTTTGTGGGGGATCGGCGATTGCAATAAAGTGGGATTAGTGCATCCGAAGAGAAATACTCGCCTCCCAAAATAAGTTCCTGTTATTGCCATAGAAACGTTCCTCGATTTAGAAAGAGAAGGCATAGAACATATAGTATTTCATAGCGACGCAATTTCTGTGTTAATTCGTCATTGTGAGGTATCGACGGATGCAATGAAGAAGGAATAGTGCATCCAAAAAGAGATACTCGCCTCCCAATAGAAGATCCTGTCGTTGCCATGGAAACGTTCCTCGATTAAGAAAGAGAAGGCATAGAACTTACAGTATTTCATAGCCACGCAATTTCTGTGTTAATTCGTTATTGTGAGGGATCGACGGATGCAATATAGAAGGAATAGTGCATCCGAAAAGAGATACTTGCCACCCAATAGAAGATCCTGTCGTTGCCATAGAATCGTTCCTCGATTTAGAAAGAGAAGGCATAGAACTTACAGTATTTCATAGCGACGCAATTTCTGTGTCAATTCGTCATTGTGAGTATCGACGGATGCAATAAAAAAGGAAAAGTGCATCCGAAAAAGAGATACTCGCCTCCCAATAGAAGATCCCGTCGTTGCCATAGAAACGGTCCTCGATTTAGAAAGAGAATCGTAGAACCCATAGTATTTCATAGCGACGCAATTTCTGTGTTAATTCGTCATTGTGAAGTATCGACGGATGCAATGAAGAAGGAATAGTGCATCCGAAAAGAGATACTCGCCTCCAAATAGAAGATCCTGTCGTTGCCATAGATACGATCCTCGATTAAGAAAGAGAAGGCATAGAACATATAGTATTTCATAGCGAAGTAATTTCTGTGTTAATTCGTCATAGTGAGGGTACGACGGATGAAATAAAGTAGGAATAGTGCATCCGAAAAGAGATACTCGCCTCCCAACGGAAGATCCTGTCATTGCCATAGAAACGTTCCTCGATTTAGAAAGAGAAGGCATAGAACCTGTAGTATTTCTTAGCGACGCAATTTCTGTGTTAATTCGTCGTTGTGAGGGATCGACAAATGCAATAAAGAAGGAATAGTGTATCCGAAAAGAGATTCTCGTCTCCCAATAGAAGATCCTGTCGTTGCCATAGAAACGTTCCTCGATTTAGAAAGAGAAGGCATACAACCCATAGTATTTCATAGCTACGCAATTTCAGTGTTAATTCGTTTTTGTGGGGGATCGGCGATTGCAATAAAGAGGGATTAGTGCATCCGAAAAGAAATACTAGCCTCCCAAAATAAGTTCCTGTTATTGTCATAGAAACGTTACTCGATTTAGAAAGTGAAGGCATAGAACATATAGTATTACATAGCGACGCAATTTCTGTGTTAAGTCGTCATTGTGAGGGATCGACGGATGCAATAAAGAAGGAATAGTCCATCCGAAAAGAAATACTCGCCTCCCAATAGAAGATCCTTTCGTTGCCATAGAAACGTTCCTCGATTAAGAAAGAGAAGGCATAGAACATATAGTATTTCATAGCGACGCATTTCTGTGTTAATTCGTCATTGTGAGGGATCGACAGATGCAATAAAGAAGGAATAGTGTATCCGAAAAGAGATTCTCGTCTCCCAATAGAAGATCCTGTCGTTGCCATAGAAACGTTCCTCGATTTAGAAAGAGAAGGCATAGAACATATAGTATTTCATAGCGACGCATTTCTGTGTTAATTCGTCATTGTGAGGGATCGACAGATGCAATAAAGAAGGAATAGTGTATCCGAAAAGAGATTCTCGTCTCCCAATAGAAGATCCTGTCGTTGCCATAGAAACGTTCCTCGATTTAGAAAGAGAAGGCATAGAACGTACAGTATTTCATTGCGACGCAATTTCTGGGTTAATTCGTCATTGTGAGGGATCGACGGATGCAATGAAGAAGGAATAGTGCATCCGAAAAGAGATACTCGCCTCCCAATATAGGATCCTTTCGATGCCATAGAAACATTCCTCGATTTAGAAAGAGAAGGCATAGAACCTATAGTATTTCATAGTGACGCAATTTCTGCGTTAATTCGTCATTGTGAGTGATCGACGATAGCAATAAAGAAGGAATAGTGCATCGGAAAAGAGATACTCGCCTCTTAATATAAGATCATGTCGTTGCCATAGAAACGTTCCTCGATTTAGAAAGAGAAGGCATAGAACCTATGGTATTTCATAGCGACGCAAATTTTCGTGATATTTCGTCATTGTGTGGGATCGACGGATGCAATAAAGAAGGAATAGTGCATCCGAAAAAGAGATAATCGCCTCCCAAAATAAGATCCTGTCGTTGCCATAGAAACGTTCCTCGATTTAGAAAGAGAAGGCATACAACCCGTAGTATTTCATAGCTACGTAATTTCAGTGTTAATTCGTTTTTGTGGGGGATCGGCGATTGCAATAAAGAGGGATTAGTGCATCCGAAAGAAATACACGCCTCCCAAAATAAGTTCCTGTTATTGCCATAGAAACGTTCCTCGATTTAGAAAGAGAAGGCATAGAACATATAGTATTTCATAGCGACGCAATTTCTGTGTTAATTCGTCATTGTGTGGGATCGACGGATGCAATAAAGAAGGAATTGTCCATCCGAAAAGAAATACTCGCCTCCCAATAGAAGATCCTTTCGTTGCCATAGAACCGTTCCTCGATTTAGAAGGAGAGGGCATAGAACCTATAGTACTTCATAGCGACGCAATTTCTGTGATAATTCGTCAATGTGAAGGATCCATGGATGCAATATAGAAGGAATAGTGCATCCGAAAAGAGATACTCGCCTCTCAATAGATGATCATGTCGTTGCCATAGAAACGTTCCTCGATTTAGAAAGCCAAGGCATAGAACATACAGTGTTTCATAGCGACGCAAATTTTTGTGTTAATTCGTCATTGTGAGTATCGACGGATGCAATAAAGAAGGAATAGTGCATCCGAAAAAGAGATAATCGCCTCCCAATAGAAGATCCTGTCGTTGCCATAGAAACGTTACTCGATTTAGAAAGAGAGGGCATAGAACCTATAGTACTTCATAGCGACGCAATTTCTGTGTTAATTCGTCATTGTGAGGGATCGATGGATGCAATATAGAAGGAATAGTGAATCCGAAAAGAGATACTTGCCACCCAAAAGAAGATCCTGTCGTTGCCATAGAAACGTTCGACGATTTAGAAAGAGAAATCATAACCCATAGTATTTCATAGTGACGCAATTTCTGTGTTAATTCGTCATTGTGAGGTATCGACGGATGCAATGAAGAAGGAATAGTGCATCCAAAAAGAGATACTCGCCTCCCAATAGAAGACCCTGTCGTTGCCATAGAAACGTTCGTCGATTAAGAAAGAGAAGGCATAGAACATACAGTATTTCATAGCGACGCAATTTCTGTGTTAATTCGTCATTGTGAGGGATCGACAGATGCAATAAAGAAGGAATAGTGTGTCCGAAAAGAGATACTCGTCTCCCAATAGAAGATCCTGTCGTTGCCATAGAAACGTACCTCGATTTAGAAAGAGAAGGCATAGAACTTACAGTATTTCATAGCGACGCAATTTCTGGGTTAATTCGTCATTGTGAGGGATCGACGGATGCAATAAAGAAAGAATAGTGCATCCGAAAAGAGATACTCGCCTCCCAATATAGGATCCTTTCGTTGCTATAGAAACATTTCTCGATTTAGAAAGAGAAGGCATAGAACCTATAGTATTTCATAGTGACGCAATTTCTGTGTTAATTCGTCATTGTGAGTGATCGACGATAGCAATAGAGAAGGAATAGTGCATTGGAAAAGAGATACTCGCCTCCCATTATAACATCATGTCGTTCCCATCGGAAATATACTCGATTTAGAAAGAGAAGGCATAGAACATATAGTTTTTCATAGCGACGCAATTTCTGTGTTAATTCGTCATTGTGAGGGATCGACGGATTCAATAAAGAAGGAATAGTGCATCCGTAAAGAGATACTCGCCTGCCAATAGAAGATCCTGTCGTTGCCATGGAAACGTTCCTCGATTTAGAAAGAGAAGGCATAGAACCAATAGTATCTCATAGCGACGCAATTTCTGTGTTTATTCGTCATTGTAAGGGATCGACGGATGCAATAAAGAAGGAATAGTGCATCTGGAAAGAGATACTCGAATCCCAATAGAAGATCCTGTCATTGCCATAGAAACGTTCCTCGATTTAGAAAGAGAAGGCATAGAAGCTATGGTATTTCATAGCGACGCAAATTTTCGTGTTATTTCGTCATTGTGAGGGATCGACGGATGCAATAAAGAAGGAATAGTGCATCCGAAAAAGAGATACTCGACTCCCAATAGAAGATCCTGTCGTTGCCATAGAAACGTTCCTCGATTTAGAAAGATAAAGCATAGAACCAATAGTATCTCATAGCGACGCAATTTATGTGTTAATTTGTCATTGTGAGGGATCGACGGATGCAATAAAGAAGGAATAGTGCATCCGAAAAGAGATACTCGCCTCCCAATATAACATCATGTCGTTACCATCGAAAATTTACTCGATTTAGAAAGAGAAGGCATAGAACCTATAGTATTTCATAGCGAATCAATTTCTGTGTTAATTCGTAATTGTGAGGGATCAGTGGATGCAATAAAGAAGGAATAGTGCATCCGAAAAGAGATACTCGCCTCCCAAAATAAGATCCTGTTGTTGCCATACAAACGTTCCTCGATTTAGAAAGAGAAGGCATAGGACATATAGTTTTTCATAGCGACGCAATTTCTGTGTTAATTCGTCATTGTGAGGGATCGACAGATGAAATAAAGAAGGAATAGTGCATCCGTAAAGAGATACTCGCCTGCCAATTGAAGATCATGCCGTTGCCATAGAAACGTTCCTCGGTTTAGAAAAGGAGAAATAGAACCTATAGTATTTCATAGATACGCAATTTCTGTGTTATTCGTCATTGTGAGGGATCGACGGATGCAATAAATAAGGAATAGTGCATCCAAAAAGAGATACTCGCCTCCCAATAGAAGATCCTTTCGTTGCCATAGAAACGTTCCTCGATGAAGAAAGAGAAGGCATAGAACATATAGTATTTCATAGCGACGCAATTTCTGTGTTAATTCGTCATTGTGAGGGATCGACAGATGCAATAAAGAAGGAATAGTGTATCCGAAAAGAGATTCTCGTCTCCCAATAGAAGATCCTGTCGTTGCCATAGAAACGTTCCTCGATTTAGAAAGAGAAGGCATAGAACGTACAGTATTTCATAGCGACGCAAATTTTTGTGTTAATTCGTCATTGTGAGTATCGACGGATGCAATAAAGATGGAATAGTGCATCCGAAAAAGAGATACTCGCCTCCCAATAGAAGATCCTGTCGTTGCCATAGAAACGTTACTCGATTTAGAAAGAGAGGGCATAGAACCTATAGTACTTCATAGCGACGCAATTTCTGTGTTAATTCGTCATTGTGAGGGATCGATGGATGCAATATAGAAGGAATAGTGAATCCGAAAAGAGATACTTGCCACCCAAAAGAAGATCCTGTCGTTGCCATAGAAACGTTCGACGATTTAGAAAGAGAAATCATAACCCATAGTATTTCATAGTGACGCAATTTCTGTGTTAATTCGTCATTGTGAGGTATCGACGGATGCAATGAAGAAGGAATAGTGCATCCAAAAAGAGATACTCGCCTCCCAATAGAAGACCCTGTCGTTGCCATAGAAACGTTCGTCGATTAAGAAAGAGAAGTCATAGAACATACAGTATTTCATAGCGACGCAATTTCTGTGTTAATTCGTCATTGTGAGGGATCGACAGATGCAATAAAGAAGGAATAGTGTGTCCGAAAAGAGATACTCGTCTCCCAATAGAAGATCCTGTCGTTGCCATAGAAACGTACCTCGATTTAGAAAGAGAAGGCATAGAACTTACAGTATTTCATAGCGACGCAATATCTGGGTTAATTCGTCATTGTGAGGGATCGACGGATGCAATAAAGAAAGAATAGTGCATCCGAAAAGAGATACTCGCCTCCCAATATAGGATCCTTTCGTTGCTATAGAAACATTTCTCGATTTAGAAAGAGAAGGCATAGAACCAATAGTATTTCATAGTGACGCAATTTCTGTGTTAATTCGTCATTGTGAGTGATCGACGATAGCTATAGAGAAGGAATAGTGCATTGGAAAAGAGATACTCGCCTCCCAATATAACATCATGTCGTTCCCATCGGAAATTTACTCGATTTAGAAAGAGAAGGCATAGAACATATAGTTTTTCATAGCGACGCAATTTCTGTGTTAATTCGTCATTGTGAGGGATCGACGGATTCAATAAAGAAGGAATAGTGCATCCGTAAAGAGATACTCGCCTGCCAATAGAAGATCCTGTCGTTGCCATGGAAACGTTCCTCGATTTAGAAAGAGAAGGCATAGAACCAATAGTATCTCATAGCGACGCAATTTCTGTGTTTATTCGTCATTGTAAGGGATCGACGGACGCAATAAAGAAGGAATAGTGCATCTGGAAAGAGATACTCGAATCCCAATAGAAGATCCTGTCATTGCCATAGAAACGTTCCTCGATTTAGAAAGAGAAGGCATAGAAGCTATGGTATTTCATAGCGACGCAAATTTTCGTGTTATTTCGTCATTGTGAGGGATCGACGGATGCAATAAAGAAGGAATAGTGCATCCGAAAAAGAGATACTCGACTCCCAATAGAAGATCCTGTCGTTGCCATAGAAACGTTCCTCGATTTAGAAAGATAAAGCATTGAACCAATAGTGTCTCATAGCGACGCAATTTATGTGTTAATTTGTCATTGTGAGGGATCGACGGATGCAATAAAGAAGGAATAGTGCATCCGAAAAGAGATACTCGCCTCCCAATATAACATCATGTCGTTACCATCGAAAATTTACTCGATTTATAAAGAGAAGGCATAGAACCTATAGTATTTCATAGCGAATCAATTTCTGTGTTAATTCGTAATTGTGAGGGATCAGTGGATGCAATAAAGAAGGAATAGTGCATCCGAAAAGAGCTACTCGCCTCCCAAAATAAGATCCTGTTGTTGCCATACAAACGTTCCTCGATTTAGAAAGAGAAGGCATAGGACATATAGTTTTTCATAGCGACGCAATTTCTGTGTTAATTCGTCATTGTGAGGGATCGACAGATGAAATAAAGAAGGAATAGTGCATCCGTAAAGAGATACTCGCCTGCCAATTGAAGATCATACCGTTGCCATAGAAACGTTCCTCGGTTTAGAAAAGGAGAAATAGAACCTATAGTATTTCATAGATACGCAATTTCTGTGTTATTCGTCATTGTGAGGGATCGACGGATGCAATAAATAAGGAATAGTGCATCCAAAAAGAGATACTCGCCTCCCAATAGAAGATCCTTTCGTTGCCATAGAAACGTTCCTCGATGAAGAAAGAGAAGGCATAGAACATATAGTATTTCATAGCGACGCAATTTCTGTGTTAATTCGTCATTGTGAGGGATCGACAGATGCAATAAAGAAGGAATAGTGTATCCGAAAAGAGATTCTCGTCTCCCAATAGAAGATCCTGTCGTTGCCATAGAAACGTTCCTCGATTTAGAAAGAGAAGGCATAGAACGTACAGTATTTCATTGCGACGCAATTTCTGGGTTAATTCGTCATTGTGAGGGATCGACGGATGCAATGAAGAAGGAATAGTGCATCCGAAAAGAGATACTCGCCTCCCAATATAGGATCCTTTCGATGCCATAGAAACATTCCTCGATTTAGAAAGAGAAGGCATAGAACCTATAGTATTTCATAGTGACGCAATTTCTGCGTTAATTCGTCATTGTGAGTGATCGACGATAGCAATAAAGAAGGAATAGTGCATCGGAAAAGAGATACTCGCCTCTTAATATAAGATCATGTCGTTGCCATAGAAACGTTCCTCGATTTAGAAAGAGAAGGCATAGAACCTATGGTATTTCATAGCGACGCAAATTTTCGTGATATTTCGTCATTGTGAGGGATCGACGGATGCAATAAAGAAGGAATAGTGCATCCGAAAAAGAGATACTCGCCTCCCAAAATAAGATCCTGTCGTTGCCATAGAAACGTTCCTCGAAATAGAAAGAGAAGGCATACAACCCATAGTATTTCATAGCTACGTAATTTCAGTGTTAATTCGTTTTTGTGGGGGATCGGCGATTGCAATAAAGAGGGATTAGTGCATCCGAAAAGAAATACACGCCTCCCAAAATAAGTTCCTGTTATTGCCATAGAAACGTTCCTCGATTTAGAAAGAGAAGGCATAGAACATATAGTATTTCATAGCGACGCAATTTCTGTGTTAATTCGTCATTGTGTGGGATCGACGGATGCAATAAAGAAGGAATTGTCCATCCGAAAAGAAATACTCGCCTCCCAATAGAAGATCCTTTCGTTGCCATAGAACCGTTCCTCGATTTAGAAGGAGAGGGCATAGAACCCATAGTACTTCATAGCGACGCAATTTCTGTGTTAATTCGTCATTGTGAGGGATCCATGGATGCAATATAGAAGGAATAGTGCATCCGAAAAGAGATACTCGCCTCTCAATAGAAGATCATGTCGTTGCCATAGAAACGTTCCTCGATTTAGAAAGACAAGGCATAGAACATACAGTGTTTCATAGCGACGCAAATTTTAGTGTTAATTCGTCATTGTGAGTATCGACGGATGCAATAAAGAAGGAATAGTGCATCCGAAAAAGAGATACTCTCCTCCCAATAGAGGATCCTGTCCTTGCCATAGAAACGTTCCTCGATTTAGAAAGAGAGGGCATAGAACCTATAGTACTTCATAGCGACGCAATTTCTGTGTTAATTCGTCATTGTGAGGGATCGATGGATGCAATATAGAAGGAATAGTGAATCCGAAAAGAGATACTTGCCACCCAATAGAAGATCCTGTCGTTGCCATAGAAACGTTCGTCGATTTAGAAAGAGAAATCATAACCCATAGTATTTCATAACGACGCAATTTCTGTGTTAATTCGACATTGTGAGGTATCGACGGATGCAATGAAGAAGGAATAGTGCATCCAAAAAGAGATACTCGCCTCCCAATAGAAGACCCTGTCGTTGCCATAGAAACGTTCCTCGATTAAAAAAGAGAAGGCATAGAACATATAGTATTTCATAGCGACGCAATTTCTGTGTTAATTCGTCATTGTGAGGGATCGACAGATGCAATAAAGAAGGAATAGTGTGTCCGAAAAGAGATACTCGTCTCCCAATAGAAGATCCTGTCGTTGCCATAGAAACGTACCTCGATTTAGAAAGAGAAGGCATAGAACTTACAGTATTTCATAGCGACGCAATTTCTGGGTTAATTCGTCATTGTGAGGGATCGACGGATGCAATAAAGAAGGAATAGTGCATCCGAAAAGAGATACTCGGCTCCCAATATAGGATCCTTTCGTTGCCATAGAAACATTCCTCGATTTAGAAAGAGAAGGCATAGAACCTATAGTATTTCATAGTGACGCAATTTCTGTGTTAATTCGTCATTGTGAGTGATCGACGATAGCAATAGAGAAGGAATAGTGCATTGGAAAAGAGATACTCGCCTCCCAATATAACATCATGTCGTTCCCATCGGAAATTTACTCGATTTAGAAAGAGAAGGCATAGAACATATAGTTTTTCATAGCGACGCAATTTCTGTGTTAATTCGTCATTGTGAGGGATCGACGGATTCAATAAAGAAGGAATAGTGCATCCGTAAAGAGATACTCGCCTGCCAATAGAAGATCCTGTCGTTGCCATGGAAACGTTCCTCGATTTAGAAAGAGAAGGCATAGAACCAATAGTATCTCATAGCGACGCAATTTCTGTGTTTATTCGTCATTGTAAGGGATCGACGGACGCAATAAAGAAGGAATAGTGCATCTGGAAAGAGATACTCGAATCCCAATAGAAGATCCTGTCATTGCCATAGAAACGTTCCTCGATTTAGAAAGAGAAGGCATAGAAGCTATGGTATTTCATAGCGACGCAAATTTTCGTGTTATTTCGTCATTGTGAGGGATCGACGGATGCAATAAAGAAGGAATAGTGCATCCGAAAAAGAGATACTCGACTCCCAATAGAAGATCCTGTCGTTGCCATAGAAACGTTCCTCGATTTAGAAAGATAAAGCATTGAACCATTGAGCCAATATTATTCAATTTGGCCCTGGAAAAAGTAAGCCGTGACACTTGTCGAACCAGAGAGATGGAGATGGTGGGAGCAGACACAATCTTGGCATTTGCTGATGATGTTGTGATCCTTGGCGACACTCTAGAGCAAGTACGCAGGGATACTTCCCGATTCCTCCACAATGCAGAGAAAATTGGGCTGGTGGTGAACGAGGAAAAAACTAAATATCTTGTTGTATCACGCCGCCGAGATCTCCCTCCTTCCATTGATGTCGACAGGCATACCTTCGAACGAGTTGAAGAGTTCAAGTACCTGGGCTCCATACTAACAAATAGAAGTGAAGTAACGAAAGAAGTACAGCAACGTATAACAAATGCTAATCGCATGTTCTTTAGCCTGAACAATCTTTTCAGATCTCGGCTGATATCGCAGAAGAACAAGATCCACCTATACACGACACTGGTGAGACCAGTACTTTTATACGGCTGTGAAACTTGGGCAACATCAGCAACAGCAGAAGAAGCAATATGTGCATTTGAAAGGAAGGTACTTCGGAAGATATATGGACCCATCTACAATGCCATGGAAGGTAAATGGGAACGAAGAAAAAAAGAAGATTTATACCAGCGGTATGGAAAGCCACACATTGGACGAATATTGGCACAGAAGAGACTCCAATGGTTTGGCCACATCCTACGGGCAGACGGATCCCTTCCAAACAGAGTCCTCCACTCTCAACCCACAGGAAAACGCCCTAGAGGACGCCCAAGAACTCGATGGAAGGATAGGATAACAACGATCCTGAAAGAAGTGGAACCAGCAGCCGTGGAGGAGGACGCCAACGACCGGATGAGATGGACTGCCATCTGCAACAGCTCCCTCCTCTCGTGTAATTGACAGACACTGCGTGTGTGTTTTTTTTTTTTTTTTTTGTTTTTTTGTTTCTGTAATGTATCCCTCTTGCCTTTTAAACCTTTGATTGAATGCCCTGTTTATTTTTTCGTTTCTTCTTTAAGCTGTAATGTACATATGTAACTTTTACTACTGTATAGAGTACTTTTGTAAGTCTTTTTGTCTTTACTTTTCCTTTTGTTCTTCTTGCTGTAGGCCTTAAAGGCCCGATAAGGCAATAAATGATGATGATGATGATGATGATGAAAGCATTGAACCAATAGTATCTCATAGCGACGCAATTTATGTGTTAATTTGTCATTGTGAGGGATCGACGGATGCAATAAAGAAGGAATAGTGCATCCGAAAAGAGATACTCGCCTCCCAATATAACATCATGTCGTTACCATCGAAAATTTACTCGATTTAGAAAGAGAAGGCATAGAACCTATAGTATTTCACAGCGAATCAATTTCTGTGTTAATTCGTAATTGTGAGGGATCAGTGGATGCAATAAAGAAGGAATAGTGCATCCGAAAAGAGCTACTCGCCTCCCAAAATAAGATCCTGTTGTTGCCATACAAACGTTCCTCGATTTAGAAAGAGAAGGCATAGGACATATAGTTTTTCATAGCGACGCAATTTCTGTGTTAATTCGTCATTGTGAGGGATCGACAGATGAAATAAAGAAGGAATAGTGCATCCGTAAAGAGATACTCGCCTGCCAATTGAAGATCATACCGTTGCCATAGAAACGTTCCTCGGTTTAGAAAAGGAGAAATAGAACCTATAGTATTTCATAGATACGCAATTTCTGTGTTATTCGTCATTGTGAGGGATCGACGGATGCAATAAATAAGGAATAGTGCATCCAAAAAGAGATACTCGCCTCCCAATAGAAGATCCTTTCGTTGCCATAGAAACGTTCCTCGATGAAGAAAGAGAAGGCATAGAACATATAGTATTTCATAGCGACGCAATTTCTGTGTTAATTCGTCATTGTGAGGGATCGACAGATGCAATAAAGAAGGAATAGTGTATCCGAAAAGAGATTCTCGTCTCCCAATAGAAGATCCTGTCGTTGCCATAGAAACGTTCCTCGATTTAGAAAGAGAAGGCATAGAACGTACAGTATTTCATTGCGACGCAATTTCTGGGTTAATTCGTCATTGTGAGGGATCGACGGATGCAATGAAGAAGGAATAGTGCATCCGAAAAGAGATACTCGCCTCCCAATATAGGATCCTTTCGATGCCATAGAAACATTCCTCGATTTAGAAAGAGAAGGCATAGAACCTATAGTATTTCATAGTGACGCAATTTCTGCGTTAATTCGTCATTGTGAGTGATCGACGATAGCAATAAAGAAGGAATAGTGCATCGGAAAAGAGATACTCGCCTCTTAATATAAGATCATGTCGTTGCCATAGAAACGTTCCTCGATTTAGAAAGAGAAGGCATAGAACCTATGGTATTTCATAGCGACGCAAATTTTCGTGATATTTCGTCATTGTGGGGGATCGGCGATTGCAATAAAGAGGGATTAGTGCATCCGAAAAGAAATACACGCCTCCCAAAATAAGTTCCTGTTATTGCCATAGAAACGTTCCTCGATTTAGAAAGAGAAGGCATAGAACATATAGTATTTCATAGCGACGCAATTTCTGTGTTAATTCGTCATTGTGTGGGATCGACGGATGCAATAAAGAAGGAATTGTCCATCCGAAAAGAAATACTCGCCTCCCAATAGAAGATCCTTTCGTTGCCATAGAACCGTTCCTCGATTAAAAAAGAGAAGGCATAGAACATATAGTATTTCATAGCGACGCAATTTCTGTGTTAATTCGTCATTGTGAGGGATCGACAGATGCAATAAAGAAGGAATAGTGTGTGCGAAAAGAGATACTCGTCTCCCAATAGAAGATCCTGTCGTTGCCATAGAAACGTACCTCGATTTAGAAAGAGAAGGCATAGAACTTACAGTATTTCATAGCGACGCAATTTCTGGGTTAATTCGTCATTGTGAGGGATCGACGGATGCAATAAAGAAGGAATAGTGCATCCGAAAAGAGATAATCGGCTCCCAATATAGGATCCTTTCGTTGCCATAGAAACATTCCTCGATTTAGAAAGAGAAGGCATAGAACCTATAGTATTTCATAGTGACGCAATTTCTGTGTTAATTCGTCATTGTGAGTGATCGACGATAGCAATAGAGAAGGAATAGTGCATTGGAAAAGAATTACTTGCCTCCCAATATAACATCATGTCGTTCCCATCGGAAATTTACGCGATTTAGAAAGAGAAGGCATAGAACATACAGTTTTTCATAGCGACGCAATTTCTGTGTTAATTCGTCATTGTGAGGGATCTACGGATTCAATAAAGAAGGAATAGTGCATCCGTAAAGAGATACTCGCCTGCCAATAGAAGATCCTGTCGTTGCCATGGAAACGTTCCTCGATTTAGAAAGAGAAGGCATAGAACCAATAGTATCTCATAGCGACGCAATTTCTGTGTTTATTCGTCATTGTAAGGGATCGACGGATGCAATAAAGAAGGAATAGTGCATCTGGAAAGAGATACTCGAATCCCAATAGAAGATCCTGTCATTGCCATAGAAACGTTCCTCGATATAGAAAGAGAAGGCATAGAACCTATGGCATTTCATAGCGACGCAAATTTTCGTGTTATTTCGTCATTGTGAGGGATCGACGGATGCAATAAAGAAGGAATAGTGCATCCGAAAAAGAGATACTCGACTCCCAATAGAAGATCCTGTCGTTGCCATAGAAACGTTCCTCGATTTAGAAAGATAAAGCATAGAACCAATAGTATCTCATAGCGACGCAATTTATGTGTTAATTTGTCATTGTGAGGGATCGACGGATGCAGTAAAGAAGGAATAGTGCATCCGAAAAGAGATACTCGCCTCCCAATATAACATCATGTCGTTACCATCGAAAATTTACTCGATTTAGAAAGAGAAGGCATAGAACCTATAGTATTTCATAGCGAATCAATTTCTGTGTTAATTCGTAATTGTGAGGGATCAGTGGATGCAATAAAGAAGGAATAGTGCATCCGAAAAGAGATACTCGCCTCCCAAAATAAGATCCTGTTGTTGCCATACAAACGTTCCTCGATTTAGAAAAAGAAGGCATAGAACATATAGTTTCTCATAGCGACGCAATTTCTGTGTTAATTCGTCATTGTGAGGGATCGACTAATGAAATAAAGAAGGAATAGTGCATCCGTAAAGAGATACTCGCCTGCCAATAGAAGATCATGCCGTTGCCATAGAAACGTTCCTCGGTTTAGAAAAGGAGAAATAGAACCTATAGTATTTCATAGAAACGCAATTTCTGTGTTATTCGTCATTGTGAGGGATCGACGGATGCAATAAAGAAGGAATAGTGCATCCGAAAAGAGATACTCGCCTCCCAATAGAAGATCGTGTCGTTGCCATAGAAACGTTCCTCGATTTAGAAAGAGAAGTCATACAACCCATAGTATTTCATAGCTACGCAACTTCAGTGTTAATTCGTCATTGTGAAAGATCGACGGATGCAATAAAGAAGGAATAGTCCATCCGAAAAGAAATACTCGCCTCCCAATAGAAGATCCTGTCGTTGCCATAGAACCGTTCCTCGATTTAGAAAGAGAGGGCATAGAACCTATAGTACTTCATAGCGACGCAATTTCTGTGTTAATTCGTCATTGTGAGGGATCGACGGATGCAATAAAGAGGGAATAGTGCATCCGAAAAGAGATACTCGCCTCCCAAAATAAGATCCTGTTGTTGCCATACAAACGTTCCTCGATTTAGAAAAAGAAGGCATAGAACATATAGTTTCTCATAGCGACGCAATTTCTGTGTTAATTCGTCATTGTGAGGGATCGACAGATGAAATAAAGAAGGAATAGTGCATCCGTAAAGAGATACTCGCCTGCCAATAGAAGATCATGCCGTTGCCATAGAAACGTTCCTCGGTTTAGAAAAGGAGAAATAGAACCTATAGTATTTCATAGAAACGCAATTTCTGTGTTATTCGTCATTGTGAGGGATCGACGGATGCAATAAAGAAGGAATAGTGCATCCGAAAAGAGATACTCGCCTCCCAATAGAAGATCCTGCCGTTGCCATAGAAACGTTCCTCGATTTAGAAAGAGAAGGCATACAACCCATAGTATTTCATAGCTACGCAATTTCAGTGTTAATTCGTTTTTGTGGGGGATCGGCGATTGCAATAAAGTGGGATTAGTGCATCCGAAAAGAAATACTCGCCTCCCAAAATAAGTTCCTGTTATTGCCATAGAAACGTTCCTCGATTTAGAAAGAGAAGGCATAGAACATATAGTATTTCATAGCGACGCAATTTCTGTGTTAATTCGTCATTGTGAGGTATCGACGGATGCAATGAAGAAGGAATAGTGCATCCAAAAAGAGATACTCGCCTCCCAATAGAAGATCCTGTCGTTGCCATGGAAACGTTCCTCGATTAAGAAAGAGAAGGCATAGAACTTACAGTACTTCATAGCCACGCAATTTCTGTGTTAATTCGTTATTGTGAGGGATCGACGGATGCAATATAGAAGGAATAGTGCATCCGAAAATAGATACTTGCCACCCAATAGAAGATCCTGTCGTTGCCATAGAAACGTTCCTCGATTTAGAAAGAGAAGGCATAGAACTTACAGTATTTCATAGCGACGCAATTTCTGTGTTAATTCGTCATTGTGAGTATCGACGGATGCAATAAAGAAGGAAAAGTGCATCCGAAAAAGAGATACTCGCCTCCCAATAGAAGATCCCGTCGTTGCCATAGAAACGGTCCTTGATTTAGAAAGAGAATCGTAGAACCCATAGTATTTCATAGCGACGCAATTTCTGTGTTAATTCGTCATTGTGAAGTATCGACGGATGCAATGAAGAAGGAATAGTGCATCCAAAAAGAGATACTCGCCTCCCAATAGAAGATCCTGTCGTTGCCATAGAAACGTTCCTCGATTAAGAAAGAGAATTCATAGAACATATAGTATTTCATAGCGACGCAATTTCGGTGTTAATTTGTCATTGTCAGGGGTCTACAGATGCAATAAAGAAGGAATAGTGTGTCAGAAAGAGATACACGTCTCCCAATAGAAGATCTTGTCGTTGCCATAGAAACGTACCTCGATTTCGAAAGGGAAGGCATAGAACTTACAGTATTTCATAGCGACGCAATTTCTGGGTTAATTCGTCATTGTGAGGGATCGACGGATGCAATATAGAAGGAATAGTGCATCCGAAAAGAGATACTTGCCACCCAATAGAAGATCCTGTCGTTGCCATAGAAACGTTCGTCGTTTAGAAAGAGAAATCACAACCTATAGTATTTCATAGCCACGCAGTTTCTGTGTTAATTCGTCATTGTGAGGGATCGACGGATGCAATAAAAAGGAATAGTGCATCCGAAAAGAGATACTCGCCTCCCAACAGAAGATCTTGTCATTGCCATAGAAACGTTCCTCGATTTAGAAAGAGAAGGCATAGAACCTATGGTATTTCATTGCGACGCAATTTCTGTGTTAATTCGTCATTGTGAGGTATCGACGGATGCAATGAAGAAGGAATAGTGCATCAAAAAGAGATACTCGCCCCCCAATAGAAGATCCTGTCGTTGCCATAGAAACGTTCCTCGATTAAGAAAGAGAAGGCATAGTACATATAGTATTTCATAGCTACGCAATTTCTGTGTTAATTCGTCATTGTGAGGGATCGACAGATGCAATAAAGAAGGAATAGTGTGTCCGAAAAGAGATACTCGTCTCCCAATAGAAGTTCCAGTCGTTGCCATAGAAACGTACCTCGATTTCGAAAGAGAAGGCATAGAACTTACAGTATTTCATAGCGACGCAATTTCTGGGTTAATTCGTCATTGTGAGGGATCGACGGATGCAATAAAGAAGGAATAGTGCATCCGAAAAGAGATACTCGCCTCCCAATATAGGAACCTTTCGTTGCCATAGAAACATTCCTCGATTTAGAAAGAGAAGGCATAGAACCTTTAGTATTTCATAGTGACCCAATTTCTGTGTTAATTCGTCATTGTGAGTGATCGACGATAGCAATAGAGAAGGTAATAGTGCATCGGTAAAGAGATACTCGCCTCTTAATATAAGATCATGTCGTTGCCATAGAAACGTTCCTCGATTTAGAAAGGGAAGGCATAGAACATTTGGTATTTCATAGTGACGCAAATTTTCGAGTTATTTCGTCATTGTGAGGGATCGACGGATGCAATAAAGGACGAATAGTGCATCCGAAAAAGAGATACTCGACTCCCAATAGAAGATCCTGTCGTTGCCATGGAAACGTTCCTCGATATAGAAAGAGAAGGCATAGAACCAATAGTATCTCATAGCGCGCAATTTCTGTGTTTATTCGTCATTGTAAAAGATCGACGGATGCAATAAAGAAAGAATAGTGCATCCGGAAAGAGATACTCGCCTCCCAATAGAAGATCCTGTCATTGCCATAGAAAAGTTCCTCGATTTAGAAAGAGAAGGCATAGAACCTATGGTATTTCATTGCGACGCAAATTTTCGTGTTATTTCGTCATTGTGAGGGATCAACGGATGCTATAAAGAAGGAATAGTGCATCCGAAAAGAGATACTCGCCTCCCAAAATAAGATCCTGTTGTTGCCATACAAACGTTCCTCGATTTAGAAAGAGAAGGCATAGAACATATAGTATTTCATAGCGACGCAATTTCTGTGTTAATTCGTCATTGTGAGGGATCGACGGATGCAATAAAGAAGGAATAGTGCATCCGAAAAGAGATACTCGCCTCCCAAAATACGATCCTGTCGTTGCCATACATACGTTCGTCGACTTACAAAGACAAGGCATAGAACATATAGTATTTCATAGCGACACAATTTCTGTGTTAATTCGTCATTGTGAGGGATCGACGGATGCAATAAAGAAGGAATAGTCCAATAGATGATCCTTTCGTTGCCATAGAACCGTTCCTCGATTTAGAAAGAGAGGGCATAGAGCCTATAGTACTTCATAGCGACGCAATTTCTGTGTTAATTCGTCATTGTGAGGGATCGACGGATGCAATATAGAAGCAATAGTGCATCCGAAAAGACATACTTGCCACCCAATAGAAGATCCTGTCGTTGCCATAGAAACGTTCGTCGTTTAGAAAGAGAAATCACAACCTATAGTATTTCATAGCCACGCAGTTTCTGTGTTAATTCGTCATTGTGAGGGATCGACGGATGCAATAAAGAAGGAATAGTGCATCCGAAAAGAGATACTCGCCTCCCAATATAACATCATGTCGTTCCCATCGAAAATTTACTCGATTTAGAAAGAGAAGGCATAGAACCTATAGTATTTCATAGCGAATCAATTTGTGTGTTAATTCGTAATTGTGAGGGATCAGTGGATGCAATAAAGAAGGAATAGTGCATCCGAAAAGAGATACTCGCCTCCCAAAATAAGATCCTGTTGTTGCCATACAAACGTTCCTCGATTTAGAAAGAGAAGGCATAGAACAAATAGTTTTTCATAGCGACGCAATTTCTGTGTTAATTCGTCATTGTGAGGGATCGACAGATGAAATAAAGAAGGAATAGTGCATCCGTAAAGAGATACTCGCCTGCCAATAGAAGATCATGCCGTTGCCATAGAAACGTTTCTCGGTTTAGAAAAGGAGAAATAGAACCTATAGTATTTCATAGAAACGCAATTTCTGTGTTATTCGTCATTGTGAGGTATCGACGGATGCAATAAAGAAGGAATAATGCATCCGAAAAGAGATACTCGCCTCCCAATATAACATCATGTCGTTCCCATCGAAAATTTACTCGATTTAGAAAGACAAGGCATAGAACATATAGTACTTCATAGCGACGCAATTTCTGTGTTAATTCGTCATTGTGAGGGATCGACGGATGCAATAAAGAAGGAATAGTCCATCCGAAAAGAAATACTCGCCTCCCAATAGAAGATCGTTTCGTTGCCATAGAACCGTTCCTCGATTTAGAATGAGAGGGCATAGAAGCTATAGTACTTCATAGCGACGCAATTTCTGTGTTAATTCGTCATTGTGAGGGATCGACAGATGAAATAAAGAAGGAATAGTGTATCCGTAAAGAGATACTCGCCTGCCAATAGAAGATCATGCCGTTGCCATAGAAACGTTCCTCGGTTTAGAAAAGGAGAAATAGAACCTATAGTATTTCATAGAAACGCAATTTCTGTGTTATTCGTCATTGTGAGGGATCGACAGATGCAATAAAGAAGGAATAGTGTATCCGAAAAGAGATTCTCGTCTCCCTATAGAAAATCCTGTCGTTGCCATAGAAACGTTCCTCGATTAAGAAAGAGAAGGCATAGAACTTACAGTGTTTCATAGCGACGCAATTTCTGTGTTAATTCGTCATTGTGAGTATCGACGGATGCAATAAAGAAGGAAAAGTGCATCCGAAAAAGAGATACTCGCCTCCCAATAGAAGATCCCGTCGTTGCCATAGAAACGTTCCTCGTTTTAGAAAGAGAAGGCATACAACCCATAGTATTTCATAGCTACGCAATTTCAGTGTTAATTCGTTTTTGTGGGGGATCGGCGATTGCAATAAAGAGGGATTAGAGCATCCGAAAAGAAATACTCGCCTCCCAAAATAAGTTCCTGTTATTGCCATAGAAACGTTCCTCGATTTAGAAAGAGAAGGCATAGAACATATAGTATTTCATAGCGACGCAATTTCTGTGTTAATTCGTCATTGTGAGGTATCGACGGATGCAATGAAGAAGGAATAGTGCATCCAAAAAGAGATACTCGCCTCCCTATAGAAGATCCCGTCGTTGCCATGGAAACGTTCCTCGATTAAGAAAGAGAAGGCATAGAACTTACAGTATTTCATCGCCACGCAATTTCTGTGTTAATTCGTTATTGTGAGGGATCGACGGATGCAATATAGAAGGAATAGTGCATCCGAAAAGAGATACTTGCCACCCAATAGAAGATCCTGTCGTTGCCATAGAAATGTTCCTCGATTTAGAAAGAGAAGGCATAGAACTTACAGTATTTCATAGCGACGCAATTTCTGTGTTAATTCGTCATTGTGAGTATCGACGGATGCAATAAAGAAGGAAAAGTGCATCCGAAAAAGAGATACTCGCCTCCCAATAGAAGATCCCGTCGTTGCCATAGAAACGGTCCTCGATTTAGAAAGAGAATCGTAGAACCCATAGTATTTCATAGCGACGCAATTTCTGTGTTAATTCGTCATTGTGAAGTATCGACGGATGCAATGAAGAAGAAATAGTGCATCCAAAAAGAGATACTCGCCTCCCAATAGAAGATCCTGTCGTTGCCATAGAAACGTTCCTCGATTAAGAAAGAGAATTCATAGAACATATAGTATTTCATAGCCACGCAGTTTCTGTGTTAATTCGTCATTGTGAGGGATCGACGGATGCAATAAAAAGGAATAGTGCATCCGAAAAAAGATACTCGCCTCCCAACAGAAGATCTTGTCATTGCCATAGAAACGTTCCTCGATTTAGAAAGAGAAGGCATAGAACCTATGGTATTTCATTGCGACGCAATTTCTGTGTTAATTCGTCATTGTGAGGTATTGACGGATGCAATAAAGAAGGAATAGTGCATCCAAAAATAGAAACTCGCCTCCCAATAGAAGATCCTGTCGTTGCCATAGAAACGTTCCTCGATTAAGGAAGAGAAGTCATAGAACTTACAGTATTTCATAGCCACGCAATTTCTGTGTTAATTCGTCATTGTGAGGTATCGACGGATGCAATATAGAAGGAATAGTGCATCCGAAAAGAGATACTTGCCACCCAATAGAAGATCCTGTCGTTGCTATAGAAACGTTCCTCGATTTAGAAAGAGAAGGCATAGAACTTACAGTATTTCATAGCGACGCAATTTCTGTGTTAATTCGTAATTGTGATTATCGACGGATGCAATAAAGAAGGAAAAGTGCATGCGAAAAAGAGATACTCGCCTCCCAATAGAAGATCCTGTCGTTGCCATAGAAACGGTCCTCGATTTAGAAAAAGAATCGTAGAACCCAAAGTATTTCATAGCTACGCAATTTCTGTGTTAATTCGTCATTGTGAGGGATCGACAGATGCAATAAAGAAGGAATAGTGTGTCCGAAAAGAGATACTCGTCTCCCAATAGAAGATCCTGTCGTTGCCATAAAAACGTACCTCGATTTCGAAAGAGAAGGCATAGAACTTACAGTATTTCATAGCGACGCAATTTCTGGTTTAATTCGTCATTGTGAGGGATCGACGGATGCAATAAAGAAGGAATAGTGCATCCGAACTGAGATATTCGCCTCCTAATAGAAGATCCTGTCGTTGCTATAGTAATGATCCTCGATTTCGAAAGAGAAGGCATAGAAGCTATAGTATTTCATAGCGACGCAATTTCTGTGTTAATTCGTCATTGTGAGGGATCGGCGGATGCAATAAAGAAGGAATAGTGCATCCGAAAAGAGATACTCGCCTCCCAATAGAAGATCCTGTCGTTGCCATAGAAACGTACCTCGGTTTAGAAAAGGAGAAATCGAACCTATAGTATTTCATAGCAACGCAATTACTGTGTTGATTCGTCATTGTGAGGGATCGACGGATGCAATAAAGAAGGAATAGTGCATCCGAAAAGAGATACTCGCCTGCCAATAGAAGATCATGTCGTTGCCATAGAAACGTTCCTCGATTTAGAAAAGGAGAAATCGAACCTATAGTATTTCATAGCAACGCAATTTCTGTGTTAATGCTTCATTGTGAGGGATCGACGGATGCAATAAAGAAGGAATAGTGCATCCGAAAAGAGATACTCGCTTCCTAATAGAAGATCATGTCGTTGCCATAGAAACGTTCCTCGATTTCGAAAGAGAAGGCATAGAACCTACAATATTTCATAGCGACGCAAATTTTTATGTTAATTCGTCATTGTGAAGGATAGGCGGATGCAATAAAAGAAGGAATAGTGCATCCGAAAAAGAGATACTCGTCTCCCAATAGAAGATCCTGACGTTGCCATAGAAACGTTCGTCGATTTAGAAAGAGAAGGCATAGAACCTATAGTATTTCGTAGCGACGCAATTACTGTATTAATTCGTCATTGTGAGGGATCGACGGATGCAATAATGAAGGAATAGTGCATCCGAAAAGAGATACTCACCTCTCAATGGAAGATCCTGTCGTTGCCATAGAAACGTTCCTCGATTTAGTAAGAGAGGGCATAGAACCTATATTACTTCATAGCGATGAATTTCTATGTTAATTCGTCTTTGTGAATGATCGACGGATGCAATATAGAAAGAATAGTGCATCCGAAAGGAGATACTCGCCTCTAAATAGAAGATCCAGTCGTTGCAATAGATACGTTCCTCGATTTAGAAAGAGAAGGCATAGAACTTATAGTATTTCATAGCGACGCAATTTCTGTGTTAATTCGTCATTGTGAAGGATCGTCGAATGCAATAAAGAAGGAAAAGTGCATCCGAAAAGAGATACTCGCCTCCTAATTGAAGATCCTGTCGCTGCCATAAAAACGTTCCTCGATTTAGAAAGAGAAAGCATAAAACCTATAGTATTTCATAGCGACGCAATTTCTAAGTTAATTCGTCTTTGTGAGGGATCGACGGATGCAATAAAGAAGGAATAGTGCACCCGAAAAGAGATACTCGCCTACCAATCAAAGATCCTTTCCTTGCCATAGAAACGCTCCTCGATTTAGAAACAGAAGGCATAGATCCGATAGTATTTCAAAGCGACGCAATTTCTGTGTTAATTCGTCATTGTGAGGGATCGACGGATGGAATTAAGAAGGAATAGTGCATCCAAAAAGAGATACTCGCCACCCAATAGAAGATACTGTCGTTGCCATAGAAACTTTCCTCGATTTAGAAAGAGAACGCATAGAACCCATAGTATTTCATAACGACGCAATTTCTGTCTTAATTCGTCATTGTGAGGGATCGTCGAATGCATTGATGAAGGAAAAGTGCATCCGAAAAGAGATACTCGCCTCCTAATTGAAGATCCTGTCGCTGCCATAAAAACGTTCCTCGATTTAGAAAGAGAAGGCATAAAACCTATGGTATTTCATAGCGACGCAATTTCTAAGTTAATTCGTCATTGAGAGGGATCGACGGATGCAATAAAGAAGGAGTATTGAATCCGAAAAGAGATACTCGCCTCCCAATAGAAGATCCTCTCGTTGCCATAGAAACGTTCCTCGGTTTAGAAAAGGAGAAATCGAACCTATAGTATTTCATAGCAACGCAATTTCTGTGTTAATTCGTCATTGTGAGGGATCGACGGATGCAATAAAGAAGGAATAGTGCATCCGAAAAGAGATACTCGCCTGCCAATAGAAGATCATGTCGTTGCCATAGAAACGTTCCTCGGTTTAGAAAAGGAGAAATCGAACCTATAGTATTTCATAGCAACGCAATTTCTGTGTTAATTCGTCATTGTGAAGGATCGACGGATGCAATAAAGAAGGAATAGTGCATCCGAAAAGAGATACTCGCCTCTCAATGGGAGATGCTGTCGTTGCCATAGAAACGTTCCTCGATTTAGTAAGAGAGGTCATAGAACCTATAGTACTTCATAGCGATGCAATTTCTGTGTTAATTCGTCATTGTGAATGTTCGTCGGATGCAATATAGAACGAATAGTGCATATGAAACGAGATACTCGCCTCCCAATAGAAGATCCTGTCGTTGCCATAGATACGTTCCTCTATTTAGAAAGGGAAGGCATAGAACCTATAGTATTTCATAGCGACGCAATTTCTGTGTTAATTCGTCATTGTAAGGGATCGTCGCATGCAATAAAGAAGGAAAAGTGCATCCGAAAATAGATACTCGCCTACTAATTGAAGATCCTGTCGCTGCCATAAAAACGTTACTCGATGTAGAAAGAGAAAGCATAAAACCTATAGTATTTCATGGCGACGCAATTTCTAAGTTAATTCGTCATTGTGAGGGATCGACGGATGCAATAAAGAAGGAATAGTGCATCCAAAAAGAGATACGCACCTCCAAATAGAAGGTCCTGTCGTTGCCATAGAAACGTTCCTCGATTTAGAAAGAGAAGGCATAGAACCTATGGTATTTCATAGCGACGCAATTTCTATGTTAATTCGACATTGTGAGGGATCGACGGATGCAATAAAGAAGGAATAGTGCACCCGAAAGGAGATACTCGCCTACCAATCAAAGATCCTTTCGTTGCCATAGAAACGCTCCTCGATTTAGAAACAGAAGGCATAGAACCGATAGTATTTCAAAGCGACGCAATTTCTGTGTTAATTCGTCATTGTTAGGGATCGACGGATGGAATTAAGAAGGAATAGTGCATCCAAAAAGAGATACTCGCTTCCCAATAGAAGATTCTGTCGTTGCCATAGAAACCTTCCTCGAATTAGAAAGAGAAGGCATAGAACCTGTAGTATTTCATAGCGACGCAATTTCTGTGTTAATTCGTCATTGTGAGGGATCGACGGATGCTATTAATAAGGAATAGTGCATCCGAAAAGGGATACTCGCCTCTCAATGGGAGATCCTGTCGTTGCCATAGAAACGTTCCTCGATTTAGTAAGAGAGGTCATAGAACCTATAGTACTTCATAGCGATGCAATTTCTGTGTTAATTCGTCATTGTGAATGATCGACGGATGCAATATAGAAGGAATAGTGCATCCGAAAGGATATGCTCGCCTCCCAATAGAAGATCCTGTCGTTGCCATAGATACGTTCCTGGATTTAGAAAGAGAAGGCATAGAACTTATAGTATTTCATAGCGACGCAATTTCTGTGTTAATTCGTCATTGTGAGGGATCTTCGAAAGCAATAAAGAAGGAATAGTGCATCCGGAAAGAGAAACTCGCCTCCCAAAATAAGATCCATTCGTTGCATAGAAATGTTCTTCTATTTAGAAAGAGAAGGCATTGAACCTATAGTATTTCATAGCGACGCAATATCTGAGTTAATTCGTGATTCTGAAGGATCGACGGATGCAATAGGGAAGGAATAGTGCATCCGAACAGAGATATTCGCCTCCCAATAGAAGATACTGTCGTTGCTATAGAAATGTTATTCGATTTCGAAAGAGAAGGCATAGAACCTATAGTATTTCATAGCGACGCAATTTCTGTGTTAATGCACCATTGTGAGGGATCAACGGAAGCAATAAAGAAGGAATAGTGCATCCGAAAAGAGATACACGCCTACCAATCAAAGATCCTTTCGTTGCCTTTGAAACGCTCCTCGATTTAGAACGAGAAGGCATAGAACCAATAGTATTTCATAGCGACGCAATTTCTGTGTTAATTCGTCATTGTGAGGGATCGACGGATGCAATAAAGAAGGAATAGTGCATCCGAAAAACGATACTCGCTTCCCAATAGAACATCATGTCGTTGCCATAGAACCGTTCCTCGATTCAGAAAGAGAAGGCATAGAACCTATAGTATTTCATAGCGACGCAATTTCTGTGTTAATTCGTCGTTGTGAGAGATCGACGGATGCAATAAAGGAGGAATAGTGCATCGGAAAAGAGATACTCGCCTCTTAATAGAAGATCATGTCGTTGCCATAGAACCGTTCCTCGATTCAGAAAGAGAAGGCATAGAACCTATAGTATTTCATAGCGACACAAATATTTGTGTTAATTCGTCATTGTGAAGGATCGACGGATGGAATTAAGAAGGAATAGTGCATCCAAAAAGAGATACTCGCCTCCCAATAGAAGATCCTATCTTTGATATAGAAACGTTCCTCGATTTAGAAAGAGTAGGCATAGAACCTATAGTATTTCATAGCGACGGAATTTCTGTGTTAATTCGTCGTTGTGAGAGATGGACGGATGCAATAAAGAAGGATTAGTGCATCCAAAAAGAGATACTCGCCTACCAATCAAAGATCCTTTCGTTTCCATAGAAACGCTCCTCGATTTAGAAACAGAAGGCATAGAACCGATAGTATTTCAAAGCGACGCGATTTCTGTGTTAATTCGTCATTGTGATTGATCGACGGATGGAATTAAGAAGGAATAGTGCATCCAAAAAGAGATACTCGCCTCCCAATTGAAGATCCTATCGTTGCCATAGAAACGTTCCTCGATTTAGAAAGAGAAGGCATAGAACATATAGTATTTCATGGCGACGCAATTTCTGTGTTAATTCGTTATTGTGTGGGGTCGACGGATGCGTATTTCATAGCGACGCAATTTCTGTGTTAATTCGTCATTGTGAGGGATCGACGGATGCAATAAAGAAGGAATAGTGCATCCGAAAAGAGATACAAGCCTACCAATCAAAGATCCTTTCGTTGCCTTTGCAACGCTCCTCGATTTAGAACGAGAAGGCATAGAACCAATAGTATTTCATAGCGACGCAATTTCTGTGTTAATTCGTCATTGTGAGGGATTGACGGATGGATTTAAGAAGGAATAGTGCATCCAAAAAGAGATACTCGCCTCCCAATAGAAGATCCTGTCATTGCCATAGAAAATTTCCTCGATTTAGAAAGAGAAGGCATAGAACCAATAGTATTTCATAGCGACGCAATTTTTGTTTTTATGCGTCTTTGCAAAGGATCGACGGATGCAATAAAGAAGGAATAGTGCATCCGGAAAGAGATACTCACCTCCCAAAATAAGATCCATTCGTTGCATAGAAACGTTCTTCGATTTAGAAAGAGAAGGCATAGAACATATACTATTTCTTAGCAGCGCAATTTCTGTCTTAATTCCTCATTGTGAGGGATCGACGGATGCAATAAGGAAGGAATAGTGCATCCGAAAAGAGATACTCTCCTGCCAATAGACGATCCTGTCGTTGCCATAGAAACGTTCCTCGATTTAGGTAGAGAAGGCATAGAACCTATAGTATTTCATAGCGACGCAATTTCTGTGTAAATTCGTCATTGTGAGGGATCGACGGATGCAATAAAGAAGGAATAGTGCATCCGAAAAGAGATACACGCCTACCAATCAAAGATCCTTTCGTTGCCTTTGAAACGCTCCTCGATTTAGAACGAGAAGGCATAGAACCAATAGTATTTCATAGCGACGCAATTTCTGTGTTAATTCGTCATTGTGAGGGATCAACGGATGCAATAAAGAAGGAATAGTGCATCCGAAAAGCGATACTCTCTTCCCAATAGAAGATCATGTCGTTGCCATAGAAACGTTCCTCGATTTAGAAAGAGAAGGCATAGAACCTATAGTGTTTCATAGCGACGCAATTTCAGTGTTAATTCATCATTGTGAGTGATCGACGGATGCAATAAAGAAGGAATAGTGCATCCGAAAAGAGATACTCGCCTCTTAGTAGAAGATCATGTCGTTGCCATAGAAACGTTCCTCGATTTAGAAAGACAAGGCATAGAACATATAGTATTTCATAGCGACGCAAATTTTGGTGTTAATTCGTCATTGTGAGGATCGACGGATGCAATAAAAAAGGAATAGTGCATCCGAAAAAGATATACTCGCCTCCCAATAGAAGATCCTGCCGTTGCCCTAAAAAAGTTCCTCGATTTAGAAAGAGAAGGCATAAAACCTATAGTATTTCATAGCGTAGCAATTTCTGTGTTAATTCGTCATCGTGAGGGATCGACGGATGCAATAACGAAGGAATAGTGCATCCGAAAAGAGATACCCGCCTCCCAATATAAGATCCTGTCGTTGCCATTGAAACGTACCTCGATTTAGTAAGAGAAGGTATAGAACCTAGATTATTTCATAGCAACGAAATTTCTGTGTTAATTCATCATTGTGAGTGATCGACGGATGCAATAAAGAAGGAATAGTGCATCCGAAAAGAGATACTCGCCTCTTAATGGAAGATAATGTCGTTGCCATACAAACGTTACTCGATTTAGAAAGAGAAGCCATAGAACCTATAGTATTTCATAACGAAGCAATATCTGTGTTAATTTGTCATTGTGAGGGATCGACGGAGGCAATAAAGAAGGAACAGTGCATCCGAAGAGAAATACTTGCCTCCCAATATAAGATCCTGTCGTTGCCATAGAATCGTTCCTTAATTTAGAAGGAGTAGGCATAGAACCTATAGTATTTCATAGCGACGCAATTTCTGTGTTAATTCGTCGCAGCCAGAGATCGACGGATGCAATAAAGAATGAATAGTGCAATCGAAATGAGATACTCACCTCCCAATAGATGATCCTGTCATTGCCATAGAAACGTTGCTCGATTTAGAAAGAGAAGACACAGAACCCATATTTTTTCATAGCGACGCAATTTCTGTGTTAATTCGCCATTGTGAGGGATCGACAGATGCAATAAAGAAGGAATAGTGCATCCGAAAAGAGATACTCGCCTCCCAATAGAAGATCCTGTCGTTGCCATAGAAACGTTCCTCGATTTAGAAAGAGGAGGCATAGAACCTATAGTATTTCATAGCGAAGCAATTTCTGTGTTAATTCGTCATTGTGAGGGATCGACGGATGCAATAAAGAAGGAATAGTGCATCCGAAAATAGATACTCGCCCCTCAATGGAAGATCCTGTCGTTGCCATAGAAACGTCCCTCGATTTAGTAAGAGAGGGCATAGAACCTATAGAACTTCATAGCGACGCAATTTCTGTGTTAATTCGTCATTGTGAGGGACCGACGGATGCAATAAAGAAGGAATAGTGCATCGGAAAAGAGATACTCGCCTCTTAATAGAATATCATGTCATTGCCATAGAAACGTTCCTCGATTTAGAAAGAGGAGGCATAGAACCTATAGTATTTCATAGCGAAGCAATTTCTGTGTTAATCGTCTTTGTGAGGGATCGACGGATGCAATAAAGAAGGAATAGTGCATCGGAAAAGAGATACTCGCCTCTTAATAGAATATCATGTCGTTGCCATAGAAACGTTCCTCGATTTAGGAAGAGAAGGCATTGAACATATAGTATTTCATAGCGACGCAATTTCTGTGTTAATTCGTCATTGTGAGGGATCGTAGGATGCAATAAGGAAGGAAAAGTGCATCTGATATAGAGATACTCGCCTCCTAATTGAAGATCCGGTCGTTGCCATAAGATAGTTCCTCGATTTAGAAAGAGAAGGCATAAAACCTACAGTATTTCATAGCGACGCAATTTTTAAGTTAATTCGTCATTGTGAGGAATCGACGGATGCAATAAAGAAGGAATAGTGCATCCAAAAAAAGATACGCACCTCCAAATAGAAGATCCTGTCGTTGCCATAGAAACGTTCCTCGATTTAGAAAGAGAAGGCATAGAACCTATTGTACTTCAGAGCGACGCAATTTCTGAGTTAACTCGTCATTGTGAGGGATCGACGGATGCAATAAAGAAGGAATAGTGCATCCGAAAAGTGATACTCGCCTACCAATCAAAGATCCTTACGTTGCCATAGAAACGTTCCACGGTTTAGAAACAGAAGGCATAGAACCTATAGTATTACATAGCGACGCAATTTCTGTGTTAATTCCTCATTCTGAACGATCGACGGAAGCAATAGGGAAGGAATAGTGCATCCGAACAGAGATATTCGAATCCCAATAGAAGATCCTGTTGTTGCTAAAGAAATGTTCCTCGATTTCGAAAGAGAAGGCATAGAACCTATAGTATTTCATAACGACGCAATTTCTGTGTTAATACGCCATTGTTTGGGATCGACGGATACAATAAAGAAGGAATACTGCATCCGAAAAGAGATACTCGCCTCCCAATAGAAGATCCTGTCGTTGCCATAGAAACGTTTCTCGATTTACAAAGAGAAGCATAGAACATATACTATTTCATAGCGACGCAATTTCTGTGTTAATTCCTCATTGTGAGGAATCGACGGATGCAATAAGGAAGGAATAGCGCATCCGAAAAGAAATACTCGCCTGCCAATAGAAGATCATGTCGTTGCCATAGAAACGTTCCTCGATTTAGGAAGAGTAGTCATAGAACCTACAGTATTTCATAGCGACGCATTTCTCTGGGTTACTTAGTCAATGTGAGGGATCGACGGATGCATTAAAGAAGGAATAGTGCATCCGAAAAGAGATACTCACCTCCAAATAGAAGATCCTGTCGTTGCCATAGAAACGTTCCTCGATTTAGAAAGAGAAGGCATAAAACCTATAGTATTACATAGCGACGCAATTTCTGTGATAATTCGTCATTGTGAGGGATCGACGGATGCAATAAGGAAGGAAAAGTGCATCCGAAAAGAGATACGCGCCTCCCAATTAGAGATCCTGTCGTTGCCAAAACAACGTCCTTCGATTTAGAAGGAAAAGGCATAAAACCTATAGTATTTCATAGCAACGCAATTTCTAAGTTAATTCGTCATTGTGAGGGATCGACGGATGCAATAATGAAGGAATAGTGCATCCGAAAAGAGATACTCGCCTCACAATAGAAGATCCTGTCGTTGCCATAGAAACGTTCCTCGATTTAGAAAGAGAAGGCATAGAACCTACAGTATTTTATAGCGACGCAATATCTGTATTAATTCGGCATTGTGAGGGATCGACGGATGCAATAAAGAAGGAATAGTGCATCCGAAAAGAAATACTCGCCTCACAATAGAAGATCCTGTCGTTGCCATAGAAACGTTCTTCGATTTAGAAAGAGAAGGCATAGAACCTATAGTAATTCGTAGCAACGCAATTTCTGTGTTAATTCGTCATTGTGAGGGAACGACGGAAGCAATAAAGAAGGAATAGTGCATCCGAACAGAGATATTCGCCTCCCAATAGAAGATCCTGTCGTTGCTATAGAAACGTTCCTCGATTTAGAAAGAGAAGGCATAGAACATATAGAATTTCATAGCGACGCAATTTCTGTGTTAATTCGTCGTTGTGAGGGATCGACGGATGCAATAAAGAAGTAATACTGCATCCGAAAAGAGATACTCGCCTCCCAATATAGGATCCTGTCGTTGCTGGATTTAGAAAGAGAAGGCATAGAACCTATAGTATTTCATAGCGACGCAATTTCTGTGTTAATTCGTCATTGTGAGGGATCGACGGATGCAATAAAGAAGGAATAGTGCATCCGAAAAGAGATACTCGCCTCCCAATTGGAGATCCATTCGTTGCCATAGAAACGCTCCTCGATTTAGAAAGAGGAGTCATAGAACCTATAGTATTTCATAGCGACGCAATTTCTGTGTTAATTCGTCATTGTGAGGGATCGACGGATGCAATAAAGAAGGAATAGTGCATCCGACATGAGATACTCGCTCCCAATAGGAAATCCTGTCGTTGCCATTGAAACGTTCCTCGATTTAGAAAGAGAGGGCATAGAACCTATAGTATTTCATAGCGACTCAATTTCTGTGTTAATTCGTCATTGTGAGGGATCGACGGATGCAATAAAAAAGGAATAGTGCATCCAAAAAGAGATATGCGCCTCCCAATAGAAGATCCTGTCGTTGCCATAGAAACTTTGCTCGATTTACAAAGAGAAGGCATAGAACCTATAGTATTTCATAACGACGCAATTTCTGTGTTAAATCGTCATAGTGAGTGATCGACGTATGCAATATAGAAGGAATAGTGCATTCTAAAAGAGATACTCGCCTACCAATCAAAGATCCTTTCGTTGCCATAGAAACGCTCCTCGATTTAGAAACAGAAGGCATAGAACCTATAGTATTTCAAAGCGACGCAATTTCTGTGTTAATTCGTCATTGTGAGGGATCGACGGATGGAATTAAGAAGGAATAGTACATCCAAAAAGAGATATGCGTCTCCCAATAGAACATCCTGTCGTTGCCATAGAAACTTTGCTCGATTTAGAAAGAGAAGGCATAGAACCTATAGTATTTCATAGCAACGAAATTTCTGTGTTAATTCATCATAGTGAGTGATCGACGTATGCAATAAAGAAGGAATAGTGCATCCTAAAAGAGATACTCGCCTACCAATCAAAGATCCTATCGTTGCCATAGAAACGTTCCTCGATTTGGAAAGAAAATGAATAAAACCTGTAGTATTTCATAGCGACGCAATTTATGTGTAAATTCGTCATTGTGAGGGATCGACGGATGAATAAAGAAGGAATAGTGCATTGGAAAATAGATACCCGCCTCTTAATAGAAGATCATGTCGTTGCCGAAGAAACGTTCCTCGATTTAGAAAGAGAAGGCATAGAACCAATAGTATTTCATAGCGACGCAATTTCTGTGTTAATTCGTCGTTGTGAGGGATCGACGGATGCAATAAAGAAGGAATAGTGCATCCGAAATGAGATACTCGCCTACTAATCAAAGATCCTTTCGTTGCCATAGAAACGCTCCTCGATTTAGAAACAGAAGGCATAGAACCTATAGTATTTCAAAGTGACGCAATTTCTGTGTTAATTCGTCATTGTGAGGGATTGACGGATGGAATTAAGAAGGAATAGTACATCCAAAAAGAGATACTCGCTCCCCAATAGAAGATCCTGTCGTTGCCATAGAAACGTTCCTCGATTTGGAAAGAGAATGAATAAAACCTGTAGTATTTCATTGCGACGCAATTTCTGTGTTAATTCGTCATTGTGAGGGATCGACGGATGCAATAAAGAAGGAATAGTGCATCCGACATGAGATACTCGCTCCCAATAGGAGATCCTGTCGTTGTCATAGGATCGTTCCGCGATTTAGAAAGAGAAGGCATAGAACCCATTGTATTTCATAGCGAAGCAATTTCTGTGTTAATCCGTCATTGTGAGGGATCGACGGATGCAATAAAGAACGAATAGCGCATCCGAACAGAGATATTAGCCTCCCAATAGAAGATCCTGTGGTTTCTATAGAAACGGTCCTTGATTCAGAAAGAGAAGGCATAGAACCTATAGTACTTCATAGCGACGCAATTTCTGTGTTAATTCGTCATTGTGAGGGATCGACGGATGCAATAAAGAAGGAATAGTGCATCCGAGAAGAGATACGCGCCTCCCAATATAAGATCCTGTCGTTGCCTTAGAAACGTTCCTCGATTTACAAAGAGAAGGCATAGAACCTATAGTATTTCATAGAGACGCAATTTCTGTGTTAATTCGTCGTTGAGAAAGTTCGACAGTTGCAATAAAGAAGGAATAGTGCATCCGAACAGAGATATTCGCTTCCCAATAGAAGATCCTGCCGTTGCTATAGAAACGTTCCTCGATTCAAAAAGAGAAGGCATAGAACCTATAGTATTTCATAGCGACGCAATTTCTGCGTTAATTCGTCGTTGTGAGGTTTCGACGGATGCAATAAAGAAGGAATAATGCATCCGAAAAGAGATACTCGCCTTCCAATTTAAGATCCTGTCGTTGCATAGAAACGTTCCTCGATTTAGAAAGAGAAGGCATAGAACATATACTATTTCATAGCGACGCAATTTCTGTGTTAATTCTTCATTGTGGGGGGATCGACGGATGCAATGAGGAAGGAATAGTGCATCCGAAAACAGATACTCGCCTGCCAATTGAACATCATGTCGATGCCATAGAAACGTTCCACGGTTTAGAAA
The DNA here is from genome assembly GCF_023864275.1 of Schistocerca cancellata. Classification (NCBI taxonomy): domain Eukaryota; kingdom Metazoa; phylum Arthropoda; class Insecta; order Orthoptera; family Acrididae; genus Schistocerca; species Schistocerca cancellata. Next base: position 612,617,828 of record NC_064632.1, read on the forward strand.
GAGAAGTCATAGAACCTATTGTATTTCATAGCGACCTGATTTCTGTGTCATATCGTCATTGTGAGGGGTCAACGGAACCAATAAAGAAGGAATAGTGCATCCGAAGAGAGATATTCGCCTCCCAATATAGGTCCCTGTCATTGCCATAGAAACGCTGCTCGATTTAGAAATAGAGGGGGAGTAGAATTTCTGTGTTAATTCGTCATTGTGAGAGATCGACGGATGCAATAAAGAAGGAATAGTGCATCCGAAAAGAGATACTCGCCTCCCAATATAAGATCCTGTCGTTGCCATAGAAACGTTCCTCGATTTAGAAGGAAAAGGCATAAAACCTATAGTATTTCATAGCAACGCAATTTCTAAGTTAATTCGTCATTGTGAGGGATCGACGGATGCAATAAAGAAGGAATAGTGCATTCAAAAAGAGATACTCACCTCCAAGTAGAATATCCTGTCGTTGCCATAGAAACGTTCCTCGATTTAGAAAGAGAAGGCATAGAACCTACAGTAATTTATAGCGACGCAATATCTGTGTTAATTCGGCATTGTGAGGGATCGACGGATGCAATAAAGAAGGAATAGTGCATCCGAAAACAGATACACGCCTCACAATAGAAGATCCTGTCGTTGCCATAGAAACGTTCCTCGATTTAGAAAGAGAAGGCATAGAACCTATACAATTTCATAGCGACGCAATTTCTGTGTTAATCCGTCATTGTGAGGGATCGACGGATGCAATAAAGAAGGAATAGCGCATCCGAACAGAGATATTAGCCTGCCAATAGAAGATCCTGTCGTTTCTATAGAAACGGTCCTTGATTCAGAAAGAGAAGGCATAGAACCTATAGTACTTCATAGCGACTCAATTTCTGTGTTAATTCGTCATTGTGAGGGATCGACGGATGCAATAAAAAAGGAATAGTCCATCCAAAAAGAGATATTCGCCTCCCAATAGAGGATCCTGTCGTTGCCATAGAAACTTTGCTCGATTTAGAAAGAGAAGGCATAGAACCTATAGTATTTCATAACGACGCAATTTCTGTGTTAAATCGTCATAGTGAGTGATCGACGGATGCAATAAAGAAGGAATAGTGCATCCTAAAAGAGATACTCGCCTGCCAATCAAAGATCCTTTCTTTGCTATAGAAACGCTCCTCTATTTAGAAACAGAAGGCATAGACCCTATAGTATTTCAAAGCGACGCAATTTCTGTGTTAATTCGTCATTGTGAGGGATCGACGGATGGAATTAAGAAGGAATAGTACATCCAAAAAGAGATACTCGCTCCCTAATAGGAGATCCTGTCGTTGTCATAGGATCGTTCCTCGATTTAGAAAGAGAAGGCATAGAACCCATTGTATATCGTAGCGAAGCAATTTCTGTGTTAATCCGTCATTGTGAGGGATCGACGGATGCAATAAAGAAGGAATAGCGCATCCGAACAGAGATATTAGCCTCCCAATACAAGATCCTGTCGTTTCTATAGAAACGGTCCTTGATTCAGAAAGAGAAGGCATAGAACCTATAGTATTTCATAGCGACGCAATTTCTGTGTTAATTCGGCATTGTGAGGGATCGACGGATGCAATAAAGAAGGAATAGTGCATCCGAAAAGAGATACGCGCCTCCCAATATAAGATCCTGTCGTTGCCATAGAAACGTTCCTCGATTTAGAAGAAGAAGGCATGGAACCTATAGTATTTCATAGAGACGCAATTTCTGTGTTAATTCGTCGTTGAGAAAGTTCGACAGTTGCAATAAAGAAGGAATAGTGCATCCGAACAGAGATATTCGCTTCCCAATAGAAGATCCTGCCGTTGCTATAGAAACGTTCCTCGATTCAAAAAGAGAAGGCATAGAACATATAGTATTTCATAGCGACGCAATTTCTGCGTTAATTCGTCGTTGTGAGGTTTCGACGGATGCAATAAAGAAGGAATAATGCATCCGAAAAGAGATACTCGCTCCCCAATAGGAGATCCTGTCGTTGTCATAGGATCGTTCCTCGATTTAGAAAGAGAAGGCATAGAACCCATTGTATTTCGTAGCGAAGCAATTTCTGTGTTAATCCGTCATTGTGAGGGATCGACGGAAGCAATAAAGAAGGAATAGCGCATCCGAACAGAGATATTAGCCTCCCATTTGGAGATCCTGCCGTTGCCATAAAAACGTTCCTCGATTTAGAAAGAGAAGGCATAGAACCTATAGTATTTCATAGGGACGCAATTTCTGTGTTAATTCGTCATTGTGAGGGATCGACGGATGCAATAAAGACGGAATAGAGCATCCGAAAAGAGATACTCGCCTCCCAATAGAAGATCCTGTCGTTGCCATAGAAACGTTCCTCGATTTAGAATGAGAAGGCATAGAACCTATAGTATTTCATAGCGACGCAATTTCAGAGTTAATCCGTCATTGAAAGGGATCGACGGATGCAATAAAGAAGGAATAGTGCATCCGAAAAGAGATGCTCACCTCCAAATAGAAGATCCTTTCGTTGTATAGAAACGTTCCTCGATTTAGAAACAGAAGGCATAAAACCAATAGTGTTTCATAGCGACGAAATTTCTGTGTCAATTCGTCATTGTGAGGGATCGACGGGTGCAATAAAGAAGGAGTAGTGCATCCGAAAAGAGATACTCGCTTCCCAACATCAGATCCTGTCGTTGCCATAGAAACTTTCCTCGGTTTAGAAAGAGAAGCTATAGATCCTATAGCATTTCATAGCGACGCAATTTATGTGTTAATTCGTCATTGTCAGGGATCGGCAGATGCAATAAAAAGTAATAGTGCATTCGAAAAGAGATACTCGCCTCCCAACAGCAGATCCTGTCGTTGCCATGGAAACGTTCCTCGATTTAGAAAGAGAAGGCATAGATCCTATAGTATTTCATGGCGACGCAATTTCTGTGTTAATTCGTCATTGTGAGGGATCGACGGATGCAATAAAGAAGGAATAGAGCATCCGAAAAGAGATACTCGCCTCCCAATAGAAGATCCTGTCGTTGCCATAGAAACGTTCCTCGATTTAGGAAGAGAAGGCGTAGAACCTATAGTATTTCATAGCGACGCATTTTCTGTGTTAATTCTTCATAGTGAGGGATCGACGGATGCAATAAAGAAAGAATAGTCTATCCGAAAATAGAAACTCGCCTCGCAATAGAAGATCCTGCCGTTACCATGGAAACGTTTCTCGATTTAGAAAGAGAAGGCATTGAACCTATAGTATTTCATAGCGACGCAATTTCTGTGTTAATTCGTCATTGTGTGGAATCGACGGATGCAATAAAGAAGGAATAGTGCATCCGAAAGGAGATACTCGCCTTCCAATAGAAGATCCTGTCGTTGCCATAGAAACGTTCCTCGATTTAGAATGAGAAGGCATAGAACCTATAGTATTTCATAGCGACGCAATTTCAGGGTTAATTCGTCATTGAAAGGGATCGACGGATGCAATAAAGAAGAAATAGTGCATCCGAAAAGATATACTCGCAACCCAATAGAGGATCCTGTCCTTGCCATAAAAACGTTCCTCGATTTAGAAAGAGAAGGCATGGAACCTATACTATTTCATAGCGTCGCAATTTCTGTGTTAATTCGTCATTGTGAGGGATCGACGGATGCAACAAACAAGGAATAGTGCATCCGAAAAGAGATACTCGCCTCCCAAAAGAAGATCATGTCGTTGCCATAGAAACGTTCCTCGATTTAGAAAGAGAATTTATAGTACCTGTAGTATTTCATAGCGACGCAATTTCTTTGTTAATTCGTCATAGTGAGGGATCGACGGATGGAATAAAGTAGGAATAGTGCATCCGAAAAGAGATACTCGCCTCCAAATGTAATATTCTGTCGTTGCAATAGAAACGTTCCTTGATTTAGAAAGAGAAGGCATAGAACCTGTAGCATTTCATAGCGACGCAATTTCTGTGTTAATTCGTCATTTTGACGTATCGACGGATGCAATAAAGAAGGAATAGTGCATCCGGAAAGAGATACTCGCCTCCCAATAAAAGATCCTGTCGTTGCCATAGAAACGTTCCTTGATTTAGAAAGAGAAAGTATAGAACCTATAGTATATCATAGCGACGCAATTTCAGTGTTAATTCGACATTTTGAGGGATCGACGGATGCAATAAAGAAGGAATAGTGCATCCGAAAGGACATACTCGCTTCCAATATAAGATCCTGTCGTTACCATAGAAACGTTCCTCGATTTAGAAGGAGGAGGCATAGAACCTGTAGTATTCCATAGCGACGCAGTTGCTGTGTTGTCATTGTGAGGGATCGACAAATGCAACAAAGAAGGAATAGTGCATCCGAAACGAGATACTCGCCTCCCAATAGAAGATCCTGTCGTTGCCATAGAAACGTTCCTCGATTTAGAAAGAGAGGTTATAGTACCTACAGCATTTCAAAGCGACGCAATTTCTTTGTTAATTCGTCATAGTGAGGGATCAGCGGATGGAATAAAGTAGGAATAGTGCATCCGAAAAGAGATACTCGCCTCCAAATGTAAGATCCTTTCGTTGCAATAGAAACAATCCTCGATTTAGAAAGAGAAGGCATAGAACCTGTAGCATTACTTAGCGACGCAATTTCTGTGTTAATTCGTCATTGTGAGGGATCGACGGATGCAATAAAGAAAGAATTGTGCATCCGAAAAGAGGTAATCGCCTCCCAATATAAGATCATGTCGTTGCCACAGAAACGTTCCTCGACTTAGAAGGAGAAGCCATAGATCCCGTAGTATTTCATAGCGAAGCAATTTCTGTGTTAATTCGTCATTGTGAGGGATCCACGGATGCAATAAAGAAGGAATAGTGTATCCGAAAAGAGATACTCGCCTCCCAATAGAAGATCCTGTCGTTGCCATAGAAACGTTCCTCGATTTGGAAAGAGAAGGCATGAAACCTATAGTATTTCATAGCTACGCAATTTCTGTGTTAATTCGTCATTGTGAGGGATCGACGGATGCAATAAAGAAGGAATAGTGCATCCGAAAAGAGATACTCTCCTCCCAATAGAAGATCCTCTCGTTGCCATAAAAACGTTCCTCGATTTAGCTAGAGAAGGCATAAACCTATAGTATTTCATAGCGACGCAATTTCTGTGTTAATTCGTCATAGCGAGGGATCGATGGATGGAATAAAGAAGGAATAGTGCATCCGGATAGAGATACTCGCCTCCCAATAGAAGATCCTGTCGTTGCCATAGAAACGTTCCACGATTTAGAAAGAGAAGGCATAGAACCTATAGTGTTTCATAGCGACGCAATTACTGTGTCAATTCGTCATTGTGAGGGATCGACGGATGCAATAAAGAAGGAATAGTGCATTCGAAAAGAGATACTCGCCTCCCAATAGAAGATCCTGACGTTGCCATAGAAACGTTCCTCGATTTATAAAGAGAAGGCATAGTACCTATAGTATTTCATAGCTACGCAATTTCTGTGATTATTCGTCATTGTAAGGGATCGACGGATGCAATAAAGAAGGAATAGTGCATCTGGAAAGAGATACTCGCCTCCCAAAATAAGATCCTGTCGTTACCATAGAAGCGATCCACGATTTAGAAAGAGAAGGCATAGAACCTATAGTGTTTCATAGCGACGCAATTACTGTGTCTCTTCGTCATTGTGAGGGATCGACGGATGCAATAAAGAAGGAACAGTGCATCCGAAAAGAGATACTCGCCTCCCAATATAAGATCCTGTTGTTGCGATAGAAACGTTCCTCGATTTAGAAAGAGTAGGCATAGGACCTATAGTATTTCATAGGGACGCAATTTCTGTGTTAATTCGTCATTGTGAGGGATGGACGGATGCAATAAAGAAGGAATAGAGCATCCGAAAATAGATACTCGCCTCCCAATTGAAGATCCTGTCGTTGCCATAGAAACGTTCCTCGATTTAGAAAGAGAAGGCGTAGAACCTATAGTATTTCATAGCGACGCACTTTCTGTGTTAATTCGTCATAGTGAGGGATCGACGGATGCAATAAAGAAGGAATAGTCTATCCGAAAATAGAAACTCGCCTCGCAATAGAAGATCCTGCCGTTACCATAGAAACGTTTCTCGATTTAGAAAGAGAAGGCATTGAACCTATAGTATTTCATAGCGACGCAATTTCTGTGTTAATTCGTCATTGTGTGGAATCGACGGATGCAATAAAGAAGGAATAGTGCATCCGAAAGGAGATACTCGCCTTCCAATAGAAGATCCTGTCGTTGCCATAGAAACGTTCCTCGATTTAGAATGAGAAGGCATAGAACCTATAGTATTTCATAGCGACGCAATTTCAGGGTTAATTCGTCATTGAAAGGGATCGACGGATGCAATAAAGAAGAAATAGTGCATCCGAAAAGATATACTCGCAACCCAATAGAGGATCCTGTCCTTGCCATAAAAACGTTCCTCGATTTAGAAAGAGAAGGCATAGAACCTATACTTTTTCATAGCGTCGCAATTTCTGTGTTAATTCGTCATTGTGAGGGATCGACGGATGCAACAAACAAGGAATAGTGCATCCGAAAAGAGATACTCGCCTCCCAAAAGAAGATCATGTCGTTGCCATAGAAACGTTCCTCGATTTAGAAAGAGAATTTATAGTACCTGTAGTATTTCATAGCGACGCAATTTCTTTGTTAATTCGTCATAGTGAGGGATCGACGGATGGAATAAAGTAGGAATAGAGCATCCGAAAAGAGATACTCGCCTCCAAATGTAATATCCTGTCGTTGCAATAGAAACGTTCCTTGATTTCGAAAGAGAAGGCATAGAACCTGTAGCATTTCATAGCGACGCAATTTCTGTGTTAATTCGTCATTTTGACGTATCGACGGATGCAATAAAGAAGGAATAGTGCATCCGGAAAGAGATACTCGCCTCCCAATAAAAGATCCTGTCGTTGCCATAGAAACGTTCCTCGATTTAGAAAGAGAAAGCATAGAACCTATAGTATATCATAGCGACGCAATTTCAGTGTTAATTCGACATTTTGAGGGATCGACGGATGCAATAAAGAAGGAATAGTGCATCCGAAAGGAGATACTCGCTTCCAATATAAGATCCTGTCGTTACCATAGAAACGTTCCTCGATTTAGAAGGAGGAGGCATAGAACCTGTAGTATTTCATAGCGACGCAGTTGCTGTGTTGTCATTGTGAGGGATCGACAAATGCAACAAAGAAGGAATAGTGCATCCGAAAAGAGATACTCGCCTCCCAATAGAAGATCCTGTCGTTGCCATAGAAACGTTCCTCGATTTAGAAAGAGAGGTTATAGTACCTACAGCATTTCAAAGCGACGCAATTTCTGTGTTAATTCGTCATAGTGAGGGATCAGCGGATGGAATAAAGTAGGAATAGTGCATCCGAAAAGAGATACTCGCCTCCAAATGTAAGATCCTTTCGTTGCAATAGAAACAATCCTCGATTTAGAAAGAGAAGGCATAGAACCTGTAGCATTACTTAGCGACGCAATTTCTGTGTTAATTCGTCATTGTGAGGGATCGACGGATGCAATAAAGAAAGAATTGTGCATCCGAAAAGAGGTAATCGCCTCCCAATATAAGATCATGTCGTTGCCACAGAAACGTTCCTCGACATAGAAGGAGAAGGCTTAGATCCCGTAGTATTTCATAGCGAAGCAATTTCTGTGTTAATTCGTCATTGTGAGGGATCGACGGATGCAATAAAGAAGGAATAGTGTATCCGAAAAGAGATACTCGCCTCCCAATAGAAGATCTTGTCGTTGCCATAGAAACGTTCCTCGATTTGGAAAGAGAAGGCATGAAACCTATAGTATTTTATAGCTACGCAATTTCTGTGTTAATTCGTCATTGTGAGGGATCGACGGATGCAATAAAGGAGGAATAGTGCATCCGAAAAGAGATACTCTCCTACCAATAGAAGATCCTCTCGTTGCCATAAAAACGTTCCTCGATTTAGCTAGAGAAGGCACAAACCTATAGTATTTCATAGCGACGCAATTTCTGTGTTAATTCGTCATAGCGAGGGATCGATGGATGGAATAAAGAAGGAATAGTGCATCCGGATAGAGATACTCGCCTCCCAATAAAAGATCCTGTCGTTGCCATTGAAACGTTCCTCGATTTAGAAAAAGAAAGCATAGAACCTATAGTATTTCATAGCGACGCAGTTGCTGTGTTAATTCGTCATTGTGAGGGATCGACGGATGCAATATAGAAGGAATAGTGCATCCGAAAAGAGATACTCGCCTCCCAATAGAAGATCCTGTCGTTGCCATAGAAACGTTCCACGATTTAGAAAGAGAAGGCATAGAACCTATAGTGTTTCATAGCGACGCAATTACTGTGTCAATTCGTCATTGTGAGGGATCGACGGATGCAATAAAGAAGGAATAGTGCATTCGAAAAGAGATACTCGCCTCCCAATAGAAGATCCTGTCGTTGCCATAGAAACGTTCCTCGATTTATAAAGAGAAGGCATAGTACCTATAGTATTTCATAGCTACGCAATTTCTGTGATTATTCGTCATTGTAAGGGATCGACGGATGCAATAAAGAAGGAATAGTGCATCTGGAAAGAGATACTCGCCTCCCAAAATAAGATCCTGTCGTTACCATAGAAACGTTCCACGATTTAGAAAGAGAAGGCATAGAACCTATAGTGTTTCATAGCGACGCAATTACTGTGTCAATTCGTCATTGTGAGGGATCGACGGATGCAATAAAGAAGGAACAGTGCATCCGAAAAGAGATACTCGCCTCAGAATATATGATCATGTTGTTGCCATAGAAACGTTCCTCGATTTTGAAACAGAAGGCATAGATCCTATAGCATTTCATAGCGACGCAATTTACGTGTTAATTCGTCATTGTGAGGAATCGACGGATGAAAGAAAGAAGGAATAGCGCATCCGAAAAGAGATAATCGCCTCCCAATATCAGATCCTGTTGTTGCGATAGAAACGTTCCTCGATTTAGAAAGAGTAGGCATAGGACCTATAGTATTTCATAGGGACGCAATTTCTGTGTTAATTCGTCATTGTGAGGGATCGACGGATGCAATAAAGAAGGAATAGTGCATTCGAAAAGAGATACTCGCTTCCCAATAGGAGATCCTGTCGTTGCCATATAAACGTTCCTCGATTTAGAAAGAGATAGCATAGAACCTATAGTATTTCATAGGGACGCAATTTCTGTGTTAATTCTTCATTGTGAGGGATCGACGGATACAATAAAGAAGGAATATTGCATTCGAAAAGAGATACTCGCCTCTCAATAGGAGATCCTGCCGTTGCCATAAAAACGTTCCTCGATTTAGAAAGAGAAGGCATAGAACCTAGAGTATTACATAGGGACGCAATTTCTGTGTTAATTCGTCATTGTGAGGGATCGACGGATGCAATAAAGAAGGAATAGAGCATCCGAAAAGAGATACTCGCCTCCCAATAGAAGATCCTGTCGTTGCCATAGAAACGTTTCTCGATTTAGAAAGAGAAGGCATTGAACCTATAGTATTTCATAGCGACGAATTTTCTGTGTTAATTCGTCATTGTGTGGAATCGACGGATGCAATAAAGAAGGAATAGTGCATCCGAAAGGAGATACTCGCCTTCCAATAGAAGATCCTGTCGTTGCCATAGAAACGTTCCTCGATTAAGAATGAGAAGGCATAGAACCTATAGTATTTCATAGCGAAGCCATTTCAGGGTTAATTCGTCATTGCAAGGGATCGACGGATGCAATAAAGAAGGAATAGTGCATCCGAAAAGAGATGCTCACCTCCAAATAGAAGATCCTTTCGTTGTATAGAAACGTTCCTCGATTTAGAAACAGAAGGCATAAAACCTATAGTGTTTCATAGCGACGAAATTTCTGTGTCAATTCGTCATTGTGAGGGATCGACGGGTGCAATAAAGAAGGAATAGTGCATCCGAAAAGAGATACTCGCTTCCCAATATGAGATCCTGTCGTTGCCATAGAAACGTTCCTCGGTTTAGAAAGAGAAGGTATAGATCCTATAGCATTTCATAGCGACGCAATTTATGTGTTAATTCGTCATTGTCAGGGATCGGCAGATGCAATAAAAAGGAATAGTGCATTCGAAAAGAGATACTCGCCTCCCAATAGCAGATCCTGTCGTTGCCATAGAAACATTCCTCGATTTAGAAAGAGAAGGCATAGATCCTATAGTATTTCATAGCGACGCAATTTCTGTGTTAATTCGTCATTGTGAGGGATGGACGGATGCAATAAAGAAGGAATAGAGCATCCGAAAAGAGATACTCGCCTCCCAATAGAAGATCCTGTCGTTGCCATAGAAACGTTCCTCGATTTAGAAAGAGAAGGCGTAGAACCTATAGTAATTCATAGCGTCGCAATTTCTGTGTTAATTCGTCATTGTGAGGGATCGACGGATGCAACAAACAAGGAATAGTGCATCCGAAAAGAAATACTCGCCTCCAAATGAAATATCCTGTCGTTGCAATAAAAAAGTTCCTTGATTTAGAAAGAGAAGGCATAGAAACTGTAGCATTTCATAGCGACGCAATTTCTGTGTTAATTCGTCATTTTGACGTATCGACGGATGCAATAAAGAAGGAATAGTGCATCCGGAAAGAGATACTCGCCTCCCAATAAAAGATCCTGTCGTTGCCATAGAAACGTTCCTCGATTTAGAAAGAGAAGGAATAGAACCTATAATATTTCATAGCGACGCAATTTCTGTGTTAATTCGTCATTGTGAGGCATCGACGGATGCAATAAAGAAGGAATAGTGCATTCGAAAAGAGATACTCGCCTCCCAATAGAAGATCCTGTCGTTGCCATAGAAACGTTCCTCGATTTATAAAGAGAAGGCATAGTACCCATAGTATTTCATAGCTACGCAATTTCTGTGATTATTCGTCATTGTAAGGGATCGACGGATGCAATAAAGAAGGAATAGTGCATCTGGAAAGAGATACTCGCCTCCCAAAATAAGATCCTGTCGTTGCCATAGAAACGTTGCACGATTTAGAAAGAGAAGGCATAGAACCTATAGTGTTTCATAGCGACGCAATTACTGTGTCAATTCGTCATTGTGAGGGATCGACGGATGCAATAAAGAAGGAACAGTGCATTCGAAAAGAGATACTCGCCTCCCTATATAAGATCCTGTTGTTGCCATAGAAACGTTCCTCGAATTTGAAACAGAAGGCATAGATCCTATAGTATTTCATAGCGACGCAATTTACGTGTTAATTCGTCATTGTGAGGAATCGACGGATGAAATAAAGAAGGAATAGCGCATCCGAAAAGAGATAATCGCCTCCCAATATTAGATCCTGTCGTTGCCATAGAAACGTTCCTCGATTTAGAAAGAGAAGCCATAGTACCTATAGTATTTCATAGCGACGCAATTTCTGTGATAATTCGGCATTGTGAGGGATCGACGGATGCAATAAAGAAGCAATAGTGCATCCGAAGAGAGATACTCGCCTCCCAATATAAGATCCTGTTGTTGCGATGGAAACGTTCCTCGATTTAGAAAGAGAAGGCATAGGACCTATAGTATTTCATAGGGACGCAATTTCTGTGTTAATTCGTCATTTTGAGGGATCGACAGATGCAATAAAGAAGGAATAGAGCATCCGAAAAGTGATACTCGCCTCCCAATAGAAGATCCTGTCGTTGCCATAGAAACGTTTCTCGATTTAGAAAGAGAAGGCATTGAACCTATAGTATTTCATAGCGACGCAATTTCTGTGTTAATTCGTCATTGTGTGGAATCGACGGATGCAATAAAGAAGGAATAGTGCATCCGAAAGGAGATACTCGCCTTCCAATAGAAGATCCTGGCGTTGCCATAGAAACGTTCCTCGATTTAGAATGAGAAGGCATAGAACCTATAGTATTTCATAGCGACGCAATTTCTGTGTTAATTCGTCATTGAGTGGGATCGACGGATGCAATAAAGAAGGAATAGAGCATCCGAAAAGAGATACTCGCCTCTCAATAGAAGATCCTGTCGTTGCCATAGAAACGTTCCTCGATTTAGAAAGAGAAGGCGTAGGACCTATAGTATTTCATAGGGACGCAATTTCTGTGTTAATTCGTCATTGTGAGGGATCGACGGATGCAATAAAGAAGGAATAGTGCATTCGAAAAGAGATACTCGCTTCCCAATAGGAGATCCTGTCGTTGCCATATAAACGTTCCTCGATTTAGAAAGAGATAGCATAGAACCTATAGTATTTCATAGGGACGCAATTTCTGTGTTAATTCTTCATTGTGAGGGATCGACGGATACAATAAAGAAGGAATATTGCATTCGAAAAGAGATACTCGCCTCTCAATAGGAGATCCTGCCGTTGCCATAAAAACGCTCCTCGATTTAGAAAGAGAAGGCATAGAACCTAGAGTATTTAATAGGGACGCAATTTCTGTGTTAATTCGTCATTGTGAGGGATCGACGGATGCAATAAAGAAGGAATAGAGCATCCGAAAAGAGATACTCGCCTCCCAATAGAAGATCCTGTCGTTGCCATAGAAACGTTTCTCGATTTAGAAAGAGAAGGCATTGAACCTATAGTATTTCATAGCGACGAATTTTCTGTGTTAATTCGTCATTGTGTGGAATCGACGGATGCAATAAAGAAGGAATAGTGCATCCGAAAGGAGATACTCGCCTTCCAATAGAAGATCCTGTCGTTGCCATAGAAACGTTCCTCGATTAAGAATGAGAAGGCATAGAACCTATAGTATTTCATAGCGAAGCCATTTCAGGGTTAATTCGTCATTGCAAGGGATCGACGGATGCAATAAAGAAGGAATAGTGCATCCGAAAAGAGATGCTCACCTCCAAATAGAAGATCCTTTCGTTGTATAGAAACGTTATTCGATTTAGAAACAGAAGGCATAAAACCTATAGTGTTTCATAGCGACGAAATTTCTGTGTCAATTCGTCATTGTGAGGGATCGGCGGGTGCAATAAAGAAGGAATAGTGCATCCGAAAAGAGATACTCGCTTCCCAATATGAGATCCTGTCGTTGCCATAGAAACGTTCCTCGGTTTAGAAAGAGAAGGTATAGATCCTATAGCATTTCATAGCGACGCAATTTATGTGTTAATTCGTCATTGTCAGGGATCGGCAGATGCAATAAAAAGGAATAGTGCATTCGAAAAGAGATACTCGCCTCCCAATAGCAGATCCTGTCGTTGCCATAGAAACATTCCTCGATTTAGAAAGAGAAGGCATAGATCCTATAGTATTTCATAGCGACGCAATTTCTGTGTTAATTCGTCATTGTGAGGGATGGACGGATGCAATAAAGAAGGAATAGAGCATCCGAAAAGAGATACTCGCCTCCCAATAGAAGATCCTGTCGTTGCCATAGAAACGTTCCTCGATTTAGAAAGAGAAGGCGTAGAACCTATAGTAATTCATAGCGTCGCAATTTCTGTGTTAATTCGTCATTGTGAGGGATCGACGGATGCAACAAACAAGGAATAGTGCATCCGAAAAGAAATACTCGCCTCCAAATGAAATATCCTGTCGTTGCAATAAAAAAGTTCCTTGATTTAGAAAGAGAAGGCATAGAACCTGTAGCATTTCATAGCGACGCAATTTCTGTGTTAATTCGTCATTTTGACGTATCGACGGATGCAATAAAGAAGGAATAGTGCATCCGGAAAGAGATACTCGCCTCCCAATAAAAGATCCTGTCGTTGCCATAGAAACGTTCCTCGATTTAGAAAGAGAAGGAATAGAACCTATAATATTTCATAGCGACGCAATTTCTGTGTTAATTCGTCATTGTGAGGCATCGACGGATGCAATAAAGAAGGAATAGTGCATTCGAAAAGAGATACTCGCCTCCCAATAGAAGATCCTGTCGTTGCCATAGAAACGTTCCTCGATTTATAAAGAGAAGGCATAGTACCCATAGTATTTCATAGCTACGCAATTTCTGTGATTATTCGTCATTGTAAGGGATCGACGGATGCAATAAAGAAGGAATAGTGCATCTGGAAAGAGATACTCGCCTCCCAAAATAAGATCCTGTCGTTGCCATAGAAACGTTGCACGATTTGGAAAGAGAAGGCATAGAACCTATAGTGTTTCATAGCGACGCAGTTACTGTGTCAATTCGTCATTGTGAGGGATCGACGGATGCAATAAAGAAGGAACAGTGCATTCGAAAAGAGATACTCGCCTCCCTATATAAGATCCTGTTGTTGCCATAGAAACGTTCCTCGAATTTGAAACAGAAGGCATAGATCCTATAGTATTTCATAGCGACGCAATTTACGTGTTAATTCGTCATTGTGAGGAATCGACGGATGAAATAAAGAAGGAATACCGCATCCGAAAAGAGATAATCGCCTCCCAATATTAGATCCTGTCGTTGCCATAGAAACGTTCCTCGATTTAGAAAGAGAAGCCATAGTACCTATAGTATTTCATAGCGACGCAATTTCTGTGATAATTCGGCATTGTGAGGGATCGACGGATGCAATAAAGAAGCAATAGTGCATCCGAAGAGAGATACTCGCCTCCCAATATAAGATCCTGTTGTTGCGATAGAAACGTTCCTCGATTTAGAAAGAGAAGGCATAGGACCTATAGTATTTCATAGGGACGCAATTTCTGTGTTAATTCGTCATTTTGAGGGATCGACAGATGCAATAAAGAAGGAATAGTGCATTCGAAAAGAGATACTCGCTTCCCAATAGGAGATTCTGTCGTTGCCATATAAACGTTCCTCGATTTAGAAAGAGAAGGCATAGAACCTAGAGTATTTCATAGGGACGCAATTTCTGTGTTAATTCGTCATTGTGAGGGATCGACGGATGCAATAAAGAAGGAATAGAGCATCCGAAAAGTGATACTCGCCTCCCAATAGAAGATCCTGTCGTTGCCATAGAAACGTTTCTCGATTTAGAAAGAGAAGGCATTGAACCTATAGTATTTCATAGCGACGCAATTTCTGTGTTAATTCGTCATTGTGTGGAATCGACGGATGCAATAAAGAAGGAATAGTGCATCCGAAAGGAGATACTCGCCTTCCAATAGAAGATCCTGTCGTTGCCATAGAAACGTTCCTCGATTGAGAATGAGAAGGCATAGAACCTATAGTATTTCATAGCGACGCAATTTCTGTGTTAATTCGTCATTGAGTGGGATCGACGGATGCAATAAAGAAGGAATAGAGCATCCGAAAAGAGATACTCGCCTCTCAATAGAAGATCCTGTCGTTGCCATAGAAACGTTCCTCGATTTAGAAAGAGAAGGCGTAGAACCTATAGTATTTCATAGCGACGCATTTTCTGTGTTAATTCGTCATAGTGAGGGATCGACGGATGCAATAAAGAAGGAATAGTCCATCCGAAAATAGAAACTCGCCTCGCAATAGAAGATCCTGCCGTTACCATAGAAACGTTTCTCGATTTAGAATGAGAAGGCATTGAACCTGTAGTATTTCATAGCGACGAAATTTCTGTGTTAATTCGTCATTGTGTGGAATCGACGGATGCAATAAAGAAGGAATAGCGCATCCGAAAGGAGATACTCGCCTTCCAATAGAAGATCCTGTCGTTGCCATAGAAACGTTCCTCGATTTAGAATGAGAAGGCATAGAACCTATAGTAATTCATAGCGACGCAATTTCAGGGTTAATTCGTCATTGAAAGGGATCGACGGATGCAATAAAGAAGGAATAGTGCATCCGAAAAGATATACTCGCAACCCAATAGAGGATCCTGTCCTTGCCATAAAAACGTTCCTCGATCTAGAAAGAGGAGGCATAGAACCTGTAGCATTTCATAGCGACGCAATTTCTGTGTTAATTCGTCATTTTGACGTATCGACGGATGCAATAAAGAAGGAATAGTGCATCCGGAAAGAGATACTCGCCTCCCAATAAAAGATCCTGTCGTTGCCATAGAAACGTTCCTCGATTAAGAAAGAGAAAGCATAGAAGGTATAATATTTCATAGCTACGCAATTTCTGTGTTAATTCGTCATTGTGAGGGATCAACGGATGCAATATAGAAGGAATAGTGCATCCGAAAAGAGATACTCTCCTCCCAATAGAAGATCCTCTCGTTGCCATAAAAACGTTCCTCGATTTTGCTAGAGAAGGCATAAACCTATAGTATTTCATAGCGACGCAATTTCTGTGTTAATTCGTCATAGCGAGGGATCGATGGATGGAATAAAGAAGGAATAGTGCATCCGGAAAGAGATACTCGCATCTCAATGAAAGATCCTGTCGTTGCCGTAGAAACGTTCCACGATTTAGTAAGAGAGGACATAGAAATTATAGGATTTCATAGCGACTCAATTTTTGTGTTAATTCATCATTGTGAGAGATCGATGGATGCAATAAAGAAGGAATAGTGCATCCGAAAATTGATACTCGCCTCCCAATATAAGATCCTGTCCTTGCCATAAAAACGTTCCTCGATTTAGAAAGAGAAGGCCTAAAACCTATAATATTTCATAGCGTCGCAATTTCTGTTTTAATTCGTCATTGTGAGGGATCGACGGATGCAATAAAGAAGGAATAGTGCATCCGAAGGGAGATACTCGCTCCCGATATAAGATCCTGTCGTTGCCCTAGAAACGTTCCTCGATTTAGAACGAGAAGGCATAGTACCTGTAGTATTTCATAGCGACGCAGTTGCTGTGTTAATTCGTCATTGTGAGGGATCGACGGATGCAATATAGAAGGAATAGTGCATTCGAAAAGAGATACTCGCCTCCCAATAGAAGATCCTGTCGTCGCCATAGAAACGTTCCTCGATTTAGAAAGAGAAGGAATAGAACCTATAATATTTCATAGCGACGCAATTTCTGTGTTAATTCGTCACTGTGAGGGATCGACGGATGCAATAAAGAAGGAATAGTGCATTCGAAATGAGATACTCGCCTCCCAATAGAAGATCCTGTCGTTGCCATAGAAACGTTCCTCGATTTATTAAGAGAGAAGGCATAGTACCTATAGTATATCATAGCTACGCAATTTCTGTGATTATTCGTCATTGTAAGGGATCGACGGAGGCAATAAAGAAGGAATAGTGCATCTGGAAAGAGATACTCGCCTCCCAAAATAAGATCCTGTCGTTGCCATAGAAACATTCCACGATTTAGAAAGAGAAGGCGTAGAACCTATAGTGTTTCATAGCGACGCAATTACTGTGTCAATTCGTCATTGTGAGGGATCGACGGATGCAATAAAGAAGGAACAGTGCATCCGAAAAGAGATACTCTCCTCCCAATATAAGATCCTGTTGTTGCCATAGAAACGTTCCTCGATTTTGAAACAGAAGGCATAGATCCTATAGCATTTCATAGCGACGCAATTTACGTGTTAATTCGTCATTGTGAGGAATCGACGGATGAAATAAAGAAGGAATAGCGCATCCGAAAAGAGATAATCGCCTCCCAATATCAGATCCAGTCGTTGCCATAGAAACGTTCCTCGATTTAGAAAGAGAAGGCATAGGCCTATAGTATTTCATAGCGACGCAATTTCTGTGTTAATTCGTCATTGTGAGGGATCGACGGATGCAATAAAAAGGAATAGTGCATTCGTAAAGAGATACTCGCCTCCCAATAGAGGATCCTGTCGTTGCCATGGAAACGTTCCGCGATTTAGAAAGAGAAGGCTTAGTTGCAATAGGATTTCATAGCGACGCTATTTCTGTGTTACTTCGTCATTGTGAGGGATCGACGGATGCAATAAAGAAGGAACAGAGCATCCGAAAAGAGATACTCGCCTCCTAATAGAAGATGCTGTCGTTGCCATAGAAACGTTCCTCGATTTAGTAAGAGAGGACATAGAAACTATAGTATTTCATAGCGACTCAGTTTTTGTGTTAATTCATCATTGTGAGGGATCGATGGATGCAATAACGAAGAAATAGTGCATCCGAAATGAGATACTCGCCTCCCAATAGAAGATCCTGTCGTGGCCATAGAAACGCTCCTCGATTTAGGAAGAGAAATCATAGAACCTATAGTATTTCACAGCGACGCAATTTCTGTGTTAATTCGTCATTGTGAGGGATCGACGGATGCAATAAAGAAGGAATAGGGCATCCGAAAAGAGATAATCGCCTCCCATTAGAAGATCCTGTCGTTGCCATAGAAACGTTCCTCGATTTAGAAAGACAAGGCATAGAACCTATAGTATTTCATAGCGACGCATTTTCTGCGTTAATTCGTCATTGTGAGGGATCGACGGATGCAATAAAGAAGGAATAGTGCATCCGAAAATAGATACTCGCCTCTCAATGGAATATCCTGTCGTTGCCATAGATTACGTTTCTCGATTTAGAAAGAGAAGGCATAGATCATATAGCATTTCATAGCGACGCAATTTACGTGTTAATTCGTCATTGTGAGGGATCGACGGATGATATAAAGAAGGAATAGCGCATCCAAAAATAGATAATCGCCTCCCAATATCTGATCCTGTCGTTCCCATAGAAACGTTCATCGATTTAGAAAGAGAAGGCATAGGTCCTATAGTATATCATAGCGACGCAATATATGTGTTAATTCGTCATTGTGAGGGATCGCCGGATGCAATAAAGAAGGAATGGTGCATCCGAAAAGAGATATTCGCCTCCCAATAGAAGATCCTGTCGTTGCCATAAAAACATTCCTCGATTTAGCTAGAGAAGGCATAAACCTATAGTATTTCATAGCGTCGCAATTTCTGTGTTAATTCGTCATTGTGAGGGATCGACGGATGCAACAAACAAGGAATAGTGCATCCGAAAAGAGATACTCGCCTCCCAAAAGAAGATCATGTCGTTGCCATAGAAACGTTCCTCGATTTAGAAAGAGAATTTATAGTACCTGTAGTATTTCATAGCCAAGCAATTTCTTTGTTAATTCGTCATAGTGAGGGATCGACGGATGGAATAAAGTAGGAATAGTGCATCCGAAAAGAGATACTCGCCTCCAAATGTAATATCCTGTCGTTGCAATAGAAACGTTCCTTGATTTAGAAAGAGAAGGCATAGAACCTGTAGCATTTCATAGCGACGTAATTTCTGTGTTAATTCGTCATTTTGACGTATCGACGGATGCAATAAAGAAGGAATAGTGCATCCGGAAAGAGATACTCGCCTCCCAATAAAAGATCCTGTCGTTGCCATAGAAACGTTCCTCGATTAAGAAAGAGAAAGCATAGAACCTATAGTATTTCATAGCGACGCAATTTCAGTGTTAATTCGTCATTGTGAGGGATCGACGGATGCAATACAGAAGGAATAGTGCATCCGAAAGGAGATACTCGCTTCCAATATAAGATCCTGTCGTTACCATAGAAACGTTCCTCGATTTAGAAGGAGGAGGCATAGAACCTGTAGTATGTCATAGCGACGCATTTGCTGTGTTAATTCGTCATTGTGAGGGATCGACAAATGCAACAAAGAAGGAATAGTGTATCCGAAAAGAGGTACTCGCCTCCCAATAGAAGATCCTGTCGTTGCAATAGAAACGTTCCTCGATTTAGAAAGAGAAGGCATGAAACCTATAATATTTCATAGCTACGCAATTTCTGTGTTAATTCGTCATTGTGAGGGATCGACGGATGCAATAAAGAACGAATAGTGCATCCGAAAAGAGATACTCTCCTCCCAATAGAAGATCCTCTCGTTGCCATAAAAACGTTCCTCGATTTAGCTACAGAAGGCATAAACCTATAGTATTTCATAGCGACGCAATTTCTGTGTTAATTCGTCATAGCGAGGGATCGATGGATGGAATAAAGAAGGAATAGTGCATCCGGAAAGAGATACTCGCATCTCAATGAAAGATCCTGTCGTTGCCGTAGAAACGTTCCTCGATTTAGTAAGAGAGGACATAGAAACTATAGTATTTCATAGCGACTCAATTTTTGTGTTAATTCATCATTGTGAGAGATCGATGGATGCAATAAAGAAGGAATAGTGCATCCGAAAATTGATACTCGCCTCCCAATATAAGATCTTGTCCTTGCCATAAAAACGTTCCTCGATATAGAAAGAGAAGGCATAAAACCTATAATATTTCATAACGTCGCAATTTCTGTTTTAATTCGTCATTGTGAGGGATCGACGGATGCAATAAAGAAGGAATAGTGCACCCGAAGGGAGATACTCGCTCCCAATATAAGATCCTGTCGTTGCCCTAGAAACGTTCCTCGTTTTAGAACGAGAAGGCATAGAACCTGTAGTATTTCATAGCGACGCAGTTGCTGTGTTAATTCGTCTTTGTGAGGGATCGACGGATGCAATATAGAAGGAATAGTGCATCAGAAAAGAGATACTCGCCTCCCAATAGAAGATCCTGTCGTTGCCATAGAAACGTTCCTCGATTTATTAAGAGAGAAGGCATAGTACCAATAGTATATCATAGCTACGCAATTTCTGTAATTATTCGTCATCGTAAGGGATCGACGGATGCAATAAAGAAGGAATAGTGCATCTGGAAAGAGATACTCGCCTCCCAAAATAAGATCCTGTCGTTGCCATAGAAACGTTCCACGATTTAGAAAGAGAAGGCATAGAACCTATAGTGTTTCATAGCGACGCAATTACTGTGTCAATTCGTCATTGTGAGGGATCGACGGTTGCAATAAAGAAGGAACAGAGCATCCGAAAAGAGATACTCTCCTCCCAATATAAGATCCTGTTGTTGCCATAGAAACGTTCCTCGATTTTGAAACAGAAGGCATAGATCCTATAGCATTTCATAGCGACGCAATTTACGTGTTAATTCGTCATTGTGAGGAATCGACGGATGAAATAAAGAAGGAATAGCGCATCCGAAAAGAGATAATCGCCTCCCAATATTAGATCCTGTCGTTGCCATAGAAACGTTCCTCGATTTAGAAAGAGAAGGCATAGGTCCTATAGTATTTCATAGCGACGCAATTTCTGTGTTAATTCGTCATTGTGAGGGATCGACGGATGCAATAAAAAGGAATAGTGCATTCGTAAAGAGATACTCGCCTCCCAATAGAGGATCCTGTCGTTGCCATGGAAACGTTCCGCGATTTAGAAAGAGAAGGCTTAGTTCCAATAGGATTTCATAGCGACGCTATTTCTGTGTTACTTCGTCATTGTGAGGGATCGACGGATGCAATAAAGAAGGAACAGAGCATCCGAAAAGAGATACTCGCCTCCTAATAGAAGATGCTGTCGTTGCCATAGAAACGTTCCTCGATTTAGTAAGAGAGGACATAGAAACTATAGTATTTCATAGCGACTCAATTTTTGTGTTAATTCATCATTGTGAGGGATCGATGGATGCAATAAGGAAGGAAAAGTGCATCCGAAAATTGATACTCGCCTCCTAATATAAGATACTGTCCTTGCCATAAAAACGTTCCTCGATTTAGAAAGAGAGGGCATAAAACCTATGATATTTCATAACGTCGCAATTTCTGTTTTAATTCGTCATTGTGAGGGATCGACAGATGCAATAAAAAAATGAATAGTGCATCCGAAAGGAGATACTCGCTCGCAATATAAGATCCTGTCGTTGTCCTAGAAACGTTCCTCGATTTAGAAGGAGAAGGCATAGAACCTGTAGTATTTCATAGCGACGCAGTTGCTGTGTTAATTCGTCATTGTGAGGGATCGACGGATGCAATATAGAAGGAATAGTGCATCCGAAAAGAGATACTCGCCTCCCAATAGAAGATCCTGTCGTTGCCATGGAAACGTTCTCTGATTTAGAAAGAGAAGGCATAGAACCTATAATATTTCATAGCGACGCAATTTCTGTGTTAATTCGTCATTGTGAGGGATCGACGGATGCAATAAAGAAAGAATAGTGTATTCGAAAAGAGATACTCGCCTCCGAATAGAAGATCCTGTCGTTGCCATAGAAACGTTCCTCGATTTATAAAGAGAAGGCATAGTACCTATAGTATTTTATAGCTACGCAATTTCTGTAATTATTCCTCATTGTAAGGGATCGACGGATGCAATATAGAAGGAATAGTGCATCTGGAAAGAGATACTCGCCTCCCAAAATAAGATCCTGTCGTTGCCATAGAAACGTTCCTCGATTTAGAAAGAGAAGGCATAGAACCTATAGTGTTTCATAGCGACGCAATTACTGTGTCAATTCGTCATTGTGACGGATCGACGGATGCAATAAAGAAGGAATAGTTCATCCGAAAAGAGTTACTCGCCTCCCAATATAAGATCCTGTTGTTGCCATAGAAACGTTCCTTGATTTAGAAAGAGAAGGCATAGATCCTATAGCATTTCATAGCGACACAATTTACGTGTTAATTCGTCATTGTGAGGGATCGACGGATGAAATAAAGAAGAAATAGCGCATCCGAAAAGAGGTAATCGCCTCCCAATATCAGATCCTCTCGTTGCCATAGAAACGTTCCTCGATTTAGAAAGAGAAGGCATAGGTCCTATAGTATTTCATAGCGACGCATTTTCTGTGTTAATTCGTCATACTGAGGGATCGACGGATGCAATAAAGAAGGAATAGTGCATCCGAAAAGAGATACTCGCCTCCCAATAGAAGATCCTGTCGTTGCCATAAAAACGTTACTCGACTTAGCAAGAGAAGGCATAAACCTATAATATTTCATAGCGACGCAATTTCTGTGTTAATTCGTCATAGCGAGGGATCGACGGCTGGAATAAGAAAGGAATAGTGCATCCGGAAAGAGATACTCGCCTCTCAATAAAAGATCCTGTCGTTGCCGTAGAAACGTTCCTCGATTTAGTAAGAGAGGACATAGAAACTATAGTATTTCATAGCGACTCAGTTTTTGTGTTAATTCATCATTGTGAGGGATCGATGGATACAATAACGAAGAAATAGTGCATCCGAAAGGAGATACTCGCCTCCCAATAGAAGATCCTTTCGTTGCCATAGAAACGTTACTCGATTTAGAAGGAGAAGGCATAAAAATTATAGTATTTCATAGCGTCGCAATTTCTGTGTTAATTCGTCATTGTGAGGGATCGACGGATGCAATAAAGAAGGGATAGTGCATCCGAAAAGAGATACTCGCCTCCCAATAGAAGATCCTGTCGTTGCCATAAAAACGTTCCTCGTCTTAGCAAGAGAAGGCATAAACCTATAGTATTTCATAGCGACGCAATTTCTGTGTTGATTCGTCATTGTGAGGGATCGACGGATGCAATAAAAAGGAATAGTGCATTCGTAAAGAGATACTCGCCTCCCAATAGAGGATCCTGTCGTTGCCATGGAAACGTTCCGCGATTTAGAAAGAGAAGGCATAGATCCTATAGGATTTCATAGCGACGCTATTTCTGTGGTACTTCGTCATTGTGAGGGATCGACGGATGCAATAAAGAAGGAACAGAGCATCCGAAAAGAGATACTCGCCTCCCAATAGAAGATCCTGTCGTTGCCATAGAAACGTTCCTCGATTTAGAAAGGGAAGGAATTGAACATATAGTATTTCATAGCGACGCATTTTCTGTGTTAATTCGTCATAGTGAGGGATCGACGGATGCAATAAAGAAGGAATAGTGCATCCGAAAAGAGATACTCGCCTCCCAATAGAAGATCCTGTCGTTGCCAAAAAAACGTTCCTCGTCTTAGCAAGAGAAGGCATAAACCTATAGTATTTCATAGCGACGCAATTTCTGTGTTAATTCGTCATAGCGAGGGATCGACGGATGGAATAAAGAAGGAATAGTGCATCCGGAAAGACATACTCGCCTCTCAATGAAAGATCCTGTCGTTGCCGTAGAAACGTTCCTCGATTTAGTAAGAGAGGACATAGAAACTATAGTGTTTCATAGCGGCTGAGTTTTTGTGTTAATTCATCATTGTGAGGGATCGATGGATGCAATAAAGAAGGAATAGTGCATCCGAAAGGAGATACTCACCTCCCAATAGAAGATCCTGTCGTTGCCATAGAAACGTTACTCGATTTAGAAAGAGAAGGTATAGAACCTATAGTATTTCATAGCGACGCAATTTCAGTGTTAATTCTTCATTGTAAGGGAACGACGGATGCAATAAGGAAGGAATAGTGCATCCGAAAGGAGATACCCGCCTCCCAATATAAGATCCTGTCCTTGCCATAAAAACATTCCTCGATTTAGAAAGAGAAGGCATAAAAATTATAGTATTTCATAGCGTCGAAATTTCTGTGTTAATTCGTTATTGTGAGGGATCGACGGATGCAATAAAGAAGGAATAGTCCATCCGAAAATAGAAACTCGCCTCGCAATAGAAGATCTTGCCGTTACCATAGAAACGTTTCTCGATTTAGAAAGAGAAGGCATTGAACCTATAGTATTTCATAGCGACGCAATTTCTGTGTTAATTCGCCATTGTGAGGGATCGACGGATGCAATAAAGAAGGAAAAGTGCATCCGAAAGGAAATACTCGTCTCCCAATAGAAGATCCTGTCGTTGCCATAGAAACGTTCCTCGATTTAGGAGTAGAAGGCATAGAACCTATAGTATTTCATAGCGACGCAATATCTGTGTTAATTCGTCATTGTGTAGGATCGACGGATGCAATAAGGAAGGAATAGTGCATCCGAAAGGAGATACTCGCCTTCCAATAGAAGATCCTGTCGTTGCCATAGAAACGTTCCTCGATTTAGAATGAGAAGGCATAGAACCTATTGTATTTCATAGCGACGCAATGTCAGTGTTAATTCGTCATTGAAAGAGATCGACGGATGCAATAAAGAAGGAATAGTGCATCCGAAAAGATATACTCGCAACCCAATAGAGGATCCTGTCCTTGCCATAAAAACGTTCCACGATTTAGAAAGAGAAGGCATAGAACCTATAGTATTCATAGCGTCGCAATTTGTGTGTTAATTCGTCATTGTGAGGGATCGACGGATGCAATAAAGAAAGAATAGTTGCATCCGAAAGGAGATACTCGCCTCCCAATATAAGATCCTGTCGTTGCCAAAGAAACGTTCCTCGATTTAGAAGGAGAAGGCGTAGAACCTGTAGTATTTCATAGCTACGCAATTTCTGTGTTAATTCGTCATTGTGAGGATTCGACGGATGCAATAAAGAAGGAATATTGCATCCGAAAAGAGATACTCGCCTCCCAATAGAAGATCCTGTCGTTGCTATAAAAACGTTCCTCGATTTTGCAAGAGAAGGCATAAACCTACAGTATTTCATAGCGACGCAATTTCTGTGTTAATTCTTCATAGTGAGGTATCGACGGATGGAATAAAGAAGGAATAGTGCATCCGGAAAGAGATACTCGCCTCTCAATGAAAGATCCTGTCGTTGATGTAGAAACGTTCCTCGATTTAGTAAGAGAAGACATAGAAAATATAGTATTTCATAGCGACTCAATTTTTGTGTTAATTCATCATTGTGAGGGATCGACGGATGCAATAAAGAAGGAATAGTGCATCGGAAAAGAGATACTCGCTCCTAATATAAGATCCTGTCGTTGCCATAGAAACGTTCCTCGATTTAGAAGGAGAAGGCATAGAACCTGTAGTATTTCATGGCGACGCAGTTGCTGTGTTAATTCGTCATTGTGAGGGATCGACGGATGCAACAAAGAAGGAATAGTGCATCCGAAAAGAGATACTCGCCTCCCAATAGAAGATGATGTCGTTGCCATAGAAACGTTCCTCGATTTAGAAAGAGAATTTATAGTACCTACAGTATTTCATAGCGACGCAATTTCTTTGTTAATTCGTCATAGTGAGGGATCGACGGATGGAATAAAGTAGGAATAGTGCATCCGACATGAGATACTCGCCTCCAAATGTAAGATCCTGTCGTTGCAATAGAAACGTTCCTTGATTTAGAACGAGAAGGCATAGAACCTGTAGCATTTCATAGCGATGCAATTTCTGTGTTAATTCGTCATTTTGACGTATCGACGGATGCAATAAAGAAGGAATAGTGCATTCGAAAAGAGATACTCGCCTCCCAATAAAAGATCCTGTCGTTGCCATAGAAACGTTCCTCGATTTAGAAAGAGAAGGCATAGAACCTATAGTGTTTCATAGCGACGCAATTACTGTGTCAATTCGTCATTGTGAGGGATCGACGGATGCAATAAAGAAGGAATAGTGCATCCGAAAAGAGATACTCGCCTCCCAATATAAGATCCTGTTGTTGCCATAGAAACGTTCCTCGATTTAGAAATAGAAGGCATAGATCCTATAGCATTTCATAGCGACGCAATTTACGTGTTAATTCGTCATTGTGAGGGATCGACGGATGAAATAAAGAAGGAATAGCGCATCCGAAAAGAGATAATCGCCTCCCAATATCAGATCCTCTCGTTGCCATAGAAACGTTCCTCGATTTAGAAAGAGAAGGCATAGGTCCTATAGTATTTCATAGCGACGCATTTTCTGTGTTAATTCGTCATAGTGAGGGATCGACGGATGCAATAAAGAAGGAATAGTGCATCCGAAAAGAGATAGTCGCCTCCCAATAGAAGATCCTGTCGTTGCCATAAAAACGTTCCTCGACTTAGCAAGAGAATGCATAAACCTATAGTATTTCATAGCGACGCAATTTCTGTGTTAATTCGTCATAGCGAGGGATCGACGGCTGGAATAAGAAAGGAATAGTGCATCCGGAAAGAGATACTCGCCTCTCAATAAAAGATCCTGTCGTTGCCGTAGAAACGTTCCTCGATTTAGTAAGAGAGGACATAGAAACTATAGTATTTCATAGCGACTCAGTTTTTGTGTTAATTCATCATTGTTAGGGATCGATGGATGCAATAACGAAGAAATAGTGCATCCGAAAGGAGATACTCACCTCCCAATAGAAGATCCTGTCGTTGCCATAGAAATGCTCCTCGATTTAGAAAGAGAAGGCATAGATCCTATAGTATTTCATAGCGACGCAATTTCTGTGTTGATTCGTCATTGTGAGGGATCGACGGATGCAATAAAAAGGAATAGTGCATTCGTAAAGAGATAGTCGCCTCCCAATAGAGGATCCTGTCGTTGCCATGGAAACGTTCCGCGATTTAGAAAGAGAAGGCATAGATCCTATAGGATTTCATAGCGACGCTATTTCTGTGTTACTTCGTCATTGTGAGGGATCGACGGATGCAATAAAGAAGGAACAGAGCATCCGAAAAGAGATACTCGCCTCCCAATAGAAGATCCTGTCGTTGCCATAGAAACGTTCCTCGATTTAGAAAGGGAAGGAATAGAACCTATAGTATTTCACAGCGACGCATTTTCTGTGTTAATTCGTCATAGTGAGGGATCGACGGATGCAATAAAGAAGGAATAGTGCATCAGAAAAGAGATACTCGCCTCCCAATAGAAGATCCTGTCGTTGCCATAAAAACGTTCCTCGTCTTGGCAAGAGAAGGCATAAACCTATAGTATTTCATAGCGACGCAATTTCTGTGTTAATTCGTCATAGCGAGGGATCGACGGATGGAATAAAGAAGGAATAGTGCATCCGGAAAGAGATACTCGCCTCTCAATGAAAGATCCTGTCGTTGCCGTAGAAACGTTCTTCGACTTAGTAAGAGAGGACATAGAAACTATAGTATTTCATAGCGGCTCAGTTTTTGTGTTAATTCATCATTGTGAGGGATCGATGGATGCAATAAACAAGGAATAGTGCATCCAAAAGGAGATACTCGCCTCCCAATAGAAGATCCTGTCGTTGCCATAGAAACGTTACTCGATTTAGAAAGAGAAGGTATAGAACCTATAGTATTTCATAGCGACGCAATTTCAGTGTTAATTCTTCATTGTAAGGGAACGACGGATGCAATAAGGAAGGAATAGTGCATCCGAAAAGAGATACTCGCCTCCCAATATAAGATCCTGTCTTTGCCATAAAAACGTTCCTCGATTTAGAAAGAGAAGGCATAAAAATTATAGTATTTCATAGCGTCGAAATTTCTGTGTTAATTCGTCATTGTGAGGGATCGACGGATGCAATAAAGAAGGAATAGAGCAACCGAAAAGAGATACTCGCCTCCCAATAGAAGATCCTGTCGTTGCCATAGAAACGTTCTACATCTACATCTACATCCATACTCCGCAAGCCACCTGACGGTGTGTGGCGGAGGGTATTTTCAGTACCTCTATCGGTTCTCCCTTCTATTCCAGTCTCGTATTGTTCGTGGAAAGAAGGATTGTCGGTATGCCTCTGTGTGGGCTCTAATCTCTCTGATTTTATCCTCATGGTCTCTTCGCGAGATATACGTAGGAGGGAGCAATATACTGCTTGACTCTTCGGTGAAGATATGTTCTCGAAACTTTGACAAAAGCCCGTACCGAGCTACTGAGCGTCTCTCCTGCAGAGTCTTCCACTGGAGTTTATCTATCATCTCCGTAACGCTTTCGCGATTACTAAATGATCCTGTAACGAAGCGCGCTGCTCTCCGTTGGATCTTCTCTATCTCTTCTACCAACCCTATCTGGTACGGATCCCACACTGCTGAGCAGTATTCAAGCAGTGGGCGAACAAGCGTACTGTAACCTACTTCCTTTGTTTTCGGATTGCATTTCCTTAGGATTCTTCCAATGAATCTCAGTCTGGCATCTGCTTTACCGACAATCAACATTATATGATCATTCCATTTTAAATCACTCCTAATGCGTACTCCCAGATAATTTATGGTATTAACTGCTTCAAGTTGCTGACCTGCTATTTTGTAGCTAAATGATAAAGGATCTATCTTTCTGTGTATTCGCAGCACATTACACTTGTCTACATTGAGATTAAGTTGCCATTCCCTGCACCATGCGTCAATTCGCTGCAGATCCTCCTGCATTTCAGTACAATTTTCCATTGTTACAACCTCTCGATACACCACAGCATCATCTGCAAAAAGCCTCAGTGAACTTATTTATGTATATTGTGAATAGCAACGGTCCTATGACACTCCCCTGCGGCACACCTGAAATTACTCTTACTTCGGAAGACTTCTCTCCATTGAGAATAACATGCTGCGTCCTGTTATCTAGGAACTCCTCAATCCAATCACACAATTGGTCTGATAGTCCATATGCTCTTACTTTGTTCATTAAACGTCTGTGGGGAACTGTATCGAACGCCTTGCGGAAGTCAAGAAACACGGCATGTACCTGTGAACCCGTGTCTATGGCCTTCTGAGTCTCGTGGACGAATAGCGCGAGCTGGGTTTCACATGACCGTCTTTTTCGAAACCCATGCTGATTCCTACAGAGTAGATTTCTAGTCTCCAGAAAAGTCATTATACTCGAACACAATACGTGTTCCAAAATTCTACAACTGATCGACGTTAGAGATATAGGTCTATAGTTATGCACATCTGTTCGACGTCCCTTCTTGAAAACGGGGATGACCTGTGCCCTTTTCCAATCCTTTGGAACGCTTCGCTCTTCTAGAGACCTACGGTACACCGCTGCAAGAAGGGGGGCAAGTTCCTTCGCGTACTCTGTGTAAAATTGAACTGGTATCCCATCAGGTCCAGAGGCCTTTCCTCTTTTGAGCGATTTTAATTGTTTCTCTATCCCTCTGTCGTCTATTTCGATATCTACCATTTTGTCATCTGTGCGACAATCTAGAGAAGGAACTACAGTGCAGTCTTCCTCTGTGAAACAACTTTGGAAAAAGACATTTAGTATTTCGGCCTTTAGTCTGTCATCCTCTGTTTCAGTACCATTTTGGTCACAGAGTGTCTGGACATTTTGTTTTGATCCACCTACCGCTTTGACATAAGACCAAAATTTCTTAGGATTTTCTGCCAAGTCAGTACCTAGAACTTTACTTTCGAATTCATTGAACGCCTCTCGCATAGCTCTCTTCACACTACATTTCGCTTCGCGTAATTTTTGTTTGTCTGCAAGGCTTTGGCTATGTTTATGTTTGCTGTGAAGTTCCCTTTGCTTCCGCAGCAGTTTTCTAACTCGTTTGTTGTACCACGGTGGCTCTTTTCCATCTCTTACGATCTTGCTTGGCACATACTCATCTAACGCATATTGTACGATGGTTTTGAACTTTGTCCACTGATCCTCAACACTATCAGTACTTGAGACAAAACTTTTGTGTTGAGCCAACAGGTACTCTGAAATTTGCTTTTTGTCACTTTTTCTAAACAGAAAAATCTTCCTACCCTTTTTAATATTCCTATTTACGGCTGAAATCATCGATGCCGTAACCGCTTTATGATCGCTGATTCCCTGTTCTGCGTTAACTTTTTCAAATAGTTCGGGTCTGTTTGTCACCAGAAGGTCTAATATGTTATCGCCACGAGTCGGTTCTCTGTTTAACTGCTCAAGGTAGTTTTCAGATAAAGCACTTAAAAAAATTTCACTGGATTCTTTGTCCCTGCCACCCGTTATGAACGTCTGAGTCTCCCAGTCTATATCCGGCAAATTAAAATCTCCACCCAGAACTATAACATGGTGGGGAAATCTACTCGAAATATTTTCCAAATTATCCTTCAGGTGCTCAGCCACAACAGCTGCTGAGCCAGGGGGCCTATAGAGACATCCAATTACCATGTCTGAGCCTGCTTTAACCGCGACCTTCACCCAAATCATTTCACATTTCGGATCTCCGTCAATTTCCTTCGATACTATTGCACTTCTTATCGCTATAAACACGCCTCCCCCTTCACTGTTCAGCCTGTCTCTGCGGTATACATTCCAATCTGAGTTTAGGATTTCGTTACTGTTTACGTCTGGTTTCAGCCAACTTTCTGTCCCTAGTACTATATGGGCGTTGTGATCGTTTATTAATGAGAGCAGTTCTGGGACCTTTCTATAGACGCTCCTGCAGTTTACTATTAGCACATTAATATTGTTATTCCCTGTTGCATTTTGCCTACTCCTATCTTGCCGCGTCTCAGGAGGCGTCTTGTCGGGCCTAGGGAGGGGATTCTCTAACCTAAAAAACCCCCATGTGCACTCCACACGTACTCCGCTACCCTTGTAGCCGCTTCCGGCGTGTAGTGCACGCCTGACCTATTCAGGGGGACCCTACATTTCTCCACCCGATAGCGGAGGTCGAGAAATTTGCACCCCAGATCTCCGCAGAATCGTCTGAGCCTCTGGTTTAAGCCTTCCACTCGGCTCCAAACCAGAGGACCGCGATCGGTTCTGGGAACGATACTACAAATAGTTAGCTCTGATTCCACCCCGCGAGCGAGGCTTTCCGCCTTCACCAATTCCGCCAACCGCCTGTACGAACTGAGGATGACCTCTGAACCCAGACGGCAGGAGTCATTGGTGCCGACATGAGCAACAATTTGCAGTCGGGTGCACCCAGTGCTCTCTATCGCCGCCGGTAGGGCCTCCTCCACATCTCGGATGAGACCCCCCGGCAAGCAGACAGAGTGAACACTGGCCTTCTTCCCCGACCTTCTCGCTATTTCCCTAAGGGGCTCCATCACCCGCCTAACGTTGGAGCTCCCAATAACTAATAAACCCCTCCCCCCGTGTGCCTGCTCGGACCTTGCTGAAGGAGCAGCCACATGTCCCCTCACAGGCAGAGCGGGCGATGCCACACGGCCAGTCTCCACATTGACCTTCCGCCTCGTGCGCCGCGATCGCCGCTGAACCCACCACTCCCCTTGGGGAGAGGGTGGCCCAACCGCGCCCGGTACCCGCGAAGATGTCTCGACAGCAGGGACAGTGGGTGAAGCATGTAACACCTGGGGTGTACCTTGCGACGCACCAGACTCCCCACTGCCGCTACACTCCGAGGCAGCAGCCTGAAGACGGCTGACCGCGGCCATCAACACGCTCAGCTGTTCGCGAACAGTGGCCAGCTCCTCCTGCGTCCGTACACAGCAGTCACACATCCTATCCATCCTAAGGAAACAATTTACTGAAGAGAGTTAATCAACCTTTAACTAGACTGCTAATTCACTAAAGGCGGCTGCTTATTTACTAAACTGTGGTTGCTAGCCACTTCTTGTAGAAAACAATGAAAATAGCACTACCTGTCTCTGGACTGTATTGAAAACAAACACTAGCACTACTGGCACTATGGTTGACTACAGGGACTCTCTCTGACTGTATTCAAAACAAACACGAAATCTATGGAACACTATTAATAGCCCCACACAATTAAAGCTTCCTAAAAGCAAATACACACGGACGAAGAAGTGACAAGTAAGAAAAATACAGTTAATACTTAAATTAAGGTAGCTCGCTGCACAGCAGACGTGAAGCAGACGGCAGTTACGACGACACTGACACTGACTATGGCTGACTAAAGGGACTCTCTCTGACTGTATTCAAAACAAACACGAAATCTATGGAACACTATTAAGAGCACTCGAAAATTAAAGCTTCCTAAAAGCAAATACACACGGAAGAAGAAGTGACAAGTAAGAAAAATACAGTTAATACTTAAATTAAGGTAGCTCGCTGCACAGCAGACGTGAAGCAGACGGCAGTTACGACGACACTGACACTGACTATGGCTGACTAAAGGGACTCTCTCTGACTGTATTCAAAACAAACACGAAATCTATGGAACACTATTAATAGCACCACACAATTAAAGCTTCCTAAAAGCAAATACACACGGAAGAAGAAGTGACAAGGAAGAAAAATACAGTTAATACTTAAATTAAGGTAGCTCGCTGCACAGCAGACGTGAAGCAGACGGCAGTTACGACTGACACTGACACGTTCCTCGATTTGGAAAGAGAAGGCATAGAACCTATAGTATTTCATAGCGACGCATTTTCTCTGTTAATTCGTCATAGTGAGGGATCGACGGATGCAATAAAGAAGGAATAGTCCATCCGAAAATAGAAACTCGCCTCGCAATAGAAGATCTTGCCGTTACCATAGAAACGTTTCTCGATTTAGAAAGAGAAGGCATTGAACCTATAGTATTTCATAGCGACGCAATTTCTGTGTTAATTCGCCATTGTGAGGGATCGACGGATGCAATAAAGAAGGAAATGTGCATCCGAAAGGAAATACTCGTCTCCCAATAGAAGATCCTGTCGTTGCCATAGAAACGTTCCACGATTTAGGAGTAGAAGGCATAGAACCTATAGTATTTCATAGCCACGCAATATCTGTGTTAATTCGTCATTGTGTGGGATCGACGGATGCAATAAAGAAGGAATAGTGCATCCGAAAGGAGATACTCGCCTTCCAATAGAAGATCCTGTCGTTGCCATAGAAACGTTCCTCGATTAGAAATGAGAAGGCATAGAACCTATTGTATTTCATAGCGACGCAATTTCAGTGTTAATTCGTCATTGAAAGAGATCGACGGATGCAATAAAGAAGGAATAGTGCATCCGAAAAGATATACTCGCAACCCAATAGAGGATCCTGTCCTTGCCATAAAAACGTTCCACGATTTAGAAAGAGAAGGCATAGAACCTATAGTATTCATAGCGTCGCAATTTCTGTGTTAATTCGTCATTGTGAGGGATCGACGGATGCAATAAAGAAGGAATAGTGCATCCGAAAAGAGATACTCGCCTCCCAATAGAAGATCCTGTTGTTGCTATAAAAACGTTCCTCGATTTTGCAAGAGAAGGCATAAACCTATAGTATTTCATAGCGACGCAATTTCTGTGTTAATTCTTCATAGTGAGGTATCGACGGATGGAATAAAGAAGGAATAGTGCATCCGGAAAGAGATACTCGCCTCTCAATGAAAGATCCTGTCGTTGATGTAGAAACGTTCCTCGATTTAGTAAGAGAAGACATAGAAAATATAGTATTTCATAGCGACTCAATTTTTGTGTTAATTCATCATTGTGAGGGATCGACGAATGCAATAAAGAAGGAATAGTGCATCGGAAAAGAGATACTCGCCCCTAATATAAGATCCTGTCGTTGCCATGGAAACGTTCCTCGATTTAGAAGGAGAAGGCATAGAACCTGTAGTATTTCATGGCGAAGCAGTTGCTGTGTTAATTCGTCATTGTGAGGGATCGACGGATGCAACAAAGAAGGAATAGTGCATCCGAAAAGAGATACTCGCCTCCCAATAGAAGATGATGTCGTTGCCATAGAAACGTTCCTCGATTTAGAAAGAGAATTTATAGTACCCACAGTATTTCATAGCGACACAATTTCTTTGTTAATTCGTCATAGTGAGGGATCGACGGATGGAATAAAGTAGGAATAGTGCATCCGAAAAGAGATACTCGCCTCCAAATGTAAGATCCTGTCGTTGCAATAGAAACGTTCCTTGATTTAGAACGAGAAGGCATAGAACCTGTAGCATTTCATAGCGATGCAATTTCTGTGTTAATTCGTCATTTTGACGTATCGACGGATGCAATAAAGAAGGAATAGTGCATCCGAAAAGAGATACTCGCCTCCCAATAGAAGATCCTGTCGTTGCCATAGGAACGTTCCTCGATTTAGAAAGAGAAGTTATAGTACCTATAGCATTTCATAGCGACGCAATTTCTGTGTTAATTCGTTAAGTGAGGGATCAACGGATGGAATAAAGTAGGAATAGTGCATCCGAAAAGAGATACTCGCCTCCAAATGTAAGATCCTGTCGTTGCAATAGAAACGTTCCTCGATTTAGAAAGAGAAGGCATAGAACCTGTAGCATTACATAGCGACGCAATTTGTGTGTTAATTCGTCATTGTGAGGGATCGACGGATGCAATAAAGAAGGAATGGTGCATCCGAAAAGAGATACTCGCCTCCCAATAGAAGATCCTGTCGTTGCCATAAAAACGTTCCTCGATTTAGCAAGAGATGGCATTAACCGATAGTATTTCATAGCGACGCAATATCTGTGTTAATTCGTCATTGTGAGGGATCGACGGATGCAATAAAGAAGGAATAGTGCATCCGAAAGGAAATACTCGTCTCCCAATAGAAGATCCTGTCGTTGCCATAGAAACGTTCCTCGATTTAGGAGTAGAAGTCATAGAACCTATAGTATTTCATAGCGACGCAATTTCTGTGTTAATTCGTCATTGTGTGGGATCGACGGATGCAATAAAGAAGGAATAGTGCATCCGATAGGAGATACTCGCCTTCCAATAGAAGATCCTGTCGTTGCCATAGAAACGTTCCTCGATTTAGAATGAGAAGGCATAGAACCTATAGTATTTCATAGCGACGCAATTTCAGTGTTAATTCGTCATTGAAAGGGATCGACGGATGCAATAAAGAAGGAATAGTGCATCCGAAAATATATACTCGCAACCCAATAGAGGATCCTGTCCTTGCCATAAATACGTTCCTCGATTTAGGAAAATAGGGCATAGAACCTATAGTATTCATAGCGTCGCAATTTCTGTGTAATTCGTCATTGTGAGGGATCGACGGATGCAATAAGGAAAGAATAGTTGCATCCGAAAGGAGATACTCGCCTCCCAATATAAGATCCTGTCGTTGCCATAGAAACGTTCCTCGATTTAGAAGGAGAAGGCATAGAACCTGTAGTATTTCATAGCTACGCAATTTCTGTGTTAATTCGTCATTGTGAGGGATCGACGGATGCAATAAAGAAGGAATAGTGCATCCGAAAAGAGATACTCGCCTCTCAATAGAAGATCCTGTCGTTGCTATAAAAACGTTCCTCGATTTAGCAAGAGAATTCATAAACCTATAGTATTTCATAGCGACGCAATTTCTGTGTTAATTCTTCATAGTGAGGTATTGACGGATGGAATAAAGAAGGAATAGTGCATCCGGAAAGAGATACTCGCCGCTCAATGAAAGATCCTGTCGTTGATGTAGAAACGTTCCTCGATTTAGTAAGAGAAGACATAGAAAATATAGTATTTCATAGCGACTCAATTTTTGTGTTAATTCATCATTGTGAGGGATCGACGGATGCAATAAAGAAAGAATAGTTGCATCCGAAAGGAGATACTCGCCTCCCAATATAAGATCCTGTCGTTGCCATAGAAACGTTCCTCGATTTAGAAGGAGAAGGCATAGAACCTGTAGTATTTCATAGCTACGCAATTTCTGTGTTAATTCGTCATTGTGAGGGATCGACGGATGCAATAAAGAAGGAATAGTGCATCCGAAAAGAGATACTCGCCTCTCAATAGAAGATCCTGTCGTTGCTATAAAAACGTTCCTCGATTTAGCAAGAGAATTCATAAACCTATAGTATTTCATAGCGACGCAATTTCTGTGTTAATTCTTCATAGTGAGGTATTGACGGATGGAATAAAGAAGGAATAGTGCATCCGGAAAGAGATACTCGCCGCTCAATGAAAGATCCTGTCGTTGATGTAGAAACGTTCCTCGATTTAGTAAGAGAAGACATAGAAAATATAGTATTTCATAGCGACTCAATTTTTGTGTTAATTAATCATTGTGAGGGATCGACGGATGCAATAAAGAAGGAATAGTGCATCCGAAAAGAGATACTCGCTCCTAATATAAGATCCTGTCGTTGCCATAGAAACGTTCCTCGATTTAGAAGGAAAAGGCATAGAACCTGTAGTATTTCATGGCGACGCAGTTGCTGTGTTAATTCGTCATTGTGGGGGATCGACGGATGCAACAAAGAAGGAATAGTGCATCCGAAAAGAGATACTCGCCTCCCAATAGAAGATAATGTCGTTGCCATAGAAACGTTCCTCGATTTAGAAAGAGAGTTTATATTACCTACAGTATTTCATAGCGACGCAATTTCTTTGTTAATTCGTCATAGTGAGGGATCGACGGATGGAATAAAGTAGGAATAGTGCATCCGAAAAGAGATACTCGCCTCCAAATGTAAGATCCTGTCGTTGCAATAGAAACGTTCCTTGATTTAGAAAGAGAAGGCATAGAACCTGTAGCATTTCATAGCGATGCAATTTCTGTGTTAATTCGTCATTTTGACATATCGACGGATGCAATAAAGAAGGAATAGTGCATCCGAAAAGAGATACTCGCCTCCAAATAAAAGATCCTGTCGTTGCCATAGAAACGTTCCTCGATTTAGAAGGGGGAGGCATAGTACCTGTAGTATTTCATAGCGACGCAGTTGCTGTGTTAATTCGTCATTGTGAGGGATCGACAAATGCAACAAAGAAGGAATAGTGCATCCGAAAAGAGATACCCGCCTCCCAATAGAAGATCCTGTCGTTGCCATATAAACGTTCCTCGATTTAGAAAGAGAAGTCATATAACCTATAGTATTTCATAGCGACGCAATTTCTCTTTTAATTTGTCATTGTGAGGGATCGACGGATGCAATAAGGAAGGAATGTTGTTGTTGTGGTCTTCAGTCCTGAGACTGGTTTGATGCAGCTCTCCATGCTACTCTATCCTGTGCAAGCTTCTTCATCTCCCAGTATCTACTGCAACCTACATCCTTCTGAATGTGCTTAGTGTATTCATCTTTTGGTCTCCCTCTACGATTTTTACCCTCCACACTGCCCTCCAATGCTAAATTTGTGATCCCTTGATGCCTCAAAACATGTCCTACCAACCGATTCCTTCTTCTAGTCAAGTTGTGCCACGAACTTCTCTTCTCCCCAATGCTATTCAATACTTCCTCATTAGTTACGTGATCTACCCACCTTATCTTCAGCATTCTTCTGTAGCACCACATTTCGAAAGCTTCTATTCTCTTCTTGTCCAAACTAGTTATCGTCCATGTTTCACTTCCATACAGGGCTACACTCCATACAAATACTTTCAGAAATGACTTCCTGACACTTAAATCTATACTCGATGTTAACAAATTCCTCTTCTTGAGAAACGCTTTCCTTGCCATTGCCAGTCTACATTTTATATCCTCTCTACTTCGACCATCATCGGTTATTTTACTCCCTAAATAGCAAAACTCCTTTACTACTTCAAGTGTCTCATTTCCTAATCTAATTCCCTCAGCATCACCCGACTTAATTCGACTACATTCCATTATCCTTGTTTTGCTTTTGTTGATGTTCATCTTATATCCTCCTTTCAAGACACTGTCCATTCCGTTCAACTGCTCTTCCAAGTCCTTTGCTGTCTCTGACAGAATTACAATGTCATCGGCAAACCTCAAAGTTTTTACTTCTTCTCCATGAATTTTAATACCAACTCCGAATTTTTCTTTTGTTTCCTTTACTGCTTGCTCAATATACAGATTGAATAACATCGGGGAGAGGCTACAACCCTGTCTTACTCCTTTCCCAACCACTGCTTCCCTTTCATGCCCCTCGACTCTTATAACTGCCATCTGGTTTCTGTACAAACTGTAAATAGCCTTTCGCTCCCTGTATTTTACCCCTGCCACCTTCAGAATTTGAAAGAGAGTATTCCAGTTAACATTGTCAAAAGCTTTCTCTAAGTCTACAAATGCTAGAAACGTAGGTTTGCCTTTTCTTAATCTTTCTTCTAAGATAAGTCGTAAGGTCAGTATTGCCTCACGTGTTCCAACATTTCTACGGAATCCAAACTGATCTTCCCCGAGGTCGGCTTCTACCAGTTTTACCATTCGTCTGTAAAGAATTCGCGTTAGTATTTTGCAGCTGTGACTTATTAAACTGATAGTTCGGTAATTTTCACATCTGTCAACACCTGCTTTCTTTGGGATTGGAATGATTATATTCTTCTTGAAGTCTGAGGGTATTTCGCCTGTCTCATACATCGTGCTCACCAGATGGTAGAGTTTTGTCATGACTGGCTCTCCCGAGGCCATCAGTAGTTCAAATGGAATGTTGTCTACTCCCGGGGCCTTGTTTCGACTCAGGTCTTTCAGTGCTCTGTCAAACTCTTCACGCAGTATCTTATCTCCCATTCCGTCTTCATCTACATCCTCTTCCATTTCCATAATATTGTCCTCAAGTACATCGCCCTTGTATAAACCCTCTATATACTCCTTCCACCTTTCTGCCTTCCCTTCTTTGCTTAGAACTGGGTTGCCATCTGAGCTCTTGATATTCATTCAAGTGGTTCTCTTCTCTCCAAAGGTCTCTTTAATTTTCCTGTAGGCAGTATCTATCTTACCCCTAGTGAGACAAGCTTCTACATCCTTACATTTGTCCTCTAGCCATCCCTGCTTAGCCATTTTGCACTTCCTGTCGATATCATTTTTGAGACGTCTGTATTCCTTTTTGCCTGCTTCATTTACTGCATTTTTATATTTTCTCATTTCATCAATTAAATTCAATATTTCTTCTGTTACCCAAGGATTTCTATTAGCCCTCGTCTTTTTACCTACTTGATCCTCTGCTGCCTTCACTACTTCATCCCTCAGAGCTACCCATTCTTCTTCTACTGTATTTCTTTCCCCCATTCCTGTCAATTGTTCCCTTATGCTCTCCCTGAAACTCTCTACAACCTCTGGTTCTTTCAGTTTATCCAGGTCCCATCTCCTTAAATTCCCACCTTTTTGCAGTTTCTTCAGTTTCAATCTGCAGTTCATAACCAATAGATTGTGGTCAGAATCCACATCTGCCCCTGGAAATGTCTTACAATTTAAAACCTGGTTCCTAAATCTCTGTCTTACCATTATATAATCTATCTGATACCTACTAGTATCTCCAGGATTCTTCCAGGTATACAACCTTCTTTTATGATTCTTGAACCAAGTGTTGGCTATGATTAAGTTATGCTCTGTGCAAAATTCTACAAGGCGGCTTCCTCTTTCATTCCTTCCCCCCAATCGATATTCACCTACTATGTTTCCTTCTCTCCCTTTTCCTACTGACGAATTCCAGTCACCCATGACTATTAAATTTTCGTCTCCTTTCACTACCTGAATAATTTCTTTTATCTCGTCATACATTTCATCTATTTCTTCATCATCTGCAGATGTAGTTGGCATATAAACTTGTACTACTGTAGTAGGCATGGGCTTTGTGTCTATCTTGGCCACAATAATGCTTTCATGCGTTCACTATGCTGTTTGTAGTAGCTAACCCGCACTCCTATTTTTTTATTCATTATTAAACCTACTCCTGCATTACCCCTATTTGATTTTGTATTTATAACCCTGTAATCACCTGACCAAAAGTCTTGTTCCTCCTGCCACCGAACTTCACTAATTCCCACTATATCTAACTTTAACCTATCCATTTCCCTTTTTAAATTTTCTAAACTACCTGCCCGATTAAGGGATCTGACATTCCACGCTCCGATCCGTAGAACGCCAGTTTTCTTTCTCCTGATAACGACGTCCTCCTGAGTAGTCCCCGCCCGGAGATCCGAATGGGGGACTATTTTACCTCCGGAATATTTTACCCAAGAGGATGCCATCATCATTTAATCATACAGTAGAGCTGCATGTCCACGGGAAAAATTACGGCTGTAGTTTCCCCTTGCTATCAGCCGTTCGCAGTACCAGCACAGCAAGGCCGTTTTGGCTAATGTTACAAGGCCAGATCAGTCAATCATCCAGACTGTTGCCCCTGCAACTACTGAAAAGGCTGCTGCCCCTCTTCAGGAACCACATGTTTGTCTGGTCTCTCAACAGATTCCCCTCCGTTGTGGTTGCACCTACGGTACGGCCATCTGTATCACTGAGGCACGCAAGCCTCCCTACCAGCGGCAAGGTCCATGGTTCATGGGGGGAAAAAAAGAATAGTGCACCCGAAAAGAGATACACGCCTCCCAAAATAACATCCTGTCGTTGCAGTAGATACGTTCCTCGATTTAGAAAGAGAACGCATAGAACCCATAGTATTTCATAGCGACGCAATTTCTGTTTTAATTCGCCATTGTGAGGAATCGACGGATGCAATAAAGAAGGAATAGTGCATCCGTAAAGAGATACACGCCTCCCAATAGAAGATCCTGTTGTTGCCATAGAAACATTCCTCGATTTAGAAAGAGAAGGCATAGAATCTATAGTATTTCATAGCGACACAATTCCTGTGTTAATTCGTCATTGTGAAGCATCGACGGATGCAATAAAGAAGGAATAGTTCATCCGAAAAAAAAAATAGTCGCCTCTCAAAATAAGTTCCTGTCGTTGCCATAGTAACGTTCCTCGATTTAGAAAGAGAAGGCATGGATCCTATAGTATTTCATAGCGACACAATTTCTGTGTTAATTCGTCATTGTGAAGGATCGTCGGATGCAATAAAGAAGGAATAGTGCAACCGGAAAGAGATACTCGCCTCCCAAAATAACATCCTGTCGTTGCAGTGGAAACGTTCCTCGATTTGGAAAGAGAAGGCATAGAACCTATAGTATTTCATAGCGACGCAATTTCTGTTTTAATTCGCCATTGTGAGGAATCGACGGATGCAATAAAGAAGGAATAGTGCATCCGAAAAGATATACACGCCTCCCAATAAAAGATCCTGACGTTGCCATAGAAACGTTCCTCGATTTAGAAAGAGAAGGCATAGAAATTATAGTATTTCATAGCGACACAATTTCTGTGTTAATTCGTCATAGTGAAGGATCGACGGATGCAATAAAGTAGGAATAGTGCATCCGAAAAGAGATACTTGCCTCCCAATAGAAGATCCTGTCGTTGCCATAGAAACGTTGCTCGATTTAGAAATAGAAGCGTAGAACCTATAGTATTTCATAGCAACGCAATTTCTGTGTTAATTCGTCAATGTGAGGTATCGACGGATGCAATAAATAAGGAATACCGCATCCGAAAAGAGATACTCGCCTCCCAAAATATCATCCTGTCGTTGCAGTAGACACGTTGCTCGATTTAGAAAGAGAAGGCGTAGGACCTATAGTATTTCATAGCAACGCAATTTCTGTGTTAATTCGCCATTGTGAGGAATCGACGGATGCAATGAAGAAGGTATCGTGCATCCGAAAAGAGATACTCGCCTCCCAAAATAACATCCTGTCGTTAGAGTAGATACGTTCCTCGATTTAGAAAGAGAACGCATAGAACCTATAGTATTTCATAGCGACGCAATTTCTGTTTTAATTCGCCATTGTGAGGAATCGACGGATGCAATAAAGAAGGAATAGTGCATCCAAAAAGAGATACACGCCTCCCAATAGAAGATCCTGTCGTTGCCATAGAAGCGTTCCTCGATTTAGCAAGAGAAGGCATAGAACCTATTGTATTTCATAGCGACACAATTCCTGTGTTAATTAGTCATTGTGAAGGATCGACGGATGCAATAAAGAAGGAATACTTCATCCGAAAAGAGATAGTCGCCTCCCAAAGTATGTTCCTGTCGTTGCCATAGTAACGTTCCTCGATTTAGAAAGAGAAGGCATGGATCCTATAGTATTTCATAGCGACGCTATTTCTGTGTTAATTGGTCAGTGTGAGGGATCGACGGATGCTATAAAGAAGGAATAGTGCATCTGAAAAGAGATACTCTCCTCCCAATAGGAGATCCTGTCGTTGCCATAGTAACGTTCCGCGATTTAGAAAGAGAAGTCATAGAACCTATAGTATTTCATAGCCACGCAATTTCTGTGTTAATTCGTCGTTGTGAGGGATCGACGGATGCAATAAAGAAGGAATACTGCATCCGAAAATAGATACTCGCCTCCCAATATAAGATCCTGTCGTTGCCATAGAAACGTTTCTCGATTTAGAAAGAGAAGGCATAGAACCTATAGTATTTCATAGCGACACAATTTCTGTGTTAATTCGTCATTGTGAAGGATCGTCGGATGCAATAAAGAAGGAATAGTGCAACCGGAAAGAGATACCCGCCTCCCAAAATAACATCCTGTCGTTGCAGTAGAAACGTACCTCGATTTGGAAAGAGAAGGCATAGAACCTATAGTATTTCATAGCGACGCAATTTCTGTTTTAATTCGCCATTGTGAGGAATCGACGGATGCAATAAAGATGGAATAGTGCAACCGAAAAGATATACACGCCTCCCAATAAAAGATCCTGAGTTGCCATAGAAACGTTCCTCGATTTAGAAAGAGAAGGCATAGAAACTATACTATTTCATAGCGACACTATTTCTGTGTCAATTCGTCATAGTGAGGGATCGACGGATGCAATAAAGTAGGAATAGTGCATCCGAAAAGAGATACTTGCCTCCCAATAGAAG
The DNA here is from genome assembly GCF_023864275.1 of Schistocerca cancellata. Taxonomy (NCBI): domain Eukaryota; kingdom Metazoa; phylum Arthropoda; class Insecta; order Orthoptera; family Acrididae; genus Schistocerca; species Schistocerca cancellata. The sequence continues at coordinate 612,660,672 of NC_064632.1, forward strand.
ATCCTGTCGCTGCCATAGAAACGTTGCTCGATTTAGAAAGAGAAGCATAGAACCTATAGTATTTCATAGCAACGCAATATCTGTGTTAATTCGTCAATGTGAGGTATCGACGGATGCAATAAATAAGGAATACTGCATCCGAAAAGAGGCACTCGCCTCCCAATATAAGATCCTTTCCTTGCCATAGAAACGTTTCTCGATTTAGAAAGAGAAGCCATAGAACCTATAGTGTTTCATAGCGACGCAACTTCTGTGTTAATTTGTCATTGTGAGGGATCGTCGGATGCAATAAAGAAGGAATAGTGAAACCGGAAAGAGATACTCGCCTCCCAAAATAACATCCTGTCGTTGCAGTAGACGCGTTCCTCGATTTTGAAAGAGAAGGCATAGAACCTAGAGTATTTTATAGCGACGTAATTTCTGTGTTAATTCGCCATTGTGAGGAATCGACGGATGCAATAAAGAAGGAATAGTGCATCCGAAAAAGAGATACACGCCTCCCAATAGAAGATCCTGTTGTTGCCATAGAAACGTTCCTCGATTTAGAAAGAGAAGGCATAGAACCTATAGTATTTCATAGCGACACAATTCCTGTGTTAATTCGTCATTCTGAAGGATCGACGGATGCAATAAAGAAGGAATAGTGCATCCGGAAAGAGATACTCGCCTCCCAAAATAAGTTCCTGTCGTTGCCATAGAAGCGTTCCTCGATTTAGCAAGAGAAGGCATAGAACCTATAGTATTTCATAGCGACGCAATTCCTGTGATAATTCGTCATTGTGAAGGATCGACGGATGCAATAAAGAAGGAAGAGATCATCCGAAAAGAGATAGTCGCCTCCCAAAATAAGTTCCTGTCGTTGCCATAGTAACGTTAATCGATTTAGAAAGAGAAGGCATGGATAATATAGTATTTCATAGCGATGCTATTTCTGTGTTAATTGGTCAATGTGAGGGATCGACGGATGCTATAATGAAGGAATAGTGCATCTGAAAAGAGATACTCTCCTCCCAATAGAAGATCCTGTCGTTGCCATAGTAACGTTCCGCGATTTAGAAAGAGAAGTCATAGAACCTATAGTATTTCATAGCCACGAAATTTCTGTTTTAATTCGTCAATGTGAGGGATCGACGGATGCAATAAAGAAGGAATACTGCATCCGAAAAGAGACACTCGCCTCCCAATATAAGATCCTGTCGTTGCCATAGAAACGTTCCTCGATTTTGAAAGAGGGGCATAGAACCTAGAGTATTTCATAGCGACGTTATTTCTGTGTTAATTCGCCATTGTGAGGAATCGACGGATGCAATAAAGAACGAATAGTGCATCCGAAAAGAGATACACGCCTCCCAATAGAAGATCCTCTTGTTGCCATAGAAACGTTCCTCGATTTAGAAAGAGAAGGCGTAGAACCTATAGTATTTCATAGCGACGCAATTTCTGTGTTAATTCGCCATTGTGAGGGATCGACGGATGCAATAAAAAAGGAATAGTGTATCCGAAAAGAGATACTCGCCTCCCAAAATAAGTTCCTGTCGTTGCCATAGAGGCGATCCTCGATTTAACAAGAGAAGGCATAGAACCTATAGTATTTCATAGCGAGACAATTCCTGTGTTAATTCTTCATTGTGAAGGATCGACGGATGCAATAAAGAAGGAATAGTTCATCCGAAAAGAGATAGCCGCCACCCAAAATAAGTTCCTGTCGTTGCCATAGTAACATTCCTCGATTTAGAAAGAGAAGGCATGGATCCTATAGTATTTCATAGCGACGCTATTTCTGTGTTAATTGGTCAATGTGAGTGATCGACGGATGCTATAAAGAAGGAATAGTGCATCTGAAAAGAGATACTCTCCTCCCAATAGAAGATCCTGTCGTTGCCATAGTAACGTTCCTCGATTTTGAAAGAGAAGTCATAGAACCTATAGTATTTCATAGCCACAAAATTTCTGTGTTAATTCGCCAATGTGAGGGATCGACGGATGCAATAAAGAAGGAGTAGTGCATCTGAAAAGAGATACTCGCATCCCAATAGAATATCCTGCCGTTGCCATGGAAAAGTTCCGCGATTTAGAAAGAGAAGGCATAGAACCTATAGTATTTCATAGCGACGCAATTTCTTAGTTAATTCGTCATTGTGAGGATTCGACGGTTGAAAAAAACAAGGAATAGTGCATCCGAAAAGAGATAATCGCCTCCCATTTGGAGATCCTGTCGTCGCCATGGAAAAGTTCCTCGATTTAGAAAGGAAAGGCATAGAATCTATCGTATTTCATAGCGACGCAATTTCTTAGTTAATTCGTCATTGTGAGGGATCGATGGATGCAATAAAGAAAGAATACTGCATGCGAAATCAGATACTCTCCACCCAATATAAAATCCTGCAGTTGCCATAGAAACGTTCCGCGATTTAGAAAGAGAAGGCATAGAACATATAGTATTCAATAGCGACGCAATTTCTGTGTTAATTCGTCATTGTGAGGGATTGACGGATGCAATGAAGAAGGAATAGTGCATCCGACATGAGATACTCGCCTCCCAATGTAAGATCCTGTAGTTGCAATAGAAACGTTCCTCGATTTAGAAAGAGAAGGCGTAGAATTTATAGTATTCCATAGCGACGCAATTTCTGTGTTAATTCGTCATTGTGAGGGATCAATGGATGCAATAAAGAAGGAATAGTGCATCCGAAAAAGATACTCGCCTCCTAATAGGAGATCCTATCGTTGCCATAGAAACGCTCCTCGATTTAGAAAGAGAAGGCATAGAACCTATAGTATTTCATAGCGACGCAATTTATGTGTTAATTCGTCATTGTGAGGGATCGATGGGTGCAATAAAGAAGGAATACAGCATCCAAAAAGAGATACTCCCTTCTGAATATAAGATCTTGTCGTTGCCATAGAAACGTTCCTCGCTTTAGAAAGATAAAGCGTAGAACTTATAGTAATTCATAGCGACGCAATTTCTGTGTTCATTCGTCATTGTGAGGGATCGACGGATGCAATAAAGAAGGAATAGTGCATCCGAAAAGAGATACTCGCCTCCCAATAGGAGATCCTTTCGTTGCCATAGAAACGCTCCTCGATTTAGAAAGAGAAGGCATAGAACCTATAGTATTTCATAGCGGCGCAATTCCTGTGTTAATTCGTCATTGTGAGGGATTGACGGATGCAATAAAGAAGGAATTGTGCATCCGACATGAGATACTCGCCTTCCAATGTAAGATCCTGTAGTTGCAATAGAAACGTTCCTCGATTTAGAAAGAGAAGGCGTAGAATTTATAGTATTCCATAGCGACGCAATTTCTGTGTTAATTCGTCATTGTGAGGGATCAATGGATGCAATAGAGAAGGAATAGTGCATCCGAAAAGAGATACTCGCCTCCCAATAGGAGATCCTACCGTTGCCATAGAAACGCTCCTCGATTTAGAAAGAGAAGGCATAGAACCTATAGTATTTCATAGCGACGCAATTTCTGTGTTAATTCGTCATTGTGAGGGATCGATGGGTGCAATAAAGAAGGAATATTGCATCCAAAAAGAGTTGCTCCCCTCTCAATATAAGATCCTGTCGTTACCATAGAAGCGTTCCTCGATTTAGAAAGAGAAGGCGTAGAACCTATAGTATTTCATAGCGATGCAATTTATGTGTTAATTCGTCATTGTGAGGGATCGATGGGTGCAATAAAGAAGGAATATAGCATTCAAAAAGAGATACTCCCTTCTGAATATAAGATCTTGTCGTTGCCATAGAAACGTTCCTCGCTTTAGAAAGATAAAGCGTAGAACTTATAGTAATTCATAGCGACGCAATTTCTGTGTTCATTCGTCAATGTGAGGGATCGACGGATGCAATAAAGAAGGAATAGTGCATCCGAAAAGAGATACTCTCCTCCCAATATAAGATCCTGTAGGTGCCATAGAAACGTTCCTCTATTTAGAAAGAGAAGGCATAGAACCTATAGTGTTTCATAGCGACGCAATGTCTGTGTTAATTCGTCATTGTGAGGGATCGACGGATGCAATAAAGAAGGAATAGTGCATCCGAAAAGAGATACACGCCTCCCAATAGGAGATACTGTCGTTGCCATAGAAACGCTCCTCGATTTAGAAAGAGAAGGCATAGAACCTATAGTGTTTCATAGCGATGCAATCTCTGTGTTACTTCGTCATTGTGAGGGAATGACGGATGCAATAAAGAAGGAATATTGCATCCGACATGAGATACTCCCCTCCCAATAGGAGATCCTGTCATTGCCATAGAAACGCTCCTCGATATTGAAAGAGAAGTCATAGAACATATAGTATTTCATAGCGACGCAATTTCTGTGTTAATTCGTCATTGTGAGGGATCGACGGATGGAATAAAGAAGGAATAGTGCATCGGAAAAGAGATACTCGCCTCGCTATAGGAGATCCTGTCGTTGCCATAGAAACGCTCTTTGATTTAGAAAGAGAAGTCATAGAACCTATAGTATTTCATAGCGACGCAATTTCTGTGTTTATTCGTCATTGTAAGGGATCGACGGATGCAATAAAGAAGGAATAGTGCATCCGACATGATATACTCGCCTCCCAATAAGAGATCCTGTCGTTGCCATAGAAATGCTCCTCAATTTAAAAGGAGAAGTCATAGAACCAATTGTATTTCATAGCGACGCAATTTCTGTGTTAATTCGTCATTGTGAGGGATTGACGGATGCAATGAAGAAGGAATAGAGCATCCGCCATGAGATACTCGCCTCCGAATAGAAGATCATTTCGTTGCCATAGAAACCTTCCTCGATTTAGAAAGAGAAGGCATAGAACCTATAGTGTTTCATAACGACGCAATGACTGTGTTAATTCGTCATTGTGAGGGATCGACGGATGCAATAAAGAAGGAATAGTGCGTCCGAAAAGATATACTCGCCTCCCACTAGGAGATCCTGTCGTTGCAATAGAAACGCTCCTCGATTTAGAAAGAGAAGGCATAGAACCTATAGTGTTTCATAGCGACGCAATTTCTGTGTTAATTCGTCATTGTGAGGGAATGACGGATGCAATAAAGAAGGAATAGTGCATCCAAAAAGAGATACTCGCCTGCCAATAGGAGATCCTGTAGTTGCCATAGAAACGTTCCTCGATTTAGAAATTGAAGGCATAGAACAAATAGTATTTCATAGCGACGAATTTTCTGTGTTAATTCGTCATTGTGAGGGAATGTCGGATGCAATAAAGAAGGAATAGTGCATCCAAAAAGAGATACTCGCCTCCCATTAGGAGATCCTTCCGTTGCCATGGAAAAGTTCCTCGATTTAGAAAGAGAAGGCATAGAACATATAGTATTTCGTAGCGACGCAATTTCTGTGTTAATTCGTGATTGTGAGGGATCGATGGGTGCAATAAAGAAGGAATATTGCATCCAAAAAGAGATACTCCCCTCTCAATATAAGATCCTGTCGCTACCATAGAAGCGTTCTTCGATTTAGAAAGAGAAGGTGTAGAACCTATAGTATTTCATAGCGACGCAATTTCTGTATTAATTCGTCATTGTGAGGGGTCGATGGGTGCAATAAAGAAGGAATATAACATCCAAAAAGAGATACTCCCCTCTCAATATAAGATCCTGTCGTTGTCATAGAAACGTTCCTCGATTTAGGAAGATAAGACGTAGAACTTATAGTATTTCATAGCGACGCCATTTCTGTGTTCATTCGTCATTGTGAGGGATCGACCGATGCAATAAGGAAGGAATAGTGCATCCGAAAATAGATACTCGCCTCCCAATAGGTGATCCTGTCGTTGCCATAGAAACGCTCCTCGATTTAGAAAGAGAAGGCATAGAACCTATAGTATTTCATAGCGAAGCAATTTCTGTGTTAATTCGTCATTGTGAGGGACTGACGGATGCAATGAAGAAGGAATAGTGCATCCGACATGAGATACTCGCCTCCCAATAGAAGATCCTTTCGTTGCCATAGAAACCTTCCTCGATTTAGAAAGAGAAGGCATAGAACCTATAGTGTTTCATAGCGACGCAATGTCTGTGTTAATTCGTCATTGTGAGGGATCGGCGGATGCAATAAAGAAGGAATAGTGCATCCGAAAAGATATACTCGCCTCCCAATAGGAGATGCTGTCGTTGCCATAGAAACGCTGCTCGATTTAGAAAGAGAAGGCATAGAACCTATAGTGTTTCATAGCGACGCAATTTCTGTGTTAATTCGTCATTGTTAGGGATTGACGGATGCAATAAAGAAGGAATAGTGCATCCGACATGAGATACTCGCCTCCCAATGTAAGATCCTGTAGTTGCAATAGAAACGTTCCTCGATTTAGAAAGAGAAGGCGTAGAATTTATAGTATTCCATAGCGACGCAATTTCTTTGTTAATTGGTCATTGTGAGGGATCAATGGATGCAATAAAGAAGGAATAGTGCATCCGAAAAGAGATACTCGCCTCCCAATAGGAGATCCTATCGTTGCCATAGAAACGCTCCTCGATTTAGAAAGAGAAGGCATAGAACCTATAGTATTTCATAGCGACGCAATTTCTGTGTTAATTCGTCATTGTGAGGGATCGATGGGTGCAATAAAGAAGGAATATTACATCCAAAAAGAGTTGCTCCCCTCTCAATATAAGATCCTGTCGTTACCATAGAAGCGTTCCTCGATTTAGAAAGAGAAGGCGTAGAACCTATAGTATTTCATAGCGACGCAATTTCTGTGTTAATTCGTCATTGTGAGGGATCGATGGGTGCAATAAAGAAGGAATACAGCATCCAAAAAGAGATACTCCCTTCTGAATATAAGATCTTGTCGTTGCCATAGAAACGTTCCTCGCTTTAGAAAGATAAAGCGTAGAACTTATAGTAATTCATAGCGACGCAATTTCTGTGTTCATTCGTCATTGTGAGGGATCGACGGATGCAATAAAGAAGGAATAGTGCATCCGAAAAGAGATACTCGCCTCCCAATAGGAGATCCTTTCGTTGCCATAGAAACGCTCCTCGATTTAGAAAGAGAAGGCATAGAACCTATAGTATTTCATAGCGACGCAATTTCTGTGTTAATTCGTCATTGTGAGGGATCGATGGGTGCAATAAAGAAGGAATATTGCATCCAAAAAGAGTTGCTCCCCTCTCAATATAAGATCCTGTCGTTACCATAGAAGCGTTCCTCGATTTAGAAAGAGAAGGCGTAGAACCTATAGTATTTCATAGCGATGCAATTTATGTGTTAATTCGTCATTGTGAGGGATCGATGGGTGCAATAAAGAAGGAATATAGCATTCAAAAAGAGATACTCCCTTCTGAATATAAGATCTTGTCGTTGCCATAGAAACGTTCCTCGCTTTAGAAAGATAAAGCGTAGAACTTATAGTAATTCATAGCGACGCAATTTCTGTGTTCATTCGTCAATGTGAGGGATCGACGGATGCAATAAAGAAGGAATAGTGCATCCGAAAAGAGATACTCTCCTCCCAATATAAGATCCTGTAGGTGCCATAGAAACGTTCCTCGATTTAGAAAGAGAAGGCATAGAACCTATAGTGTTTCATAGCGACGCAATGTCTGTGTTAATTCGTCATTGTGAGGGATCGACGGATGCAATAAAGAAGGAATAGTGCATCCGAAAAGAGATACACGCCTCCCAATAGGAGATAGTGTCGTTGCCATAGAAACGCTCCTCGATTTAGAAAGAGAAGGCATAGAACCTATAGTGTTTCATAGCGATGCAATCTCTGTGTTACTTCGTCATTGTGAGGGAATGACGGATGCAATAAAGAAGGAATATTGCATCCGACATGAGATACTCCCCTCCCAATAGGAGATCCTGTCATTGCCATAGAAACGCTCCTCGATATTGAAAGAGAAGTCATAGAACATATAGTATTTCATAGCGACGCAATTTCTGTGTTAATTCGTCATTGTGAGGGATCGACGGATGGAATAAAGAAGGAATAGTGCATCGGAAAAGAGATACTCGCCTCGCTATAGGAGATCCTGTCGTTGCCATAGAAACGCTCTTTGATTTAGAAAGAGAAGTCATAGAACCTATAGTATTTCATAGCGACGCAATTTCTGTGTTTATTCGTCATTGTAAGGGATCGACGGATGCAATAAAGAAGGAATAGTGCATCCGACATGATATACTCGCCTCCCAATAAGAGATCCTGTCGTTGCCATAGAAATGCTCCTCAATTTAAAAGGAGAAGTCATAGAACCAATTGTATTTCATAGCGACGCAATTTCTGTGTTAATTCGTCATTGTGAGGGATTGACGGATGCAATGAAGAAGGAATAGAGCATCCGCCATGAGATACTCGCCTCCGAATAGAAGATCATTTCGTTGCCATAGAAACCTTCCTCGATTTAGAAAGAGAAGGCATAGAACCTATAGTGTTTCATAACGACGCAATGACTGTGTTAATTCGTCATTGTGAGGGATCGACGGATGCAATAAAGAAGGAATAGTGCGTCCGAAAAGATATACTCGCCTCCCACTAGGAGATCCTGTCGTTGCCATAGAAACGCTCCTCGATTTAGAAAGAGAAGGCATAGAACCTATAGTGTTTCATAGCGACGCAATTTCTGTGTTAATTCGTCATTGTGAGGGAATGACGGATGCAATAAAGAAGGAATAGTGCATCCAAAAAGAGATATTCGCCTGCCAATAGGAGATCTTGTAGTTGCCATAGAAACGTTCCTCGATTTAGAAAATGATGGCATAGAACAAATAGTATTTCATAGCGACGAATTTTCTGTGTTAATTCGTCATTGTGAGGGAATGTCGGATGCAATAAAGAAGGAATAGTGCATCCAAAAAGAGATACTCGCCTCCCATTAGGAGATCCTTCCGTTGCCATGGAAAAGTTCCTCGATTTAGAAAGAGAAGGCATAGAACATATAGTATTTCGTAGCGACGCAATTTCTGTGTTAATTCGTGATTGTGAGGGATCGATGGGTGCAATAAAGAAGGAATATTGCATCCAAAAAGAGATACTCCCCTCTCAATATAAGATCCTGTCGCTACCATAGAAGCGTTCTTCGATTTAGAAAGAGAAGGTGTAGAACCTATAGTATTTCATAGCGACGCAATTTCTGTATTAATTCGTCATTGTGAGGGGTCGATGGGTGCAATAAAGAAGGAATATAACATCCAAAAAGAGATACTCCCCTCTCAATATAAGATCCTGTCGTTGTCATAGAAACGTTCCTCGATTTAGGAAGATAAGACGTAGAACTTATAGTATTTCATAGCGACGCCATTTCTGTGTTCATTCGTCATTGTGAGGGATCGACCGATGCAATAAGGAAGGAATAGTGCATCCGAAAATAGATACTCGCCTCCCAATAGGTGATCCTGTCGTTGCCATAGAAACGCTCCTCGATTTAGAAAGAGAAGGCATAGAACCTATAGTATTTCATAGCGAAGCAATTTCTGTGTTAATTCGTCATTGTGAGGGACTGACGGATGCAATGAAGAAGGAATAGTGCATCCGACATGAGATACTCGCCTCCCAATAGAAGATCCTTTCGTTGCCATAGAAACCTTCCTCGATTTAGAAAGAGAAGGCATAGAACCTATAGTGTTTCATAGCGACGCAATGTCTGTGTTAATTCGTCATTGTGAGGGATCGGCGGATGCAATAAAGAAGGAATAGTGCATCCGAAAAGATATACTCGCCTCCCAATAGGAGATGCTGTCGTTGCCATAGAAACGCTGCTCGATTTAGAAAGAGAAGGCATAGAACCTATAGTGTTTCATAGCGACGCAATTTCTGTGTTAATTCGTCATTGTTAGGGATTGACGGATGCAATAAAGAAGGAATAGTGCATCCGAAAAGAGATACTTGCCTCCCAATAGGAGATCCTATCGTTGCCATAGAAACGCTCCTCGATTTAGAAAGAGAAGGCATAGAACCTATAGTATTTCATAGCGACGCAATTTCTGTGTTAATTCGTCATTGTGAGGGATCGATGGGTGCAATAAAGAAGGAATATTACATCCAAAAAGAGTTGCTCCCCTCTCAATATAAGATCCTGTCGTTACCATAGAAGCGTTCCTCGATTTAGAAAGAGAAGGCGTAGAACCTATAGTATTTCATAGCGACGCAATTTCTGTGTTAATTCGTCATTGTGAGGGATCGATGGGTGCATTAAAGAAGGAATATAGCATCCAAAAAGAGATACTCCCTTCTGAATATAAGATCTTGTCGTTGCCATAGAAACGTTCCTCGCTTTAGAAAGATAAAGCGTAGAACTTATAGTTAATCATAGCGACGCAATTTCTGTGTACATTCGTCATTGTGAGGGATCGACGGATGCAATAAAGAAGGAATAGTGCATCCGAAAAGAGATACTCGCCTCCCAATAGGAGATCCTTTCGTTGCCATAGAAACGCTCCTCGATTTAGAAAGAGAAGGCATAGAACCTATAGTATTTCATAGCGCCGCAATTCCTGTGTTAATTCGTCATTGTGAGGGATCGATGGATGCAATAAAGAAGGAATACTGCATCCGAAATGAGATACTCTCCTCCCAATATAAGATCCTGTAGTTGCCATAGAAACGTTCCTCGATTTAGAAAGAGAAGGCATAGAACCTATAGTGTTTCATAGCGACGCAATGTCTGTGTTAATTCGTCATTGTGAGGGATCGACGGATGCAATAAAGAAGGAATAGTGCATCCGAAAAGAGATACACGCCTCCCAATAGGAGATCCTGTCGTTGCCACAGAAACGCTCCTCGATTTAGAAAGAGAAGGCATAGAACCTATACTGTTTCATAGCGACGCAATGTCTGTGTTACTTCGTCATTGTGAGGGAATGACGGATGCAATAAAGAAGGAATATTGCATCCGACATGAGATACTCCCCTCCCAATAAGAGATCCTGTCGTTTCCATAGAAACGCTCCTCGATATAGAAAGAGAAGTCATAGAACATATAGTATTTCATAGCGACGCAATTTCTGTGTTAATTCGTCATTGTGAGGGATCGACGGATGCAATAAAGAAGGAATAGTGCATCGGAAAAGAGATACTCGCTTCGCTATAGGAGATCCTGTCGTTGCCATAGAAACGCTCTTTGATTTAGAAAGAGAAGTCATAGAACTTATAGTATTTCATAGCGACGCAATTTCTGTGTTTATTCGTCATTGTAAGGGATCGACGGATGCAATAAAGAAGGAATAGTGCATCCGACATGATATACTCGCCTCCCAATAAGAGATCCTGTCGTTGCCATAGAAATGCTCCTCAATTTAAAAGGAGAAGTCATAGAACCCATAGTATTCCATAGCGACGCAATTTCTGTGTTAATTCGTCATTGTGAGGGATCGACGGATGCAATAAAGAAGGAATAGTGCATCCGAAAAGAGATACACGCCTCCCAATAGGAGATACTGTCGTTGCCATAGAAACGCTCCTCGATTTAGAAAGAGAAGGCATAGAACCTATAGTGTTTCATAGCGATGCAATCTCTGTGTTACTTCGTCATTGTGAGGGAATGACGGATGCAATAAAGAAGGAATATTGCATCCGACATGAGATACTCCCCTCCCAATAGGAGATCCTGTCATTGCCATAGAAACGCTCCTCGATATTGAAAGAGAAGTCATAGAACATATAGTATTTCATAGCGACGCAATTTCTGTGTTAATTCGTCATTGTGAGGGATCGACGGATGGAATAAAGAAGGAATAGTGCATCGGAAAAGAGATACTCGCCTCGCTATAGGAGATCCTGTCGTTGCCATAGAAACGCTCTTTGATTTAGAAAGAGAAGTCATAGAACCTATAGTATTTCATAGCGACGCAATTTCTGTGTTTATTCGTCATTGTAAGGGATCGACGGATGCAATAAAGAAGGAATAGTGCATCCGACATGATATACTCGCCTCCCAATAAGAGATCCTGTCGTTGCCATAGAAATGCTCCTCAATTTAAAAGGAGAAGTCATAGAACCAATTGTATTTCATAGCGACGCAATTTCTGTGTTAATTCGTCATTGTGAGGGATTGACGGATGCAATGAAGAGGAATAGAGCATCCGCCATGAGATACTCGCCTCCGAATAGAAGATCATTTCGTTGCCATAGAAACCTTCCTCGATTTAGGAAGAGAAGGCATAGAACCTATAGTGTTTCATAACGACGCAATGACTGTGTTAATTCGTCATTGTGAGGGAATGTCGGATGCAATAAAGAAGGAATAGTGCATCCAAAAAGAGATACTCGCCTCCCATTAGGAGATCCTTCCGTTGCCATGGAAAAGTTCCTCGATTTAGAAAGAGAAGGCATAGAACATATAGTATTTCGTAGCGACGCAATTTCTGTGTTAATTCGTGATTGTGAGGGATCGATGGGTGCAATAAAGAAGGAATATTGCATCCAAAAAGAGATACTCCCCTCTCAATATAAGATCCTGTCGCTACCATAGAAGCGTTCTTCGATTTAGAAAGAGAAGGTGTAGAACCTATAGTATTTCATAGCGACGCAATTTCTGTATTAATTCGTCATTGTGAGGGATCGATGGGTGCAATAAAGAAGGAATATAACATCCAAAAAGAGATACTCCCCTCTCAATATAAGATCCTGTCGTTGTCATAGAAACGTTCCTCGATTTAGGAAGATAAGACGTAGAACTTATAGTATTTCATAGCGACGCCATTTCTGTGTTCATTCGTCATTGTGAGGGATCGACGGATGCAATAAGGAAGGAATAGTGCACCCGAAAATAGATACTCGCCTCCCAATAGGTGATCCTGTCGTTGCCATAGAAACGCTCCTCGATTTAGAAAGAGAAGGCATAGAACCTATAGTATTTCATAGCGAAGCAATTTCTGTGTTAATTCGTCATTGTGAGGGACTGACGGATGCAATGAAGAAGGAATAGTGCATCCGACATGAGATACTCGCCTCCCAATAGAAGATCCTTTCGTTGCCATAGAAACCTTCCTCGATTTAGAAAGAGAAGGCATAGAACCTATAGTGTTTCATAGCGACGCAATGTCTGTGTTAATTCGTCATTGTGATGGATCGGCGGATGCAATAAAGAAGGAATAGTGCATCCGAAAAGATATACTCGCCTCCCAATAGGAGATCCTATCGTTGCCATAGAAACGCTCCTCGATTTAGAAAGAGAAGGCATAGAACCTATAGTGTTTCATAGCGACGCAATTTCTGTGTTAATTCGTCATTGTTAGGGATTGACGGATGCAATAAAGAAGGAATAGTGCATCCGACATGAGATACTCGCCTCCCAATGTAAGATCCTGAAGTTGCAATAGAAACGTTCCTCGATTTAGAAAGAGAAGGCGTAGAATTTATAGTATTCCATAGCGACGCAATTTCTTTGTTAATTGGTCATTGTGAGGGATCAATGGATGCAATAAAGAAGGAATAGTGCATCCGAAAAGAGATACTCGCCTCCCAATAGGAGATCCTATCGTTGCCATAGAAACGCTCCTCGATTTAGAAAGAGAAGGCATAGAACCTATAGTATTTCATAGCGACGCAATTTCTGTGTTAATTCGTCATTGTGAGGGATCGATGGGTGCAATAAAGAAGGAATATTACATCCAAAAAGAGTTGCTCCCCTCTCAATATAAGATCCTGTCGTTACCATAGAAGCGTTCCTCGATTTAGAAAGAGAAGGCGTAGAACCTATAGTATTTCATAGCGACGCAATTTCTGTGTTAATTCGTCATTGTGAGGGATCGATGGGTGCATTAAAGAAGGAATATAGCATCCAAAAAGAGATACTCCCTTCTGAATATAAGATCTTGTCGTTGCCATAGAAACGTTCCTCGCTTTAGAAAGATAAAGCGTAGAACTTATAGTAATTCATAGCGACGCAATTTCTGTGTACATTCGTCATTGTGAGGGATCGACGGATGCAATAAAGAAGGAATAGTGCTTCGGAAAAGAGATACTCGCTTCGCTATAGGAGATCCTGTCGTTGCCATAGAAACGCTCTTTGATTTAGAAAGAGAAGTCATAGAACCTATAGTATTTCATAGCGACGCAATTTCTGTGTTTATTCGTCATTGTAAGGGATCGACGGATGCAATAAAGAAGGAATAGTGCATCCGAAAAGAGATACACGCCTCCCAATAGGAGATCCTGTCGTTGCCATAGAAACGCTCCTCGATTTAGAAAGAGAAGGCATAGAACCTATACTGTTTCATAGCGACGCAATCTCTGTGTTACTTCGTCATTGTGAGGGAATGACGGATGCAATAAAGAAGGAATATTGCATCCGACATGAGATACTCCCCTCCCAATAGGAGATCCTGTCGTTTCCATAGAAACGCTCCTCGATATAGAAAGAGAAGTCATAGAACATATAGTATTTCATAGCGACGCAATTTCTGTGTTAATTCGTCATTGTGAGGGATCGACGGATGCAATAAAGAAGGAATAGTGCTTCGGAAAAGAGATACTCGCTTCGCTATAGGAGATCCTGTCGTTGCCATAGAAACGCTCTTTGATTTAGAAAGAGAAGTCATAGAACCTATAGTATTTCATAGCGACGCAATTTCTGTGTTTATTCGTCATTGTAAGGGATCGACGGATGCAATAAAGAAGGAATAGTGCATCCGACATGATATACTCGCCTCCCAATAAGAGATCCTGTCGTTGCCATAGAAATGCTCCTCAATTTAAAAGGAGAAGTCATAGAACCCATAGTATTCCATAGCGACGCAATTTCTGTGTTAATTCGTCATTGTGACGGATCGATGGATGCAATAAAGAAGGAATAGTGCATCCAAAAAGAGATACTCGCCTCCCAATAGAAGATCCTTTCGTTGCCATAGGATCGTTCCTCGATTTAGAAATAGAAGTCATAGAACCTATTGTATTTCATAGCGACGCAATTTCAGTGTTAATTCGTCATTGTGAGGGATCGACGGATGCAATAAAGAAGGAATAGTGCATCCGAAAAGAGATACTCGCCTTACAATAGGAGATCCTGTCGTTGCCATAGAAACGCTCCTCGATTTAGAAAGAGAAGTCATAGAACTTATAGTATTTAATAGCGACGCAATTTCTGTGTTAATTCCTCATTGTGAGGGATCGACGGATGCAATAAATAAGGAATAGTGCATCCGAAAAGAGATACTCGCCTCCCAATAGGAGATGTTGTCGTTGCCAAAGAAATGCTCCTCGATTTAGAAAGAGAAGTCATAAAACCTATAGTATTTCATAGCGACGCAAATTCTGTGTTAATCCGTCATTGTGAGGGATCGATCGATGCAATAAAGAAGGAATAGTGCATCCAAAAAGAGATACTCGCCTCCCAATAGAAGATCCTTTCGTTGCCATAGGATCGTTCCTCGATTTAGAAAAAGAAGGCGTAGAACTTATAATATTTCATAGCATCGCAATTTCTGTGTTAATTCGTCATTGTGAGGGATTGACGGATGCAATAAAGAAGGAATAGTGCATCCGAAAATAGATACTGGCCTCCCAATAGGTGATCCTGTCGTTGCCATAAAAACGCTCCTCGATTTAGAAAGAGACGGCATAGAACCTATAGTATTTCACAGCGAAGCAATTTCTGTGTTAATTCGTCATTGTGAGGGATCGATGGATGCAATAAAGAAAGAATACTGCATCCGAAATGAGATACTCTCCTCCCAATATAAGATCCTGTAGTTGCCATAGAAACGTTCCTCGATTTAGAAAGAGAAGGTATAGAACATATAGTATTTCATAGCGACGCAATTTCTGTGTTAATTCGTCATTGTGAGGGATTGACGGATGCAATGAAGAAGGAATAGTGCATCCGCCATGAGATACTCGCCTCCGAATAGAAGATCCTTTCGTTGCCATAGAAACCTTTCTCGATTTAGAAAGAGAAGGCATAGAACCTATAGTGTTTCATAGCGACGTAATGACTGTGTTAATTCGTCATTGTGAGGGATCGACGGATGCAATAAAGAAGGAATAGTGCGTCCGAAAAGATATACCCGCCTCCCACTAGGAGATCCTGTCGTTGCCATAGAAACGCTCCTCGATTTAGAAAGAGAAGGCATAGAACCTATAGTGTTTCATAGCGACGCAATTTCTGTGTTAATTCGTCATTGTGAGGGAATGACGGATGCAATAAAGAAGGAATAGTGCATCCAAAAAGAGATACTCGCCTGCCAATAGGAGATCCTGTAGTTGCCATAGAAACGTTCCTCGATTTAGAAAGAGAAGGCATAGGACATATAGTATTTCATAGCGACGAATTTTCTGTGTTAATTCGTCATTGTGAGGGAATGTCGGATGCAATAAAGAAGGAATAGTGCATCCAAAAAGAGATACTCGCCTCCAAATAGGAGATCCTGTCGTTGCCATAGAAACGCTCCTCGATTTAGAAAGAGAAGTCATAGAACCTATAGTATTTCATAGCGTCGCAATTTCTGTGTTAATTCGTCATTGTGAGGGATCGACGGATGCAATAAAGAAGGAATAGTGTATCCGACATGAGATACTCGCCTCTCAATAGGAGATCCTGACGTTGCCATAGAAACGCTCCTCGATTTAGAAAGAGAACTCATAGAACCTATAGTATTTCATAGCGACGCAATTTCTGTGTTAATTCGTCATTGTGAGGGATCGACGGATGCAATAAAGTAGGAATAGTGCATCCGACATGAGATACTCGCCTCCCTATAGGAGAACCTGTCGTTGCCATAGAAACGCTCCTCGATTTAGAAAGAGAAGTCGCAGAACCTGTAGTATTTACTAGCGATGCAATTTCTGTGTTAATTCGTCATTGTAAGGGATCGACGGATGCAATAAAGAAGGAATAGTCCATCCGAAAAGAGATACTCGCCTCCCAATAGGAGATCCTGTCGTTGCCATAGAAATACTCCTCGATTTAGAATGAGAAGTCATAGAACCTATAGTATTTCATAGCGACGCAATTTCTGCGTTAATTCGTCATTGTGAGGGATCGACGGATGCAGTAAAGAAGGAATAGTGCATCCGAAAAGAGATACTCGCCTCCCAATAGGAGATCCTGTCGTTGCCATAGAAACGCTCCTCGATTTAGAAAGAGAAGGCATAGAACCTATAGTTTATCATAGCGAAGAAATTTCTGTGTTAATTCGTCATTGTGAGGGATCGACGGATGCAATAAAGAAAGAATACTGCATCCGAAATGAGATACTCTCCTCCCAATATAAAATCCTGTAGTTGCCATATAAACGTTCCTCCATTTAGAAAGAGAAGGCATAGAACATATAGTATTCAATAGCGACGCAATTTCTGTGTTAATTCGTCATTGTGAGGGATTGACGGACGCAATGAAGAAGGAATAATGCATCCGACATGAGATACTCGCCTCCCAATAGAAGATCCTTTCGTTGCCGTAGAAACCTTCCTCGATTTAGAAAGAGAAGGCATAGAACCCATAGTGTTTCATAGCGACGCAATGTCTGTGTTAATTCGTCATTGTGAGGGATCGACGGATGCAATAAAGAAGGAATAGTGCATCCGAAAAGATATACTCGCCTCCCAATAGGAGATCCTGTCGTTGCCATAGAAACGCTCTTCGATTTATAAAGAGAAGGCATAGAACCTATAGTGTTTCATAGCGACGCAATTTCTGTGTTAATTCGTCATTGTTAGGGGTTGACGGATGCAATAAAGAAGGAATAGTGCATCCGATATAGTGGGAATTAGTGAAGTTCGGTGGCAGGAGGAACAAGACTTCTGGTCAGGTGACTACAGGGTTATAAACACAAAGTCAAATAGGGGTAATGCAGGAGTAGGTTTAATAATGAATAGGAAAATAGGAATGCGGGTAAGCTACTACAAACAGCACAGTGAACGCATTATTGTGGCCAAGATAGATACGAAGCCCACACCTACTACAGTAGTACAAGTTTATATGCCAACTAGCTCTGCAGATGACGAAGAAATTGAAGAAATATATGGTGAAATAAAAGAAATTATTCAGATAGTGAAGGGAGACGAAAATTTAATAGTCATGGGTGACTGGAATTCGAGTGTAGGAAAAGGGAGAGAAGGAAACGTAGTAGGTGAATATGGATTGGGGGTAAGAAATGAAAGAGGAAGCCGCCTGGTAGAATTTTGCACAGAGCACAACTTAATCATAGCTAACACTTGGTTTAAGAATCATGATAGAAGGTTGTATACATGGAAGAACCCTGGAGATACTAAAAGGTATCAGATAGATTATATAATGGTAAGACAGAGATTTAGGAACCAGGTTTTAAATTGTAAGACATTTCCAGGGGCAGATGTGGACTCTGACCACAATTTATTGGTTATGACCTGTAGATTAAAACTGAAGAAACTGCAAAAAGGTGGGAATTTAAGGAGATGGGACCTGGATAAACTGAAAGAACCAGAGGTTGTACAGAGTATCAGGGAGAGCATAAGGGAACAATTGACAGGGATGGGGGAAAGAAATACAGTAGAAGAAGAATGGGTAGCTTTGAGGGATGAAGTAGTGAAGGCAGCAGAGGATCAAGTAGGTAAAAAGACGAGGGCTAGTAGAAATCCTTGGGTAACAGAAGAAATATTGAATTTAATTGATGAAAGGAGAAAATATAAAAATGCAGTAAATGAAGCAGGCAAAAAGGAATATAAACGTCTCAAAAATGAGATCGACAGGAAGTGCAGAATGGCTAAGCAGGGATGGCTAGAGGACAAATGTAAGGATGTAGAGGCTTATCTCACTAGGGGTAAGATAGATACTGCCTACAGGAAAATTAAAGAGACCTTTGGAAATAAGAGAACCACTTGTATGAACATCAAGAGCTCAGATGGAAACCCAGTTCTAAGCAAAGAAGGGAAAGCAGAAAGGTGGAAGGAGTATATAGAGGGTCTATACAAGGGCGATGTACTTGAGGACAATATTATGGAAATGGAAGAGGGTGTAGATGAAGATGAAATGGGAGATACGATACTGCGTGAAGAGTTTGACAGAGCACTGAAAGACCTGAGTCGAAACAAGGCCCCCGGAGTAGACAACATTCCAGTAGAACTACTGACGGCCTTGGGAGAGCCAGTCCTGACAAAACTCTACCATCTGGTGAGCAAGATGTATGAAACAGGCGAAATACCCTCAGACTTCAAGAAGAATATAATCATTCCAATCCCAAAGAAAGCAGGTGTTGACAGATGTGAAAATTACCGAACTATCAGTTTAATAAGCCACAGCTGCAAAATACTAACACGAATTCTTTACAGACGAATGGAAAAACTAGTAGAAGCCGACCTCGGGGAAGATCAGTTTGGATTCCGTAGAAATACTGGAACACGTGAGGCAATACTGACCTTACGACTTATCTTAGAAGAAAGATTAAGGAAAGGCAAACCTACGTTTCTAGCATTTGTAGACTTAGAGAAAGCTTTTGACAATGTTGACTGGAATACTCTCTTTCAAATTCTAAAGGTGGCAGGGGTAAAATACAGGGAGCGAAAGGCTATTTACAATTTGTACAGAAACCAGATGGCAGTTATAAGAGTCGAGGGATATGAAAGGGAAGCAGTGGTTGGGAAGGGAGTAAGACAGGGTTGTAGCCTCTCCCCGATGTTATTCAATCTGTATATTGAGCAAGCAGTAAAGGAAACAAAAGAAAAATTTGGAGTAGGTATTAAAATCCATGGAAAAGAAATAAAAACTTTGAGGTTCGCCGATGACATTGTAATTTTGTCAGAGACAGCAAAGGACTTGGAAGAGCAGTTGAACGGAATGGATGGTGTCTTGAAGGGAGGATATAAGATGAACATCAACAAAAGCAAAACGAGGATAATGGAATGTAGTCGAATCAAGTCGGGTGATGCTGAGGGTATTAGATTAGGAAATGAGACACTTAAAGTAGTAAAGGAGTTTTGCTATTTGGGGAGCAAAATAACTGTTGATGGTCGAAGTACAGAGGATATAAAATGTAGACTGGCAATGGCAAGGAAAGCGTTTCTGAAGAAGAGAAATTTGTTAACATCGAGTATAGATTTAAGTGTCAGGAAGTCATTTCTGAAAGTATTTGTATGGAGTGTAGCCATGTATGGAAGTGAAACATGGACGGTAAATAGTTTGGACAAGAAGAGAATAGAAGCTTTTGAAATGTGGTGCTACAGAAGAATGCTGAAGATTAGATGGGTAGATCACATAACTAATGAGGAAGTATTGAATAGGATTGGGGAGAAGAGAAGTTTGTGGCACAACTTAACCAGAAGAAGGGATCGGTTGGTAGGACATGTTCTGAGGCATCAAGGGATCACCAATTTAGTATTGGAAGGCAGCGTGGAGGGTAAAAATCGTAGAGGGAGACCAAGAGATGAATACACTAAGCAGATTCAGAAGGATGTAGGTTGCAGTAGGTACTGTGAAATGAAGATGCTTGCACAGGATAGAGTAGCATGGAGAGCTGCATCAAACCAGTCTCAGGACTGAAGACAACAACAACAACAGTGCATCCGACATGAGATTCACGCCTCTGAATGTAAGAACATGTAGTTGCCATAGAAACGTTCCTCGATTTAGGAAGAGAAGGCGTAGAACTTATAGTATTTCATAGCGACGCAATTTCTGTGTTAATTCGTCATTGTGAGGGAATGACGGATGCTATAAAGAAGGAATAGTGCATCCGACAAGACATACTCGCCTCCCAATGTAAGATCCTGTAGTTGCCATAGAAACGTTCCTCGATGTAGAAAGAGAAGGCGTAGATCCTATAGTATTTCATAGCGACGAAATTTATGTGTTAATTCGTCATTGTGATGGATCGCTGGGTGCAATAAAGAAGGAATATTGCATCCAAAAAGAGATACTCCCCTCTCAATATAAGATCCTGTCGTTGCCATAAAAACGTTCCTCGATTTAGAAAGAGAAGGCGTAGAACCTATAGTATTTCATAGCGACGCAATTTCTGAGTTAATTCGTCGTTGCGAGGGATCGACGGATGCAACAAAGAAGGAATACTGCATCCGAAAAGAGATACTCGCCTCCCAATTTAAGATCCTGTAGTTGCTATAGAAACGTTCCTCGATTTAGAAAGAGTAGGCATAGAACATATAGTATTTCATAGCGACGCAATGTCTGTGTTAATTCGTCGTTGCGAGGGATCGACGGATGCAATAAAGAAGGAATATTGCATCCAAAAAGAGATGCTCCCCTCCCAATATAAGATCCTGTCGTTACCATAGAAACGCTCCTCAATTTAGAAAGAGAAGGCGTAGAACCTATAGTATTTCATAGCGAGGCAATTTCTGTGTTAATTCGTCATTGTGAGGGATCGATGGGTGCAATAATGAAGGAATATAACATCCAAAAAGAGATACTCCCCTCTCAATATAAGATCCTGTCGTTGCCATAGAAACGTTCCTCGATTTAGAAAGATAAGGCGTAGAATTTATAGTATTTCATAGCGACGCAATTTCGGTGTTCATTCGTCAGTGTGAGGTATCGACGGATGCAATAAAGAAGCAATAGTGCATCCGAAAAGAGATACTCGCCTCCCAATAGGAGATCCTTTCGTTGCCATAGAAACGCTCCTCGATATAGAAAGAGAAGGCATAGAACCTATAGTATTTCATAGCGAAGCAATTTCTGTGTTAATTCGTCATTGTGAGGGATCGATGGATGCAATAAAGAAGGAATACTGCATCCGAAAAGAGATTCTCTCCTCCCAATATAAAATCCTGTAGTTGCCATAGAAACGTTCCTCGATTTAGAAAGAGAAGGCATAGAACCTATAGTGTTTCATAGCGACGCAATCTCTGTGTTAATTCGTCATTGTGACGGAATAACGGATGCAATAAAGAAGGAATAGTGCATCCGACAAGAGATACTCGCCTCCCAATGTAAGATCCTGTAGTTGCCATAGAAAAGTTCCTCGATTTAGAAAGAGAAGGCGTAGAACTTATAGTATTCCATAGCGACGCAATTTCTGTGTTAATTCGTCATTGTGAGGGATCGATGGGTGCAATAAAGAAGGAATATTGCATCCAAAAAGAGATACTCCCCTCTCAATATAAGATCCTGTCGTTGCCATAGAAACGTTCCTCGATTTAAAAAGAGAAGGCGTAGGATTTATAGTACTTCATAGCGACACAATTTCTGTGTTAATTCGTCATTGTGAGGGATCGACGGATGCAATAAAGAAGGAATAGTGCATCCGACATGAGATACTCACCTTGCTATAGGAGATCCTGTCGTTGCCATAGAAACGCTCCTCGATTTAGAAAGAGAAGGCATAGAACCTATAGTATTTCATAGCGACGCGATTTCTGTGTTAATTCGTCATTGTAAGGGATCGACGGATGCAATAAAGAAGGAATAGTGCATCCGACATGAGATACTCGCCTCCCAATAGGAGATCCTGTCGTTGCCATAGAAATGCTCCTCGATTTAAAAAGAGAAATCATAGAACCTATAGTATTTCATAGCGACGCAATTTCTGTGTTAATTCGTCATTGTGAGGGATCGATGGATGCAATAAAGAAGGAATAGTACATCCAAAAACAGCTACTCGGCTCCCAATAGAAGATCCTTTCGTTGCCATAGGATAGTTCCTCGATTTAGAAAGAGAAGGCGTAGAACTTATGGTATTTCATAGCGACGCAATTTCTGTGTTAATTCGTCATTGTGAGGGATCTACGGATGCAATAAAGAAGGAATAGTGCATCCGAAAAGAGATACTCGCCTCCCAATTGGAGATCCTGTCGTTGCCATACAAACGCTCCTCGATTTAGAAAGAGAAGTCATAAAACCTATAGTATTTAATAGCGACGCAATTTCTCTATTAATTCCTCATTGTGAGGGATAGACGGATGCAATAAAGAAGGAATAGTGCATCCAAAAAGAGATACTCGCCTCCCAACAGGAGATCTTGTCGTTGCCATAGAAATGCTCCTCGATTTAGAAAGAGAAGGCATAGAACCTATAGTATTTCATAGCGACGCAATTTCTGTGTTAATTCGTCGTTGTGAGGGATCGACGGATGCAATAAAGAAGGAATACTGCATCCGAAAAGAGATACTCGCCTCCCAATATAAGATCCTGTAGTTGCCATAGAAACGCTCCGCGATTTAGAAAGAGAAGGCATAGAACTTATAGTATTTCATAGCGACGCAATTTCTGTGTTAATTCTTCACTGTGAGGGATCGTCAGATGAAAAATTAAGGAATAGTGCTTCCGACATGAGACACTCGCCTCCCAATATAAAATCTTGTAGTTGCCATAGAAACGTTCCTGATTTAGAAAGAGAAGGCATAGAACATATTGTATTTCATAGCGACGCAATTTCTGTGTTAATTAGTCATTAAGAGGGATCGATGGGTGCAATAAAGAAGGAATATTGCATCCAAAAAGAGATACTCGCTTCCCAATATAAGATCCTGTAGTTGCCATAGGAACGTTCCTCGATTTAGAAAGAGAAGGCATAGAAAATATAGTATTTCATAGCGACACAATGTCAGTGTTAATTCGTCATTGTGAGGGATCGATGGGTGCTATAAAGAAGGAATATAACGTCCAAAAAGAGATACTCCCCTCTCTATGTAAGATCCTGTCGTTGCCATAGAAACGTTCCTCGATTTAGAAAGATAAGGCGTAGAACTTATAGTATTTCATAGCGACGCCATTTCTGTGTTCATTCGTCATTGTGAGGGATCGACGGATGCAATAAGGAAGGAATAGTGCATCCGAAAATAGATACTCGCCTCCCAATATAAGATCCTGTAGTTGCCATAGGTACGTTCCTCGATTTAGAAAGAGAAGGCATAGAAAAAATAGTATTTCATAGCGACACAATGTCTGTGTTAATTCGTCATTGTGAGGGATCGATGGGTGCAATAAAGAAGGAATATTGCATAGAAAAAGAGATACTCCCCTCTCAATATAAGATCCTGTCGTTACCATAGAAGCGTTCCTCGATTTAGAAAGAGAAGGCGTAGAACCCATAGTATTTCATAGCGACGCAATTTCTGTGTTAATTCGTCATTGTGAGGGATCGATGGGTGCTATAAAGAAGGAATATAACGTCCAAAAATAGATACTCCCCTCTCTATGTAAGATCCTGTCGTTGCCATAGAAACGTTCCTCGATTTAGAAAGATAAGGCGTAGAACTTATAGTATTTCATAGCGACGCCATTTCTGAGTTCATTCGTCATTGTGAGGGATCGACGGATGCAATAAGGAAGGAATAGTGCATCCGAAAATAGATACTCGCCTCCCAATAGGTGATCCTGTCGTTGCCACAGAATTGCTCCTCGATTTAGAAAGAGAAGGCATGCACCTATAATAATTGATAGCGAAACAATTTCTGTGTTAATTCGTCACTGTGAGGGATCGATGTATGCAATAAAGAAAGAATACTGCATCCGAAATGAGATACTCTCCTCCCAATATAAAATCCTGTAGTTGCCATAGAAACGTTCCTCGATTTAGAAAGAGAAGGCATAGAAAAAATAGTATTTCAAAGCGACGCAATTTCTGTGTTAATTCGTCATTGTGAGGGATTGACGGATGCAGTAAAGAAGTAATAGTGCACCCGACATGAGATACTCGCCTCCCAATAGAAGATCCTTTCGTTGCCATAGAAACCTTCCTCCATTTAGAAAGAGAAGGCATAGAACCTATAGTGTTTCATAGCGACGTAATGTCTGTGTTAATTCGTCATTGTGAGGGATCGACGGATGCAATAAAGAAGGAATAGTGCATCCGAAAAGATATACTCGCCTCCCAATAGCAGATCCTGTCGTTGCCATAGAAACGCTCCTCGATTTAGAACTAGAAGGCATACAACTTATAGTGTTTCATAGCGACGCAATTTCTGTGATAATTCGTCATTGTTAGGGATTGACGGATGCAATAAAGAAATAATAGTGCATCCGACATGAGATACTCGCCTCCCAATGTAAGATCCTGTAGTTGCTAGAGAAACGTTCCTCGATTTAGAAAGAGAAGGCGTAGAGCTTGTAGTATACGATAGTGACGCAATTTCTGTGTTAATTCGTCGTTGTGAGGGATCGATGGATGCAATAAAGAAGGAATGCTGCATCCGAAAAGAGATACTCGCCTCCCAATATAAGATCCTGTAGTTGCCATAGAAACGTTCCTCGAATTAGAAAGAGAAGGCATAGAACATATAGTATTTCATAGCGACGAATTTTCAGTGTTAATTCGCCATTGTGAGCGATTGACGGATGCAATAAAGAAGGAATAGTGCATCCGAAAAGAGATACACGCCTCCCAATTGGAGATCCTGTCGTTGCTATAGAAATGCTCCTCGATTTAGAAAGAGAAGTCATAGAACCTATTGTATTTCATAGCGACGCAATTTCTGTGTTAATTCGTCATTTTGAGGGTTCGATGGATGCAATAAAGAAGGAATAGTGCATCCAAAAGGAGATACTCGCCACCCAATAGAAGATCTATTCGTTGCCATAGGATCGTTCCTCGATTTAGAAAGAGAAGGCGTAGAACTTATAGTATTTCATAGCATCTTAATTTCTGTGTTAATTCGTCATTGTGAGTGATTGACGGATGTAATAAAGAAGCAATAGTGAATCCGACATGAGATACTCGCCTCCCAATAGAAGATCCTGTCGTTGCCATAGAAACGCTCCTCGATTTAGAAAGAGAAGGCATAGAACCTATAGTATTTCATAGCGACGCAATTTCTGTGTTAATTCTTCGTTGTGAGGGATCGACGGATGCAATAAAGAAGGAATACTGCATCCGAAAAGAGATACTCGCCGCCCAATATAAAATCCTGTACTTGCCATAGAAACGCTCCTCGATTTAGAAAGAGAAGGCATAGAAACTATAGTGTTTGATAGCGACGCAATTTCTGTGTTAATTCGTCATTGTTAGGGATTGACGGATGCAATAAAGAAGGAATGGTGCATCCGACATGAGATCCTCGCCTCCCAATGAAAGATCCTGTAGTTGCCATAGAAACGTTCCTCGATATAGAAAGAGAAGGCGTAGAACTTATAGTATTCCATAGCGACGCAATTTCTGCGTTAATTCGTCATTGTGAGGGATCGATGGGTGCAATAGAGAAGGAATATTGCATCCAAAAAGAGATACTCCAATCTCAATATAAGATCCTGTCGTTGCCATAGAGACCTTCCTCGATTTAGAAAGAGAAGGCGTAGAACTTATAGTATTTTATAGCGACCCAATTTCTGTGTTAATTCGTCAGTGTGAGGGATCAACGGATGCAATAAAGAAGGAATAGTGTATCCGAAAAGAGATACGCGCCTACCAATATAAGATCCTGTAGTTGCCATACAAACGTTCCTCGATTTAGAAAGAGAAGGCATAGAACATATAGTATTTCATAGCGATGAATTTTTTGTGTTAATTCGTCATTGTGAGGGAATGACGGATGCAATAAAGAAGGAATAGTGCATCCGACATGAGATACTCGCCTCCCAATAGGAGATCCTGTCGTTGCCATAGAAACGCTCCTCGATTTAGAAAGATAAGTCATAGAACCTATGGTATTTCATAGCGACGCAATTTCTGTGTTAATTCGTCATTATGAGGAATCGACGGATGCAATAAAGAAGGAATACTGCATCCGACATGAGATACTCGCCTCCCAATAGGATATCCTGTCTTAGCCATAGAAATGCTCCTCGATTTAGAATGAGAAGTCATAGAACCTATAGTATTTCATAGCGACGCAATTTCTGTGTTAATTCGTCATTGTAAGGGATCGACGGATGCAATAAAGAAGGAATAGTGCATCCGAAAAGAGATACTCGCCTCCCAATAGGAGATCCTGTCGTTGCCATAGAAATGCTCCTCGATTTAGAAAGAGAAGTCATAGAACCTATAGTGTTTCATAGCGTCGCAATTTCTCCGTTATTTCGCCATTGTTAGGGTCGACGGATGCAATAAAGAAGGAATAGTGCATCCGAAAAGAGATACTCGCCTCCTAATAGGAGATCCTGTCTTTGCCATAGAAATGCTCCTCGATTTAGAATGAGAAGTCATAGAACCTATAGTATTTCATAGCGAAGCAATTTCTGTGTTAATTCGTCGTTGTGAGGGATCGTTGGATGCAATAAATAAGGAATGCTGCATCCGAAATAGATATGCGCCTCCCAATATAAGATCCTGTAGTTGCCATACAAACGTTCCGCGATTTAGAAAGAGAAGGCATAGAACATATAGTGTTTCATAGCGATGAATTTTCTGTGTTAATTCGTCATTGTGAGGGAATGACGGATGCAATAAAGAAGGAATAGTG
Organism: Schistocerca cancellata; assembly: GCF_023864275.1. NCBI lineage: Eukaryota > Metazoa > Arthropoda > Insecta > Orthoptera > Acrididae > Schistocerca > Schistocerca cancellata. The sequence goes on from NC_064632.1 coordinate 612,687,895, forward strand.
CATCTGACATGAGATACTCGCCTCCCAATGTAAGATCCTGTAGTTGCAATAGAAACCTACCTCGCTTTAGAAAGAGAAGGCGTAGAACTTATAGTATTTCATAGCGACGCAATTTCTGTGTTAATTCGTCATTGTGAGGGATCGACGGATGCAAGAAAGAAGGAATAGTGCATCCGACATGAGATACTCGCCTCCCTATAGGAGATCCTGTCGTTGCCATAGAAACGCTCCTCGATTTAGAAAGAGAATTCATAGAACCTATAGTATTTCATAGCGACGCAATTTCTGTGTTAATTCGTCATTGTGAGGGATCGACGGATGCAATAAAGAAGTAATAGTGCATCCGACATGAGATACTCGCCTCCCAATAGAAGATCCTTTCGTTGCCATAGGATCGTTCCTCGATTTAGATAGAGAAAGCGTAGAACTTAAAGTATTTCATAGCGACGAAATTTATGTGTTAATTCGTCATTGTGAGGGATCGATGGATGCAATGAAGAAGGAATAGTGCATCCGAAAAAAGATACTCGCCTCCCAATAGAAGATCCTTTCGTTGCCATAGGATCGTTCCTCTATGTAGAAAGAGAAGGCGTAGAACTTATAGTATTTCATAGCGACGCTATTTTTGTCTTAATTCGTCATTGTGAGGGATCGACGGATGCAATAAAGAAGTAATAGTGCATCCGACATGAGATACTCGCCTCCCAATAGAAGATCCTTTCGTTGCCATAGGATCGTTCCTCGATTTAGAAAGAGAAGACGTAGAACTTATAGTATTTCATAGCGACGAAATTTATGTGTTAATTCGTCATTGTGAGGGATCGATGGATGCAATAAAGAAGGAATAGTGCATCCGAAAAGAGATAGTCGCCTCCCAATTGGAGATCCAGTCGTTGCCATAGAAACGCTCCTCGATTTAGAAAGAGAAGTCATAGAACCTACAGTATTTCATAGCGACGCAATTTCTGTGTTAATTCGTCATTGTGAGGGATCGACGGATGCAATAAAGAGGGAATAGTGCATCCGACATGAGATACTCGCCTCCCAATAGGAGATCCTGTCGTTGCCATAGAAATGCTCTTCGATTTAGAAAGAGAAGTCATAGAACCTTTAGTATTTCATAGCGACGCAATTTCTGTGTTAATTCGTCATTGTGAGGGATCGATGGATGCAATAAAGAAGGAATAGTGCATCCAAAAAGAGATACTCGCCTCCCAATAGAAGATCATTTCGTTGCCATATTATCGTTCCTCGATTTAGAAAGAGAAGGCGTAGAACTTATAGTATTTCATAGCGACGCAATTTCTGTGTTAATTCGCCATTGTGAGGGATCGACGGATGCAATAAAGAAGGAATAGTGCATCCGAAAAGATATACTCGCCTCCCAATAGCAGATCGTGTCGTTGCCATAGAAACGCTCCTCGATTTAGAAAGAGAAGGCATACAACCTATAGTGTTTCGTAGCGACGCAATTTCTGTGATAATTCGTCATTGTTAGGGATTGACGGATGCATTAAAGTAGTAATACTGCATCCGACATGAGAAACTCGCCTCCCAATGTAAGATCCTGTATTTGCTAGAGAAACGTTCCTCGATTTAGAAAGAGAAGGCGTAAAACGTATAGTATACCATAGTGACGCAATTTCTGTGTTAATTCGTCGTTGTGAGGGATCGATGGATGCAATAAAGAAGGAATGCTGCATCCGAAAAGAGATACGCGCCTCCCAATATAAGATCCTGTAGTTGCCTTACAAACGTTCCTCGATTTAGAATGAGAAGGCATAGAACATATAGTATTTCATAGCGATGATTTTTTTGTGTTAATTCGTCATTGTGAGGGAATAACGGATGCAATAAAGAAGGAATAGTGCATCCGACATGAGATACTCGCCTCCCAATGTAAGATCCTGTAGTTGCTAGAGAAACGTTCCTCGATTTAGAAAGAGAAGGCGTAAAACTTATAGTATACCATAGTGACGCAATTTCTGTGTTAATTCGTCATTGTGAGCGATTGACGGATGCAATAAAGAAGGAATAGTGCATCCGAAAAGAGATACACGCCTCCCAATAGGAGATCCTGTCGTTGCTATAGAAATGCTCCTCGATTTAGAAAGAGAAGTCATAGAACCTATTGTATTTCATAGCGACGCAATTTCTGTGTTAATTCGTCGTTGTGAGGGATCGATGGATGCAATAAAGAAGGAATAGTGCATCCAAATGGAGATACTCGCCTCCCAATAGAAGATCCATTCGTTGCCATAGGATCATTCCTCGATTTAGAAAGAAAAGGCGTAGAACTTATAGTATTTCATAGCATCGCAATTTCTGTGTTAATTCGTCATTGTGAGTGATTGACGGATGCAATAAAGAAGCAATAGTGATTCCGACATGAGATACTCGCCTCCCAATAGAAGATCCTGTCGTTGCCATAGAAACGCTCCTCGATTTAGAAAGAGAAGGCATAGAACCTATAGTATTTCATAGCGACGCAATTTCTGTGTTAATTCGTCGTTGTGAGGGATCAATGGATGCAATAAAGAAGGAATAGTGCATCCAAAAGGAGATACTCGCCTCCCAATAGAAGATCCATTCGTTGCCATAGGATCATTCCTCGATTTAGAAAGAGAAGGCATAGAATCTATAGTGTTTCATAGCGAAGCAATTTCTCTGTTAATTCGTCATTGTGAGTGATTGACGGATGCAATAAAGAAGGAATAGTGCATCCGACATGAGATACTCGCCTCCCAATAGGAGATCCTGTCGTTGCCATAGAAACGCTCCTCGATTTAGAAAGAGAAGTCGTAGAACCTATAGTATTTCATAGCAATGCAATTTCTGTGTTAATTCGTCATTGTGAGGGATCGGTGGATGCAATAAAGAAGGAATAGTGCTTCCGACATGAGATACTCGCCTCCCAATAGAATATCCTTTCGTTGCCATAGGATCGTTCCTCGATGTAGAAAGAGAAGGCGTAGAACTTATAGTATTTCATAGCGACGCTATTTCTGTCTTAATTCGTCATTGTGAGGGATCGACGGATGCAATAAAGAGGGAATAGTGCATCCGAAAAGAGATACTCGCCTCCCAATTGGAGATCCTGTCGTTGCCATAGAAACGCTCCTCGTTTTAGAAAGAGAAGTCATAGAACCTACAGTATTTCTTAGCGACGCAATTTCTGTGTTAATTCGTCATTGTGAGGGATCGACGGATGCAATAAAGAAGGAATAGTGCACCCGACATGAGATACTCGCCTCCCAATAGGAGATCCTGTCGTTGCCATAGAAATGCGCTTCGATATAGAAAGAGAACTCATAGAACCTTTAGTATTTCGTAGCTACGCAATTTCTGTGTTAATTCGTCATTGTGAGGGATCGATGGATGCAATAAAGAAGGAATAGTGCATCCAAAAAGAGATACTCGCCTCCCAATAGATGATCATTTCGTTGCCATATTATCGTTCCTCGATTTAGAAAGAGAAGGCGTAGAACTTATAGTATTTCATAGAGACGCAATTTCTGTGTTAATTCGCCATTGTGAGGGATTGACGGATGCAATAAAGAAGGATTAGTGCATCCGAAAAGAGACACTCGCCTCCCAATAAAAGATCCTGTCGTTGCCATAGAAATGCTCCTCGATTTAGAAAGAGAAGTCATAGAACCTATAGTATTTCATAGCGACGCAATTTCTGTGTTAATTCGTCATTGTGAGGGATCGATTGATGCAATAAAGAAGGAATAGTGCATTAAAAAATAGATACTCGCCTCCCAATAAAAGATCCTGTCGTTGACATTGAAATGCTCCTCGATTTAGAAAGAGAAGTCATAGAACCTATAGTATTTCATAGCGACGCAATTTCTGTGTTAATTCGTCATTGTGAGGGATCGACGGATGCAATAAAGAAGGAATAGTGCATCAGAAATGAGATACTCGCCTCCCAATAGGAGATCCTGTCGTTGCCATAGAAATGCTCCTCGATTTAGAAAGAGAAGTCATAGAACCTATAGTATTTCATAGCGACGCAATTTCTGTGTTAATATGTCATTGTGAGGGATCGACGGATGCAATAAAGAAGCAATAGTGCATCCGAAAAGAGATACTCGCCCCCCAATAGAAAATCCTGTCGTTGCCATAGGATCGTTCCTCGATTTAGAAGGAGAAGGCGTAGAACTTATAGTATTTCATAGCGACGCAATTTCTGTGATTATTCGTCATTGTGAGGGATCGACGGATGCAATAAAGAAGGAATAGTGATCCGAAAAGAGAAACTCGCCTCCCAATAGGAGATCCTGTCGATGCCATAGAAATGCTCCTCGATTTAGAAAGAGAAGTCATAGAACATATAGTATTTCATAGCGACGCAATTTCTGTGTTAATTCGTCATTGTGAGGGATCGACGGATGTAATAAAGAAGTAATAGTGCATCCGACATGAGATACTCGCCTCCCAATAGAAGATTCTTTCGTTGCCATAGGACCGTTCCTCGATTTAGAAAGAGAAGGCGTAGAACTTATAGTATTTCATAGCGACGAAATTTATGTGTTAATTCGTCATTGTGAGGGATCGAAGGATGCAATAAAGAAGGAATAGTGCATCCGAAAAGAGATACTCGCCTTCCAATAGAAGATCCTTTCGTTGCCATAGGATCGTTCCTCGATGTAGAAAGAGAAGGCGTAAAACTTATAGTATTTCATAGCGACGCTATTTCTGTCTTAATTCGTCATTGTGAGGGATCGACGGATGCAATAAAGAGGTAATAGTGCATCCGACATGCGATACTCGCCTCCCAATAGAAGATCCTTGCGTTGCCATAGGATCGTTCCTCGATTTACAAAGAGAAGACGTAGAACTTATAGTATTTCATAGCGACGAAATTTATGTGTTAATTCGTCATTGTGAGGGATCGATGGATGCAATAAAGAAGGAATAGTGCATCCGAAAAGAGATACTCGCCTCCCAATTGGAGATCCTGTCGTTGCCATAGAAACGCTCCTCGATTTAGAAAGAGAAGTCATAGAACCTACAGTATTTCTTAGCGACGCAATTTCTGTGTTAATTCGTCATTGTGAGGGATCGACGGATGCATTAAAGAAGGAATAGTGCATCCGACATGAGATACTCGCCTCCCAATAGGAGATCCTGTCGTTGCCATAGAAATGCTCTTCGATTTAGAAAGAGAACTCATAGAACCTTTAGTATTTCGTAGCTACGCAATTTCTGTGTTAATTCGTCATTGTGAGGGATCGATGGATGCAATAAAGAAGGAATAGTGCATCCAAAAAGAGATACTCGCCTCCCAATACAAGATCATTTCGTTGATATATTATCGTTCCTCGATTTAGAAAGAGAAGGCGTAGAACTTATAGTATTTCATAGAGACGCAATTTCTGTGTTAATTCGCCATTGTGAGGGATTGACGGATGCAATAAAGAAGGAATAGTGCATCCGAAAAGAGGTACTCGCCTCCCAATAAAAGATCCTGTCGTTGCCATAGAAATGCTCCTCGATTTAGAAAGAGAAGTCATAGATCCTATAGTATTTCATAGCGACGCAATTTCTGTGTTAATTCGTCATTGTGAGGGATCGATTGATGCAATAAAGAAGGAATAGTGCATCCAAAAATAGATACTCGCCTCCCAATAAAAGAACCTGTCGTTGACATTGAAATGCTCCTTGATTTAGAAAGAGAAGTCATAGAACCTATAGTATTTCATAGCGACGCAATTTCTGTGTTAATATGTCATTGTGAGGGATCGACGGATGCAATAAAGAAGGAATAGTGCATCCGAAAAGAGATACTCGCCCCCCAATAGAAAATCCTGTCGTTGCCATAGGATCGTTCCTCGATTTAGAAGGAGAAGGCGTAGAACTTATAGTATTTCATAGCGACGCAATTTCTGTGATTATTCGTCATTGTGAGGGATCGACGGATGCAATAAAGAAGGAATAGTGATCCGAAAAGAGAAACTCGCCTCCCAATAGGAGATCCTGTCGTTGCCATAGAAATGCTCCTCGATTTAGAAAGAGAAGTCATAGAACATAAAGTATTTCATAGCGACGCAATTTCTGTGTTAATTCGTCATTGTGAGGGATCGATGGATGCAATAAAGAAGGAATAGTGCATCCGAAAAGAGATACTCACCTCCCAATAGGTGATCCTGTCGTTGCCATAGAAATACTCCTCGACTTAGAGAGAGAAGTCATAGAACCTATAGTATTTTATAGCGACGCAATTTCTGTGTTAATTCGTCATTTTGAGGGATCGACGGATGCAATAAAGAAAGAATAGTGCATCCGACATGAGATACTCGCCTCCCAATAGGAGATCCTGTCGTTGCCATAGAAACGCTCCTCGATTTAGAAAGAGAAGTCATAGAACCTATGGTATTTCATAGCGAAGCAATTTCTGTGTTAGTTCGTCATTATGAGGAATCGACGGATGCAATAAAGAAGGAATACTGCATCCGACATGAGATACCCGTCTCCCAATAGGAGATCCTGTCGTTGCCATAGATAAGCTCCTCGTTTTAGAAAGAGAAGTCATAGAACATATAGTATTTCATAGCGGCGCAATTTCTGTGTTAATTCGTCATTGTGAGGGATCGGCGGATGCAATAAAGAAGGAATAGTGCATCCGAAAAGAGATACTCGCCCCCCAATAGAAGATCCTGTCGTTGCCATTGAAATGCTCCTCGATTTAGAAAGAGAAGTCATAGTACATATAGTATTTCATAGCGACGCAATTTCTGTGTTAATTCGTCATCGTGAGGGATCGATGGATGCAATAAGGTAGGAATAGTGCATCCAAAAAGAGATATTCGCATCCGAATAGAAGATCCTTTCGTTGCCATAGGATCGTTCCTCGATTTATAATGAGAAGGCGTAGAACTTATAGAATTTCATAGCGACGCAATTTCTGTGTTAATTCGTCATTGTGAGGGATCGACGGATGCAATAAAGAAGGAATAGTGCATCCGACATGAGATACTCACCTCCCAATCGGAGATCCTGTCGTTGCCATAGAAATACTCCTCGAATTAGGAAGAGAAGTCATAGAACCTATAGTATTTCATCGCGACGCAATTTCTGTGTTAATTCGTCATTGTGAGGGATCGACGGATGCAATAAAGAAGAAATAGTGCATCCGAAAAGAGATACTCGCCTCCCAATAGGAGATCCTGTCGTTGCCATAGAAATGCTCCTCGATTTAAATAGAGAAGTCATAGAACTTATTGTATTTCATAGCGACGCAATTTCTGTGTTAATTCGTTATTGTGAGGGATCGATGTATGCAATAAAGAAGGAATAGTGCATCCAAATAGAGATACTCGCCTCCCAATAGAAGATCCTTTCGTTGCCATAGGATCGTTCCTCGACATAGAAGGTGAAGGCGTAGAACTTATAGTATTTCATAGCGACGCAATTTCTGTGATTATTCGTCATTGTGAGGGATCGATGGATGCAATAGAGAAGGAATAGTGCATCCAAAAATAGATACTCGCCTCCCAATAGAAGATCCTTTCGTTGCCATAGGATCGTTCCTAGATTTAGAAGAGAAGGCATAGAACTTATAGTATTTCATAGCGACACAATTTCTGTATTAATTCGTCATTGTGGGGGATCGACAGGTGCAATAAAGAAGGAATAGTGCATCCGAAAAGAGATACTCTCCTCCCAATAGGTGATCCTGTCGTTGCCATGGAAATACTCCTCGACTTAGAAAGAGAAGTCATAGAACCTATAGTATTTTATAGCGACGCAATTTCTGTGTTAATTCGTCATTGTGAGGGATCGACGGATGCAATAAAGAAGGAATAGTGCATCCGACATGAGATACTCGCCTCCCAATAGGAGATCCTGTCGTTGCCATAGAAACGCTCCTCGATTTAGAAAGAGAAGTCATAGAACCTATGGTATTTCATAGCGACGCAATTTCTGTGTTAATTCGTCATTGTGAGGGATCGACGGATGCAATAAAGAAGGAATAGTGCATCCGAAAAGAGATACTCGCCCCCCAATAGAAGATCCTGTCGTTGCCATTGAAATGCTCCTCGATTTAGAAAGAGAAGTCATAGTACTTATAGTATTTCATAGCGACGCAATTTCTGTGATAATTCGTCATTGTGAGGGATCGATGGATGCAATAAAGAAGGAATAGTGCATCCAAAAAGAGATATTCGCCTCCCAATAGAAGATCCTTTCGTTGCCATAGGATCGTTCCTCGATTTAGAAAGCGAAGTTGTAGACTATATAGTATTTCATAGCGACGCGATTTCTGTGTTAATTCGTCATTGTGAGGGATCGATGGAGGCAATAAAGAAGGAATAGTGCATCCAAAAAGAGATTCTCGCCTCCCAATAGAAGATCCTTTCGTTGCCATAGGCTCGTTCCTCGGTTTAGAAAGAGAAATCGTAGAACTTATAGTATTTCATAGTGACGCAATTTCTGTGATAATTCGTCATTTTGAGGGATCGACGGATGCAATAAAGAAGGAATAGTGCATCCGAAAAGAGATACTCGCCTCCCAATAGGAGATCCTGTAGTTGCCATAGAAATGATCCTCGATTTAGAAAGAGAAGTCATAGAACCTATAGTATTTCATAGCGACGCAATTTCTGTGTAATTTCGTCATTGTGAGGGATCGATGGATGCAAGAAAGAAGGAATAGTGCATCCGAAAAGAGATACTCGCCTCCCAATAGAAGATCATTTCGTTGCCATAGGATCGTTCCTCGATTTAGAAAGAGAAGGCGTAGAACTTAATGTATTTAATAGCGACGCAATTTCTGTGTTAATTCGTCATTGTGAGGGATCGACGGATGCAATAAAGAAGGAATAGTGCATCAGAAAAGAGATACTCGCCTCCCAATAGGAGATCCTGTCGTTGCCATAGAAATGCTCCTCGATTAGAAAGAGAAGTCATAGAACCTATAGTATTTCATAGCGACGGAATTTCTGTGTTAATTCGTCATTGTGAGGGATCGATGGATGCAATAGAGAAGGAATAGTGCATCCAAAAATAGATACTCGCCTCCCAATAGAAGATTCTTTCGTTGCCATAGGATCGTTCATCGATTTAGAATGAGAAGGTGTAGAACTTATAGTATTTCATAGCGACGCAATTTCTGTGTTAATTCGTCATTGCGAGGGATCGACGGATGCAATAAAGAAGGAATAGTGCATCCGACATGAGATACTCGCCTCCCAATAGGAGATCCCGTCGTTGCCTTTGAAATGCTCCTCGATTTAGAAAGAGAAGTCATAGAACCTATAGTATATCATAGGGATGCAATTTCTGTGCTCATTCGTCATTGTGAGGGATCGACGGATGCAATAAAGAAGAATAGTGCATCCGAAAAGAGATACTCGCCCCCCAATAGAAGATCCTGTCGTTGCCATTGAAATGCTCCTCGATTTAGAAAGAGAAGTCATAGTACTTATAGTATTTCATAGCGACGCACTTTCTGTGTTAATTCGTCATTGTTAGGGATCGATGGATGCAATGAAGAAGGAATAGTGCATCCAAAAAGAGATACTCGCCTCCCAATAGAAGATCCTTTCGTTGCCATAGGATCGTTCCTAGATTTAGAAGAGAAGGCATAGAACTTATAGTATTTCATAGCGACACAATTTCTGTATTAATTCGTCATTGTGGGGGATCGACAGGTGCAATAAAGAAGGAATAGTGCATCCGAAAAGAGATACACGCCTTCCAATTGGAGGTCCTGTCGTTGCCATGGAAATGCTCCTCGATTTAGAAAGAGATACCATAGAACCTATAGTATTTCATAGCGACGCAATTTCTGTGTTAATTCGTCATTGTGAGGGATCGATGGATGCAATAAAGAAGGAATAGTGCATCCAAAAAGAGATATTCGCCTCCCAATAGAAGATCCTTTCGTTGCCATAGGATCGTTCCTCGATTTAGAAAGCGAAGTTGTAGACTTTATAGTATTTCATAGCGACGCAATTTCTGTGTTAATTCGTCATTGTGAGGGATCGATGGAGGCAATAAAGAAGGAATAGTGCATCCAAACAGAGATTCTCGCCTCCCAATAGAAGATCCTTTCGTTGCCATAGGCTCGTTCCTCGGTTTAGAAAAAGAATGCGTAGAATTTTTAGTATTTCATAGCGACGCAATTTCTGTGTTAATTCGTCACTGTGAGGGTTCGGCGGGTGCAATAAAGAAGGAATAGTGCATCCGAAAAGAGATACTCGTCTCCCAATAGGAGATCCAGTCGTTGCCATAGAAACGCTCCTCGATTTATAAAGAGAAGTCATAGAACCTATAGTATTTCATAGCGACGCAATTTCTGTAATAATTCGTCATTGTGAGGGATCGACGGATGCAATAAAGAAGGAATAGTGCATCCGAAAAGAGATACTCGCCTCCCAATAGGAGATCCTGTCGTTGCCATAGAAATGCTCCTCGATTTACAAAGAGAAGTCATAGAACCTATAGTACTTCATAGCGACGGAATTTCTGTGTTAATTCGTCATTGTGAGGGATCGACGGATGCAATAAAGAAGGAATTGTGCATCCGAAAAGAGATACTCGCCTCCCTATAGGATATCCTGTCGGTGCCATAGAAATGCTCCTCGATTTACAAAGAGAAATCATAGAACCTATAGTATTTCATAGCGACGCAATTTCTGTGTTTATTTGTCATTGTGAGGGATCGATGGATGCAATAAAGAAGGAATAGTGCATCCGAAAAGAGATACTCGCCTCCCAATAGGAGATTCTGTCGTTGCCATAGAAATGCTCCTCGATTTACAAAGAGAAGTCATAGAACCTATAGTATTTCATAGCGACGCAATTTCTGTGTTAATTCGTCATTGTGAGGGATCGATATATGCAATAAAGAAGGAATAGTGCATCCAAAAAGAGATACTCGACTCCCAATTGAAGATTCTTTCGTTGCCATAGGATCGTTCCTCGATTTAGAAAGAGAGGGCATAGAACATATAGTACTTCATAGCGACGCAATTTCTGTGTTAATTCGTCATTGTGAGGGATCGATGGATGCAATAAAGAAGGAATAGTGCATCCGAAAAGAGATACTCGCCTCCCAATAGGAGATTCTGTCGTTGCCATAGAAATGCTCCTCGATCTAGAAAGAGAAGGCGTAGAACTTAAAGTATTTCATAGCGACGCAATTTCTGTGTTAATTCGTCATTGTGAGGGATCGACGGATTCAATAAAGAAGGAATAGTGCATCCGAAAAGAGATACTCGCTTCCCAATAGGAGATCCTGACGTTGCCATAGAAACGCTGCTCGATTTAGAAAGAGAAGTCATAGAACCTATAGTATTTCATAGCGACGCAATTTCTGTGTTAATTCGTCATTGTGAGGGATCGACGGATGCAATAAAGAAGGAATAGTGCATCAGAAAAGAGATACTCGCCTCCCAATAGGAGATCCTGTCGTTGCCATAGAAATGCTCCTCGATTAGAAAGAGAAGTCATTGAACCTACAGTATTTCATAGCGACGGAATTTCTGTGTTAATTCGTCATTGTGAGGGATCGATGGATGCAATAGAGAAGGAATAGTGCATCCAAAAAGAGATACTCGCCTCCCAATAGAAGATCCTTTCGTTGCCATAGGATCGTTCATCGATTTAGAATGAGAAGGCGTAGAACTTATAGTATTTCATAGCGACGCAGTTTCTGTGTTAATTCGTCATTGTGAGGGATCGACGGATGCAATAAAGAAGAAATAGTGTATCGACATGAGATACTCGCCTCCCAATAGAAGATCATTTCGTTGCCATAGGATTGTTCCTCGATTTAGAAAGAGAAGGCGTAGAACTTATAGTATTTCATAGCGACGCAATTTCTGTTTTAATTCGTCATTGTGAGGGATCGACGGAGGCAATAAAGAAGGAATAGTGCATCCGAAAAGAGATACTCGCCTCCCAATAGGAGATCCTGTCGTTGCCATAGAAACGCTCCTCAGTTTAGAAAGAGAAGTCATAGAACCTATAGTATTTCATAGCGACGCAATTGCTGTGTTAATTCGTCATTGTGAGGGATCGACGGATGCAATAAAGAAGGAATAGTGCATCCGACATGAGATACTCGCCTCCCAATAGGAGATCCCGGCGTTGCCTTTGAAATGCTCCTCGATTTAGAAAGAGAAGTCATAGAACCTATAGTATTTCATAGCGACGCAATTTCTGTGTTAATTCGTCATTGTGATTGATCGATGGATGCAATAAAGAAGGAATAGTGCATCCGAAAAGAGATACTCGCCTCCCAATAGGTGATCCTGTCGTTGCCATAGAAATACTCCTCGACTTAGAAAGAGAAGTCATAGAACCTATAGTATTTTATAGCGACGCAATTTCTGTGTTAATTCGTCATTGTGAGGGATCGACGGATGCAATAAAGAAGGAATAGTGCATCCGACATGAGATACTCGCCTCCCAATAGGAGATCATGTCGTTGCCATAGAAACGCTCCTCGATTTAGAAAAAGAAGTCATAGAACCTATGGTATTTCATATCGACGCAATTTCTGTGTTAATTCGTCATTATGAGGAATCGACGGATGCAATAAAGAAGGAATACTGCATCCGACATGAGATACTCGCCTCCCAATTGGAGATCCTGTCGTTGCCATAGAAATGCTCCTCGATTTAGAAAGAGAAGTCATAGAACCTATAGTATTTCATAGGGATGCAATTTCTGTGTTAATTCGTCATTGTGAGGGATCGACGGATGCAATAAAGAAGGAATAGTGCATCCGAAAAGAGATACTCGCCCCCCAATATAAGATCCTGTCGTTGCCATTGAAATGCTCCTTGATTTAGAAAGAGAAGTCATAGTACTTATAGTATTTCATAGCGACGCACTTTCTGTGTTAATTCGTCATTGTGAGGGATCGATGGATGCAATAAAGAAGGAATAGTGCATCCAAAAAGAGATACTCGCCTCCCAATAGAAGATCCTTTCGTTGCCATAGGATCGTTCCTCGATTTAGAAGAGAAGGCATAGAACTTATAGTATTTCATAGCGACACAATTTCTGTATTAATTCGTCATTGTGGGGGATCGACAGGTGCAATAAAGAAGGAATAGTGCATCCGAAAAGAGATGCACGCCTTCCAATTGGAGATCCTGTCGTTGCCATGGAAATGCTCCTCGATTTAGAAAGAGATACCATTGAACCTATAGTATTTCATAGCGACGCAATTTCTGTGTTAATTCGTCATTGTGAGGGATCGATGGATGCAATAAAGAAGGAATAGTGCATCCAAAAAGAGATATTCGCCTCCCAATAGAAGATCCTTTCGTTGCCATAGGATCGTTCCTCGATTTAGAAAGCGAAGTTGTAGACTATATAGTATTTCATAGCGACGTGATTTCTGTGTTAATTCGTCATTGTGAGGGATCGATGGAGGCAATAAAGAAGGAATAGTGCATCCAAAAAGAGATTCTCGCCTCCCAATAGAAGATCCTTTCGTTGCCATAGGCTCGTTCCTCGGTTTAGAAAGAGAAATCGTAGAACTTATAGTATTTCATAGCGACGCAATTTCTGTGATAATTCGTCATTTTGAGGGATCGACGGATGCAATAAAGAAGGAATAGTGCATCCGAAAAGAGATACTCGCCTCCCAATAGGAGATCCTGTAGTTGCCATAGAAATGATCCTCGATTTAGAAAGAGAAGTCATAGAACCTATAGTATTTCATAGCGACGCAATTTCTGTGTAAATTCGTCATTGTGAGGGATCGATGGATGCAAGAAAGAAGGAATAGTGCATCCGAAAAGAGATACTCGCCTCCCAATAGAAGATCATTTCGTTGCCATAGGATCGTTCCTCGATTTAGAAAGAGAAGGCGTAGAACTTAATGTATTTCATAGCGACGCAATTTCTGTGTTAATTCGTCATTGTGAGGGATCGACGGATGCAATAAAGAAGGAATAGTGCATCAGAAAAGAGATACTCGCCTCCCAATAGGAGATCCTGTCGTTGCCATAGAAATGCTCCTCGATTAGAAAGAGAAGTCATAGAATCTATAGTATTTCATAGCGACGGAATTTCTGTGTTAATTCGTCATTGTGAGGGATCGATGGATGCAATAGAGAAGGAATAGTGCATCCAAAAATAGATACTCGCCTCCCAATAGAAGATCCTTTCGTTGCCATAGGATCGTTCATCGATTTAGAATGAGAAGGTGTAGAACTTATAGTATTTCATAGCGACGCAATTTCTGTGTTAATTCGTCATTGTGAGGGATCGACGGATGCAATAAAGAAGGAATAGTGCATCGACATGAGATACTCGCCTCCCAATAGAAGATCATTTCGTTGCCATAGGATTGTTCCTCGATTTAGAAAGAGAAGGCGTAGAACTTATAGTATTTCATAGCGACGCAATTTCTGTGTTAATTCGTCATTGTGACGGATCGACGGAAGCAATAAAAAAGGAATAGTGCATCCGAAAAGAGATACTCGCCTCCCAATAGGAGATCCTGTCGTTGCCATAGAAACGCTCCTCAATTTAGAAAGAGAAGTCATAGAACCTATAGTATTTCATAGCGACGCAATTTCTGTGTTAATTCGTCATTGTGAGGGATCGATGGATGCAATAAAGAAGGAATAGCGCATCCGAAAAGAGATACTCGCCTCCCAATAGGTGATCCTGTCGTTGCCATAGAAATACTCCTCGACTTAGAAAGAGAAGTCATAGAACCTATAGTATTTTATAGCGACGCAATTTCTGTGTTAATTCGTCATTGTGAGGGATCGACGGATTCAATAAAGAAGGAATAGTGCATCCGAAAAGAGATACTCGCTTCCCAATAGGAGATCCTGACGTTGCCATAGAAACGCTGCTCGATTTAGAAAGAGAAGTCATAGAACCTATAGTATTTCATAGCGACGCAATTTCTGTGTTAATTCGTCATTGTGAGGGATCGACGGATGCAATAAAGAAGGAATAGTGCATCAGAAAAGAGATACTCGCCTCCCAATAGGAGATCCTGTCGTTGCCATAGAAATGCTCCTCGATTAGAAAGAGAAGTCAT
Organism: Schistocerca cancellata; assembly: GCF_023864275.1. Taxonomy (NCBI): domain Eukaryota; kingdom Metazoa; phylum Arthropoda; class Insecta; order Orthoptera; family Acrididae; genus Schistocerca; species Schistocerca cancellata. Next base: position 612,702,926 of record NC_064632.1, read on the forward strand.
AGAATCTATAGTATTTCATAGCGACGGAATTTCTGTGTTAATTCGTCATTGTGAGGGATCGATGGATGCAATAGAGAAGGAATAGTGCATCCAAAAATAGATACTCGCCTCCCAATAGAAGATCCTTTCGTTGCCATAGGATCGTTCATCGATTTAGAATGAGAAGGTGTAGAACTTATAGTATTTCATAGCGACGCAATTTCTGTGTTAATTCGTCATTGTGAGGGATCGACGGATGCAATAAAGAAGGAATAGTGCATCGACATGAGATACTCGCCTCCCAATAGAAGATCATTTCGTTGCCATAGGATTGTTCCTCGATTTAGAAAGAGAAGGCGTAGAACTTATAGTATTTCATAGCGACGCAATTTCTGTGTTAATTCGTCATTGTGACGGATCGACGGAAGCAATAAAAAAGGAATAGTGCATCCGAAAAGAGATACTCGCCTCCCAATAGGAGATCCTGTCGTTGCCATAGAAACGCTCCTCAATTTAGAAAGAGAAGTCATAGAACCTATAGTATTTCATAGCGACGCAATTTCTGTGTTAATTCGTCATTGTGAGGGATCGATGGATGCAATAAAGAAGGAATAGCGCATCCGAAAAGAGATACTCGCCTCCCAATAGGTGATCCTGTCGTTGCCATAGAAATACTCCTCGACTTAGAAAGAGAAGTCATAGAACCTATAGTATTTTATAGCGACGCAATTTCTGTGTTAATTCGTCATTGTGAGGGATCGACGGATGCAATAAAGAAGGAATAGTGCATCCGACATGAGATACTCGCCTCCCAATAGGAGATCATGTCGTTGCCATAGAAACGCTCCTCGATTTAGAAAAAGAAGTCATAGAACCTATGGTATTTCATATCGACGCAATTTCTGTGTTAATTCGTCATTATGAGGTATCGACGGATGCAATAAAGAAGGAATACTGCATCCGACATGAGATACTCGCCTCCCAATTGGAGATCCTGTCGTTGCCATTGAAATGCTCCTCGATTTAGAAAGAGAAGTCATAGTACTTATAGTATTTCATAGCGACGCACTTTCTGTGTTAATTCGGCATTGTGAGGGATCGATGGATGCAATGAAGAAGGAATAGTGCATCCAAAAAGAGATACTCGCCTCCCAATAGAAGATCCTTTCGTTGCCATAGGATCGTACCTAGATTTAGAAGAGAAGGCATAGAACTTATAGTATTTCATAGCGACACAATTTCTGTATTAATTCGTCATTGTGGGGGATCGACAGGTGCAATAAAGAAGGAATAGTGCATCCGAAAAGAGATACACGCCTTACAATTGGACAACCTGTCGTTGCCATGGAAATGCTCCTCGATTAAGAAAGAGATACCATAGAACCTATAGTATTTCATAGCGACGCAATTTCTGTGTTAATTCGTCATTGTGAGGGATCGATGGATGCAATAAAGAAGGAATAGTGCATCCAAAAAGAGATATTCGCCTCCCAATAGAAGATCCTTTTGTTGCCATAGGATCGTTCCTCGATTTAGAAAGCGAAGTTGTAGACTTTATAGTATTTCATAGCGACGCAATTTCTGTGTTAATTCGTCATTGTGAGGGATCGATGGAGGCAATAAAGAAGGAATAGTGCATCCAAAAAGAGATTCTCGCCTCCCAATAGAAGATCCTTTCGTTGCCATAGGCTCGTTCCTCGGTTTAGAAAAAGAATGCGTAGAATTTTTAGTATTTCATAGCGACGCAATTTCTGTGTTAATTCGTCACTGCGAGGGATCGACGGGTGCAATAAAGAAGGAATAGTGCATCCGAAAAGAGATACTCGTCTCCCAATAGGAGATCCAGTCGTTGCCATAGAAACGCTCCTCGATGTATAAAGAGAAGTCATAGAACCTATAGTATTTCATAGCGATGCAATTTCTGTAATAATTCGTCATTGTGAGGGATCGACGGATGCAATAAAGAAGGAATAGTGCATCCGAAAAGAGATACTCGCCTCCCAATAGGAGATCCTGTCGTTGCCATAGAAATGCTCCTCGATTTACAAAGAGAAGTCATAGAACCTATAGTACTTCATAGCGACGGAATTTCTGTGTTAATTCGTCATTGTGAGGGATCGACGGATGCAATAAAGAAGGAATTGTGCATCCGAAAAGAGATACGCGCCTCCCAATAGGATATCCTGTCGTTGCCATAGAAATGCTAATCGATTTACAAAGAGAAATCATAGAACCTATAGTATTTCATAGCGACGCAATTTCTGTGTTAATTCGTCATTGTGAGGGATCGATGGATGCAATAGAGAAGGAATAGTGCATCCAAAAATAGATACTCGCCTCCCAATAGAAGATCCTTTCGTTGCCATAGGATCGTTCATCGATTTAGAATGAGAAGGTGTAGAACTTATAGTATTTCATAGCGACGCAATTTCTGTGTTAATTCGTCATTGTGAGGGATCGACGGATGCAATAAAGAAGGAATAGTGCATCGACATGAGATACTCGCCTCCCAATAGAAGATCATTTCGTTGCCATAGGATTGTTCCTCGATTTAGAAAGAGAAGGCGTAGAACTTATAGTATTTCATAGCGACGCAATATCTGTGTTAATTCGTCATTGTGACGGATCGACGGAAGCAATAAAAAAGGAATAGTGCATCCGAAAAGAGATACTCGCCTCCCAATAGGAGATCCTGTCGTTGCCATAGAAACGCTCCTCAATTTAGAAAGAGAAGTCATAGAACCTATAGTATTTCATAGCGACGCAATTTCTGTGTTAATTCGTCATTGTGAGGGATCGATGGATGCAATAAAGAAGGAATAGCGCATCCGAAAAGAGATACTCGCCTCCCAATAGGTGATCCTGTCGTTGCCATAGAAATACTCCTCGACTTAGAAAGAGAAGTCATAGAACCTATAGTATTTTATAGCGACGCAATTTCTGTGTTAATTCGTCATTGTGAGGGATCGACGGATTCAATAAAGAAGGAATAGTGCATCCGAAAAGAGATACTCGCTTCCCAATAGGAGATCCTGACGTTGCCATAGAAACGCTGCTCGATTTAGAAAGAGAAGTCATAGAACCTATAGTATTTCATAGCGACGCAATTTCTGTGTTAATTCGTCATTGTGAGGGATCGACGGATGCAATAAAGAAGGAATAGTGCATCAGAAAAGAGATACTCGCCTCCCAATAGGAGATCCTGTCGTTGCCATAGAAATGCTCCTCGATTAGAAAGAGAAGTCATAGAACCTACAGTATTTCATAGCGACGGAATTTCTGTGTTAATTCGTCATTGTGAGGGATCGATGGATGCAATAGAGAAGGAATAGTGCATCCAAAAAGAGATACTCGCCTCCCAATAGAAGATCCTTTCGTTGCCATAGGATCGTTCATCGATTTAGAATGAGAAGGCGTAGAACTTATAGTATTTCATAGCGACGCAGTTTCTGTGTTAATTCGTCATTGTGAGGGATCGACGGATGCAATAAAGAAGAAATAGTGTATCGACATGAGATACTCGCCTCCCAATAGAAGATCATTTCGTTGCCATAGGATTGTTCCTCGATTTAGAAAGAGAAGGCGTAGAACTTATAGTATTTCATAGCGACGCAATTTCTGTTTTAATTCGTCATTGTGAGGGATCGACGGAGGCAATAAAGAAGGAATAGTGCATCCGAAAAGAGATACTCGCCTCCCAATAGGAGATCCTGTCGTTGCCATAGAAACGCTCCTCAGTTTAGAAAGAGAAGTCATAGAACCTATAGTATTTCATAGCGACGCAATTGCTGTGTTAATTCGTCATTGTGAGGGATCGACGGATGCAATAAAGAAGGAATAGTGCATCCGACATGAGATACTCGCCTCCCAATAGGAGATCCCGGCGTTGCCTTTGAAATGCTCCTCGATTTAGAAAGAGAAGTCATAGAACCTATAGTATTTCATAGCGACGCAATTTCTGTGTTAATTCGTCATTGTGATTGATCGATGGATGCAATAAAGAAGGAATAGTGCATCCGAAAAGAGATACTCGCCTCCCAATAGGTGATCCTGTCGTTGCCATAGAAATACTCCTCGACTTAGAAAGAGAAGTCATAGAACCTATAGTATTTTATAGCGACGCAATTTCTGTGTTAATTCGTCATTGTGAGGGATCGACGGATGCAATAAAGAAGGAATAGTGCATCCGACATGAGATACTCGCCTCCCAATAGGAGATCATGTCGTTGCCATAGAAACGCTCCTCGATTTAGAAAAAGAAGTCATAGAACCTATGGTATTTCATATCGACGCAATTTCTGTGTTAAATCGTCATTATGAGGAATCGACGGATGCAATAAAGAAGGAATACTGCATCCGACATGAGATACTCGCCTCCCAATTGGAGATCCTGTCGTTGCCATAGAAATGCTCCTCGATTTAGAAAGAGAAGTCATAGAACCTATAGTATTTCATAGCGACGCACTTTCTGTGTTAATTCGTCATTGTGAGGGATCGATGGATGCAATAAAGAAGGAATAGTGCATCCAAAAAGAGATACTCGCCTCCCAATAGAAGATCCTTTCGTTGCCATAGGATCGTTCCTCGATTTAGAAGAGAAGGCATAGAACTTATAGTATTTCATAGCGACACAATTTCTGTATTAATTCGTCATTGTGGGGGATCGACAGGTGCAATAAAGAAGGAATAGTGCATCCGAAAAGAGATGCACGCCTTCCAATTGGAGATCCTGTCGTTGCCATGGAAATGCTCCTCGATTTAGAAAGAGATACCATAGAACCTATAGTATTTCATAGCGACGCAATTTCTGTGTTAATTCGTCATTGTGAGGGATCGATGGATGCAATAAAGAAGGAATAGTGCATCCAAAAAGAGATATTCGCCTCCCAATAGAAGATCCTTTCGTTGCCATAGGATCGTTCCTCGATTTAGAAAGCGAAGTTGTAGACTATATAGTATTTCATAGCGACGTGATTTCTGTGTTAATTCGTCATTGTGAGGGATCGATGGAGGCAATAAAGAAGGAATAGTGCATCCAAAAAGAGATTCTCGCCTCCCAATAGAAGATCCTTTCGTTGCCATAGGCTCGTTCCTCGGTTTAGAAAGAGAAATCGTAGAACTTATAGTATTTCATAGCGACGCAATTTCTGTGATAATTCGTCATTTTGAGGGATCGACGGATGCAATAAAGAAGGAATAGTGCATCCGAAAAGAGATACTCGCCTCCCAATAGGAGATCCTGTAGTTGCCATAGAAATGATCCTCGATTTAGAAAGAGAAGTCATAGAACCTATAGTATTTCATAGCGACGCAATTTCTGTGTAAATTCGTCATTGTGAGGGATCGATGGATGCAAGAAAGAAGGAATAGTGCATCCGAAAAGAGATACTCGCCTCCCAATAGAAGATCATTTCGTTGCCATAGGATCGTTCCTCGATTTAGAAAGAGAAGGCGTAGAACTTAATGTATTTCATAGCGACGCAATTTCTGTGTTAATTCGTCATTGTGAGGGATCGACGGATGCAATAAAGAAGGAATAGTGCATCAGAAAAGAGATACTCGCCTCCCAATAGGAGATCCTGTCGTTGCCATAGAAATGCTCCTCGATTAGAAAGAGAAGTCATAGAATCTATAGTATTTCATAGCGACGGAATTTCTGTGTTAATTCGTCATTGTGAGGGATCGATGGATGCAATAGAGAAGGAATAGTGCATCCAAAAATAGATACTCGCCTCCCAATAGAAGATCCTTTCGTTGCCATAGGATCGTTCATCGATTTAGAATGAGAAGGTGTAGAACTTATAGTATTTCATAGCGACGCAATTTCTGTGTTAATTCGTCATTGTGAGGGATCGACGGATGCAATAAAGAAGGAATAGTGCATCGACATGAGATACTCGCCTCCCAATAGAAGATCATTTCGTTGCCATAGGATTGTTCCTCGATTTAGAAAGAGAAGGCGTAGAACTTATAGTATTTCATAGCGACGCAATTTCTGTGTTAATTCGTCATTGTGACGGATCGACGGAAGCAATAAAAAAGGAATAGTGCATCCGAAAAGAGATACTCGCCTCCCAATAGGAGATCCTGTCGTTGCCATAGAAACGCTCCTCAATTTAGAAAGAGAAGTCATAGAACCTATAGTATTTCATAGCGACGCAATTTCTGTGTTAATTCGTCATTGTGAGGGATCGATGGATGCAATAAAGAAGGAATAGCGCATCCGAAAAGAGATACTCGCCTCCCAATAGGTGATCCTGTCGTTGCCATAGAAATACTCCTCGACTTAGAAAGAGAAGTCATAGAACCTATAGTATTTTATAGCGACGCAATTTCTGTGTTAATTCGTCATTGTGAGGGATCGACGGATGCAATAAAGAAGGAATAGTGCATCCGACATGAGATACTCGCCTCCCAATAGGAGATCATGTCGTTGCCATACAAACGCTCCTCGATTTAGAAAAAGAAGTCATAGAACCTATGGTATTTCATATCGACGCAATTTCTGTGTTAATTCGTCATTATGAGGTATCGACGGATGCAATAAAGAAGGAATACTGCATCCGACATGAGATACTCGCCTCCCAATTGGAGATCCTGTCGTTGCCATTGAAATGCTCCTCGATTTAGAAAGAGAAGTCATAGTACTTATAGTATTTCATAGCGACGCACTTTCTGTGTTAATTCGGCATTGTGAGGGATCGATGGATGCAATGAAGAAGGAATAGTGCATCCAAAAAGAGATACTCGCCTCCCAATAGAAGATCCTTTCGTTGCCATAGGATCGTACCTAGATTTAGAAGAGAAGGCATAGAACTTATAGTATTTCACAGCGACACAATTTCTGTATTAATTCGTCATTGTGGGGGATCGACAGGTGCAATAAAGAAGGAATAGTGCATCCGAAAAGAGATACACGCCTTACAATTGGACAACCTGTCGTTGCCATGGAAATGCTCCTCGATTAAGAAAGAGATACCATAGAACCTATAGTATTTCATAGCGACGCAATTTCTGTGTTAATTCGTCATTGTGAGGGATCGATGGATGCAATAAAGAAGGAATAGTGCATCCAAAAAGAGATATTCGCCTCCCAATAGAAGATCCTTTCGTTGCCATAGGATCGTTCCTCGATTTAGAAAGCGAAGTTGTAGACTTTATAGTATTTCATAGCGACGCAATTTCTGTGTTAATTCGTCATTGTGAGGGATCGATGGAGGCAATAAAGAAGGAATAGTGCATCCAAAAAGAGATTCTCGCCTCCCAATAGAAGATCCTTTCGTTGCCATAGGCTCGTTCCTCGGTTTAGAAAAAGAATGCGTAGAATTTTTAGTATTTCATAGCGACGCAATTTCTGTGTTAATTCGTCACTGCGAGGGATCGACGGGTGCAATAAAGAAGGAATAGTGCATCCGAAAAGAGATACTCGTCTCCCAATAGGAGATCCAGTCGTTGCCATAGAAACGCTCCTCGATGTATAAAGAGAAGTCATAGAACCTATAGTATTTCATAGCGATGCAATTTCTGTAATAATTCGTCATTGTGAGGGATCGACGGATGCAATAAAGAAGGAATAGTGCATCCGAAAAGAGATACTCGCCTCCCAATAGGAGATCCTGTCGTTGCCATAGAAATGCTCCTCGATTTACAAAGAGAAGTCATAGAACCTATAGTACTTCATAGCGACGGAATTTCTGTGTTAATTCGTCATTGTGAGGGATCGACGGATGCAATAAAGAAGGAATTGTGCATCCGAAAAGAGAAACGCGCCTCCCAATAGGATATCCTGTCGTTGCCATAGAAATGCTCCTCGATTTACAAAGAGAAATCATAGAACCTATAGTATTTCATAGCGACGCAATTTCTGTGTTAATTCGTCATTGTGAGGGATCGATGGATGCAATAAAGAAGGAATAGTGCATCCGAAAAGAGATACTCGCCTCCCAATAGGAGATTCTGTCGTGGCCATAGAAATGCTCCTTGATTTACAAAGAGGAGTCATAGAACCTATAGTATTTCATAGCGACGCAATTTCTGTGTTAATTCGACATTGTGAGGGATCGATGGATGCAATAAAGAAGGAATAGTGCATCCAAAAAGAGGTACTCGACTCCCAATTGAAGATTCTTTCGTTGCCATAGGATCGTTCCTCGATTTAGAAAGAGAGGGCATAGAACATATAGTATTTCATAGCGACGCAATGTCTGTGTTAATTCGTCATTGTGAGGGATCGACGGATGCAATAAAGAATGAATAGTGCATCCGAAAAGAGATACTCGCCTCCCAATAGAAGATCCCTTCGTTGCCATAGGATCGTTCCCCGATTTTGAAAGAGAAAGCGTAGAACTTATAGTATATCATAGCGACACAATTTCTGTGATAATTCGTCATTGTGAGGGATCGACGGATGCAATAAAGAAGGAATAGTGCATCCGACATGAGATACTCGCTTCCCAATAGGAGATCATGTCGTTGCCATAGAAATGCTCCTCGATTTAGAAAGAGAAGTCATAGAACCTATAGTATTTAATAGCGACGCAATTTCTGTGTTAATTCGTCATTGTGAGGGATCGATGGTTGCAATAAAGAAGGAATAGTGCATCCAAAAAGAGATACTCGCCTCCCAATAGAAGATCCTTTCGTTGCCATAGGATCGTTCCTCGATTTAGAAAAAGAAGGCGTAGAACTTATAGTATTTCATGGCGACGCAATTTCTGTGTTAATTCGTCATTGTGAGGGATCGACGGATGCAATAAAGAAGGAATAGTTAATCCGAAAATAGATACTCGCCTCCCAATAGGAGATCTTGACGTTGCCATAGAAACGCTCCTCGATTTAGAAAGAGAAATCATTGAACCTATAGTACGTCATAGTGACGCAATTTCTGTGTTAATTCGTCATTGTGAGGGATCGACGGATGCAATAAAGAAGGAATAGTGCATCCGACATGAGACACTCGCCTCCCAATAGAAGATCCCTTCGTTGCCATAGGATCGTTCCCCGATTTAGAAAGAGAAAGCGTAGAACTTATAGTATATCATAGCGACATAATTTCTGTGTTAATTCGTCATTGTGAGGGATCGACGGATGCAATAAAGAAGGAATAGTGCCTCCGACATGAGATACTCGCCTCCCAATAGGAGATGATGTCGTTGCCATAGAAATGCTCCTCGATTTAGAAAGAGAAGTCATAGAGCCTATAGTCTTTCATAGCGACTCAATTTCTGTTTTATTTCGTCATTGTGAGGGATCGCCGGATGCAATAAAGAAGGAATAGTGCATCCGAAAAGAGATACTCGCTTCCCAATAGGAGATCCTGTCATTGCCATGGAAATGGTCCTTGATTTAGAAAGAGATACCATAGAACCAATAGTATTTCATAGCGACGGAATTTCTGTGTTAATTCGTCATTGTGAGAGATCGATGGATGCAATAAAGAAGGAATAGTGCATCCAAAAAGAGATACTCGCCTCCCAATAGAAGATCCTTTCGTTGCCGTTGGATTGTTCCTCGATTTAGAAAGAGAAGGCATAGAACTTATAGTATTTCATAGCGACGCTATTTCTGTGTTAATTCGTCATTGTGAGGGATTGATGGATGCAATGAAGAAGGAATAGTGCATCCGAAAAGAGATACTCGCCTCCCAATAGGAGATCCTGACATCGCCATAGAAACGCTCCTCGATTTAGAAAGAGAAGTCATAGAACCTATAGTATTTCATAGCGACGCAATGTCTGTGTTAATTCGTCATTGTGAGGGATCGATGGTTGCAATAACGAGGGAATAGTGCATCAAAAAAGAGATACTCGCCTCCCAATAGAAGATCCCTTCGTTGCCATAGGATCGTTCCCCGATTTAGAAAGAGGAAGCGTAGAACTTATAGTATATCATAGCGACACAATTTCTGTGATAATTCGTCATTGTGAGGGATCGACGGATGCAATAAAGAAGGAATAGTGCATCCGACATGAGATACTCGCCTCCCAATAGGAGATCATGTCGTTGCCATAGAAATGCTCCTCGATTTAGAAAGAGAAGTCATAGAACCTATAGTATTTCATAGCGACGCAATTTCTGTGTTAATTCGTCATTGTGAGGGATCGATGGTTGCAATAAAGAAGGAATAGTGCATCCAAAAAGAGATACTCGCCTCCCAATAGAAGATCCTTTCGTTGCCATAGGATCGTTCCTCGATTTAGAAAAAGAAGGCGTAGAACTTATAGTATTTCATGGCGACGCAATTTCTGTGTTAATTCGTCATTGTGAGGGATCGACGGATGCAATAAAGAAGGAATAGTTAATCCGAAAATAGATACTCGCCTCCCAATAGGAGATCTTGACGTTGCCATAGAAACGCTCCTCGATTTAGAAAGAGAAATCATTGAACCTATAGTACGTCATAGTGACGCAATTTCTGTGTTAATTCGTCATTGTGAGGGATCGACGGATGCAATAAAGAAGGAATAGTGCATCCGACATGAGACACTCGCCTCCCAATAGAAGATCCCTTCGTTGCCATAGGATCGTTCCCCGATTTAGAAAGAGAAAGCGTAGAACTTATAGTATATCATAGCGACATAATTTCTGTGTTAATTCGTCATTGTGAGGGATCGACGGATGCAATAAAGAAGGAATAGTGCCTCCGACATGAGATACTCGCCTCCCAATAGGAGATGATGTCGTTGCCATAGAAATGCTCCTCGATTTAGAAAGAGAAGTCATAGAGCCTATAGTCTTTCATAGCGACTCAATTTCTGTTTTATTTCGTCATTGTGAGGGATCGCCGGATGCAATAAAGAAGGAATAGTGCATCCGAAAAGAGATACTCGCTTCCCAATAGGAGATCCTGTCATTGCCATGGAAATGGTCCTTGATTTAGAAAGAGATACCATAGAACCAATAGTATTTCATAGCGACGGAATTTCTGTGTTAATTCGTCATTGTGAGAGATCGATGGATGCAATAAAGAAGGAATAGTGCATCCAAAAAGAGATACTCGCCTCCCAATAGAAGATCCTTTCGTTGCCGTTGGATTGTTCCTCGATTTAGAAAGAGAAGGCGTAGAACTTATAGTATTTCATAGCGACGCTATTTCTGTGTTAATTCGTCATTGTGAGGGATTGACGGATGCAATGAAGAAGGAATAGTGCATCCGAAAAGAGATACTCGCCTCCCAATAGGAGATCCTGTCATCGCCATAGAAACGCTCCTCGATTTAGAAAGAGAAGTCATAGAACCTATAGTATTTCATAGCGACGCAATGTCTGTGTTAATTCGTCATTGTGAGGGATCGATGGTTGCAATAACGAGGGAATAGTGCATCAAAAAAGAGATACTCGCCTCCCAATAGAAGATCTTTTCGTTGCCATAGGATCGTTCCTCGATTTGGAAAGGGAAGGCGTAGAACTTATAGTATTTCATAGTGACGCAATTTCTGTGTTAATTCGTCATTGTGAGGGATCGACGGATGCAATAAAGAAGGAATAGTTAATCCGAAAATAGATACTCGCCTCCCAATAGGAGATCCTGACGTTGCCATAGAAACGCTCCTCGATTTAGAAAGAGAAATCATAGAACCTATAGTATGTCATAGTGACGCAATATCTGTGTTAATTCGTCATTGTGAGGGATCGACGGATGCAATAAAGAAGGAATAGTGCATCCGAAAAGAGATACTCGCCTCCCAATAGGAGATCCTGTCGTTGCCATGGAAATGCTCCTTTATTTAGAAAGAGATACCATAGAACCTATAGCATTTCATAGCGACTCAATTTCTGTGTTAATTCGTCATTGTGAGGGATCGATGGATGCAATAAAGAAGGAATAGTGCATCCAAAAAGAGATACTCGCCTCCCACTAGAAGATCCTTTCGGTGCCATAGGATCGTTCCTCGATTTAGAAGGAGAAGCCGTAGAATTTATAGTATTTCATAGCGACGCAATTTCTGTGTTAATTCGTCACTGTGAGGGATCGACGGGTGCAATAAAGAAGGAATAGTGCATCCGAAAAGAGATACTCGTCTCCCAATAGGAGATCCAGTCGTTGCCATAGAAACGCTCCTCGATTTAGAAAGAGAAGTCATAGAACCTATAGTATTTCATAGCGACGCAATTTCTGTGTTAATTCGTCATTGTGAGGGAGCGATGGATGCAATAAAGAAGGAATAGTGCATCCGAAAAGAGATACTCGCCTCCCAATAGAAGATCCTTTCGTTGCCATAGGATCGTTCCTCGATTTAGAAAAAGAAGGCGTAGAACTTATAGTATTTCATAGCGACGCAATTTCTGTGTTAATTCGTCATTGTGAGGGATCGACGGATGCAATAAAGAAGGAATAGGCATCCGAAAATAGATACTCGCCACCCAATGGGAGATCCTGTCGTTGCCATAGAAACGCTCCTCGATTTAGAAAGAGAAGTCATAGAACCTATAGTATTTCATAGCGACGCAATTTCTGTGTTAATTCGTCATTGTGAGGGATCGATGGATGCAATAAAGAAGGAATAGTGCATCCAAAAAGAGATACTCGCCTCCCAATAGAAGATCCTTTCGTTGCCATAGGATCGTTCCTCGATTTAGAAGGAGAAGGCGTTGAATTTATAGTACTTCATAGCAACGCAATTTCTGTGTTAATTCGTCACTGTGAGGGATCGTCGGGTGCAATAAAGAAGGAATAGTGCATCCGAAAACAGATACTCGTCTCCCAATAGGAGATCTAGTCGTTGCCATAGAAACGCTCCTCGATTTAGAAAGAGAAGTCATAGAACCTATAGTATTTCATAGCGACGCAATTTCTGTGTTAATTCGACATTGCGAGGGATCGATGGATGCAATCCAAAAAGAGATACTCGCTTCCCAATAGAAGATCCTTCGTTGCCATAGGATCGTTCCTCGATTTAGTAAGAGAAGTCGTAGAACTTATAGTATTTCATAGCGACGCAATTTCTGTGTTAATTCGTCATTGTGAGGGATCGGCGGATGCAATAAAGATGGAATAGTGCATCCGACATGAGATACTCGTCTCCCAATAGGAGATCCTGGCGTTGCCATAGAAACGCTCCTCGATTTAGAAAGAGAAGTCATAGAACCTATAGTATTTCATAGCGACGCAGTTTCTGTAATAATTCGTCATTGTGAAGGATCGACTGATCCAATAAAGAAGGAATAGTGCATCCGAAAAGAGATACTCGCCTCCCAATAGGAGATCCTGTCGTTGCCATAGAAATGCTCCTCGATTTACAAAGAGAAGTCATAGAACCTATAGTACTTCATAGCGATGCAATTTCTGTGTTAATTCGTCATTGTGAGGGATCGACGGATGCAATAAAGAAGGAGTAGTGCATCCGAAAAGAGATACTCGCCTCCAAATAGGAGATCCTGTCGTTGACATAGAAATGCTCCTCGATTTACAAAGAGAAATCATAGAACCTATAGTATTTCATAGCGACGCAATTTCTGTGTTAATTCGTCATTGTGAGGGATCGACGGATGCAATAAAGAAGGAATAGTGCATCCGAAAAGAGATACTCGCCTCCCAATAGGAGATCCTCTCGTTGCCATAGAAATGCTCCTCGATTTTCAAAGAGAAGTCATAGAACCTATAGTAATTCATAGCGACGCAATTTCTGTGTTAATTCGTCATTGTGAGGGATCGATGGATGCAATAAAGAAGGAATGGTGCATCCAAAAAGAGATACTCGCCTCCCAATAGAAGATTCTTTCGTTGCCATGGGATCGTTCCTCGATTTAGAAAGAGAGGGCATAGAACATATAGTATTTCATAGCGACTCAATGTCTGTGTTAATTCGTCATTGTGAGGGATCGACGGATGCAATAAAGAAGGAATACTGCATCCGAAAAGAGATACTCGCCTCCCAATAGAAGATCCTTTCGTTGCCATAGGATCGTTCCCCGATTTAGAAAGACAAGGCGTAGAACTTATAGTATATCATAGCGACACAATTTCTGTGTTAATTCGTCATTGTGAGGGATCGACGGATGCAATAAAGAAGGAATAGTGCATCCGACATGAGATACTCGCCTCCCAATAGGAGATCATGTAGTTGCCATAGAAATGTTCTTCGATTTAGAAAGAGAAGTCATAGAACCTATAGTTTTTCATAGCGACGCAATTTCTGTATTATTTCGTCATTGTGAGGGATCGACGGAAGCAATAAAGAAGGAATAGTGCATCCGAAAAGAGATACTTGCCTCCCAATAGGAGATCCTGTCGTTGCCATGGAAATGCTCCTTGATTTAGAAAGAGATACCATAGAACCTATAGTATTTCATAGCGACGCAATTTCTGTGTTAATTCGTCATTGTGAGGGATCGACGGATGCAATAAAGAAGGAATAGTGCATCGGACATGAGATACTCGATTCCCTATAGAAGATCCTTTCGTTGCCATAGAAACCTTTCTCGATTTAGAAAGAGAAGGCATAGAAACTATAGTGTTTCATAGCGACGCAATGTCTGTGTTAATTCGTCATTGTGAGGGATCGACGGATGCAATAAAGAAGGAATAGTGCATCGGAAAAGAGATACTCGCCTCCGAATAGGATATCCTGTCGTTGCCATAGAAATGCTCCTCGATTAAAATTGAGAAGTCATAGAACCTATAGTATTTCATAGCGACGCAATTTATGTGTTAATTCGTCATTGTGAGGGATCGACGGATGCAATAAAGAACGAATAGTGCATCCGAAAAGAGATACTCCACTCCCAATAGGAGATCCCGTCGTTGCCATAGAAGTGCTCCTTGATTTAGAAAGAGAAGTCATAGAACCTATAGTATTTCATAGCGACGCAATTTCTGTGTTAATTCGTCATTGTGAGGGATCGACGGATGCAATAAAGAAGGAATAGTGCGTCCGAAAAGACATACATCCCTCCCAATAGGAGATCCTGTCGTTGCCATAGAAATGCTCCTCGATTTAGAAAGAGAGGTCATAGAACCTATAGTATTTCATAGGGACGAAATTTCTGTGTTAATTCGTCATTGTGAAGGATCGCTGAATGCAATAAAGAAGGGATAGTGCGTCCAAAAAGAGATACTCGCATCCCAATAGAAGATCCTTTCGTTCCAATAGGATCATTCCTCGATTTAGAAAGAGAAGTCGTGGAACTTATAGTATATCCTAGCGACACAATTTCTGTGTTAATTCATCAGTGTGAGAGATAGACGGATGCAATAAAGAAGGAATAGTGCATCCGAAAAGAGATACCCGCCTCCCAATAGGAGATCCTGTCGTTGCCATAGAAACGCTCCTCGATTTAGGAAGAGAAGTCATAGAACCTATTCTATTTCGTAACGACGCAATTTCTGTGTTAATTCGTCATTGTGATGGATCGACGGATTCAATAAAGAAGGAATAATGCATCCGAAAAGAGATACTCGCCTCCCAATAGGAGATCCTGTCGTTGCCATAGAAATGCTCCTCGACTTAGAAAGTGAAGTCATAGAACCTATAGTATTTCATAGCGACGCAATTTCTGTGTTAATTCGTTATTGTGAGGGATTGACGGATGTAATAATGAAGGAATAGTGCATCCGCAAAGAGATATTCGCCTCCCAATAGGAGATCCTGTCATCGCCATAGAAACGCTCCACGATTTAGAAAGAGAAATCATAGAACCTATAGTATTTCATAGCGACGCATTTTCTGTGTTAATTCGTCATTGTGAGGGATCGATGGATGCAATAAAGAAGGAATAGTGCTTCCAAAAAGAGATATTCGCCTCCCAATAGATGATTCTTTCGTTGCCATAGGATCGTTCCTCGATTTAGAAAGAGAGGGCGTAGAACTTATAGCATTTCATAGCGACGCAATTTCTGTGTTAATTCGTCATTGTGGGGGATCGACGGATGCAATAAACAAGGAATAGTGCATCCGAAAAGAGATACTCGCCTCCCAATAGGAGATCCTGTCGTTGCCATAGATACGCTCCTCGATTTAGAAAGAGAAGTCATAGAACCTATAGTATTTCATAGCGACGAAATTTCTGTGTTAATTCGTCATTGTGAAGGATCGCTGGATGCAATAAAGAAGGAATAGTGCATCCAAAAAGAGATACTCGCATCCCAATAGAAGATCCGTTCGTTCCCATAGGATCATTCTTCGATTTAGAAAGAGAAGGCGTTGAACTTATAGTTTCTCATAGCGACGGAATTTCTGTGTTAATTCGTCATTGTGAGTGTCGACGGATGCAATAAAGAAGGAATAGTGCATCCGAAAAGAGATACTATCCTCCCAATAGAAGATCCATTCGTTGCCATAGGATCGTTCCTCGATTTAGAAAGAGAAGTCGTGGAACTTATAGTATATCATAGCGACACAATTTCTGTGTTAATTCGTCAGTGTGAGGGATCGACGGATGCAATAAAGAAGGAATAGTGCATCCGAAAAGAGATACCCGCCTCCCAATAGGAGATCCTGTCGTTGCCATAGAAACGCTCCTCGATTTAGGAAGAGAAGACATAGAACCTATTGTATTTCGTAACAACGCAATTTCTGTGTTAATTCGTCATTGTGATGGATCGACGGATGCAATAAAGAAGGAATAGTGCATCCGAAAAGAGATACTCGCCTCCCAATAGGAGATCCTGTCATCGCCATAGAAACGCTACTCGATTTAGAAAGAGAAATCATAGAACCTATAGTATTTCATAGCGATTCATTTTCTGTGTTAATTCGTCATTGTGAGGGATCGACGGATGCAATAAAGAAGGAATAGTGCATCCGAAAAGAGATACTCCCCTCCCAATAGGAGATCCTGTCGTTACCATAGAAATGCTCCTCGATTTAGAAAAAGAAGTCTTAGAACCTATAGTATTTCATAGTGACGCAATTTCTGTGTTAATTCGACATTGTGAGGGATCGATGGATGCAATAAAGAAGGAATAGTGCATCCGAAAAGAGATACTCGCCTCCCAATAGAAGATCCTTTCGTTGCCATAGGATCGTTCCTCGATTTAGAAAGAGAAGGCGTAAAACTTATAGTATTTCAAAGCGACGCAATTTCTGTGTTAATTCGTCATTGTGAGGGATCGACGGATGCAATAAAGAAGGAATAGTGCATCCGAAAAGAGATCCTCGCTTCCCAATAGGAGATCCTGTCGTTGCCATAGAAATGCTCCTCGATTTAGAAAGAGAAGTCATAGAACCTATAGTATTTCATAGCGACGCAATTTCTGTGTTAATATGTCATTGTGAGGGATCGATGGATGCAATAAAGAAGGAATAAAGCATCCAAAAAGAGATACTCGCCTCCCAATAGAAGATCCTTTCGATGCCATAAGATCGTTCCTCGATTTAGAAAGAGAAGGCGTAGAATTTATAGTATTTCATAGCGACTAAATTTCTGTGTTAATTCGTCATTGTGAGGGATCGACGGATGCAATAAAGAATGAATAGTGCATCCAAAAAGAGATACTCGCCTCCCAATAGGAGATCCTGTCGTTGCCATAGAAATGCTCCTCGATTTAGAAAGAGAAGTCATAGAACCTAAAGTATTTCATGGCGACGCAATTTCTGTGTTAATTCGACATTGTGAGGGATCGATGGATGCAATAAAGAAGGAATAGTGCATCCGAAAAGATATACTCGCCTCCCAATAGGAGATCCTGTCTTTTCCATAGAAACGCTCCTCGATTTAGAAAGAGAAATCATAGAACCTATAGTAGTTCATAGCGACGCAATTTCTGTGACAATTCTTAATTGTAAGGGATCGACGGATGCAATAAAGAAGGAATAGTGCATCCGAAAAGAGATACTCGCCTCCAAATAGGAGATCCTGTCGTTCCCATAGAAACGCTCCTCGATTCAGAAAGAGAAGTCATAGAACCTATAGTATTTCATAGCGACGCAATTTCTGTGTTAATTCGTCATTGTGAGGGATCGACGGATGCAATAAAGAAGGAATAGTGCATCCGAAAAGAGATACTCCCCTCCCAATAGGAGATCCTGTAGTTGCCATAGAAATGCTCCTCGATTTAGAAAAAGAAGTCTTAGAACCTATAGTATTTCATAGTGACGCAATTTCTGTGTTAATTCGTCATTGTGTTGGATCGATGGATGCAATAAAGAAGGAATAGTGCATCCAAAAAGAGATACTCGCCTCCCAATAGAAGATCCTTTCGTTGCCATAGGATCGTTCCTCGATTTACAAAGAGAAGGCGTAGAACTTATAGTATTTCATAGCGACGCAATTTCTGTGTTAATTCCTCATTGTAAGGGATCGACGGATGCAATAAAGAAGGAATAGTGCATCCGAAAAGAGATACTCGCCTCTCTATAGGAGATCCTGTCGTTGCCATAGAAACGCTCCTCGATTTAGAATGACTATTCATAGAACCTATAGTACTTCATAGCGACGCAATTTCTGTGTTAATTCGTCATTGTGAGGGATCGACGGATGCAATAAAGAAGGAATAGTGCATCCGAAAAGAGATACTCGCTTCCCAATAGGAGATTCTGTCGTTGCCATAGAAATGCTCCTCGACTTAGAAAGTGAAGTCATAGAACCTATAGTATTTCATAGCGACGCAATTTCTGTGTTAATTCGTCATTGTGAGGGATCGATGGATGCAATAAAGAAGCAATAGTGCTTCCAAAAAGATATACTCGCCTCCCAATAGTAGATTCTTTCGTTGCCATAGGATCGTTCGTCGATTGAGAAAGAAAAGGCGTAGAACTTATAGTATTTCATAGCGACGCAATTTCTGTGTTAATTCGTCATTGTGAGGGATCGACGGATGCAATAAAGAAGGAATAGTGCATCCAATAAGAGATACTCGCCTCCCAATAGGAGATCCTGTCGTTGCCATAGAAATGCTCCTCGATTTAGAAAGAGAAATCATAGAACTTATAGTATTTCATAGCGACGCAATTTATGTGTTAATTCGTCATTGTGAGGGATATACGGATGCAATAAAGAACGAATAGTGCATCCGAAAAGAGATACTCCACTCCCAATAGGAGATCCTGTCGTTGCCATAGAAGTGCTCCTTGATTTAGAAAGAGAAGTCATAGAACCTATAGTATATCATAGCGACGCAATTTCTGTGTTAATTCGTCATTGTGAGGGATCGACGGATGCAATAAAGAAGGAATAGTGCGTACGAAAATACATACTTCCCTCCCAATAGGAGATCCTGTCGTTGCCATAGAAATGCTCTTCGATTTAGAAAGAGAAGTCATAGAACCTATAGTATTTCATAGCGACGCAATTTCTCTGTTAATTCGTCATTGTGAGGGATCGACGGATGCAATAAAGAAGGAACAGTGCATCCGAAAAGAGATACTATCCTCCCAATAGAAGATCCTTTCGTTGTCATAGGATCGTTGCTCGATTTAGAAAGAGAAGTCGTGGAACTTATAGTATATCATAGCGACACAATTTCTGTGTTAATTCGTCAGTGTGAGGGATCGACGGATGCAATAAAGAAGGAATAGTGCATCCGAAAAGAGATACCCGCCTCCCAATAGGAGATCCTGTCGTTGCCATAGAAACGCTCCTCGATTTAGGAAGAGAAGTCATAGAACCTATTGTATTTCGTAACAACGCAATTTCTGTGTTAATTCGTCATTGTGATGGATCGACGGATGCAATAAAGAAGGAATAGTGCATCCGAAAAGAGATAGTCACCTCCCAATAGGAGATCCTGTCATCGCCATACAAACGCTCCTCGATTTAGAAAGAGAAATCATAGAACCTATAGTATTTCATAGCGACGCATTTTCTGTGTTAATTCGTCATTGTGAGGGATCGACGGATGCAATAAAGAAGGAATAGTGCATCCGAAAAGAGATACTCGCCTCCCAATGGGAGATCCTCTCGTTGCCACAGAAACGCTCCTCGATTTAGAAAGAGAAGTCATACAGCCTATAGTATATCATAGCGACGCAATTTCTGTGTTAATTCGTCATTGTGAGGGATCGACGGATGCAATAAAGAAGCAATAGTGCATCCGACATGAGATACTCGCCTCCCTATAGAAGATCCTTTCGTTGCCATAGAAACCTTTCTCGATTTAGAAAGAGAAGTCATAAAACCTATTGTATTTCATAACGACGCAATTTCACTGTTAATTCGTTATTGTGATGGATCGACGGATGCAATAAAGAAGGAATAGTGCATCCGAAAAGAGATACTCGCCTCCCAATAGGAGATCCTGTCGTTGCCATAGAAATGCTCCTCGACTTAGAAAGTGAAGCCATAGAACCTATAGTATTTCATAGCGACGCAATTTCTGTGTTAATTCGTCATTGTGAGGGATCGATGGATGCAATAAAGAAGCAATAGTGCATCCAAAAAGAGATACTCGCCTCCCAATAGAAGATCCTTTCAGTGCCATAGGATCGTTCCTCGATTTAGAAAGTGAAGGCGTAGAACTTATAGTATTTCATAGCGACGCAATTTCTGTGTTAATTCCTCATTGTAAGGGATCGACGGATGCAATAAAGAAGGAATAGTGCATCCGAAAAGAGATACTCGCCTCTCTATAGGAGATCCTGTCGTTGCCATAGAAACGCTCCTCGATTTAGAAAGACTATTCATAGAACCTATAGTACTTCATAGCAACGCAATTTCTGTGTTAATTCGTTATTGTGAGGGATCGACGGATGCAATAAAGAAGGAATAGTGCATCCGAAACGAGATACTCGCCTCCCAATAGGAGATCCTGTCGTTGCCATAGAAATGCTCCTCGATTTACAAAGAGAAATAATAGAACCTATAGTATTTCATAGCGACGCAAATTCTGTGTTAATTCGTCATTGTGAGGGATCGATGGATGCAATAAAGAAGGAATAGTGCTTCCAAAAAGAGATATTCGCCTCCCAATAGAAGATTCTTTCGTTGCCATAGGATCGTTCCTCGATTTAGAAAGAGAAGGCGTAGAACTTATAGCATTTCATAGCGACGCAATTTCTGTGTTAATTCGTCATTGTGGGGGATCGACGGATGCAATAAAGAAGGAATAGTGCATCCGAAAAGAGATACTCGCCTCCCAATGGGAGATCCTGTCGTTGCCATAGAAACGCTCCTCGATTTAGAAAGAGAAGTCATACAGCCTATAGTATTTCATAGCAACGCAATTTCTGTTTTAATTCGTCATTGTGAGGGATCGACGGATGCAATAAAGAAGCAATAGTGCATCCGACATGAGATACTCGCCTCCCTATAGAAGATCCTTTCGTTGCCATAGAAACCTTTCTCGATTTAGAAAGAGAAGTCATAGAAGCTATTGTATTTCATAACGACGCAATTTCACTGTTAATTCGTTATTGTGATGGATCGACGGATGCAATAAAGAAGGAATAGAGCATCCGAAAAGAGATACTCCCCTCCCAATAGGAGATCCTGTCGTTGCCATAGAAATGCTCCTCGATTTAGAAAAAGAAGTCTTAGAACCTACAGTATTTCATAGTGACGCAATTTCTGTGTTAATTCGTCATTGTGAGGGATCGATGGATGCAATAAAGAAGCAATAGTGCTTCCAAAAAGATATACTCGCCTCCCAATAGTAGATTCTTTCGTTGCCATAGGATCGTTCGTCGATTGAGAAAGAGAAGGCGTAGAACTTATAGTATTTCATAGCGACGCAATTTCTGTGTTAATTCGTCATTGTGAGGGATCGACGGATGCAATAAAGAAGGAATAGTGCATCCAATAAGAGATACTCGCCTCCCAATAGGAGATCCTGTCGTTGCCATAGAAATGCTCCTCGATTTAGAAAGAGAAGTAATAGAACTTATAGTATTTCATAGCGACGCAATTTATGTGTTAATTCGTCATTGTGAGGGATAGACGGATGCAATAAAGAACGAATAGTGCATCCGAAAAGAGATACTCCACTCCCAATAGGAGATCCTGTCGTTGCCATAGAAGTGCTCCTTGATTTAGAAAGAGAAGTCATAGGACCTATAGTATATCATAGCGACGCAATTTCTGTGTTAATTCGTCATTTTGAGGGATCGACGGATGCAATAAAGAAGGAATAGTGCGTACGAAAAGACATACTTCCCTCCCAATAGGAGATCCTGTCGTTGCCATAGAAATGCTCTTCGATTTAGAAAGAGAAGTCATAGAACCGATAGTATTTCATAGCGACGCAATTTCTCTGTTAATTCGTCATTGTGAGGGATCGACGGATGCAATAAAGAAGGAACAGTGCATCCGAAAAGAGATACTATCCTCCCAATAGAAGATCCTTTCGTTGTCATAGGATCGTTGCTCGATTTAGAAAGAGAAGTCGTGGAACTTATAGTATATCATAGCGACACAATTTCTGTGTTAATTCGTCAGTGTGAGGGATCGACGGATGCAATAAAGAAGTAATAATGCATCCGAAAAGAGATACCCGCCTCCCAATAGGAGATCCTGTCGTTGCCATAGAAACGCTCCTCGATTTAGGAAGAGAAGTCATAGAACCTATTGTATTTCGTAACAACGCAATTTCTGTGTTAATTCGTCATTGTGAGGGATCGACGGATGCAATAAAGAAGCAATAGTGCATCCGACATGAGATACTCGCCTCCCTATAGAAGATCCTTTCGTTGCCATAGAAACCTTTCTCGATTTAGAAAGAGAAGTCATAAAACCTATTGTATTTCATAACGACGCAATTTCACTGTTAATTCGTTATTGTGATGGATCGACGGATGCAATAAAGAAGGAATAGTGCATCCGAAAAGAGATACTCGCCTCCCAATGGGAGATCCTGTCGTTGCCACACAAACGCTCCTCGATTTAGAAAGAGAAATCATACAGCCTATAGTATATCATAGCGACGCAATTTCTGTGTTAATTCGTCATTGTGAGGGATCGATGGATGCAATAAAGAAGCAATAGTGCATCCGACATGAGATACTCGCCTCCCTATAGAAGATCCTTTCGTTGCCATAGAAACCTTTCTCGATTTAGAAAGAGAAGTCATAAAACCTATTGTATTTCATAACGACGCAATTTCACTGTTAATTCGTTATTGTGATGGATCGACGGATGCAATAAAGAAGGAATAGTGCATCCGAAAAGAGATACTCGCCTCCCAATAGGAGATCCTGTCGTTGCCATAGAAATGCTCCTCGACTTAGAAAGTGAAGCCATAGAACCTATAGTATTTCATAGCGACGCAATTTCTGTGTTAATTCGTCATTGTGAGGGATCGATGGATGCAATAAAGAAGCAATAGTGCATCCAAAAAGAGATACTCGCCACCCAATAGAAGATCCTTTCAGTGCCATAGGATCGTTCCTCGATTTAGAAAGAGAAGGCGTAGAACTTATAGTATTTCATAGCGACGCAATTTCTGTGTTAATTCCTCATTGTAAGGGATCGACGGATGCAATAAAGAAGGAATAGTGCATCCGAAAAGAGATACTCGCCTCTCTATAGGAGATCCTGTCGTTGCCATAGAAACGCTCCTCGATTTAGAAAGACTATTCATAGAACCTATAGTACTTCATAGCAACGCAATTTCTGTGTTAATTCGTTATTGTGAGGGATCGACGGATGCAATAAAGAAGGAATAGTGCATCCGAAACGAGATACTCGCCTCCCAATAGGAGATCCTGTCGTTGCCATAGAAATGCTCCTCGATTTACAAAGAGAAATCATAGAACCTATAGTATTTCATAGCGACGCAAATTCTGTGTTAATTCGTCATTGTGAGGGATCGATGGATGCAATAAAGAAGGAATAGTGCTTCCAAAAAGAGATATTCGCCTCCCAATAGAAGATTCTTTCGTTGCCATAGGATCGTTCCTCGATTTAGAAAGAGAAGGCGTAGAACTTATAGCATTTCATAGCGACGCAATTTCTGTGTTAATTCGTCATTGTGGGGGATCGACGGATGCAATAAAGAAGGAATAGTGCATCCGAAAAGAGATACTCGCCTCCCAATGGGAGATCCTGTCGTTGCCATAGAAACGCTCCTCGATTTAGAAAGAGAAGTCATACAGCCTATAGTATTTCATAGCAACGCAATTTCTGTTTTAATTCGTCATTGTGAGGGATCGACGGATGCAATAAAGAAGCAATAGTGCATCCGACATGAGATACTCGCCTCCCTATAGAAGATCCTTTCGTTGCCATAGAAACCTCTCTCGATTTAGAAAGAGAAGTCATAGAAGCTATTGTATTTCATAACGACGCAATTTCACTGTTAATTCGTTATTGTGATGGATCGACGGATGCAATAAAGAAGGAATAGTGCATCCGAAAAGAGATACTCGCCTCCCAATAGGAGATCCTGTCTTTGCCATAGAAAAGCTTCTCGATTTAGAAAGAGAAGTCATAGAACCTATAGTATTTCATAGCGACGCAATTTCTGTGTTAATTCGCCATTGTGGGGGATCGACGGATGCAATAAAGAAGGAATAGTGCATCCGAAAAGAGATACTCCCCTCCCAATAGGAGATCCTGTCGTTGCCATAGAAATGCTCCTCGATTTAGAAAAAGAAGTCTTAGAACCTATAGTATTTCATAGTGACGCAATTACTGTGTTAATTCGTCATTGTGAGGGATCGATGGATGCAATAAAGAAGGAATAGTGCATCCGAAAAGAGATACTCGCCTCCCAATAGAAGATCCTTTCGTTGCCATAGGATCGTTCCTCGATTTAGAAAGAGCAGGCGTAGAACTTATAGTATTTCAAAGCGACGCAATTTCTGTGTTAATTCGTCATTGTGAGGGATCGACGGATGCAATAAAGAAGGAATAGTGCATCCGAAAAGAGATCCTCGCTTCCCAATACGAGATCCTGTCGTTGCCATAGAAATGCTCGTCGATTTAGAAAGAGAAGTCATAGAACCTATAGTATTTCATAGCGACGCAATTTCTGTGTTAATATGTCATTGTGAGGGATCGATGGATGCAATAAAGAAGGAATAGTGCATCCAAAAAGAGATACTCGCCTCCCAATAGAAGATCCTTTCGATGCCATAAGATCGTTCCTCGATTTAGAAAGAGAAGGCGTAGAATTTATAGTATTTCATAGCGACTAAATTTCTGTGTTAATTCGTCATTGTGAGGGATCGACGGATGCAATACAGAATGAATAGTGCATCCAAAAAGAGATACTCGCCTCCCAATAGGAGATCCTGTCGTTGCCATAGAAATGCTCCTCGATTTAGAAAGAGAAGTCATAGAACCTAAAGTATTTCATGGCGACGCAATTTCTGTGTTAATTCGACATTGTGAGGGATCGATGGATGCAATAAAGAAGGAATAGTGCATCCAAAAAGAGATACTCGCCTCCCAATAGAAGATCCTTTCGTTGCCATAGGTTCGTTCCTCGATTTAGAAAGAGAAGGCGTAAAACTTATAGTATTTCATAGCGACGCAATTTCTGTGTTAATTCGTCATTGTGATGGATCGATGGATGCAATAAAGAAGGAATAGTGCATCCGAAAAGAGATACTCGCCTCCAAATAGGAGATCCTGTCGTTTCCATAGAAACGCTCCTCGATTTAGAAAGAGAAATCATAGAACCTATAGTATTTCATAGCGACGCAATTTCTGTGTTAATTCTTAATTGTAAGGGATCGACGGATGCAATAAAGAAGGAATAGTGCATCCGAAAAGAGATACTCGCCTCCAAACAGGAGATCCTGTCGTTCCCATAGAAACGCTCCTCGATTCAGAAAGAGAAGTCATAGAACCTATAGTATTTCATAGCGACGCAATTTCTGTGTTAATTCGTCATTGTGAGGGATCGACGGATGCAATAAAGAAGGAATAGTGCATCCGAAAAGAGATACTCCCCTCCCAATAGGAGATCCTGTCGTTGCCATAGAAATGCTCCTCGATTTAGAAAAAGAAGTCTTAGAACCTATAGTATTTCATAGTGACGCAATTTCTGTGTTAATTCGTCATTGTGAGGGATCGATGGATGCAATAAAGAAGGAATAGTGCATCCAAAAAGAGATACTCGCCTCCCAATAGAAGATCCTTTCGTTGCCATAGGATCGTTCCTCGATTTAGAAAGAGAAGGCGTAGAACTTATAGTATTTCATAGCGACGCAATTTCTGTGTTAATTCCTCATTGTAAGGGATCGACGGATGCAATAAAGAAGGAATAGTGCATCCGAAAAGAGATACTCGCCTCTCTATAGGAGATCCTGTCGTTGCCATAGAAATGCTCCTCGACTTAGAAAGTGAAGTCATAGAACCTATAGTATTTCATAGCGACGCAATTTCTGTGTTAATTCGTCATTGTGAGGGATCGATGGATGCAATAAAGAAGCAATAGTGCATCCAAAAAGATATACTCGCCTCCCAATAGTAGATTCTTTCGTTGCCATAGGATCGTTCGTCGATTGAGAAAGAGAAGGCGTAGAACTTATAGTATTTCATAGCGACGCAATTTCTGTGTTAATTCGTCATTGTGAGGGATCGATGGATGCAATAAAGAAGCAATAGTGCATCCAAAAAGATATACTCGCCTCCCAATAGTAGATTCTTTCGTTGCCATAGGATCGTTCGTCGATTGAGAAAGAGAAGGCGTAGAACTTATAGTATTTCATAGCGACGCAATTTCTGTGTTAATTCGTCATTGTGAGGGATCGACGGATGCAATAAAGAAGGGATAGTGCATCCAATAAGAGATACTCGCCTCCCAATAGGAGATCCTGTCGTTGCCATAGAAATGCTCCTCGATATTGAAAGAGAAGTCATAGAACTTATAGTATTTCATAGCGACGCAATTTATGTGTTAATTCGTCATTGTGAGGGATAGACGGATGCAATAAAGAACGAATAGTGCATCCGAAAAGAGATACTCCACTCCCAATAGGAGATCCTGTCTTTGCCATAGAAGTGCTCCTTGATTTAGAACGAGAAGTCATAGAACCTATAGTATATCATAGCGACGCAATTTCTGTGTTAATTCGTCATTGTGAGGGATCGACGGATGCAATAAAGAAGGAATAGTGCGTACGAAAAGACATACTTCCCTCCCAATAGGAGATCCTGTCGTTGCCATAGAAATGCTCCTCGATTTAGAAAGAGAAGTCATAGAAACTATAGTATATCATAGCGACGAAATTTCTGTGTTAATTCGTCATTGTGAAGGATCGCTGGATGCAATAAAGAAGGAATAGTGCATCCAAAAAGAAATACTCGCATCCCAAAAGAAGATCCTTTCGTTCCCATAGGATCATTCCTCGATTAGAAAGAGGAGGCGTTGAACTTATAGTATCTCATAGCGACGCAATTTCTCTGTTAATTCGTCATTGTGAGGGATCGACGGATGCAATAAAGAAGGAACAGTGCATCCGAAAAGAGATACTATCCTCCCAATAATAGATCCTTTCGTTGTCATAGGATCGTTGCTCGATTTAGAAAGAGAAGTCGTGGAACTTATAGTATATCATAGCGACACAATTTCTGTGTGAATTCGTCAGTGTGAGGGATCGACGGATGCAATAAAGAAGGAATAGTGCATCCGAAAAGAGATACCCGCCTCCCAATAGGAGATCCTGTCGTTGCCATAGAAACGCTCCTCGATTTAGGAAGAGAAGTCATAGAACCTATTGTATTTCGTAACAACGCAATTTCTGTGTTAATTCGTCATTGTGATTGATCGACGGATGCAATAAAGAAGGAATAGTGCATCCGAAAAGAGATACTCGCCTCCCAATAGGAGATCCTGTCGTTGCTACAGAAATGCTCCTCGACTTAGAAAGTGAAGTCATAGAACCTATAGTATTTCATAGCGACGCAATTTCTGTGTTAATTCGTCATTGTGAGGGATTGACGGATGCAATAAAGTAGGAATAGTGCATCCGAAAAGAGATACTCGCCTCCCAATAGGAGATCCTGTCATCGCGATAGAAACGCTCCTCGATTTAGAAAGAGAAATCATAGAACCTATAGTATTTCATAGCGACGCAATTTCTGTGTTAATTCGTCATTGCGAGGGATCGAAGGATGCAATAAAGAAGGAGTAGTGCATCCGAAAAGAGATACTCGCCTCCCAATAGGAGATCCTGTCGTTGCCATAGAAATGCTCCTCGATTTACAAAGAGAAATCATAGAACATATAGTATTTCATAGCGACGCAATTTCTGTGTTAATTCGTCATTGTGAGGGATCGATGGATTCAATAAAGAAGGAATAGTGCTTCCAAA
This sequence comes from Schistocerca cancellata, assembly GCF_023864275.1. NCBI lineage: Eukaryota > Metazoa > Arthropoda > Insecta > Orthoptera > Acrididae > Schistocerca > Schistocerca cancellata. The sequence continues at coordinate 612,731,040 of NC_064632.1, forward strand.
AAGAGATATTCGCCTCCCAATAGAAGATTCTTTCGTTGCCATATGATCGTTCCTCGATTTAGAAAGAGAAGGCGTAGAACTTATAGCATTTCATAGCGACGCATTTTTCTGTGTTAATTCGTCATTGTGGGGGATCGGCGGATGCAATAAAGAAGGAATAGTGCATCCGAAAAGAGATACTCGCCTCCCAATGGGAGATCCTGTCGTTGCCATAGAAACGCTCCTCGATTTAGAAAGAGAATTCATAAGGCCTATAGTATTTCATAGCGACGCAATTTCTGTGTTAATTCGTCATTGTGAGGTATCGACGGATGCAATTAAGAAGCAATAGTGCATCCGACATGAGATACTCGCCTCCCTATAGAAAATCCTTTCGTTGCCATAGAAACCTTTCTCGATTTAGAAAGAGAAGTCATAGAACCTATAGTATTTCATAGCGACGCAATTTCTGTGTTAATTTGTCATCGTGAGGGATCGACGGATGCAATAAAGAAGGAATAGTGCATCCGAAAAGAAATACTAGCTTCCCAATAGGAGATCCTGTCGTTGCCATAGAAATGCTCCTCGACTTAGAAATTGAAGTCATAGAACCTATAGTGTTTCATAGCGACGCAATTTCTGTGTTAATTCGACATTGTGAGGGATCGATGGTTGCAATAAAGAAGGATAGTGCATCCGAAAAGAGATACTCGCCTCCCAATAAAAGATCTTTTCGTTGCCATAGGATCGTTCCTCGATTTAGAAAGAGAAGGCGTAGAACTTATAGTATTTCATAGCGACACAATTTCTGTGTTAATTGGTCATTGTAAGGGATCGACGGATGCAATAAAGAAGGAATAGTGCATCCGAAAAGAGATACTCGCCTCCCAATAGGAGATCCTGTCGTTGCCATAGAAACGCTCCTCGATTTAGAAAGAGAACTCATAGAACCTATAGTATTTCGTAGCGACGCAATTTCTGTGTTAATTCGTCATTGTGAGGGATCGACGGATGCAATAAAGAAGGAATAGTGCATCCGAAAAGAGATACTCGCCACCCAATAGGAGATCCTGTCGTTGCCATAGAAATGCTCCTCGATTTAGAAAGAGAAGTCATAGAACCTATAGTATTTCATAGCGACGCGATTTCTTTGTTAATTCGACATTGTGAGGGATCGATGGATGCAATAATGAAGGAATAGTGCATCCAAAAAGATACACTCGCCTCCCAATAGAAGATCCTTTCGTTGCCATAGGTTCGTTCCTCGATTTAGAAAGAGAAGGCGTAAAACTTATAGTATTTCATAGCGACGCAATTTCTGTGTTAATTCGTCATTGTGATGGATCGATGGATGCAATAAAGAAGGAATAGTGCATCCGACAAGAGATACTCGCCTCCCAATAGGAGATCCTGTCGTTTCCATAGAAACGCTCCTCGATTTAGAAAGGGAAATCATAGAACCTATAGTATTTCATAGCGACGCAATTTCAGTGTTAATTCGTCATTGTGAGGGATCGACGGATGCCATAAAGAATTAATAGTGCATCCGAAAAGAGATACTCGCCTCCCAATAGGAGATGCTGTCGTTGCCATAGAAATACTCCTCGATTTAGAAAGAGAAGTCATAGGACCAATAGTATTTCATAGCGACGCAATTTCTGTGTTAATTCGTCATTGTGAGGGATCGACGGATGCAATAAAGAAGGAATAGTGCATTCGAAAAGAGATACTCGCTTCCCGATAGGAGATCCTGTCGTTGCCATAGAAATGCCCCTCGATTTAGAAAGAGCAGTCATAGAACTTATAGTATTTCATAGCGACGCAATTTCTGTGATAATTCGTCTTTGTGAGGGATCGATGGATGCAATAAAGAAGGAATAGTGCATCCAAAAAGAGATACTCGCCTCCCAATAGAAGATCTTTTCGTTGCCATAGGATCGTCCCTCGATTTAGGAAGAGAAGGCGTAGAACTTATAGTATTTCATAGCGACGCTGTTTCTCTGTTAATTCGTCATTGTGAGGGATCGACGGATGCAATAAAGAAGGAATAGTGCATCCGAAAAGAGATACTCGGCTCCAAATAGGAGATCCTGTCGTTCCCATAGAAACGCTCCTCGATTTAGAAAGAGAAGTCATAGAACCTATAGTATTGCATAGCGACGCAATTTATGTGTTAATTCGTCATTGTGAGGAATCGACGGATGCAATAAAGAAGGAATAGTGCATCCGAAAAGAGATGCTCGCCTCCCAATAGTAGATTCTTTTGTTGCCATAGGATCGTTCCTCGATTGAGAAAGAGAAGGCGTAGGACTTATAGTATTTCATAGCGACGCAATTTCTGTGTTAATTCGTCATTGTGAGTGATCGACGGATGCAATAAAGAAGGAATAGTGCATCCGAAAAGAGATACCCGCCTCCCAATAGGAGATCCTGTCGTTGCCATAGAAACGCTCCTCGATTTAGGAAGAGAAGTCATAGAACCTATTGTATTTCGTAACAACGCAATTTCTGTGTTAATTCGTAATTGTGATTGATCGACGGATGCAATAAAGAAGGAATAGTGCATCCGAAAAGAGATACTCGCCTCCCAATAGGTGATCCTGTCGTTGCCATAGAAATGCTCCTCGACTTAGAAAGTGAATCATAGAACCTATAGTATTTCATAGCGACGCAATTTCTGTGTTAATTCGTCATTGTGAGGGATTGACTGATGCAATAAAGTCGGAATAGTGCATCCGAAAAGAGATACTCGCCTCCCAATAGGAGATCCTGTCATCGCCATAGAAACGCTCCTCGATTTAGAAAGAGAAATCATAGCACCTATAGTATTTCATAGCGACGCAATTTCTGTGTTAATTCGTCATTGCGAGGGATCGACGGATGCAATAAAGAAGGAGTAGTGCATCCGAAAAGAGATACTCGCCTCCCAATAGGAGATCCTATCGTTGCCATAGAAATGCTCCTCGATTTACAAAGAGAAATCATAGAACCTATAGTATTTCATAGCGACGCAATTTCTGTGTTAATTCGTCATTGTGAGGGATCGATGGATTCAATAAAGAAGGAATAGTGCTTCCAAAAAGAGATATTCGCCTCCCAATAGAAGATTCTTTCGTTGCCATATGATCGTTCCTCGATTTAGAAAGAGAAGGCGTAGAACTTATAGCATTTCATAGCGACGCATTTTTCTGTGTTAATTCGTCATTGTGGGGAATCGGCGGATGCAATAAAGAAGGAATAGTGCATCCGAAAAGAGATACTCGCCTCCCAATGGGAGATCCTGTCGTTGCCATAGAAACGCTCCTCGATTTAGAAAGAGAAGTCATAAGGCCTATAGTATTTCATAGCGACGCAATTTCTGTGTTAATTCGTCATTGTGAGGGATCGACGGATGCAATAAAGAAGCAATAGTGCATCCGACATGAGATACTCGCCTCCCTATAGAAGATCCTTTCGTTGCCATAGAAACCTTTCTCGATTTAGAAAGAGAAGTCATAGAACCTATAGTATTTCATAGCGACGCAATTTCTGTGTTAATTTGTCATCGTGAGGGATCGACGGCTGCAATAAAGAAGGAATAGTGCATCCGAAAAGAAATACTCGCTTCCCAATTGGAGATCCTGTCGTTGCCATAGAAATGTTCCTCGACTTAGAAATTGAAGTCATAGAACCTATAGTGTTTCATAGCGACGCAATTTCTGTGTTAATTCGACATTGTGAGGGATCGATGGTTGCAATAAAGAAGGATAGTGCATCCGAAAAGAGATACTCGCCTCCCAATAAAAGATCTTTTCGTTGCCATAGGATCGTTCCTCGATTTAGAAAGAGAAGGCGTAGAACTTATAGTATTTCATAGCGACACAATTTCTGTGTTAATTGGTCATTGTGAGGGATCGACGGATGCAATAAAGAAGGAATAGTGCATCCGACAAGAGATACTCGCCTCCCAATAGGAGATCCTGTTGTTTCCATAGAAACGCTCCTCGATTTAGAAAGGGAAATCATAGAACCTATAGTAATTCATAGCGACGCAATTTCAGTGTTAATTCGTCATTGTGAGGGATCGACGGATGCCATAAAGAATTAATAGTGCACCCGAAAAGAGATACTCGCCTCCCAATAGGAGATGCTGTCGTTGCCATAGAAATACTCCTCGATTTAGAAAGAGAAGTCATAGGACCAATAGTATTTCATAGCGACGCAATTTCTGTGTTAATTCGTCATTGTGAGGGATCGACGGATGCAATAAAGAAGGAATAGTGCATTCGAAACGAGATACTCGCTTCCCGATAGGAGATCGTGTCGTTGCCATAGAAATGCCCCTCGATTTAGAAAGAGCAGTCATAGAACTTATAGTATTTCATAGCGACGCAATTTCTGTGTTAATTCGTCTTTGTGAGGGATCGATGGATGCAATAAAGAAGGAATAGTGCATCCAAAAAGAGATACTCGCCTCCCAATAGAAGATCCTTTCGTTGCCATAGGATCGTTCCTCGATTTAGGAAGAGAAGGCGTAGAACTTATAGTATTTCATAGCGACGCTGTTTCTCTGTTAATTCGTCATTGTGAGGGATCGACGGATGCAATAAAGAAGGAATAGTGCATCCGAAAAGAGATACTCGGCTCCAAATAGGAGATCCTGTCGTTCCCATAGAAACGCTCCTCGATTTAGAAAGAGAAGTCATAGAACCTATAGTATTGCATAGCGACGCAATTTATGTGTTAATTCGTCATTGTGAGGGATCGACGGATGCAATAAAGAAGGAATAGTGCATCCGAAAAGAGATACTCGCCTCCCAATAGTAGATTCTTTCGTTGCCATAGGATCGTTCCTCGATTTAGAAAGAGAAGGCGTAGAACTTATAGTATTTCAAAGCGACGCAATTTCTGTATTAATTCGTCATTGTGAGGGATTAACGGATGCAATAAAGAAGGAATAGTGCATCCGAAAAGAGATACTCGCTTCCCAATAGGAGATCCTGTCGTTGCCATAGAAATGCTCCTTGATTTAGAAAGAGAAGTCATAGAACCTATAGTATTTCATAGCGACGCAATTTCTGTGTTAATATGTCATTGTGAGGGATCGATGGATGCAATAAAGAAGGAATAGTGCATCCAAAAACAGATATTCGCCTCCCAATAGAAGATCCTTTCGATGCCATAAGATCGTTCCTCGATTTAGAAAGAGAAGGCGTAGAACCTATAGTTTTTCATAGCGACTAAATTTCTGTGTTAATTCGTCATTGTGAGGGATCGACGGATGCAATGAAAAATGAATAGTGAATCCAATAAGTGATACCCGCATCCCAATAGGACATCCTGTCGTTGCCATAGAAACGCTTCTCGATTTAGAAAGAGAAGTCATAGAACCTATAGTATTTCATAGCGACGCAATTTCTGTGTTAATTCGTCATTGTGAGGGATCGACGGATGCAATAAAGAAGGAATAGTGCATTCGAAAAGAGATACTCGCCTCCCAATAGGAGATCCTGTCGTTGCCATATAAACGCACCTCGATTTAGAAAGAGAAGTCATAGAACCGATAATATTCCATAGCGACGCAATTGCGGATGCAATAAACAAGGAATAGTGCATCCGGCATGAGATACTCGCCTCCCTATAGAAGATCCTTTCGTTGCCATAGAAACCTTTCTCGATTTAGAAAGAGAAGGCATAGAACCTATAGTGTTTCATAGCGACGCAATGTCTGTGTTAATTCGTCATTGTGAGGGATCGACGGATGCAATAAAGAAGGAATAGTGCATCCGAAAAGATATCTCGCTTCCCAATAGGAGATCCTGTCGTTGCCATAGAAATGCTCCTCGATTAAAATTGAGAAGTCAAAGAACATAAAGTATTTCATAGCGACGCAATTTATGTGTTAATTCGTCATTGTGAGGGATAGACGGATGCAATAAAGAACGAATAGTGCATCCGAAAAGAGATACTCCACGCCCAATAGGAGAACCTGTCGTTGCCATAGAAGTGCTCCTTGATTTAGAGAGAGAAGTCATAGAACCTATAGTGTATCATAGCGACGCAATTTCTGTGTTAATTCGTCATTGTGAGGGATCGACGGATGCAATAAAGAAGGAATAGTGCGTTCGAAAAGACTTACTTCCCTCCCAATAGGAGATCCTGTCGTTGCCATAGAAATGCTCCTCCATTTAGAAAGAGAATTCATAGAACCTATAGTATTTCATAGCGACGAAATTTCTGTGTTAATTCGTCATTGTGAAGGATCGCTGGATGCAATAAAGAAGGAATAGTGCATCCAAAAAGAGATACTATCCTCCCAATAGGAGATCCTTTCGTTGTCATAGGATCGTTCCTCGATTGAGAAAGAGAAGTCGTGGAACTTATAGTATATCATAGCGACACAATTTCTGTGTTAATTCGTCAGTGTGAGGGATCGACGGATGCAATAAAGAAGGAATAGTGCATCCGAAAAGAGATACCCGCCTCCCAACAGGAGATCCTGTCGTTGCCATAGAACCGCTCCTCGATTTAGGATGAGAAGTCATAGAACCTATAGTATTTCGTAACAACGCAATTTCTGTGTTAATTCGTCATTGTGATGGATCGACGGATGCAATAAAGAAGGAATAGTGCATCCGAAAAGGGATACTCGCCTCCCAATAGGAGATCCTGTCGTTGCCATAGAAATGCTCCTCGACTTAGAAAGTGAAGTCATAGAACCTATAGTATTTCATAGCGACGCAATTTCTGTGTTAATTCGTCATTGTGAGGGATTGACGGATGCAATAAAGAACGAATAGTGCATCCGAAAAGAGATACTCGCCTCCCAATAGGAGATCCTTTCATCGCCATAGAAACGCTCCTCGATTTAGAAAGAGAAATCATAGAACCTATAGTATTTCATAGCGACGCATTTTATGTGTTAATTCGTCAGTGTGAGGGATCGACGGATGCAATAAAGAAGGAATAGTGCATCCGAAAAGAGATACTCGCCTCCCAATAGGAGATCCTGTCGTTGCCATAGAAATGCTCCTCGATTTACAAAGAGAAGTCATAGAACCTATAGTATTTCATAGCGACGCACTTTCTGTGTTAATTCGTCATTGTGAGGGATCGACGGATGCAATAAAGAAGGAATAGTGCATCCGAAAAGAGATACTCGCCTCCCAATAGGAGATCCTGTCATCGCCATAGAAACGCTCCTCGATTTAGAAAGAGAAGTCATACAGCCCATAGTATTTCATAGCGACGCAATTTCTGTGTTAATTCGTCATTGTGAGGGATCGACGGATGCAATAAATAAGCAATAGTGCATCCGACATGAGATACTCGCCTCCCTATTGAAGATCCTTTCGTTGCCATAGAAACCTTTCTCGATTTAGAAAGAGAAGTTATAGAACTTATTGTATTTCATAGCGACGCAATTTCTGTGTTAATTCGTCATTGTGAGGTATCGACGGATGCAATAAAGAAGGAATGGTGCATCCGAAAAGAGATACTCCCCTCCCAATAGGAGATCCTGTCGTTGAAATTGAAATGCACCTCTATTTAGAAAAAGAAGTCTTAGAACCTATAGTATTTCATAGTGACGCAATTTCTGTGTTAATTCGTCATTGTGAGGGATCGATGGATGCAATAAAGAAGGAATGGTGCATCCAAGAAGAGATACTCGCCTCCCAATAGAATGTCCTTTCGTTACCATAGGATCGTTCCTCGATTTAGAAAGAGAAGGCGTAGAACTTATAGTATTTCATAGCGACGCAATTTCTGTGTTAATTCCTCATTGTAAGGGATCGACGGATGCAATAAAGAAGGAATAGTGCATCCGAAAGAGATACTCGCATCTCTATAGGAGATCCTGTCGTTGCCATAGAAACGCTCCTCGATTTAGAAAGACTATTCATAGAACCTATAGTACATCATAGCGACGCAATTTCTGTGTTAATTCGTCATTGTGAGGGATCGATGGATGAAATAAAGAAGGAATAGTGCATCCAAAAACAGATACTCGCCTCCCAATAAGAGATCCTGTCGTTGCCATAGAAACGCTCCTCGATTTTGAAAGAGAAGTCATAGAACCTATAGTATTTCATAGCGACGCAATTTCTATGTTAATTCGTCATTGTGAGGGATCGACGGATGCAATAAAGAAGGAATAGTGCATCCGAAAAGAGATACTCGCTTCCCAATAGGAGATCCTTTCGTTGCCATAGGATCGTTCCTCGATTTAGAAAGAGAAGGCGTAGAACTTATAGTATTTCAAAGCGACGCAATTTCTGTGTTAATTCGTCATTGTGAGGGATTGACGGATGCAATAAAGAAAGAATAGTGCATCCGAAAAGAGATATTCGCTTCCCAATAGGAGATCCTGTCGTTGCCATAGAAATGCTCCTCGATTTAGAAAGAGAAGTCATAGAACCTATAGTATTTCATAGCGACGCAATTTCTGTGTTAATATGTCATTGTGAGGGATCAATGGAGGCAATAAAGAAGGAATAGTGCATCCAAAAAGAGATACTCGCCTCCCAATAAGAGATCCTGTCGTTGCCATAGAAACTCTCCTCGATTTTGAAAGAGAAGTCAAAGAACCTATAGTATTTCATAGCGACGCAATTTCTGTGTTAATTCGTCATTGTGAGGGATCGACGGATGCAATAAAGAAGGAATAGTGCATCCGAAAAGAGATACTCGCCACCCAATAGGAGATCCTGTCGTTGCCATAGAAATGCTCCTCGATTTAGAAAGAGAAGTCATAGAACCTATAGTATTTCATAGCGACGAACTTTCTGTGTTAATTCGACATTGTGAGGGATCGAGGGATGCAATAAAGAAGGAACAGTGCATCCGAAAAGAGATACTATCCTCCCAATAGGAGATCCTTTCGTTGTCATAGGATCGTTCCTCGATTTAGAAAGAGAAGTCGTGGAACTTATAGTATATCATAGCGACACAATTTCTGTGTTAATTCGTCAGTGTGAGGGATCGACGGATGCAATAAAGAAGGAATAGTGCATCCGAAAAGAGATACCCGCCTCCCAATAGGAGATCCTGTCGTTGCCATAGAAATGCACCTCGATATAGAAAAAGAAGTCTTAGAACCTATAGTATTTCATAGTGACGCAATTTCTGTGTTAATTCGTCATTGTGAGGGATCGATGGATGCAATAAAGAAGGAATGGTGCATCCAAGAAGAGATACTCGCCTCCCAATAGAAGATCCTTTCGTTGCCATAGGATCGTTCCTCGATTTAGAAAGAGAAGCGTAGAACTTATAGTATTTCATAGCGACGCAATTTATGTGTTAATTCCTCATTGTAAGGGATCGACGGATGCAATAAAGAAGGAATAGTATATCCGAAAGAGATACTCGCCTCTCTATAGGAGATCCTGTCGTTGCCATAGAAACGCTCCTCGATTTAGAAAGACTATTCATAGAACCTATAGTACATCATAGCGACGCAATTTCTGTGTTAATTCGTCATTGTGGGGGATCGATGGATGAAATAAAGAAGGAATAGTGCATCCAAAAACAGATACTCGCCTCCGAATAGAAGATCCATTCGTTGCCATAGGATCGTTCCTCGATTTAGAAAGAGAAGGCGTAGAACTTATAGTATTTCAAAGCGACGCAATTTCTGTGTTAATTCGTCATTGTGAGGGATTGACGGATGCAATAAAGAAAGAATAGTGCATCCGAAAAGAGATACTCGCTTCCCAATAGGAGATCCTGTCGTTGCCATAGAAATGCTCCTCGATTTAGAAAGAGAAGTCATAGAACCTATAGTATTTCATAGCGACGCAATTTCTGTGTTAATATGTCATTGTGAGCGATCAATGGATGCAATAAAGAAGGAATAGTGCATCCAAAAAAAGATACTCGCCTCCCAATAAGAGATCCTGTCGTTGCCATAGAAACGCTCCTCGATTTAGTTAGAGAAGTCATAGAACCTATAGTATTTCATAGCGACGCAATTTCTGTGTTAATTCGTCATAGTGAGGGATCGACTGATGCAATAAAGAAGGAATAGTGCATCCGAAAAGAGATACTCGCCACCCAATAGGAGATCCTGTTGTTGCCATAGAAATGCTCCTCGATGTAGAAAGAGAAGTCATAGAACCTATAGTATTTCATAGCGACGCAATTTCTGTGTTAATTCGACATTGTGAGGGATCGATGGATGCAATAAAGAAGGAATAGTGCATCCAAAAAGAGATACTTGCCTCCCAATAGAAGATCCTTTAGTTGCCATAGGTTCGTTCCTCGATTTAGAAAGAGAAGGCGTAAAACTTATAGTATTTCATAGCGACGCAATTTCTGTGTTAATTCGTCATTGTGATGGATCGATGGATGCAATAAAGAAGGAATAGTGAATCCGAAAAGAGATACTCGCCTCCCAACAGGAGATCCTGTCGTTTCCATAGAAACGCTCTTCGAATTAGAAAGAGAAATCATAGAAACTATAGTATTTCATAGCGTCGCAATTTCTGTGTTAATTCGTCATTGTGAGGGATCGGCGGATGCAATAAAGAATTAATAGTTTATCCGAAAAGAGATACTCGCCTCCCAATAGGAGATGCTGTCGTTGCCATAGAAATGCTCCTCGATTTAGAAAGAGAAGTCATAGGACCTATAGTATTTCATAGCGCCGCAATTTCTGTGTTAATTCGTCATTGTGAGGGATCGACGAGTGCTATAAAGAAGGAATAGTGCATTCGAAAAGAGATACCCGCTTCCCAATAGGAGATCCTGTCGTTGCCATAGAAATGCCCCTTCATTTAGAAAGAGCAGTCATAGAAATTATAGTATTTCATAGCGACGCAATTTCTGTGTTAATTCGTCATTGTGAGGGATCGATGGATGCAATAAAGAAGGAATAGTGCATCCAAAAAGAGATACTCGCCTCCCAATAGAAGATCGTTTCGTTGCCATAGGATCGTTCCTCGATTTAGAAAGAGTAGGCGTAGAACTTATAGTATTTCATAGCGACGCAATTTCTGTGTTAATTCGTCATTGTGAGCTATCGACGGATGCAATAAAGAAGGAATAGTGCATCCGAAAAGAGATACTCGCCTCCAAATAGGAGATCCTGTCGTTCCCGTAGAAACGCTCCACGATTTAGAAAGAGAAGTCATAGAACCTATAGTATTTCATAGCGACGCAATTTCTGTGTTAATTCGTCATTGTGAGGGATCGACGGATGCTATAAAGAACGAATAGTGCATCCGAAAAGAGATACTCCCCTCCCAATAGGAGATCCTGTCGTTGCCATAGAAACGCTCCTCGATTTAGTTAGAGAAGTCATAGAACCTATAGTATTTCATAGCGACGCAATTTCTGTGATAATTCGTCATTGTGAGGGATCGATGGATGCAATAAAGAAGCAATAGAGCATCCAAAAAGAGATACTCGCCTCCCAATAGTAGATTCTTTCGTTGTCATAGGATCGTTCCTCGATTGAGAAAGAAAAGGCGTAGAACTTATAGTATTTCAAAGCGACGCAATTTCTGTGTTAATTCCTCATTGTAAGGGATCGACGGATGCAATAAAGAAGGAATAGTGCATCCGAAAAGAGATACTCGCCTCTCTATAAGAGATACTATCGTTGCCATAGAAACGCTCCTCGATTTAGAAAGACTATTCATAGAACCTATAGTACTTCATAGCGACGCAATTTCTGTGTTAATTAGTCATTGTGAGGGATCGATGGATGAAATAAAGACGGAATAGTGCATCCAAAAACAGATACTCCCCTCCAAATAGGAGATCCTGTCGTTGCCATAGAAATGCTCCTCGACTTAGAAAGTGAAGTCATAGAACCTATAGTATTTCATAGCGACGCAATTTCTGTGTTAATATGTCATTGTGAGGGATCGACGGATGCAATAAAGAAGGAATAGTGCATCCAAAAAGAGATACTCGCCTCCCAATAGAAGATCCTTTCGATGCCATAAAATCGTTCCTCGATTTAGAAAGAGAAGGCATAGAACTTATAGTATTTCATAGCGACTAAATTTCTGTGTTAATTCGTCATTGTGAGGGATCGACGGATGCAATAAACAATGAATAGTGCATCCAATAAGAGATACTCGCCTCCCAATAGGAGATCCTGTCGTTGCCATAGAAATGTTCCTCGATTTAGAGAGGGAAGTCATAGAACCTATAGTATTTCATAGCGCCGCAATTTCTGTGTTAATTAGTCATTGTGAGGGATCGATGGATGAAATAAAGACGGAATAGTGCATCCAAAAACAGATACTCGCCTCCCAATAGAAGATCCTTTCGTTGCCATAGGATCGTTCGTCGATTTAGAAAGAGAAGGCGAGGAACTTATAGTATTTCAAAGCGACGAAATTTCTGTGTTAATTCGTCATTGTGAGGGATCAACGGATGCAATAAAGAAGGAATAGTGCATTCGAAAAGAGATACTCGCCTCCCAATAGGAGATGCTGTCGTTGCCATAGAAACGCTTCTCGATTTAGATGGAGAAGTCATAAAACCTATTGTATTTCATAGCGACGCAATTTCAGTGTTAATTCGTCATTGTGAGGGATCGACGGATGCAATAAAGAACGAATAGTGCATCCGAAAAGGATACTCGCCTCCCAATAGAAGATCCTGTCGTTGCCATAGAAACGCTCCTCGATTTAGAAAGAGAAGTCATAGAACCTATAGTATTTCATAGCGACGCAATTTCTGTGTTAATTCGTCATTGTGAGGGATCGGTGGATGCAATAAAGAAGGAATAGTGCATTCGAAAAGAGATACTCGCATCCCAATAGGAGATCCTGTCGTTGCCATATAAACGCACCTCGTTTTAGAAAGAGAAGTCATAGAACCTATAGTATTCCATAGCGACGCAATTGCGGATGCAATAAACAAGGAATGGTGCATCCGACATGAGATACTCGCCTCCAAATAGGAGATCCTGTCGCTGCCATAAAAATGCTCCTCGATTTAGAAAGAGAAGTCATAGAACCTATAGTATTTCATAGCGACGCAATTTCTGTGTTAATTCGTCATTGTGAGGGATCGACGGATGCAATAAAGAACGAATAGTGCATCCGAAAAGGATACTCGCCTCCCAATAGAAGATCCTGTCGTTGCCATTGAAACGCTCCTCGATTTAGAAAGAGAAGTCATAGAACCTATAGTATTTCATAGCGACGCAATTTCTGTGTTAATTCGTCATTGTGAGGGATCGGTGGATGCAATAAAGAAGGAATAGTGCATTCGAAAAGAGATACTCGCATCCCAATAGGAGATCCTGTCGTTGCCATATAAACGCACCTCGATTTAGAAAGAGAAGTCATAGAACCTATAGTATTCCATAGCGACGCAATTGCGGATGCAATAAACAAGGAATGGTGCATCCGACATGAGATACTCGCCTCCAAATAGGAGATCCTGTCGCTGCCATAAAAATGCTCCTCGATTTAGAAAGAGAAGTCATACAACCTATAGTATTTCATAGCGACGCAATTTCTGTGTTAATTCGTCATTGTGAGGGATCGACGGAAGCAATAAAGAACGAATAGTGCATCCGAAAAGGATACTCGCCTCCCAATAGAAGATCCTGTCGTTGCCATAGAAACGCTCCTCGATTTAGAAAGAGAAGTCATAGAACCTATAGTATTTCATAGCGACGCAATTTCTGTGTTAATTCGTCATTGTGAGGGATCGGTGGATGCAATAAAGAAGGAATAGTGCTTCCGACATGAGATACTCGCCTCCCAATAGAATATCCTTTCGTTGCCATAGGATCGTTCCTCGATTTAGAAACAGAAGGCGTAGAACTTATAGTATTTCATAGCGACGCAATTTCTGTGTTAATTCGTCATTGTGAGGGAACGATGGAGGCAATAAAGAAGGAATAGTGCATCCAAAAAGAGATACTCGCCTCCCAATAGAAGATCTTTTCGTTGCCATAGGATCGTTCCTCGATTTAGAAAGAGAAGGCGTACAACTTATAGTATTTTAAAGCGACGCAGTTTCTGTGTTAATTCGTCATTGAGAGGGACCGACGGTTGCAATAAAGAAGGAATAGTTCATCCGAAAAGAGATACTCGCCTCACAATAGGAGATCCTGTCGTTGCCATAGAAACGCTCCTCGATTTAGAAAGAGAAGTCATAGAACCTATAGTATTTCATAGCGACGCAATTTCTGCGTAAATTCGTCATTGTGAGGGATCGACGGATGCAATAAAGAAGGAATAGTGAATCCGAAAAGAGATACTCGCCTCTGAATAGGAGATCCTGTCGTTGCCATAGTAATGCTCCTCGATTTAGAAAGAGAAGTCATAGAACCTATAGTATTTCATAGCGACGCAATTTCTGTGTTAATTCGTCATTGTGAGGGATCGGTGGATGCAATAAAGAAGGAAAAGTGCATCCGACATGAGATACTCGCCTCCCAATAGAAGATCCTTTCGTTGCCATAGGATCGTTCCGCGATTTAGAAGAGAAGGCGTTGAACTTGTAGTATTTCATAGCGACGCAATTTCTGTGTTAATTCGTCATTGTGAGGGATCGACGGATGCAATAAAGAAGGAGTAGTACATCCGAAAAGAGATACTCGTCTCCCAATAGGAGATCCTGTCGTTGCCATAGAAACGCTCCTCGATTTAGAAAGAGAAGTCATAGAACCTATAGTATTTCATAGCGTTGCAATATCTGTGTTAATTCTTCATTGTGAGGGATCGACGGATGCAATAAAGAAGGAATAGTGCATCCGAAAAGAGATACTTGCCTCCCAATAGGAAATCCTGTCGTTGCCATAGAAATGCTCCTCGATTTAGAAAGAGAAGTCATAAAACCAATAGTATTTCATAGCGACACAATTTCTGTGTAAATTCGTCATTGTGAGGGATCGATGGATGCTAAAAAGAAGGAATAGTGCATCCAAAAAGAGATACTCGCCTCCCAATAGAAGATCCTTTCGTTGCCATAGGATCGTACCTCGATTTAGAAAGAGAAGGCATAGAAATTATAGTATTTCATAGCGACGCAATTTCTGTGTCAATTCGTCATTGTGAGGTTTGACGGATGCAATAAAGGAGAAATTGTTCATCCGAAACGAGATACACGCCTCGCAATAGGAGATCCTGTCGTTGCCATAGAAACGCTCCTCGATTTAGAAAGAGAAGTCATAGAACCTATAGTATTTCATAGCGACGCAATTTCTGTATTAATTCGTCATTGTGAGAGATCGACGGATGCAATAAAGATGGAATAGTGCATCCGAAAAGAGATACTCGCCTCTGAATAGGAGATCCTGTCGTTGCCATAGAAATGCTACTCGATTTAGAAAGAGAAGTCATAGAACCTATAGAATTTCTTAGCGACGCAGCTTCTGTGTTATTTCGTCATTGTGAGGGATCGGTGGATGCAATAAAGAAGCAATAGTGCTTCCGACATGAGATACTCGCCTCCCAATAGAAGATCCTTTCGTTGCCATAGGATCGTTCCTCGATTAAGAAAGAGAAGGCGTACAACTTATAGTATTTTAAAGCGACGCAATTTCTGTGTTAATTTGTCATTGTGAGGGATCAACGGTTGCAATAAAGAAGGGATAGTTCATCCGAAAAGAGATACTCGCCTCCCAATAGGAGATCCTGTCGTTGCCATAGAAACGCTCCTCGATTTAGAAAGAGAAGTCATAGAACCTATAGTATTTCATAGCGACGCAATTTCTGCTTTAATTCGTCATTGTGAGGGATCGACGGATGCAGAAAAAAAGGTATAGTGCATCCGAAAAGAGATACTCGCCTCCCAATAGGAGATCCTGTCGTTGCCGTAGAAACTCTCCTCGATTTAGAAAGAGAAGTCATAGAACCTATTGTATTTCATAGCGACGTAATTTCTGTGTTAATTCGTCATTGTGAGGGATCGACGGATGCAATAAAGAAGGAATAGTGCATCCGAAAAGAGATACTCGCCTCCCAATAGGAGATCCTGTCGTTGCCATAGAAATGCTCCTCGGTTTAGAAAGAGAAGTCATAGAACCTATAGCATTTCATAGCGACGCAATTTCTGTGTTAATTCGTCATTGTGAGGGATCGATGGATGCAATAAAGAAGGAATAGTGCATCCGAAATGAGATACTCGCATCCCAATAGGTGATCCTGTCGTTGCCATAGAAACACTTCTCGATTTAGAAGGAGAAGTCATAGAACCTACAGTATTTCATAGCGACGCAATTTCTGTGTTAATTCGTCATTGTGAGGAATCGACGGATGCAATAAAGAAGGAATAGTGCATCCGAAAAGAGATACTTGCCTCCCAATAGAAGATCCTTTCGTTGCCATAGGATCGTTCCTCGATTTAGAAAGAAAAGTCGTAAAACTTATAGAATTTCATAGCGACGCAATTTCTGTGTTAATTCGTCATTGTGAGGGAACGACGGATGCAATAAAGAAGGAATAGTGCATCCGAAAAGAGATACTCGCCTCCCAATAGGAAATCATGTCGTTGCCATAGAAATGCTCCTCGAATCAGAAATAGAAATCATAGAACCAATAGTATTTCATAGCGACACAATTTCTGTGTTATTTCGTCATTGTGAGGGATCGATGGATGCAATAAAGAAGGAATAGTGCATCCAAAAAGAGATCCTCGCCTCCCAATAGAAGATCCTTTCGTTGCCGTAAGATCGTTCCTCGATTTAGAAAGAGAAGGCGTAGAACTTATAGTATGTCGTAGCGACGCAATTTCTGTGTTAATTCGTCATTGTGAGGGATCGATGGATGCAGCAAAGAAGGAATAGTGCATACAAAAAGTGATACTCGCCTCCCAATACAAGATTTTTTTGTTGCCATAGGATCGTTCCTCGATTTAGAAAAAGAAGGCGTAGAACTTATAGTATATCATAGCGACGCAATTTCTGTTTTAATTCGTCACTGTGAGGGATCGACGGATGCAATAAAGAAGGAATAGTGCATCCGAAAAGAGATACTCGCCTCCTAATAGGAGATCCTGTCGTTGCCATTGAAATCCTCCTCCACTTAGAAAGAGAAGTCGTAGAACCTATAGTATTCCATAGCGACGCAATTTCTGTGTTACTTCGTCATATTGAGGGATCGAATGATGCAATGAAGAAGGAATAGTGCATCCAAAAAGAGATACTCGCCTCCCAATAGAAGATCCTTTCGTTGCCATAGGATCGTTCCTCGATTTAGAAAGAGAAGGCGTAGAACTTATAGTATTTCATAGCGACGCAATTTCTGTGTTAATTCGTCATTGTGAGGGATCGACGGATGCAATAAAGTAGGAATAGTGCATCCGAAAAGAGATACTCGCCTCCCATTGGAGATCCTGTCGTTGCCACAGAAACGCTCTTCGATTTAGAAAGAGACGTCATAGAACCTATAGTATTTCATAGCGACGCAATTTCTGTGTTAATTCGTCATTGTGAGGGATCGACGGATGCAATAAAGAAGGAATAGTGCTTCCGAAAAGAGATACTCGCCTCCCAATAGAAGATCTTTTCGTTGCCATAAGATCGTTCCTCGATTTAGAAAGAGAAGGCGTAGAACTTATAGTATTTCATAGCGACGCAATTTCTGTGTTAATTCGTCATTGTGAGGGATCGATGGATGCAATAAAGAAGGAATAGTGCATTCAAAAAGAGATACTCGCCTCCCAATAGAAGATCCTTTCGTTGCCATAGGATCGTTCCTCGATTTAGAAAGAGAAGGCGTAGTACTTATACTATATCATAGCGACGCAATTTCTGTTTTAATTCGTCACTGTGAGGGATCGACAGATGCAACACAGAAGGAGTAGTGCATCCGAAAAGAGAATCTCGCCTCCCAATAGGAGACCATGTCGTTGCCATAGAAACGCTCCTCGATTTAGAAAGAGAAGACATAGAACCTATAGTATTTCATAGCGACGCAATTTCTGTGTTAATTCGTCATTGTGAGGGGTCGACGGATGCAATAAAGAAGGAATAGTGCATCCGAAAAGAGATATTCGCCTCCCATTAGTAGATTCTGTCGTTGCCATATAAATGCTCCTCGATTTAGAAAGAGAAGTCATAGAACCTATAGCATTTCATAGCGACGCAATTTCTGTTTGAATTCGTCATTGTGAGGGATCGATAGATGCAATGAAAAGGAATAGTACTTCCAAAAAGAGATACTCGCCTCCCAATAGAAGATCCTTTCGTTGCCATAGGATGGTTCCTCGATTTAGAAAGAGAAGGCGTAGGACTTATAGTATTTCATAGCGACGCAGTTTGTGTTTTAATTCGTCATTGTGAGGGATCGTTGAATGTAATAAAGAAGGAATAGTGCATCCAAAAAGAGATACTCGCATCCCAATAGAAGATCCTTTCGTTGCCATAGGATCGTTCCTCGATTTAGAAAGAGAAGGCGTAGAACTTATAGTATTTCATAGCGACGAAATTTCTGTGGTAATTCGTCATTGTGAGGGATCGACGGATGCAATAAAGATGTAATAGTGCATCCGACATGAGATACTCGCCTCCCAGTAGGAGATCCTGTCGTTGCCATAGAAACGCTCCTCGATTTAGAAAGAGAAGTCATAGAACCTATAGTATTTCATAGCGACGCAATTTCTGTGTTAATTCGTCATTGTGAGGGATCGGCGGACGCAATAAAGGAGGAATAGTGCATCCGAAATGAGATACTCGCCTCCCAATAGGAGATCCTGTCGTTGCCAAAGAAATGCTCCTCGATTTAGTAAGAGAAGGCATAGACCCTATAGTATTTCATAGCGACGCAATTTCAGTGTTAATTCGTCATTGTGAGGGATCGACTTATGAAATAAAGAAGGAATAGTGCATCCGAAAAGAGATACTCGCTCCCAATAGGAGATACTGTCGTTGCCATAGAAACTCTCCTCGATTTAGAAAGAGAAGTCATAGAACCTATAGTATTTCATAGCGACATAATTTCTGTGTTAATTCGTCATTGTGAGGGATCGACGGATGCAATAAAGAAGGTATAGTGCATCCGAAAAGAGATACTCGCCTCCCAATAGGAGATCCTGTCGTTGCCACAGAAATGCTCCTCGATTTAGAAAAAGAAGTCATAGAACCTATAGTATTTCATAGCGACGCAATTTCTGTGTTAATTGGTCATTGTGAGGGATCGACGGATACAATAAAGAAGGAATAGTGCATCCGAAAAGAGATACACGCCTCCCAATAGAAGATCCTTTCGTTGCCATAGGATCGTTCCTTGATTTAGAAAGAGAAGGCGTAGGACATATAGTATTATATATCGACACAATTTGTGTTTTAATTCGTCATTGTGAGGGATCGATGGATGCAATTAAGAAGGAATAGTGCATCCAAAAAAGAGATACTCGCATCCCAATAGAAGATCCTTCTTGCTATAGGATCGTTCCTCGATTTAGAATGAGAAGGCGTAGAACTTATATTTTTACATAGCGACGCAATTTCTGTGTTAATTCGTCATTGTGAGGGATCGACGGATGCAAAAATGAAGGAATTGTGCATCCGAAAAGAGATTCTCACCTCCCAATAGGAGATCCTGTCGTTGCCTGAGAAACGCTCCTCGATTTAGAAAGAGAAGTCATAGAACCTATAGTATTTCATCGCGACGCAATTTCTATGTTAATTCGTCATTGTGAGGGATCGACGGATGCAATAAAGAAGGAATAGTGCATCCGAAAAGAGATACTCGCCTCCTAGTAGGAGATCCTGTCGTTGCCATAGAACCGCTCCTCGATTTAGAAAGAGAAGTTATAGAACCTATAGTATTTCACAGCGACGCAATTTCTAAGTTAATTCGTCATTGTGAGGGATCGACGGATGCAATAAAGAAGGAATAGTGCATCCGACATGAGATACTCGCCTCCCAATAGGAGATCCTGTCGTTGCCACAGAAATGCTCCTCGATTTAGAAAAAGAAGTCATAGAACCTATAGTATTTCATAGCGACGCAATTTCTGTGTTAATTGGTCATTGTGAGGGATCGACGGATACAATAAAGAAGGAATAGTGCATCCGAAAAGAGATACTCGCGTCCCAATAGGAGATCCTGTCGTTGCCATAGAAATCCTTCTCGACTTAGAAAGAGAAATCATAGAACCTATAGCATTTCATAGCGACGCAATTTCTAAGTTAATTCTTCATTGTGAGGGATCGACGGATGCAATAAAGAAGGAATAGTGCATCCGACATGAGATACTCGCCTCCGAATACGAGATCCTATCGTTGCCATAGAAACGCTCCTCGATTTAGAAAGAGAAGTCATAGAATCTATTGTATTTCATAGCGACGCAATTTCTGTGTTAATTCGTCATAGTGAGGGATCGAAGGATGCAATGAAGAAGGAATAGTGCATCCAAAAAGAGATAATCGCCTCCCAATAGGAGATCCTGTCTTTGCCATAGAAACTCTCCTCGATTTAGAAAGAGAAGTCATTGAACCTATAGTATTTCATAGCGACGTAATTTCTGTGTTAATTCGTCATTGTGAGGGATCGACGGATGCAATAAAGAAGGAATAGTGCATCCGAAAAGAGATACTCACCTCCCAGTAGGAGATCCTGTCGTTGCCATAGAAACGCTCTTCGATTTAGAAAGAGAAGTCATAGGACCTATAGTATTTCATAGCGACGCAATTTCTGTGTTAATTCGTCATAGTGAGGGATCGAAGGATGCAATGAAGAAGGAATAATGCATCCAAAAAGAGATACTCGCCTCCCAATAGAAGATCCTTTCGTTGCCATAGGATCGTTCCTCGATTTAGAAAGAGAAGGCGTAGTACTTATACTATATCATAGCGACGCAATTTCTGTTTTAATTCGTCACTGTGAGGGATCGACGGATGCAATACAGAAGGAATAGTGCATACGAAAAGAGAATCTCGCCTCCCAATAGGAGACCATGTCGTTGCTATAGAAACGCTCCTCGATTTAGAAAGAGAAGACATAGAACCTATAGTATTTCATAGCGACGCAATTTATGTGTTAATTCGTCATTGTGAGGGATCGACGGATGCAATAAAGAAGGAACAGTGGATCCGAAAAGAGATATTCGCCTCCCAATAGGAGATTCTGTCGTTGCCATAGAAATGCTCCTCGATTTAGAAAGAGAAGTCATAGAACCTATAGTATTTCTTAGCGACGCAATTTCTGTGTTAATTCGTCATTATGAGGGATCGACGGATGCAATAAAGAAGGAATAGTGCATCCGATATGAGATACTCGCTTCCCAATAGGAGATCCTGTCGTTGCCATAGAAACTCTCCTCGATTTAGAAAGAGAAGTCATAGAACCTATAGTATTTCATAGCGACGTAATTTCTGTGTTAATTCGTCATTTTGAGGGATCGACGGAAGCAATAAAGAAGGAAAAGTGCATCCGAAAAGAGATACTCGCCTCCCAATAGGAGATCCTGTCGTTGCCATAGAAATGCTCCTCGGTTTAGAAACAGAGGTCATAGAACCTATAGCATTTCATAGCGACGCAATTTCTGTGTTAATTCGTCATTGTGAGGGATCGATGGATGCAATAAAGAAGGAATAGTGCATCCAAAAAGAGATATCCACCTCCCAATAGAAGATCCTTTCGTTGCCATAGGACCGTTCCTCGATTTAGAAAGAGAAGGCGTAGGACTTATAGTACTTCATAGCGACACAATTTGTGTTTTAATTCGTCATTGTGAGGGATCGATGGATGCAATAAAGAAGGAATAGTGCATCCAAAAAAGAGATACTCGCATCCCAATTGAAGATCCTTCTTGTTATAGGATCGTTCCTCGATTTAGAAGGAGAAGGCGTAGAACTTATAGTATTACATAGCGACGCAATGTCTGTGTTAATTCGTCATTGTGAGGGAACGACGGATGCAATAACGAAGGAATTGTGCATCCGAAAAGAGATTCTCACCTCCCAATAGGATATCCTGTCGTTGCCTGAGATACGCTCCTCGATTTAGAAAGAGAAGTCATAGAACTTATAGTATTTCATAGCGACGCAATTTCTGTGTTAATTCGTCATTGTGAGGGATCGATGGATGCAATAAAGAAGGAATAGTGCATCCGAAAAGAGATACTCGCCTCCCAGTAGAAGATCCTTTCGTTGCCATTGGATCGTTCCTCGATTTAGAAAGAGAAGGCGTAGAACTTATAGTATTTCAAAGCGACGCAATTTTTGTGTTAATTCGTCATTGTGAGGGATCGACGGATGCAATAATGAAGGAATAGTGCATCCGAAAAGAAGTCATAGAACCTATAGTATTTCATAGCGACGTAATTTCTGTGTTAATTCGTCATTGTGAGGGATCGACGGATGCAATAAAGAAGGAATAGTGCATCCGAAAAGAGATAGTCGCCTCCCAATAGGAGATCCTGTCGTTGCCATAGAAATGTTCCTCGGTTTAGAAAGAGAAGACATAGAACCAAAAGCATTTCATAGCGACGCAATTTCTGTGTTAATTCGTCATTGTGAGGGATCGATGGATGCAATAAAGAAGGAATAGTGCATCCAAAAAGAGATACTCGCCTCCCAATAGAAGATCCTTTCGTTGCCATAGGATCGTTCCTTAATTTAGAAAGAGAAGGCGTAGGACATATAGTATTTCATAGCGATACAATTTGTGTTTTAATTCGTCATTGTGAGGGATCGATGGATGCAATAAAGAAGGAATTGTGCATCCAAAAAAGAGATACTCGCATCCCAATTGAAGATCCTTCTTGTTATAGGATCGTTCCTCGATTTAGAAGGAGAAGGCGTAGAACTTATAGTATTACATAGCGACGCAATTTCTGTGTTAATTCGTCATTGTGAGGGAACGACGGATGCAATAATGAAGGAATTGTGCATCCGAAAAGAGATTCTCACCTCCCAATGGGAGATCCTGTCGTTGCCTGAGAAACGCTCCTCGATTTAGAAAGAGAAGTCATAGAACTTATAGTATTTCATAGCGACGCAATTTCTGTGTTAATTCGTCATTGTGAG
Source organism: Schistocerca cancellata (assembly GCF_023864275.1). Lineage (NCBI taxonomy): Eukaryota > Metazoa > Arthropoda > Insecta > Orthoptera > Acrididae > Schistocerca > Schistocerca cancellata. The sequence continues at coordinate 612,753,949 of NC_064632.1, forward strand.
GGATCGATGGATGCAATAAAGAAGGAATAGTGCATCCGAAAAGAGATACTCGCCTCCCAGTAGAAGATCCTTTCGTTGCCATTGGATCGTTCCTCGATTTAGAAAGAGAAGGCGTAGAACTTATAGTATTTCAAAGCGACGCAATTTTTGGGTTAATTCGTCATTGTGAGGGATTGACGGATGCAATAAAAAAGGAATAGTGCATCCGAAAAGAGACACTCGCCTCCCAATAGGAGATCCTGTCGTTGCCATAGAAACGCTCCTCGATTTAGAATGAGAAGTCATAGAACCTATAGTATTTCATAGCGACGCAAATTCTGTGTTAATTCGTCATAGTGAGGGATCGACGGATGCAATAAAGAGGGAATAGTGCATCCGACATGAGATACTCGCCTCCAAATAGGAGATCCTGCCGTTGCCATAGAAATGCTTCTCGATTTAGAAAGAGAAGTCATAGAACCTATAGTATTTCATAGCGACGCAAATTCTGTGTTAATTCGTCATTGTGAGAGATCGATGGATGCAATAAAGAAGGAATAGTGCATCCCAAAAGAGATACTCGCCTCCCAATAGAAGATCCTTTCGTTGCCATAGGATCGTTCCTCGATTTAGTAAGAGATGGCGTAGAACTTATAGTATTTCACAGCGACGCAATTTCTGTGTTAATTCGTCATTGTGAGGGATCGACGGATGCAATAAAGATGGAATAGTGCATCCCAAAAGAGATACTCGCCTCCCAATACGAGATCCTTTCGTTGCCATAGAAATGCTCCTCGATTTAGAAAGAGAAATCATAGAACCTATAGCATTTCATAGCGACGCAATTTCTGTCTTAATTCGTAATTGTGAGGGATCGATGGATGCAATAAAGAAGGAATAGTACATCCAAAAAGAGATACTCGCCTCCCAATAGAAGATCCTTTCGTTGCCATAGGATGGTTCCTCGATTTAGCAAGAGAAGGCGTAGGACTTATAGTATTTCATAGCGACGCAGTTTGTGTTTTAATTCGTCGTTGTGAGGGATCGTTGGATGCAATAAAGAAGGAATACTGCATCCAAAAAGAGATACTCGCATCCCAATGGAAGATCCTTTCGTTGCCATAGGATCGCTCCTCGATTTAGAAATAGAAGGCGCAGAACTTATAGTATTTCATAGCGACGAAATTTCTGTGTTAATTCATCATTGTGAGTGATCGACGGATGCAATTAAGATGAAATAGAGCATCCGACATGAGATACTCGCCTCCCAATAGGGGATCCTGTCGTTGCCATAGAAATGTTCCTCGGTTTAGAAAGAGAAGACATAGAACCAAAAGCATTTCATAGCGACGCAATTTCTGTGTTAATTCGTCATTGTGAGGGATCGATGGATGCAATAAAGAAGGAATAGTGCATCCAAAAAGAGATACTCGCCTCCCAATAGAAGATTTTTTAGTTGCCATAGGATCGTTCCTCGAGTTAGAAAGAGAAGGCGTAGGACTTATAGTATTTCATAGCGACACAATTTGTGTTTTAATTCGTCATTGTGAGGGATCGATGGATGCAATAAAGAAGGAATAGTGCATCCAAAAAAGAGATACTCGCATCCCAATAGAAGATCCTTCTTGCTATAGGATAGTTCCTCGATTTAGAAAGAGAAGGCGTAGAACTTATAGTATTACACAGCGACGCAATTTCTGTGTTAATTCGTCATTGTGAGGGATCGACGGATGCAATAATGAAGGAATTGTGCATCCGAAAAGAGATTCTCACCTCCCAATAGGAGGTCCTGTCGTTGCCTGAGAAACGCTCCTCAATTTAGAAAGAGAACTCATAGAACCTGTTGTATTTCATAGCGTCGCAATTTCTGTGCTAATTCGTCATTGTGAGGGATCGATGGATGCAATAAAGAAGGAATAGTGCATCCGAAAAGAGATACTCGCCTCCCAATAGAAGATCCTTTCGTTGCCATTGGATCGTTCCTCGATTTAGAAAGAGAAGGCGTAGAACTTATAGTATTCCAAAGCGACGCAATTTTTGTGGTAATTCGTCATTGTGAGGGATCGACGGATGCAATAAAGAAGGAATAGTGCATTCGAAAAGAGATACTCGCCTCCCAGTAGGAGATCCTGTCGTTGCCATAGGATCGTTCCTCGATTTAGTAAGAAATTGCGTAGAACTCATAGTATTTCATAGCGACGCAATTTCTGTGTTAATTCGTCATTGTGAGGGATCGACGGATGCAATAAAGAAGGAATACTGCATCCGAAAAGAGATACTAGCCTCCTAATAGGAGGTCCTGTCGTTGCCATAGAAACGCTCCTCGATTTAAAAAGAGATGTCATGGAACCTATAGTATTTCATAGCGACGCAATTTCTGTGTTAATTCGTCATTGTGAGGGATCGACGGATGCAATAAAGAAGGAATAGTGCATCAGACATGAGATACTCGCCTCCCAATAGAGGATCCTCTCGTTGCCACAGAAACCTTCCTCGATTTAGAAAGAGAAGGCATAGAACCTATAGTGTTCCATAGCGACGCATGTCTGTGTTAAAGCGTCATTGTGAGGGATCGACGCATGCAATAAAGCAGGAATAGTGCATCCGAAAAGAGATACTCGCCTCCAATGGGAGATCCTTACGTTGCCATAGAAACGTTCTTCGATTTAGAAAGAGAAGGCGTAGAACTTATAGTGTTTCATACCGGCGTAATTTCTGTGTTAATTCGTCATTATGAGGGATCGACGGATGCAATAAAGAAGGAATAGTGCATCCGAAAAGAGATACTCGCCTCCCAATAGAAGATCCTGTCGTTGTCATAGAAGCGTTCAACGATTTAGAAAGAGAAGTCATAGAACCTATAGTATTTCATAGCGACGCAATTTCTGTGTCAATTCGTCGTTGTGAGGGATCGACGGATGCATTAAAGAAGGAATACAGCATCCGAAAAGAGATACCCGCCTCCCAATATAAGGTCCTGTAGTTCCCAAAGAAACGTTCCTCGATTTGGGAATAGAAGGCATAAAACTTATAGTATTTCATAGCGACGCCATTTCTGTGTTAATTCGTCATTGTGAGGGAACGATGGATGCAATAAAGAAGGAATAGTGCATCCGAAAAGAGATACTCGCCTCCCAATAGGAGATCCTTTCGTTGCCATAGAAACGCTCCTCGATTTAGAAAGAGAAGTCATAGAACCTATAGTATTTCATGGCGACGCAATTTCTCTGTTAATTTGTCATTGTGAGGGATCGACGGATGCAATAAAGAAGGAATAGTGCATCCGAAAAGAGATACTCGCTTCCCAATAGGAGATCCTGTCGTTGCCATAGATATGCTCCTCGATTTAGAAAGATAAGTCATAGAAGCTATAGTATTTCATAGCGACTCATTTTCTGTGTTAAATAGTCATTGTGAGGGATCGATGGATGCAATAAAGAAGGAATACTGCATCCGACAATAGATACTCGCCTCCCTATAGACGATCCTTTCGTTGCCATAGAAACCTTCCTCGATTTAGAAAGAGAAATCATAGATCCTATAGTGTTCCATAGCGACGCCATGTCTGTGTTAATTCGTCATTGTGAGGGATCGACGCATGCAATAAAGCAGGAATAGTGCATCCGAAAAGAGATACCCGCCTCCCAATATAAGATCCTGTCGTTGCCATAGAAACGTTCCTCGATTTAGTAGGAGAAGGCATAGAAACTATAGTATTTCATAGCGACGCAATTTCTGTGTTAATTCGTCATTGTGAGGGGTCGAACGATGCAATAAAGAAGGAATAGTGCATCCGTAAAGAGATACTCGCTTCGCAATATAAGATCCTGTCGTTGCCATAGTTATGCTCCTCGATTTAGGAAGAAAAGTCATAGAAACTATAGTATATCATAGCGACGCAATTTCTGTGTTAAATTGTCATTGTGAGGGATCGATGGATGCAATAAAGACGGAATAGTGCATCCAGAAAGAGATACTGGCCTCCCAATAGAAGATCCTTTCGTTGCCATAGGATCGTTCATCGATTTAGAAAGAGAAGGCATAGAAACTATAGTATTTCATAGCGACGCAATGTCTGTATTAAATCGTCATTGTGATGGATTGACGGATGCAATAAAGAAGCAATAGTGCATCCGAAAGGAGATACTCGCCTCCCAATAGAAGATCCTGTCGTTGCCGTAAAAACGTTCCTCGATTTAGAATGGGAAGGTATAGAATCTGTGTTAATTCGTCATTGTGACGGATCGACAATTGAAATAAGGAAGGAATAGTGCATCCGAAAAGAGATACTCGCCTCCAAACAGAAGATTCTGTCGTTGTCATAGAAACGTTCCACGATTTTGAAGGAGAAGTCATAGAACCTATAGTATATCATAGCGACGCAATTTCTGTGTTAATTCGTCATTGTGAGGGAACGATGGGTGCAATAAAGAAGGAATATTGCGTCCAAAAAGAGATACTCCCCTCTCAATATAAGATACTGTCGTTTCCATAGAAACGTTCCTCGATTGAGAAAGAGAGTGCGTAGAACTTATAGTATTTCATAGTGACGCCATTTCTGTGTTAATTCGTCATTGTGAGGGATCAACGGATGCAATAAGGAAGTAATAGTGCATCCGACATGAGATACTCGCCTCCCAATAGGAGATCCGGTCGTTGCCATAGAAACGCTCCTCGATTTAGGAAGAGAATTCATAGAACCTATAGTATTTCGTAGCGACGCAATTTCTGTGTTATTTCGTCATTGTGAGGGATCGACGGATGCAATAAAGAAGGAATAGTGCATCCGACATGAGATACTCGCCTCCCAATAGGAGATACTGTCGTTGCCATAGAAACGCTCCTCGATTTAGAAAGAGAAGACATAGAACTTATAGTATTTCATAACGACGCAAATTCTGTGTTAATTCGTCATTGTGTGGGATCGACGGATGCAATAAAGAAGGAATAGTGCATCCGACATGAGATACTCGCCTCCCAATAGGAGATCCTTTCGTTGCCATAGGATCGTTCCTCGATTTAGAAAGAGAAGGCATAGAACATATAGTATTTCATAGCGAAGCAATTTCTGTGTTAATTCGTCATTTTGAGGGATCGACGGATGCAATAAAGAAGGAATATTGCATCCGAAAAGAGAAACTCGACTCCCAATAGGCGATCCTTTCGTTGCCATATGATCGTTCCTCGATTTAGAAAGAGAAGGCATAGAACCTATAGTATTTCATAGCGACGCAATTTCTGTGTTAATTCGTCAATGTGAGGGATCGACGGATGCAATAAAGAAGGAATAGTGCATCCGACATGAGATACTCGCCTCCCAATAGGAGATCCTTTCGTTGCCATAGGATCGTTCCTCGATTTAGAAAGAGAAGGCATAGAACATATAGTATTTCAAAGCGATGCAATTTCTGTGTTAATTCGTTATTGTGAGGGATCGACGGGTGCAATAAAGAAAGAATAGAGCATCCGACATGAGATACTCGCCTCCCAATAGGAGATCCTGTCGTTGCCATAGAAACGGTCCTCGATTTAGAAAGAGAAGTCATAGAACCTATAGTATTTCATAGCGTCGCACATTCTGTGTTAATTCGTCATTGTGAGGGATCGACGGATGCAACAGAGAAGGAGTAGTGCATCCGAAAAGAGATACCTGTCTCCCAATTGGAGATCCTTCCATTGCTATAGGATCGTTCCTCGATTTAGAAAGAGTAGGCATAGAACATACTGTATTTCATAGTTATGCAATTTCTGTGTTAATTCGTCATTGTGTGGGATCGACGGATGCAATAAAGAAAGAATAGTGCATCCGACATGAGATACTCGCCTCCCAATAGAAGATCCTTTCGATGCCATAGGATCGTTCCTCGATTTAGAAAGAGAAGTCATAGAACATATAGCATTTCATAGCGATGCAATTTCTTTGATAATTCGTCATTGTGAGGGATCGACGGATGCAATAAAGAAGGAATAATGCATCCGACATGAGATACTCGCCTCCCAATAGGAGATCCATTAATTGCCATAGGATCGTTCCTCGATTTAGAACGAGAAGGCATAGAGCCTATAGTATTTCATAGCGACGCAATTTCTGTGTTAATTCGTTAATGTGAGAGATCGACGGATGCAATAAAGAAGGAATAGTGCATCCGACATGAGATACTCGCCTCCCAATAGGAGATCCTTTCGTTGCCATAGGATCGTTCCTCGATTTAGAAAGAGAAGTCATAGAACTTATAGTATTTCATAGCGAAGCAATATCTGTGTTAATTCGTCATTGTTAGGGATCGACGGATGCAATAAAGAAGGAATAGTGCATCCGACATGAGATACTCGCCTCCCAATAGGAGATCCAGTCGTTGCCATAGAAACGCTCCTCGATTTAGAAAGAGAAGTCATAGAACGTATAGTATTTCAAAGCGACGCATTTTCTGAGTTAATTCGTCATTGTGAGGGATCGACGGATGCAATAAAGAAGGAATAGTGCATCCAACATGTGATACTCGCCTCCCAATAGAATATCCTTTCGTTGCCATAGTGTCGTTCATCTATTTAGAAAGAGAAGGCATAGAAACTATAGTATTTCATAGCGACGCAATGTCTGTATTAAATCGTCATTGTGATGGATTGACGGATGCAATAAAGAAGGAATAGTGCATCCGAAAGGAGATACTCGCCTCCCAATAGAAGATCCTGTCGTTGCCGTAAAAACGTTCCTCGATTTAGAATGGGAAGGCATAGAATCTATAGTATTTCATAGCGACACAATTTCTGTGTTAATTCGTCATTGTGACGGATCGACAATTGAAATAAGGAAGGAATAGTGCATCCGAAAAGAGATACTCGCCTCCAAATAGGAGATCCTTACGTTGCCATAGAAACGTTCCTCGATTTAGAAAGGGAGGCATAGAACATATAGTGTTTCATAGCGACGCAATTTCTGTGTTAATTCGACATTGTGGCTTATCGACGGATGCAATAAAGAATGAATAGTGCATTCGAAAAGAGATACTCGCCTCCCAATAGAAGATCCTGTCGTTGCCATAGAAACGTTCCTCAATTTAGAAAGAGAAGGCGTAGAACTTATAGTATTTCATAGCGAAGCAATTTCTGTCTTAATTCGTCATTATGAGGGATCGACGGATGCAATAAGGAAGGAATAGTGCGTCCGAAAAGAGATACTCGCCTCCCAATATAAGATCCTTTCGTTGCCATAGGATCGTTCCTCGATTTAGAAAGAGAAGGCGTAGAACTTATAGTATTTCATAGCGACTCAATTTCTGTGTTAATTCGTCATTGTGAGGGATCGACAGATGCATTAATGAAGGAATACTGCATTCAAAAAGAGATACTCCCCTCCCAGTATAAGATCCTGTAGTTCCAATAGAAACGTTCCTCGATTTGGGAAGAGAAGGCATAGAACATATAGTATTTCATAGCGACTCAATATCTGTGTTAATTCGTCATTGTGAGGGAACGATGGGTGCAATAAAGAAGGAATATTGCGTCCAAAAATATATACTTCCCTCTCTATATAAGATCCTGTCGTTGCCATAGAAACGTTCCTCGATTTAGAAAGAGAGTGCGTAGAACTTATAGTATTTCATAGTGACGCAATTTCTGTGTTAATTCGTCCTTGTGAGGGATCGACGGATGCAATAAGGAAGTAATAGTGCATCCGACCTGAGATACTCGCCTCCCAATAGAAGGTCCTTTCGTTGCCATAGGATCGATCCTCGATTTAGAAAGAGAAGGCATAGAACATATAGTATTTGATAGCGATGCAATTTCTGTGTTAATTCGTCATTATGAGGGATCGACGGATGCAATAAGGAAGGAATAGTGCATCCAACATGAGATACTCGCCTCCCAATAGAAGATCCTTTCGTTGCCATAGAAACCTTCCTCGATTTAGAAAGATAAGGCATAGAACCTATAGTGTTTCATAGCGACGCAATGTCTGTGTTAATTCGTCATTGTGAGGGATCGACGGATGCAATAAAGAATGAATAGTGCATCCGAAAAAAGATACACGCCTCCCAATATCAGATCCTGTCATTGCCATAGAAACGTTCCTCAATTTAGAAAGAGAAGGCGTAGAACTTATAGTATTTCATAGCGAAGCAATTTCTGTCTTAATTCGTCATTCTGAAGGATTGACAGATGCAATAAAGGAGGAATAGTGCATCCGACATGAGATACTCGCCTCCCAATAGAAGATCCTTTCGTTGCCATAGGTTCATTCCTCGATTTAGAAAGAGAAGGCGTACAACATATAGTATTTTATAGCGACGCAATTTCTGTGTTAATTCGTCATTGTGATGGATCGACGGATACAATAAATAAGGAATAGTGCATCAGAAAAGAGATACTCGCCTCCCAATAGAAAATCGTTTCGTTGCCATAGAAACGCTCCTCGATTTAGAAAGAGAAATCATAGAACCTGTAGTATTTCATAGCGACGCAATTTCTGTGTTAAATAGTCATTGTGAGGGATCGATGGATGCAATAAAGAAGGAATAGTGCATCCAAAAAGAGATACTCGCCTCCCAATAGAAGATCCTTTCGTTGCCATAGGATCGTTCATCGATTTAGAAAGAGAAGGCATAGATACTATAGTATTTCATAGCGACTCAATGTCTGTATTAATTCGTCATTGTGATGGATTGACGGATGCAATAAAGAAGGAATAGTGCATCCGAAAGGAGATACTCGCCTCCCAATAGAAGATCCTGTCGTTGCCGTACAAACGTTCCTCGATTTAGAATGGGAAGGCATAGAATCTATAGTATTTCATAGCGACACAATTTCTGTGTTAATTCGTCATTGTGAGGGATCGACAAATGCAATAAAGAAGGAATAGTGCATCCGAAAAGAGATACTCGCCTCCCAATACGAGATCCTTAGGTTGCCATAGAAACGTTCCTCGATTTAGAAAGGGTGGCATAGAACATATAGTGTTTCATAGCGACGCAATTTTTGTGTTAATTCGACATTGTGAGTTATCGACGGATGCAATAAAGAATGAATAGTGCATTCGAAAAAAGATACTCGCCTCCCAATAGAAGATCCTGTCGTTGCCATAGAAACGTTCCTCGATTTAGAAAGAGAAGGCATAGGACCTATAGTATTTCATAGCGAAGCAATTTCTGTGTTAATTCGTCATAGTGAGGGATCGAAGGATGCAACAAAGAAGGAATAGTGCATCCGAAAAGAGATACTCGCCTCCAAAAAGAAGATTCTGTCGTTTCCATAGAAACGTTCCTCGATTGAGAAAGAGAGTGCGTAGAACTTATAGTATTTCATAGTGACGCAATTTCTGTGTTAATTCGTCATTGTGAGGGATCGACGGATGCAATAAGGAAGTAATAGTGCATCCGACATGAGATACTCGCCTCCCAATAGGAGATCCTTTCGTTGCCGTTGGATCGTTCCTCGATTTAGAAAGAGAAGGCATAGGACCTATAGTATATCATAGCGGCGCAATTTCTGTGTTAATTCGTCATTGTGAGGGATCGACGGATGCAATGAAGAAGGAATAGTGCATCCGACATGAGATACTCGCCTCCCAATAGGAGATCCTGTCGTTGCCATAAAAACGCTCCTCGATTTAGAAGGAGAAGGCATAGAACATATTGCATTTCATAGCGATGCAATTTCTGTGTTAATTCGTCACTGTTAGGGATCGACGGATGCAATAAAGAAGGAATAGTGCATCCGACATGAGATACTCGCATCCCAATAGCAGATCCAGTCGTTGCCCGTAGAAACGCTCCTCTATGTAGAAAGAGAAGTCATAGAACCTATAGTATTTCATAGCGACGCAATTTCTGTGTTAATTCGTCATTTTGAGGGATCGACGGATGCAATAAAGAAGGAATATTGCATCCGAAAAGAGATACTCGACTCCCAATAGGCGATCCTTTCGTTGCCATATGATCGTTCCTCGATTTAGAAAGAGAAGGAATAGAACCTATAGTAATTCATAGCGACGCAATTTCTGTGTTAATTCGTCATTGTGAGGGATCGACGGATGCAATAAAGAAGTAATAGTGCATCCGACATGAGATACTCGCCTCCCAATAGGAGATCCTTTCGTTGCCATAGGATCGTTCCTCGATTTAGAAAGAGAAGGCATAGAACATATAGTATTTCATAGCGATGCAATTTCTGTGTTAATTCGTTATTGTAAGGGATCGACGGATGCAATAAAGAAAGAATAGTGCCATAAAAACGCTCCTCGATTTAGAAGGAGAAGGCATAGAACTTATAGCATATCATAGCGATGCAATTTCTGTGTTAATTCGTCACTGTTAGGGATCGACGGATGCAATAAAGAAGGAATAGTGCATCCGACATGAGATACTCGCATCCCAATAGCAGATCCAGTCGTTGCCCGTAGAAACGCTCCTCTATGTAGAAAGAGAAATCATAGAACCTATAGTATTTCATAGCGACGCAATTTCTGTGTTAATTCGTCATTTTGAGGGATCGACGGATGCAATAAAGAAGGAATATTGCATCCGAAAAGAGATACTCTACTCCCAATAGGCGATCCTTTCGTTGCTATATGATCGTTCTTCGATTTAGAAAGAGAAGGAATAGAACCTATAGTATTTCATAGCGACGCAATTTCTGTGTTAATTCGTCATTGTGAGGGATCGACGGATGCAATAAAGAAGGAATAGTGCATCCGACATGAGATACTCGCCTCCCAATAGGAGATCCTTTCGTTGCCATAGGATCGTTCCTCGATTTAGAAAGAGAAGGCATAGAACATATAGTATTTCATAGCGACGCAATTTCTGTGTTAATTCGTTATTGTAAGGGATCGACGGATGCAATAAAGAAAGAATAGTGCATCCGACATGAGATACTTGCCTCCCAATAGGAGATCCTGTCGTTGCCATAGAAACGGTCCTCGATTTAAAAAGAGAAGTCATAGAACCTATAGTATTTCATAGCGTCGCACATTCTGTGTTAATTCGTCATTGTGAGGGATCGACGGATGCAACAGAGAAGGAGTAGTGCATCCGAAAAAAGATACCCGTCTCCCAATTGGAGATCCTTCCGTTGCTATAGGATCGTTCCTCGATTTAGAATGAGTAGGCATAGAACATACTGTATTTCATAGCGACGCAATTTCTGTGTTAATTCGTCATTGTGAGGGATCGACGGATGCAATAAAGAAAGAATAGTGCATCCGACATGAGATACTGGCCTCCCAATAGAAGATCCTTTCGTTGCCATAGGATCGTTCCTCGATTTAGAAAGAGAAGTCATAGGACTTATAGCATTTCATAGCGATGCAATTTCTTTGATAATTCGTCATTGTGAGGGATCGACGGATGCAATAAAGAAGGAATAATGCATCCGACATGAGATACTAGCCACCCAATAGGAGATCCTTTAATTGCCATAGGATCGTTCCTCGATTTAGAACGAGAAGGCATAGAGACTATAGTATTTCATAGCGACGCAATTTCTGTGTTAATTCGTCATTGTGAGGGATCGACGGATGCAATAAAGAAGGAATAGTGCATCCGACATGAGATACTCATCTCCTAATAGGAGATCCGGCCGTTGGCATAGAAACGCTCCTCGATTTAGGAAGAGAAGTCATAGAACCTATAGTATTTCGTAGCGACGCAATTTCTGTGTTATTTCGTCATTGTGAATGATCGACGGATGCAATAAAGAAGGAATAGTGCATCCGACATGAGATACTCGCCTCCCAATAGGAGATCCTTTCGTTGCCATAGGATCGTTCCTCGATTTAGAAAGAGAAGTCATAGAACTTATAGTATTTCATAGCGAAGCAATATCTGTGTTAATTCGTCATTGTTAGGGATCGACGGATGCAATAAAGAAGGAATGGTGCATCCGACATGAGATACTCGCCTCCCAATAGGAGATCCAGTCGTTGCCATAGAAACGCTCCTCGATTTAGAAAGAGAAGTCATAGAACGTATAGTATTTCATAGCGACGCATTTTCTGAGTTAATTCGTCATTGTGAGGGATCGACGGATGCAATAAAGAAGGAATAGTGCATCCAACATGTGATACTCGCCTCCCAATTGGAGATCCTGTCGTTGCCATAGAAACATTCCTAGATTTAGAAAGAGAAGTCATAGAACCTATAGTATTTCATAGCGACGCAATTTCTGTGTTAATTCGTCATTGTGAGGGATCGTCGGATGCAATACAGAAGGAGTAGTGCATCCAAAAAGAGATACTCGCCTCCCAATAGGAGATCCTGTCGATGCCATAGTAACGCTCCTCAATTTAGGAAGAGAAGTCATAGAAATTATAGTATATAATAACGAAGCAATTTCTGTGTTAATTCGTCATTGTTAGGGATAGACGGATGCAATAAAGAAGGAATATTGCATCCGAAAAGAGATACTCGCCTCCCAATAGGAGATCCTTTCGTTGCCATAGGATCGTTCCTCGATTTAGAAAGAGAAGTCATAGAACCTATAGTATTTCATAGCGACGCAATTTCTGTGTTAATTCGTCATTGTGAGGGATCGACGGATGCAATAAAGAAGGAATAGTGCATCCGACATGAGATACTCGCCTCCCAATAGGAGATCCTGTCGTAGCCATAGAAACGCTCCTCGATTTAGAAAGAGAAGTCATTGAACTTATAGAATTTCATAGCGAAGCAATTTCTGTGTTAATTCCTCATTGTTAGGGATCGACGGATGCAATAAAGAAGGAATATTGCATCCGAAAAGAGATACTCGCCTCCCAATAGGCGATTCTTTCGTTGCCATAGGATCGTTCCTCGATTTAGAAAGAGAAGGCATAGAACCTATAGTATTTCATAGCGACGCAATTTCTGTGTTAATTCGTTATATTGAGGGATCAACGGATACAATAAAGAAAGAATAGTGCATCCGACATGAGATACTCGCCTCCCAACAGGAGATCCTTTCTTTGCCATAGGATCGTTCATCTATTTAGAAAGAGAAGTCATAGAACCTATAGTATTTCATAGCGACGCAATTTCTGTATTAATTCGTCATTGTGAGGGATCGACGGATGCAATAAAGAAGGAATAGTGCATCCGACATGAGTTACTCGCCTCCCAATAGGAGATCCTGTCGTAGTTATAGAAACGCTCCTCGAATTTAGAAAGAGACGTCATAGAACTTATAGTATTTCATAGCGAAGCAATTTCTGTGTTAATTCGTCATTGTTAGGGATCGACGGATGCAATAAAGAAGGAATATTGCATCCGAAAAGAGATACTCGCCTCCCAATAGGCGATCCTTTCGTTGCCATAGGATCGTTCCTCGATTTAGAAAGAGAAGGCATAGAGCCTATAGTATTTCATAGCGACGCAATTTCTGTGTTAATTCGTCATTGTGAGGGATCGACGGATGCAATAAAGAAGGAATAGTGCATCCGACATGAGATACTCGTCTCCCAATAGGAGATCCTTTCGTTGCCATAGGATCGTTCCTCGATTTAGAAAGAGAAGGCATAGAACATATAGTATTTCATAGCGATGCAATTTCTGTGTTAATTCGTTATTGTGAGGGATCGACGGATGCAATAAAGAAGGAATAGTGCATCCGACATGAGATACTCGCCTCCCAATAGGAGATCCTTTCTTTGCCATAGGATCGTTCATCTATTTAGAAAGAGACGTCATAGAACCTATAGTATTTCATAGCGACGCAATTTCTGTGTTAATTCGTCATTGTGAGGGATCGACGGATACAATAGAGAAGGAATAGTGCATCCGAAAAGAGATACTCGTCTCCCAATAGGAGATCCTTTCGTTGCCATAGGATCGTTCCTCGATTTAGAAAGAGAAGGCATAGAACATATAGTATTTCATAGCGATGCAATTTCTGTGTTAATTCGTCATTGTGATTGATCGACGGATGCAATAAAGAAGGAATAGTGCATCCGACATGAGATACTCGGCTCCCAATAGGATATCCTGTCGTTGCCATAGAAACGCTCCTCGACTTAGAAAGAGAAGTCATAGAACTTATAGTATTTCATAACGAAGCAATTTCTGTGTTAATTCTTCATTGTGAGGGATCGACGGATGCAATAAAGAAGGAATAGTGCATCCGACATGAGATACACGCCTCCCAATAGGAGATCCTTTCGTAGCCATAGCATCGTTCCTCGATTTAGAAAGAGAAGGCATAAAACATATAGTATTTCATAGCGATGCAATTTCTGTGTTAATTCGTTATATTGAGGGATCAACGGATACAATAAAGAAAGAATAGTGCATCCGACATGAGATACTCGCCTCCCAACAGGAGATCCTTTCTTTGCCATAGGATCGTTCATCTATTTAGAAAGAGAAGTCATAGAACCTATAGTATTTCATAGCGACGCAATTTCTGTATTAATTCGTCATTGTGAGGGATCGACGGATGCAATAAAGAAGGAATAGTGCATCCGACATGAGTTACTCGCCTCCCAATAGGAGATCCTGTCGTAGTTATAGAAACGCTCCTCGAATTTAGAAAGAGACGTCATAGAACTTATAGTATTTCATAGCGAAGCAATTTCTGTGTTAATTCGTCATTGTTAGGGATCGACGGATGCAATAAAGAAGGAATATTGCATCCGAAAAGAGATACTCGCCTCCCAATAGGCGATCCTTTCGTTGCCATAGGATCGTTCCTCGATTTAGAAAGAGAAGGCATAGAGCCTATAGTATTTCATAGCGACGCAATTTCTGTGTTAATTCGTCATTGTGAGGGATCGACGGATGCAATAAAGAAGGAATAGTGCATCCGACATGAGATACTCGTCTCCCAATAGGAGATCCTTTCGTTGCCATAGGATCGTTCCTCGATTTAGAAAGAGAAGGCATAGAACATATAGTATTTCATAGCGATGCAATTTCTGTGTTAATTCGTTATTGTGAGGGATCGACGGATGCAATAAAGAAGGAATAGTGCATCCGACATGAGATACTCGCCTCCCAATAGGAGATCCTTTCTTTGCCATAGGATCGTTCATCTATTTAGAAAGAGACGTCATAGAACCTATAGTATTTCATAGCGACGCAATTTCTGTGTTAATTCGTCATTGTGAGGGATCGACGGATACAATAGAGAAGGAATAGTGCATCCGAAAAGAGATACTCGTCTCCCAATAGGAGATCCTTTCGTTGCCATAGGATCATTCCTCGATTTAGAAAGAGTAGGCATAGAACATACAGTATTCCATAGCGATCCAATTTCTGTGTTAATTCGTCATTTTGAGGGATCGACTGATGCAATAAAGAAAGAATAGTGCAACCGACATGAGATACTCGCCACCCAATAGAAGATCCTTTCGTTGCCATAGGATCTTTCCTCGATTTAGAAAGAGAAGTCATAGAACATATAGCATTTCATAGCGATGCAATTTCTGTGTTAATTCGTCATTGTGAGGGATCGACGGATGCAATAAAGAAGGAATAATGCATCCGACATGAGATACTCGCCTCCCAATTGGAGATCCTTTAATTGCCATAGGATCGTTCCTCGATTTAGAACGAGAAGGCATAGAGCCTATAATATTTCACAGTGACGCAATTTCTGTGTTAATTCCTCATTGTGAGGGATCGACGGATGCAATAAAGAAGGAATAGTGCATCCGACATGAGATACTCGCCTCCTAATTGGAGATCCGGTCGTTGCCATAGAAACGCTCCTCGATTTAGGAAGAGAAGTCATAGAACCTATAGTATTTCGTAGTGACGCAATTTCTGTGTTATTTCGTCATTGTAAGGGATCTACGGATGCAATAAAGAAGGAATAGTGCATCCGACATGAGATACTCGCCTCCCAATAGGAGATCCTTTCGTTGCCATAGGATCGTTCCTCGATTTAGAAAGAGAAGTCATAGAACTAATAGTATTTCATAGCGAAGCAATGTCTGTGTTAATTCGTCATTGTTAGGGATCGACGGATGCAATAAAGAAGGAATAGTGCATCCGACATGAGATACTCGCCTCCCAACAGGAGATCCAGTCGTTGCCATAGAAACGCTCCTCGATTTAGAAAGAGAAGTCATAGAAACTATAGTATTTCATAGCGACGCAATTTCTGAGTTAATTCGTCATTGTGAGTGATCGACGGATGCAATAAAGAAGGAATAGTGCATCCAACATGAGATACTCGCCTCCCAATATGAGATCCTGCCGTTGCCATAGAAACATTCCCAGATTTAGAAAGAGAAGTCATAGAACCTATAGTATTTCATAGCGACGCAATTTCTGTGTTAATTCTTCATTGTGAGGGATCGACGGATGCAATAGAGAAGGAATAGTGCATCCGAAAAGAGATCCTCGCCTCCCAATAGGAGATCCTGTCAATGCCATAGAAACGCTCCTCGATTTAGGAAGAGAAGTCGTAGAACCTATAGTACTTCACAGCGACGCAATTCCTATGTTATTTCGTCATTGTGAGGGATCGACGGTTGCAATAAAGAAGGAATAGTGCATCCGACATGAGTTACTCGCCTAACAATTGGAGTTCCTCTCGTTGCCATAGAAACTCTCCTCGATTTAGAAAGAGAAGTCATAGAACCTATAGTATTTCATAGCGACGCAATTTCTGTGTTACTTCGTCATTGTGAGGGATCGACGGATGCAATAAAAAAGGAATAGTGCATCCGACATGAGATACTCGCCTCCCAATAGGAGATCCTGTCGTAGCCATGGAAACTCTCCTCGATTTAGAAAGACAGGTCATAGAACTTATAGTATTTCATAGCGAAGCAATTTCTGTGTTAATTCGTCATTGTTAAGGATCGACGGATGCAATAGAGAAGGAATAGTACATCCGACATGAGATACTCGCCTCCCAATAGGAGATCCTGTCGTTGCCATAGAAATGCTCCTTGATTTAGAAAGAGAAGGCGTAGAACCAATAGTATTTCATAGCGACGCAATTTCTATGTTAATTCGTCATTGTGAGGGATCGACGGATGCAATAGAGAGGGAATAGTGCATCCGAAAAGAGATACTCGCCTCCCAATAGGAGATCCTGTCGATGCCATAGAAACGCTCCTCGATTTAGAAAGAGAAGTCAAAGAACCTATAGTATTTCATAGCGACGCAATTTCTGTGTTAATTCGTCATTGTGAGGGATCGACGGTTGCAATAAAGAAGGAATAGTGCATCCGACATGCGGTACTCGCCTCCCAATTGGTGATCCTCTCGTTGCCATAGAAACGCTCCTCGATTTAGAAAGAGAAATCATAGAATCTATAGTATTTCATAGTGACGCAATTTCTGTGTTAATTCGTCATTGTGAGGGATCGACGGATGCAATAAAGAAGGAATACTGCATCCGACATGAGATACTCGCCTCCCAATGGGAGATCCTGTCGTAGCCATAGAAACGCTCCTCGATTTAGAAAGAGAAATCATAGAACCTATAGTATTTCATAGCGACGCAATTTCTGTGTTAATTCTTCATTGTGAGGGATCGACGGATGCAATAAAGAAGGAATAGTGCATCCGACATGAGATTCTCGCCTCCCAATAGGAGATCCTGTCGTTGCCATAGAAACGCTCCTCGATTTAGAAAGAGAAGTCATAGAACCTATGGTATTTCATAGCGACGCAATTTCTGTGTTAATTCGTCATTGTGAGGGATCGACGGATGCAATAAAGAAGGAATATTGCATCCGACATGAAATACTCGCCTCCCAATAGGAGATCCTGTCGTTGCCATAGAAAGGCTCCTCGATTTAGAAAGAGAAGTCATAGAACCTATAGTAATTCGTAACGACGCAATTTCTGTGTTAATTCGTCATTGTGAAGGATCGACGGATGCAATTAAGAAGGAATAGTGCATTCGACATGAGATACTCGCCTCCCAATATGAGATCCTTTCGTTGCCATATGATCGTTCCTCGATTTAGAAAGAGAAGTCATAGAACCTATAGTATTTCATAGCGACGCAATTTCTGTGTTAATTCTTCATTGTGAGGGATCGACGGATGCAATAAAGAAGGATAAGTGCATCCGGCATGAGATTCTCGCCTCCCATTAGGAGATCCTGTCGTTGAGATAGAAACGCTCCTCGATTTAGAAAGAGGAGTCATAGAAAATATAGTATTTCATTGCGACGCAATTTCTGTGTTAATTCGTCATTGTGAGGGATCTACGGATGCAATAAAGAAGGAATAGTGCATCCGACATGAGATACTCGCCTCCCAAAGGAGATCCTGTCGTTGCCTTAGTAACGCTCCTCGATTTAGAAAGAGAAATCACAGAATCTATAGTATTTCATAGCGACGCAATTCCTGTGTTAATTCGTTATTGTGAGGGATCGACGGATGCAATAAAGAAGGAATAGTGCATCCGACATGAGATACTCGCCTCCCAATAGGGGATCCTTTCGTTGCCATAGGATCGTTCCTCGATTTAGAAAGAGAAGCCATAGATCAAATAGCATTTCATAGCGATGCTATTTCTGTGTTAATTAGTCATTGTGAGGGATCGACGGATGCAAAAAAGAAGGAATAGTGCAACCGACATGAGATACTCGCCTCCCAATGGGAGATCCTGTCGTTGCCATAGAAACGCTCCTCGATTTAGAAAGAGAAGTCATAGAACTTATAGTATTTCATAGCGACGCAATTTTTGTGTTAATTCGTCATTGTGAGGGATCGACGGATGCAATAAAGAAGGAATAGTGCATCCGACATGAGATACTCGCCTCCCAATAGGAGATCGTGTCGTTGCCATAGAGACGCTCCTCGATTTAGAAAGAGAAGTCATAGGACTTATAGTATTTCATAGCGAAGCAATTTCTGTGTTAATTCGTCATTGTTAGGGATCGACCGATGCAATAAAGAAGGAATAGTGCATCCGAAAAGAGATACTCGCCTCCCAATAGGAGATCCTTCCGTTGCCATAGGATCGTTCCTCGATTTATAAAGAGAAGGCATAGAACCTATAGTATTTCATAGCGACGCCATTTCTGTGTTAAATAGTCATTGTGAGGGATCGACGGATGCAATAAAGAAGGAATAGTGTATCCGACATGAGATACTCGCCTCCCAATTGGAGATCCTTTCGTTGCCATAGGATCGTTGATCGATTTAGAAAGAGAAGGCATAGAACCTATAGTAATTCATAGCGACGCAATTTCTGTGTTAATTCTTCATTGTGAGGGATCGACGGATGCAATAAAGAAGGAATAGTGCATCCGGCATGAGATTCTCGCCTCCCATTAGGAGATCCTGTCGTTGAGATAGAAACGCTCCTCGATTTAGAAAGAGAAGTCATAGAACCTACAGTATTTCATAGCGACACAATTTCTGTGTTATTTCGTCATTGTGAGAGATCGACGGATGCAATAAAGAAGGAATAGTGCATCCGACATGAGATACTCGCCTCCCAAAGGAGATCCTGTCGTTGCCATAGAAACGCTCCTCGATTTAGAAAGAGAAATCATAGAATCTATAGTATTTCATAGCGACGCAATTTCTGTGTTAATTCGTTATTTTGAGGGATCGACGGATGCAATAAAGAAGGAATAGTGGATCCGACATGAGATACTCGCCTCCCAATAGGGGATCCTTTCGTTGCAATAGGATCGTTCTTCGATTTAGAAACAGAAGGTATGGAACCTATAGTATTTCATAGCGAAGCAATTTCTGTGTTAATTCGTCATTGTGAGGGATCGACGGATGCAATAAAGAAGGAATAGTGCATCCGACATGAGATACTCGCCTCCCAAAGGAGATCCTGTCGTTGCCATAGAAACGCTCCTCGATTTAGAAAGAGAAATCATAGAATCTATAGTATTTCATAGCGACGTAATTTCTGTGTTAATTCGTTATTGTGAGGGATCGACGGATGCAATAAAGAAGGAATAGTGCATGCGACATGAGATACTCGCCTCCCAATAGCAGATCCTGTCGTTGCCATAGACACGCTCCGCGAGTTAGAAAGAGAAGTCATAGAACCTATAGTATTTCATAGCGACGCAATTTCTGTGTTAATTCGTCATTGTGAGGGATGGACGGATGCAATAAAGAAGGAATAGTGCGTCCGACATGAGATACTCGCCTCCCAATAGGAGATCCTGTCGTTGCCATAGAAACGCTCCTCGATTTAGGAAGAGATGTCATAGAACCTATAGTATTTCATAGCGACGCAATTTCTGTGTTATTTCGTCATTGTGAGGGATCGACGGATGCAATAAAGAAGGAATAGTGCATCCGATATGAGATACTCGCTTCCCAATAGGAGATCCAGTCGTTGCCATGGAAACGCTCCTCGATTTAGAAAGAGAAGTCATAGAACCTATAGTATTTCATAGCGACGCAATTTCTGTGTTAATTCGTAATTGTGAGGGATGGACGGATGCAATAAAGAAGGAATAGTGCATCCGAAAAGAAATACTCGCCTCCCAATAGGAGATCCTTTCGTTGCCATAGAAACGCTCCTCGATTTAGGAAGAGAAGTCATAGAACCTATAGTATTTCATAGCGACGCAATTTCTGTGTTATTTCCTCATTGTGAGAGATCGACGGTTGCAATAAAGAAGGAATAGTGCATCCGACATGTGATACTCGCCTCCCAATAGGAGATCGTGTCGTTGCCATAGAGGCGCTCCTCGATTTAGAAAGAGAAGTCATAGGACTAATAGAATTTCATAGCGAAACATTTTCCGTGTTAATTCGTCATTGTTGGGGATCGACCGATGCAATAAAGAAGGAATAGTGCATCCGAAAAGAGATACCCGCCTCCCAATAGGAGATCCTTTCGTTGAAATAGGATCGTTCCTCGATGTAGAAAGAGAAGGCATAGAACCTATAGTATTTCATAGCGACGTCATTTCTGTGTTAATTCGTCATTGTGAGGGATCGACGGATGCAATAAAGAAGGAATAGTGTATCCGACATGAGATACTCGCCTCTCAATAGGAGATCCTCTTGTTGCCATAGGATCGTTCATCGATTTAGAAGGAGAAGTCACAGAACCTATAGTATTTCATAGCGACGCAATTTCTGTGTTAATTCTTCATTGTGAGGTATCGACGGATGCAATAAAGAAGGAATAGTGCATCCGACATGAGATACTCGCCTCCCAATAGTAGATCCTGTCGTTGCCATAGAAAAGCTCCTCGATTTAGAAAGAGAAGTCATAGAAATTATAGTATATAATAACGAAGCAATTTCTGTGTTAATTCGTCATTGTTAGGGATAGACGGATGCAATAAAGAAGGAATAGTGCATCCGAAAAGAGATTCTCGCCTCCCAATAGGAGATCCTTTCATTGCCATAGGATTAATCCTCGATTCAGAAAGAGAATGCATATAACCTATTGTATTTCATAGCGACGCAATTTCTATGTTAATTCGTCATTGTGAGGGATCGACGAATGCAATTAAGAAGGAATAGTGCATCCGACATGAGATACTCGCCTCCCAATAGGAGATCCTGTCGTTGCCATAGGTTCGTTCCTCGATTTAGAAAGAGAAGGCATAGAACATATAGTATTTCTCAGCGATGCAATTTCTGTGTTAATTCGTCATTGTGAGGGATCGACAGATGCAATACAGAAGGAATAGTGCATCCGACATGAGATACTCGCCTCCCAATAGGAGATCGTTTCGTTGCCATAGGATCGTTACTCTATTTAGAAAGAGAAGTCATAGAAACTATAGTATTTCATAGCGACGCAATTTCTGTGTTAATTCGTCATTGTGAGGGATCGACGGATGCAATAAAGAAGGAATAGTGCATCCGATTAGAGATTCTCGCCTCCCAAAAGAAGATTCTGTCGTTGCCATAGGATCGTTCCTCAATTTAGAGAGAGAAGGCATAGAACTTATAGTATTTTATATCGACGCAATTTCTGTGTTAATTCGTCATTGTGAGGGATCGACGGATGCAATAAAGAAGGAATAGTGTATCCCACATAAGATACTCGCCTCCCAATAGAAGATCCTGTCGTTGCCATTGAAATGCTCCTCGATTTAGAAAGAGAATTCATAGAACCAATATTATTTCATGGCGACACAATTTCTGTGTTAAATAGTCATAGTGAGGGATCGGCGGATGCAATAAAGAAGAAACAGTGCATCCGACATGAGATACTCGCCTCCCAATAGGAGATCCTGTCGTTGCCATAGATACGCTCCTCGATTTAGAAAGAGAAGTCATAGAACTTATAGTATTTCATAGCGAACCAATTTCTGTGTTAATTCGACATTGTGAATTATCGACGGATGCAATAAAGGAGGAATAGTTCATCCGACATGAGATACTCACCTCCCAATAATAGATCCTGTCGCTGCCATAGAAACGCTCCTCGATTTAGAAAGAGAAGTCATAGAATCTATAGTATTTCATAGCGACGCAGTTTCTGTGTTAATTCGCCATTGTGAGGGATCGACGGATGCAATAAAGAAGGAATAGTGCATCCGACATGAGACACTAGCCTCCCAATAGAAGATCCTGTCGTTGCCATAGACACGCTCCTCGATTTAGAAAGAGAAGACAGAGAATCTTAAGTATTTCATAGCGACGCAATTTCTGTGTTAATTCGTCATTGTGAGGGATCGACGGATGCAATAAAGAAGGAATAGTGCATCCGACATGAGACACTCGCCTCCCAATAGGAGATCCTGTCGTTGCCATAGAAACGCTCTTCGACTTAGAAAGAGAAGTCATTGAATCTGTAGTATTTCATGGCGACGCAATTTCTGTGTTAATTCGTCATTGTGAGGGATCGATGGATGCAATGAAGAAGGAATAGTGCATCTGACATGAGAGACTTGCCAACCAATAGGAGATCCTTTCGTTGCCATAGGATCGTTCCTCGATTTAGAAAGAGAAGGCATAGAACCTATAGTATTTCATAGCGAAGCAACTTCTGTTTTAATACGTCATTGTGGGGGATCGACGGATGCAATAAAGAAAGAATAGTGCATCCGACATGAGATACTCGCCTCCCAATAGGAGATCCTTTCGTTGCCATAGGATCGTTCCTCGATTTTGAGAGAGAAGGCATAGAACATATAGTATTTCATAGCGATGCAA
Source organism: Schistocerca cancellata (assembly GCF_023864275.1). NCBI lineage: Eukaryota > Metazoa > Arthropoda > Insecta > Orthoptera > Acrididae > Schistocerca > Schistocerca cancellata. The sequence continues at coordinate 612,776,966 of NC_064632.1, forward strand.
TTTCCGTGTTAATTCGTCATTGTGAGGGATCGACGGATGCAATAGAGAAGGAATTGTGCATCCGACATGAGATACTCGCCTCCCAATAGCAGATCCTGTCGTTGCCATAGAAACGCTCCTCGATTTAGAAAGAGAAGTCATAGAACTTATAGTATTTCATAGCGAAGAAATTTCTGTGTTAATTCGTCATTGTTAGGGATCGACGGATGCAATAAAGAAGGAATAGTGCATCCGGCATGAGATACTTGCCTCCCATTAGGAGATCCTGTCGCTGCCATAGGAACGCTCCTCGATTTAGATAGAGACGTCATAGAACCTATAGTATTTCATAGCGACGCAATTTCTGTGTTAATTCGTCATTGTTAGGGATCGACGGATGCAATAAAGAAGGAATAGTGCATCCGACATGAGATATTCGCCTCCCAGTAGGAGATCCTGTCGTTGCCATAGAAACGCTCCTCGATTTAGAAAGAGAAGTCATAGAACTTATAGTATTTCATAGCGAAGCAATTTCTGTGTTAATCCGACATTGTGAAGGATCGGCGGATGCAATAAAGAAGGAATAGTGCATCCGACATCAGATACTCACCTCCCAATAGGAGATCCTGTCGCTGCCATAGAAACGCTCCTCGATTTAGAAAGAGAAGTCATAGAACCTATATTATTTCATAGCGACGCAATTTCTGTGTTAATTCGTCATTGTGAGGGATCGACGGATGCAATAAAGAAGGAATAGTGCATCCGACATGAGATACTAGCCTCCCAATAGGAGATCGTGTCGTTGCCATAGACATGTTCCTCGATTTAGAAAGAGAAGACAGAGAATCTATTGTATTTCATAGCGACGCAATTTCTGTGTTAATTCGTCATTGTGAGGGATCGACGGATGCAATAAAGAAGGAATAGTGCATCCGACATGAGATACTCGCCTCCCAATAGGAGATCCTGTCGTTGCCATAGAAACGCTCCTCGATTTAGAAAGATAAGTCATAAAACCTATAATATTTCATAGCGACGCAATTTCTGTGTTAATTCGTCATTGTTAGGGATAGACGGATGCAATAAAGAAGGAATAGTGCATCCGAAAAGAGATACTCGCCTCCCAATAGGAGATCCTTTCGTTGCCGTAGGATCGTTCCTCGATTTAGAAAGAGAAGGCATAGAACCCATAGTATTTCACAGCACGCAATTTCTGTGTTAATTCGTCATTGTGAGTGATCGACGGATGCAATAAAGAAGGAATAGCGCATCCGACATGAGATACTCGCCTCCCAATTGGAGATCCTGTCGTTGCCATAGAAACGCTCCTCGAATTTGAAAGAGAAGTCATAGAACCTATATTATTTCATAGCGACACAGTTTCTGTGTTAATTCGTCATTGTTAGGGATCGACGGATGCAATAGAGAAGGAATAGTGCATCCGAAAAGAGATACTCGCCTCCCAATAGGAGATCCTTTCGTTGCCATAGGATCGTTCCTTGATTTAGCAAGAGAAGGCGTAGAACTTATAGTATATCATAGCGACTCAATTTCTGTGTTAATTCGTCATTGTGAGGGATCGACGGATGCATTAAAGAGGGAGTAGTGCATCCGACATGAGATACTCGCCTCCCAATAGGAGATCCTGTCGTTGCCATAGAAACACTCCTCGATTTAGGAAGAGAAGTCATAGAACTTATAGTATTTCATAACGAAGCTATTTCTGTGTTAATTCTTCATTGTTAGGGATCGACGGATGCAATAAAGAAGGAATAGTGCATCCGAAAACAGATACTCGCCTCCCCATAGGAGATGCTTTCGTTGCCATAGGATCGTTCCTCGATTTTGAAAGAGAATGCATAGAACCTATAGTATTTCATAACGAAGCAATTTCTGTGTTAATTCGTCATTGTTAGGGATCGACGGATGCAATAAAGAAGGAATAGTGCATCCGACATGAGATACTCGCCTCCCAATAGGAGATCCTATCGTTGCCATAGAAACGCTCCTCGATTTAGAAAGAGAAGTCATAGAACATACAGTATTTCATGGCGACGCAATTTCTGTGTTAATGCGTCATTGTTAAGGATCGACGGATGCAATAAAGAAGGAATAGTGCATCCGACATGAGATACTCGCCTCCCAATAGGAGATCCTGTCGTGGCCATAGAAACGCTCCTCGATATAGAAAGAGAAATCATAGAACCTATAGTGTTTCATAGCGACGCAATTTCTGGGTTAATTCGTCATTGTGAGGGATCGACGGATGCAATAAAGAAGGAATAGTGCATCCGACATGAGATACTCGCCTGCCAATAGGATACCCTGTCGTTGCCATAGAAACGCTCCTCGATTTAGAAAGAGAAGTCATAGAACTTATAGTATTTCATAACGAAGCGATTTCTTGGTTAATTCTTCATTGTTAGGGATCGACGGATGCAATAAAGAAGGAATAGTGCATCCGAAAAGAGATACTCGCCTCCCAATAGGAGATGCTTTCGTTGCCATAGGATCGTTCCTCGATTTTGAAAAAGAAGGCATAGAACATATAGTATTTCATAGCGACGCATTTTTTGTGTTAATTCGTCATTGTGGGGGATCGACGGATGCAATAAAGAAGGAATAGTGCATCCGACATGAGATGCTCGCCTCCCAATAGAAGATCCTGTCGTTGCCATAGAAACGCTCCTTCATTTAGAAACAGATGTCATAGAACCTATAGTATTTCATAGCGACGCAATTTCTGTGTTAATTCGTCATTATGAGGGATCGACGGATGCAATAAAGAAGGAATAGTGCATCCGACATTAGATACTCGCCTTCCAATAGGAGATCCTTTCGTTGCTATAGGATCGTTCCTCGATTTAGAAAGAGAAGGCATACAACCTATAGTATTTTATAGCGACGCAATTTCTGTGTTAATTCGTCATTGTGAGGGATCGACGGACGCAATAGAGAAGGAATAGTGCATCCGAAAAAAGATACTCGCCTCCCAATAGGAGATCTTTTGCTTGCCATAGGATCGTTCCTCGATTTAGAAAGAGAAGTCATAGAACCTATAATATTTCATAGCGACGCAATTTCTGTGTTAATTCGTCACAGTTAGGGATCGACGGATGCAATAAAGAATGAATAGTGCATCCGACATGAGATACTTGCCTCCCAATAAGAGATCCTGTCGTTGCCATAGACACGCTTTTCGATTTAGAAAGAGAAGTCATAGAACTTATAGTATTTCATAGCGACGCAATTTCTGTGTAAATTCGTCATTGTGAGGGATCGACGGATGCAATAGGGAAGGAATAGTGCTTCCGACATGAGATACTCGCCTCCCAAAAGGAGATCCTGTCGTTGCCATCGAAACGCTCATCGTTTTAGAAGGAGAAGTCATAGAACCTATAGTATTTCATAGCGACGCAATTTCTGTGTTAATTCGTCATTGTGAGGGGTCGACGGATGCAATAAAGAAGGAATAGTGCATCCGACATGAGATACTCGCTTCCCAATAGGAGATCCTGTCGTTGCCATACAAACGCTCTTCGACTTAGAAAGAGAAGTCATATAATCTGTAGTATTTCATGGCGACGTAATTTCTGTGTTAATTCGTCATTGTGAGGGATCGATGGATGCAATGAAGAAGGAAAAGTGTATCTGACATGAGATACTTGCCTCCCAATAGGAGATCCTTTCGTTGCCACAGGATCGTTCCTCGTTTTAGAAAGAGAAGGCATAGAACCTATAGTATTTCATAGCGACGCAATTTCTGTGTTAATACGTCATTGTGAGGGATCGACGGATGCAATAAAGAAAGAATAGTGCATCCGACATGAGATACTCGCCTCCCAATAGGAGATCCTTTCGTTGCCATAGGATCGTTCCTCGATGTAGAAAGAGAAGGCATAGAACATATAGTATTTCAAAGCGATGCAATTTTTGTGTTAATTCGTCATTGTGAGGGATCGACGGATGCAATAAAGAAAGAATAGTGCATCCGACATGAGCTACTCGCCTCCCAATAGCAGATCCTGTCGTTGCCATAGAAACGCTCCTCGATTTAGAAAGAGAAGTCATGGAACATATAGTATTTCATAGCGACGCATTTTCTGTGTTAATTCGTCATTGTGAGGGATCGACGGATGCAATAAAGAAAGAATATTGCATCCGACATGAGATACTCGCCTCCCAATAGGAGTTCCTGTCGTTGCCATAGAAACGCTCCTCGATTTAGAGAGAGATGTCATAGAACATGTATTATTTCATAGCGACTCAATTTCTGTGTTAATTCGTCATTGTGAGGGATCGACGGACGCAATAGAGAACGAATAGTGCATCCGAAAAAAGATACTCGCCTCCCAATAGGATAACCTTTGCTTGCCATAGGATCGTTCCTCGATTTAGAAAGAGAAGTCATAGAACCTATAATATTTCATAGCGACGCAATTTCTGTGTTAATTCTTCACAGTGTGGGATCGACGGATGCAATAAAGAATGACTAGTGCATCCGACAAGAGATACTCGCCTCCCAATAGGAGATCCTAACGTTGCCATAGAAATGCTCCTCGATTTAGAAAGAGAAGTCATAGAACTTATAGTATTTCATAGCGACGCAATTTCTGTGTTAATTCGTCATTGTGAGGGATCGACGGATGCAATAGAGAAGGAATAGAGCATCTGACATGAGATACTCGCATCCCAAAAGGAGATCCTGTCGTTGCCATCGAAACGCTCCTCGATTTAGAAAGAGAAGTCATAGAACCTATAGTATTGCATAGCGACGCAATTTATGTGTTAATTCGTCATTGTGAGGGATTGACGGATGCAATAAAGAAGGAATAGTGCATCCGAAAAGAGATACTCGCCTCCCAATAGGAGATCCTTTCGTTGCCGTAGGATCGTTCCTCGATTTAGAAAGAGAAGGCATAGAACCCATAGTATTTCACAGCGACGCAATTTCTGTGTTAATTCGTCATTGTGAGTGATCGACGGATGCAATAAAGAAGGAATAGCGCATCCGACATGAGATACTCGCCTCCCAATTGGAGATCCTGTCGTTGCCATAGAAACGCTCCTCGAATTTGAAAGAGAAGTCATAGAACCTATACTATTTCATAGCGACACAATTTCTGTGTTAATTCGTCATTGTTAGGGATCGACGGATGCAATAGAGAAGCAATAGTGCATCCGAAAAGAGATACTCGCCTCCCAATAGGAGATCCTTTCGTTGCCATAGGATCGTTCCTTGATTTAGCAAGAGAAGGCGTAGAACTTATAGTATTTGATAGCGACTCAATTTCTGTGTTAATTCGTCATTGTGAGGGATCGACGGATGCAATAAAGAAGGAGTAGTGCATCCGACATGAGATACTCGCCTCCCAATAGGAGATCCTGTCGTTGCCATAGAAACACTCCTCGATTTAGGAACAGAAGTCATAGAACTTATAGTATTTCATAACGAAGCAATTTCTGTGTTAATTGTTCATTGTTAGGGATCGACGGATGCAATAAAGAAGGAATAGTGCATCCGAAAACAGATACTCGCCTCCCCATAGGAGATGCTTTCGTTGCCATAGGATCGTTCCTCGATTTTGAAAGAGAAGGCATAGAACCTATAGTATTTCATAGCGACGCAATTTCTGTGTTAATTCGTCATTGTGAGGGATCGACGGATGCAATAAAGAAGGAATAGTGCATCCGACATGAGATGCTCGCCTCCCAATAGGAGATCCTGTCGTTGCCATAGAAACGCTCCTCCATTTAGAAAGAGATGACATAGAACCTATAGTATTACATAGCGACGCTATTTCTGTGTTAATTCGTCATTGTGATGGATCGACGGATGCAATAGAGAAGGAATAGTGCATCCGACATGAGATACTCGCCTCCCAATAGGACATCCTCTCGTTGTCATAGAAACGCTCCTCGATTTAGAAAGAGAAGTCATAGAACTTATAGTATTTCATAACGAAGCTATTTCTGTGTTAATTCTTCATTGTTAGGGATCGACGGATGCAATAAAGAAGGAATAGTGCATCCGAAAACAGATACTCGCCTCCCAATAGGAGATGCTTTCGTTGCCATAGGATCGTTCCTCGATTTTTAAAGAGAAGGCATAGAACCTATAGTATTTCATAGCGACGCAATTTCTGTGTTAATTCGTCATTGTGAGTGGTCGACGGATGCAATATAGAAAGAATAGTGCATATGACATGAGATACTCGCCTCCCAATAGGAGATTTTTTCGTTGCCATAGGATCGTTCCTCGATTTAGAAAGAGAATGCATAGAACATATAGTACTTCATAGCGATGCAATTTAGGTGTTAATTCGTCATTGTGAGGGATCGACGGATGCAATAATGAAAGAATAGTGCATCCGGCATGAGATACTCGCCCCCCAATAGCACATCCTGTCGTTGCCATAGAAACGCTCCTCGATTTAGAAAGAGAAGTCATAGAACTTATAGTATTACATAGCGAAGAAATTTCTCTGTGTATTCGTCATTGTTAAGGTTCGACGGATGTAATAAAGAATGAATAGTGCATCCGACATGAGATACTCGCCTCCCAATAGGAGATCCTCTCGTTGCCATAGAAACGCTCCTCGATTTAGAAAGAGAAGTCATAGAACTTATAGTATTTCATAGCGACGCAATTTCTGTGTTAATTCGTCATTGTGAGGGATCGACGGATGCAATAAAGAAGGAATAGTGCATCCGACATGAGACACTCGCCTCCCAATAGGAGATCCTGTCGTTGCCATAGAAACGCTCTTCGACTTAGAAAGAGAAGTCATAGAATCTGTAGTATTTCATGGCGACGCAATTTCTGTGTTAATTCGTCATTGTGAGGGATCGATGGATGCAATGAAGAAGGAATAGTGCATCTGACATGAGAGACTTGCCTCCCAATAGGAGATCCTTTCGTTGCCATAGGATCGTTCCTCGATTTAGAAAGAGAAGGCATAGAACCTATAGTATTTCATAGCGAAGCAACTTCTGTTTTAATACGTCATTGTGGGGGATCGACGGATGCAATAAAGAAAGAATAGTGCATCCGACATGAGATACTCGCCTCCCAATAGGAGATCCTTTCGTTGCCATAGGATCGTTCCTCGATTTTGAAAGAGAAGGCATAGAACATATAGTATTTCATAGCGATGCAATTTCCGTGTTAATTCGTCATTGTGAGGGATCGACGGATGCAATAAAGAAGGAATAGTGCATCCGACATGAGATACTCGCCTCCCAATAGCAGATCCTGTCGTTGCCATAGAAACGCTCCTCGATTTAGAAAGAGAAGTCATAGAACTTATGGTATTTCATAGCGAAGAAATTTCTGTGTTAATTCGTCATTGTTAGGGATCGACGGATGCAATAAAGAAAGAATAGTGCATCCGACATGAGATACTCGCCTCCCAATAGGAGATCCTTTCGTTGCCATAGGATCGTTCCTCGATGTAGAAAGAGAAGGCATAGAACATATAGTATTTCAAAGCGATGCAATTTTTGTGTTAATTCGTCATTGTGAGGGATCGACGGATGCAATAAAGAAGGAATAGTGCATCCGACATGAGATGCTCGCCTCCCAATAGGAGATCCTGTCGTTGCCATAGAAACGCTCCTCCATTTAGAAAGAGATGACATAGAACCTATAGTATTACATAGCGACGCTATTTCTGTGTTAATTCGTCATTGTGATGGATCGACGGATGCAATAGAGAAGGAATAGTGCATCCGACATGAGATACTCGCCTCCCAATAGGACATCCTCTCGTTGTCATAGAAACGCTCCTCGATTTAGAAAGAGAAGTCATAGAACTTATAGTATTTCATAACGAAGCTATTTCTGTGTTAATTCTTCATTGTTAGGGATCGACGGATGCAATAAAGAAGGAATAGTGCATCCGAAAACAGATACTCGCCTCCCAATAGGAGATGCTTTCGTTGCCATAGGATCGTTCCTCGATTTTTAAAGAGAAGGCATAGAACCTATAGTATTTCATAGCGACGCAATTTCTGTGTTAATTCGTCATTGTGAGTGGTCGACGGATGCAATATAGAAAGAATAGTGCATATGACATGAGATACTCGCCTCCCAATAGGAGATTTTTTCGTTGCCATAGGATCGTTCCTCGATTTAGAAAGAGAATGCATAGAACATATAGTATTTCATAGCGATGCAATTTAGGTGTTAATTCGTCATTGTGAGGGATCGACGGATGCAATAATGAAAGAATAGTGCATCCGGCATGAGATACTCGCCCCCCAATAGCAGATCCTGTCGTTGCCATAGAAACGCTCCTCGATTTAGAAAGAGAAGTCATAGAACTTATAGTATTACATAGCGAAGAAATTTCTCTGTGTATTCGTCATTGTTAAGGTTCGACGGATGTAATAAAGAATGAATAGTGCATCCGACATGAGATACTCGCCTCCCAATAGGAGATCCTCTCGTTGCCATAGAAACGCTCCTCGATTTAGAAAGAGAAGTCATAGAACTTATAGTATTTCATAGCGACGCAATTTCTGTGTTAATTCGTCATTGTGAGGGATCGACGGATGCAATAAAGAAGGAATAGTGCATCCGACATGAGACACTCGCCTCCCAATAGGAGATCCTGTCGTTGCCATAGAAACGCTCTTCGACTTAGAAAGAGAAGTCATAGAATCTGTAGTATTTCATGGCGACGCAATTTCTGTGTTAATTCGTCATTGTGAGGGATCGATGGATGCAATGAAGAAGGAATAGTGCATCTGACATGAGAGACTTGCCTCCCAATAGGAGATCCTTTCGTTGCCATAGGATCGTTCCTCGATTTAGAAAGAGAAGGCATAGAACCTATAGTATTTCATAGCGAAGCAACTTCTGTTTTAATACGTCATTGTGGGGGATCGACGGATGCAATAAAGAAAGAATAGTGCATCCGACATGAGATACTCGCCTCCCAATAGGAGATCCTTTCGTTGCCATAGGATCGTTCCTCGATTTTGAAAGAGAAGGCATAGAACATATAGTATTTCATAGCGATGCAATTTCCGTGTTAATTCGTCATTGTGAGGGATCGACGGATGCAATAAAGAAGGAATAGTGCATCCGACATGAGATACTCGCCTCCCAATAGCAGATCCTGTCGTTGCCATAGAAACGCTCCTCGATTTAGAAAGAGAAGTCATAGAACTTATGGTATTTCATAGCGAAGAAATTTCTGTGTTAATTCGTCATTGTTAGGGATCGACGGATGCAATAAAGAAGGAATAGTGCATCCGACATGAGATACTTGCCTCCCATTAGGAGATCCTGTCGCTGCCATAGAAACGCTCCTCGATTTAGAAAGAGACGTCATAGAACCTATAGTATTTCATAGCGACGCAATTTCTGTGTTAATTCGTCATTGTTAGGGATCGACGGATGCAATAAAGAAGGAATAGTGCATCCGACATGAGATACTCGCCTCCCAATAGGAGAACCTGTCGTTGCCATAGAAACGCTCCTCGATTTAGAAAGAGAAGTCATAGAACTTATAGTATTTCATAGCGAAGCAATTTCTGTGTTAATTCGTCATTGTTAGGGATCGACGGATGCAATAAAGAAGGAATAGTGCATCCGACATGAGATACTAGCCTCCCAATAGGAGATCCTGTCGTTGCCATAGAAACGCTCCTCGATTTAGAAAGAGAAGTCATAGAACCTATAGTATTTCATAGCGACGCAATTTCTGTGTTAATTCGTTATTGTTAGGGATCGACGGATGCAATAAAGAAAGAATATTGCATCCGACATGAGATACTCGCCTCCCAATAGGAGTTCCTGTCGTTGCCATAGAAACGCTCCTCGATTTAGAGAGAGATGTCATAGAACATGTATTATTTCATAGCGACTCAATTTCTGTGTTAATTCGTCATTGTGAGGGATCGACGGACGCAATAGAGAACGAATAGTGCATCCGAAAAAAGATACTCGCCTCCCAATAGGATAACCTTTGCTTGCCATAGGATCGTTCCTCGATTTAGAAAGAGAAGTCATAGAACCTATAATATTTCATAGCGACGCAATTTCTGTGTTAATTCTTCACAGTGTGGGATCGACGGATGCAATAAAGAATGACTAGTGCATCCGACAAGAGATACTCGCCTCCCAATAGGAGATCCTAACGTTGCCATAGAAATGCTCCTCGATTTAGAAAGAGAAGTCATAGAACTTATAGTATTTCATAGCGACGCAATTTCTGTGTTAATTCGTCATTGTGAGGGATCGACGGATGCAATAGAGAAGGAATAGAGCATCTGACATGAGATACTCGCATCCCAAAAGGAGATCCTGTCGTTGCCATCGAAACGCTCCTCGATTTAGAAAGAGAAGTCATAGAACCTATAGTATTGCATAGCGACGCAATTTATGTGTTAATTCGTCATTGTGAGGGATTGACGGATGCAATAAAGAAGGAATAGTGCATCCGAAAAGAGATACTCGCCTCCCAATAGGAGATCCTTTCGTTGCCGTAGGATCGTTCCTCGATTTAGAAAGAGAAGGCATAGAACCCATAGTATTTCACAGCGACGCAATTTCTGTGTTAATTCGTCATTGTGAGTGATCGACGGATGCAATAAAGAAGGAATAGCGCATCCGACATGAGATACTCGCCTCCCAATTGGAGATCCTGTCGTTGCCATAGAAACGCTCCTCGAATTTGAAAGAGAAGTCATAGAACCTATATTATTTCATAGCGACACAATTTCTGTGTTAATTCGTCATTGTTAGGGATCGACGGATGCAATAGAGAAGCAATAGTGCATCCGAAAAGAGATACTCGCCTCCCAATAGGAGATCCTTTCGTTGCCATAGGATCGTTCCTTGATTTAGCAAGAGAAGGCGTAGAACTTATAGTATTTGATAGCGACTCAATTTCTGTGTTAATTCGTCATTGTGAGGGATCGACGGATGCAATAAAGAAGGAGTAGTGCATCCGACATGAGATACTCGCCTCCCAATAGGAGATCCTGTCGTTGCCATAGAAACACTCCTCGATTTAGGAACAGAAGTCATAGAACTTATAGTATTTCATAACGAAGCAATTTCTGTGTTAATTGTTCATTGTTAGGGATCGACGGATGCAATAAAGAAGGAATAGTGCATCCGAAAACAGATACTCGCCTCCCCATAGGAGATGCTTTCGTTGCCATAGGATCGTTCCTCGATTTTGAAAGAGAAGGCATAGAACCTATAGTATTTCATAGCGACGCAATTTCTGTGTTAATTCGTCATTGTGAGGGATCGACGGATGCAATAAAGAAGGAATAGTGCATCCGACATGAGATGCTCGCCTCCCAATAGGAGATCCTGTCGTTGCCATAGAAACGCTCCTCCATTTAGAAAGAGATGACATAGAACCTATAGTATTACATAGCGACGCTATTTCTGTGTTAATTCGTCATTGTGATGGATCGACGGATGCAATAGAGAAGGAATAGTGCATCCGACATGAGATACTCGCCTCCCAATAGGACATCCTCTCGTTGTCATAGAAACGCTCCTCGATTTAGAAAGAGAAGTCATAGAACTTATAGTATTTCATAACGAAGCTATTTCTGTGTTAATTTTTCATTGTTAGGGATCGACGGATGCAATAAAGAAGGAATAGTGCATCCGAAAACAGATACTCGCCTCCCAATAGGAGATGCTTTCGTTGCCATAGGATCGTTCCTCGATTTTTAAAGAGAAGGCATAGAACCTATAGTATTTCATAGCGACGCAATTTCTGTGTTAATTCGTCATTGTGAGTGGTCGACGGATGCAATATAGAAAGAATAGTGCATATGACATGAGATACTCGCCTCCCAATAGGAGATTTTTTCGTTGCCATAGGATCGTTCCTCGATTTAGAAAGAGAATGCATAGAACATATAGTATTTCATAGCGATGCAATTTAGGTGTTAATTCGTCATTGTGAGGGATCGACGGATGCAATAATGAAAGAATAGTGCATCCGGCATGAGATACTCGCCCCCCAATAGCAGATCCTGTCGTTGCCATAGAAACGCTCCTCGATTTAGAAAGAGAAGTCATAGAACTTATAGTATTACATAGCGAAGAAATTTCTCTGTGTATTCGTCATTGTTAAGGTTCGACGGATGTAATAAAGAATGAATAGTGCATCCGACATGAGATACTCGCCTCCCAATAGGAGATCCTCTCGTTGCCATAGAAACGCTCCTCGATTTAGGAAGAGAAGTCATAGAACTTATAGTATTTCATAGCGACGCAATTTCTGTGTTAATTCGTCATTGTGAGGGATCGACGGATGCAATAAAGAAGGAATAGTGCATCCGACATGAGACACTCGCCTCCCAATAGGAGATCCTGTCGTTGCCATAGAAACGCTCTTCGACTTAGAAAGAGAAGTCATAGAATCTGTAGTATTTCATGGCGACGCAATTTCTGTGTTAATTCGTCATTGTGAGGGATCGATGGATGCAATGAAGAAGGAATAGTGCATCTGACATGAGAGACTTGCCTCCCAATAGGAGATCCTTTCGTTGCCATAGGATCGTTCCTCGATTTAGAAAGAGAAGGCATAGAACCTATAGTATTTCATAGCGAAGCAACTTCTGTTTTAATACGTCATTGTGGGGGATCGACGGATGCAATAAAGAAAGAATAGTGCATCCGACATGAGATACTCGCCTCCCAATAGGAGATCCTTTCGTTGCCATAGGATCGTTCCTCGATTTTGAAAGAGAAGGCATAGAACATATAGTATTTCATAGCGACGCAATTTCTGTGTTAATTCGTCATTGTTAGGGATCGACGGATGCAATAAAGATGGAATAGTGCATCCGACATGAGATATTCGCCTCCCAGTAGGAGATCCTGTCGTTGCCATAGAAACGCTCCTCGATTTAGAAAGAGAAGTCATAGAACTTATAGTATTTCATAGCGAAGCAATTTCTGTGTTAATCCGACATTGTGAAGGATCGGCGGATGCAATAAAGAAGGAATAGTGCATCCGACATCAGATACTCACCTCCCAATAGGAGATCCTGTCGCTGCCATAGAAACGCTCCTCGATTTAGAAAGAGAAGTCATAGAACCTATATTATTTCATAGCGACGCAATTTCTGTGTTAATTCGTCATTGTGAGGGATCGACGGATGCAATAAAGAAGGAATAGTGCATCCGACATGAGATACTAGCCTCCCAATAGGAGATCGTGTCGTTGCCATAGACATGTTCCTCGATTTAGAAAGAGAAGACAGAGAATCTATTGTATTTCATAGCGACGCAATTTCTGTGTTAATTCGTCATTGTGAGGGATCGACGGTTGCAATAAAGAAGGAATAGTGCATCCGACATGAGATACTCGCCTCCCAATAATAGATCCTGTCGTTGCCATAGAAACGCTCCTCGATTTAGAAAGATAAGTCATAAAACCTATAATATTTCATAGCGACGCAATTTCTGTGTTAATTCGTCATTGTTAGGGATCGACGGATGCAATAAAGAAGGAATAGTGCATCCGACATGAGATACTCCCCTCCCAATAGGAGATACTGTCGTTGCCATAGAAACGCTCCTCGATTTAGAAAGAGAAGTCATAGAACATATAGTATTTCATAACGAAGCAATTTCTGTGTTAATTCGTCATTGTTAGGGATCGACGGATGCAATAAAGAAGGAATAGTGCATCCGACATGAGATACTCGCCTCCCAATAGGAGATCCTATCGTTGCCATAGAAACGCTCCTCGATTTAGAAAGAGAAGTCATAGAACATACAGTATTTCATGGCGACGCAATTTCTGTGTTAATGCGTCATTGTTAAGGATCGACGGATGCAATAAAGAAGGAATAGTGCATCCGACATGAGATACTCGCCTCCCAATAGGAGATCCTGTCGTGGCCATAGAAACGCTCCTCGATATAGGAAGAGAAATCATAGAACCTATAGTATTTCATAGCGACGCAATTTCTGGGTTAATTCGTCATTGTGAGCGATCGACGGATGCAATAGAGAAGGAATAGTGCATCCGACATGAGATAATCGCCTCCCAATAGGAGATCCTTTCGTTGCCATTGAAACGCTCCTCGTTTTAGAAAGAGAAGTCATATTACCTATAGTATTTCATAGCGACGCAATTTCTGTGTTAATTCGTCATTGTGAGGGATCGACGGATGCAATAAAGAAGGAATAGTGCATCCGACATGAGATACTCGCCTGCCAATAGGATACCCTGTCGTTGCCATAGAAACGCTCCTCGATTTAGAAAGAGAAGTCATAGAACTTATAGTATTTCATAACGAGGCAACTTCTTGGTTAATTCTTCATTGTTAGGGATCGACGGATGCAATAAAGAAGGAATAGTGCATCCGACATGAGATACTCGCCTTCCAATAGGAGATCCTTTCGTTGCTATAGGATCGATCCTCGATTTAGAAAGAGAAGGCGTAGAACCTATAGTATTTTATAGCGACGCAATTTCTGTGTTAATTCGTCATTGTGAGGGATCGACGGATGCAATAAAGAAGGAATAGTGCATCCGACATGAGATACTCGCCTCCCAATAGGAGATACTGTCGTTGCCATAGAGACGCTCCTCGATTTAGAAAGAGAAGTCATAGAACTTACAGTATTTCATAGCGAAGCAATTTCTGTGTTAATTCGTCATTGCTAGGGATCGACGGATGCAATAAAGAAGGAATAGTGCATCAGACATGAGATACTCGCCTCCCAATTGGAGATCCTGTCGTTGCCATACAAACGCTCCTCGATTTAGAAAGGGAAGTCATAGAACCTGTATTATTTCATAGCGACGCAATTTCTGTGTTAATTCGTCATTGTGAGGGATCGACGGACGCAATAGAGAAGGAATAGTGCATCCGAAAAAAGATACTCGCCTCCCAATAGGAGATCCTTTGCTTGCCATAGGATCGTTCCTCGATTTAGAAAGAGAAGTCATAGAACCTATAATATTTCATAGCGACGCAATTTCTGTGTTAATTCGTCACAGTTAGGGATCGACGGATGCAATAAAGAAGGAATAGTGCATCCGACATGAGATACTTGCCTCCCAATAAGAGATCCTGTCGTTGCCATAGACACGCTTTTCGATTTAGAAAGAGAAGTCATAGAACTTATAGTATTTCATAGCGACGCAATTTCTGTGTTAATTCGTCATTGTGAGGGGTCGACGGATGCAATAAAGAAGGAATAGTGCATCCGACATGAGATACTCGCTTCCCAATAGGAGATCCTGTCGTTGCCATACAAACGCTCTTCGACTTTGAAAGAGAAGTCATATAATCTGTAGTATTTCATGGCGACGTAATTTCTGTGTTAATTCGTCATTGTGAGGGATCGATGGATGCAATGAAGAAGGAAAAGTGTATCTGACATGAGATACTTGCCTCCCAATAGGAGATCCTTTCGTTGCCATAGGATCGTTCCTCGTTTTAGAAAGAGAAGGCATAGAACCTATAGTATTTCATAGCGACGCAATTTCTGTGTTAATACGTCATTGTGAGGGATCGACGGATGCAATAAAGAAAGAATAGTGCATCCGACATGAGATACTCGCCTCCCAATAGGAGATCCTTTCGTTGCCATAGGATCGTTCCTCGATTTAGAAAGAGAAGGCATAGAACATATAGTATTTCAAAGCGATGCAATTTTTGTGTTAATTCGTCATTGTGAGGGATCGACGGATGCAATAAAGAAAGAATAGTGCATCCGACATGAGCTACTCGCCTCCCAATAGCAGATCCTGTCGTTGCCATAGAAACGCTACTCGATTTAGAAAGAGAAGTCATGGAACATATAGTATTTCATAGCGACGCATTTTCTGTGTTAATTCGTCATTGTGAGGGATCGACGGATGCAATAAAGAAGGAATAGTGCATCCGACATGAGATACTCGCCTCCCAATAGGATATCCTGTCGTTGCCATAGAAACGCTCCTCGATTTAGAAAGAGAAGTCATAGAACTTATAGTATTTCATAGCGAAGCAATTTCTGTGTTAATTCGTCATTGTTAGGGATCGACGGATGCAATAAAGAAGGAATAGTGCATCCGACATGAAATACTAGCCTCCCAATAGGAGATCCTGTCGTTGCCATAGAAACGCTCCTCGATTTAGAAAGAGAAGTCATAGAACCTATAGTATTTCATAGCGACGCAATTTCTGTGTTAATTCGTCATTGTTAGGGATCGACGGATGCAATAAAGAGAGAATATTGCATCCGACATGAGATACTCGCCTCCCAATAGGAGTTCCTGTCGTTGCCATAGAAACGCTCCTCGATTTAGAAAGAGAAGTCATAGAACTTATAGTATTTCATAGCGAAGCAATTTCTGTGTTAATTCGACATTGAGGGCGATCGACGGATGCATTAAAGAATGAATAGTGCATCCGACATAGTCTACTCACCTCCCAATAGGAGAACTTGTCGCTGCCATAGAAACGCTCCTCGATTTAGAGAAAGAAGTCATAGAACATGTATTATTTCATAGCGACGCAATTTCTGTGTTAATTCGTCATTGTGAGGGATCGACGGACGCAATAGAGAAGGAATAGTGCATCCGAAAAGAGATACTCGCCTCCCAATAGGATAACCTTTGCTTGCCATAGGATCGTTCCTCGATTTAGAAAGAGAAGTCATAGAACCTATAATATTTCATAGCGACGCAATTTCTGTGTTAATTCTTCACAGTGTGGGATCGACGGATGCAATAAAGAATGACTAGTGCATCCGAAAAGGGATACTCGCCTCCCAATAGGAGATCCTCACGTTGCCATAGAAATGCTCCTCGATATAGAAAGAGAAGTCATAGAACTTATAGTATTTCATAGCGACGCAATTTCTGTGTTAATTCGTCATTGTGAGGGATCGACGGATGCAATAGAGAAGGAATAGTGCATCTGACATGAGATACTCGCATCCCAAAAGGAGATCCTGTCGTTGCCATCGAAACGCTCCTCGATTTAGAAAGAGAAGTCATAGAACCTATAGTATTGCATAGCGACGCAATTTATGTGTTAATTCGTCATTGTGAGGGATAGACGGATGCAATAAAGAAGGAATAGTGCATCCGAAAAGAGATACTCGCCTCCCAATAGGAGATCCTTTCGTTGTCGTAGGATCGTTCCTCGATTTAGAAAGAGAAGGCATAGAACCCATAGTATTTCACAGCGACGCAATTTCTGTGTTAATTCGTCATTGTGAGTGATCGACGGATGCAATAAAGAAGGAATAGCGCATCCGACATGAGATACTCGCCTCCCAATTGGAGATCCTGTCGTTGCCATAGAAACGCTCCTCGAATTTCAAAGAGAAGTCATAGAACCTATATTATTTCATAGCGACACAATTTCTGTGTTAATTCGTCATTGTTAGGGATCGACGGATGCAATAGAGAAGGAATAGTGCATCCGAAAAGAGATACTCGCCTCCCAATAGGAGATCCTTTCGTTGCCATAGGATCGTTCCTTGATTTAGCAAGAGAAGGCGTAGAACTTATAGTATTTCATAGCGATCCAATTTCTGTGTTAATTCGTCATTGTGAGGGATCGACGGATGCAATAAAGAAGGAGTAGTGCATCCGACATGAGATACTCGCCTCCCAATAGGAGATCCTGTCGTTGCCATAGAAACACTCCTCGATTTAGGAAGAGAAGTCATAGAACTTATAGTATTTCATAACGAAGCTATTTCTGTGTTAATTCTTCATTGTTAGGGATCGACGGATGCAATAAAGAAGGAATAGTGCATCCGAAAAGAGATACTCGCCTCCCAATAGGAGATCCTTTCGTTGCCGTAGGATCGTTCCTCGATTTAGAAAGAGAAGGCATAGAACCCATAGTATTTCACAGCGACGCAATTTCTGTGTTAATTCGTCATTGTGAGTGATCGACGGATGCAATAAAGAAGGAATAGCGCATCCGACATGAGATACTCGCCTCCCAATTGGAGATCCTGTCGTTGCCATAGAAACGCTCCTCGAATTTGAAAGAGAAGTCATAGAACCTATATTATTTCATAGCGACACAATTTCTGTGTTAATTCGTCATTGTTAGGGATCGACGGATGCAATAGAGAAGGAATAGTGCATCCGAAAAGAGATACTCGCCTCCCAATAGGAGATCCTTTCGTTGCCATAGGATCGTTCCTTGATTTAGCAAGAGAAGGCGTAGAACTTATAGTATTTCATAGCGACTCAATTTCTGTGTTAATTCGTCATTGTGAGGGATCGACGGATGCAATAAAGAAGGAGTAGTGCATCCGACATGAGATACTCGCCTCCCAATAGGAGATCCTGTCGTTGCCATAGAAACACTCCTCGATTTAGGAAGAGAAGTCATAGAACTTATAGTATTTCATAACGAAGCTATTTCTGTGTTAATTCTTCATTGTTAGGGATCGACGGATGCAATAAAGAAGGAATAGTGCATCCGAAAACAGATACTCGCCTCCCCATAGGAGATGCTTTCGTTGCCATAGGATCGTTCCTCGATTTTGAAAGAGAAGGCATAGAACCTATAGTATTTCATAGCGACGCAATTTCTGTGTTAATTCGTCATTGTGAGGGATCGACGGATGCAATAAAGAAGGAATAGTGCATCCGACATGAGATGCTCGCCTCCCAATAGGAGATCCTGTCGTTGCCATAGAAACGCTCCTCGATTTAGAAAGAGAAGTCATAGAACTTATAGTATTACATAGCGAAGAAATTTCTCTGTGTATTCGTCATTGTTAAGGTTCGACGGATGTAATAAAGAATGAATAGTGCATCCGACATGAGATACTCGCCTCCCAATAGGAGATCCTCTCGTTGCCATAGAAACGCTCCTCGATTTAGAAAGAGAAGTCATAGAACTTATAGTATTTCATAGCGACGCAATTTCTGTGTTAATTCGTCATTGTGATGGATCGACGGATGCAATAGAGAAGGAATAGTGCATCCGACATGAGATACTCGCCTCCCAAAAGGAGATCCTGTCGTTGCCATCGAAACGCTCCTCGATTTAGAAAGAGAAGTCATAGAACCTATAGTATTTCATAGCGACGCAATTTATGTGTTAATTCGTCATTGTGATGGATTGACGGATGCAATAAAGAAGGAATAGTGCAGCCGAAAAGAGATACTCGCCTCCCAATAGGAGATCCTTACGTTGCCGTAGGATCGTTCCTCGATTTAGAAAGAGAAGGCATAGAACCTGTAGTATTTCACAGCGACGCAATTTCTGTGTTAATTCGTCATTGTAAGGGATCGACGGATGCAATAAAGAAGGAATAGTGCATCCGACATGAGATACTAGCCTCCCAATTGGAGATCCTGTCGTTGCCATAGAAACGCTCCTCGAATTAGAAAGAGAAGTCATAGAACCTATATTATTTCATAGCGACACAATTTCTGTGTTAATTCATCATTGTTAGGGATCGACGGATGCAATAGAGAAGGAATAGTGCATCCGAAAAGAGATACTCGCCTCCCAATAGGAGATCCTTTCGTTGCCATAGGATCGTTCCTCGATTTAGCAAGAGAAGGCGTAGAACTTATAGTATTACATACCGACGCAGTTTCTGTGTTAATTCGTCATTGTGAGGGATCGACGGATGCAATAAAGAAGGAGTAGTGCATCCGACATGAGATACTCGCCTCCCAATAGGAGATCCTGTTTTTGCCATGGAAACGCTCCTCGATTTAGAAAGAGAAGTCATAGAACCTATATTATTTCATAGCGACACAATTTCTGTGTTAATTAGTCATTGTGAGGGATCGACGGATGCAATAAAGAAGAAATAGTGCATCCGACATGAGATACTCGCCTCCCAATAGGAGATCCTGTCGTTGCCATAGAAACGCTCCTCGATTTAGAAAGAGAAGTCATAGAACTTATAGTATTTCATAGCGAAGCAATTTCTGTGTTAATTCGACATTGTGAGGGATCGACGGATGCAATAAAGAAGGAATAGTGCATCCGACATGAGATACTCACCTCCCAATAGGAGATCCTGTCGCTGCCATAGAGACGCTCCTCGATTTAGAAAGAGAAGTCATAGAACCTATAGTATTTCATAGCGACGCAATTTCTGTGTTAATTCGTCATTGTGAGCGATCGACGGATACAATAAAGAAGGAATAGTGCATCCGACATGAGATACTAGCCTCCCAATAGGAGATCCTGTCGTTGCCATAGACACGCTCCTCGATATAGAAAGAGAAGACAGAGAAACTATTGTTTTTCATAGCGACGCAATTTCTGTGTTAATTCGTCATTGTGAGGGATCGACGGATGCAATAAAGAAGGAATAGTGCATCCGACATGAGATTCTTGCCTTCCAATAGGAGATCCTGTCGTTGCCATAGAAACGCTCCTCGATTTAGAAAGAGAAGTCATAGAACCTATAGTATTTCATAGCGACGCAATTTATGTGTTAATTCGTCATTGTGAGGGATCGACGGATGCAATAAAGAAGGAATAGTGCATCCGACATGAGATATTAGCCTCCCAATAGGAGATCCTGTCGTTGCCATAGACGCGCTCCTCGATTTAGAAAGAGAAGACAGAAAATCTATAGTATTTCATAGCGACGCAATTTCTGTGTTAATTCGTCATTGTGAGGGATCGACGAATGCAATAAAGAAGGAATAGTGCATCCGACATGAGATACTCGCCTTCCAATAGGAGATCCTTTCGTTGCTATAGGATCGTTCCTCGATTTAGAAAGAGAAGGCATAGAGCCTATAGTATTTTATAGCGACGCAATTTCTGTGTTAATCTGTCATTGTGAGGGAGCGACGAATGCAATAAAGAAAGAATAGTGCATATGACATGAGATACTCGCCTCCCAATAGGAGATCCTTTCGTTGCCATAGGATCGTTCCTCGATTTAGAAAGAGAAGGCATAGAATAGTATTTCATATCGATGCAATATCCGTGTTAATTCGTCATTGTGAGGGATCGACGGATGCAATAAAGAAAGAATAGTGCATCCGACATGAGATACTCGCCTCCCAATAGCAGATCCTGTCGTTGCCATAGAAACGCTCCTCGATTTGGAAAGAGAAGTCACAGAACTTATAGTATTTCATAGCGAAGAAATTTCTGTGTTAATTCGTCATTGTTAGGGAACGACGGATGCAATAAAGAAGGAATAGTGCATCCGACATGAGATACTTGCCTCCCATTAGGAGATCCTGTCGTTGCCATAGAAACGCTCCTCGATTTAGAAAGAGAAGTCATAGAACTTATAGTATTTCATAGCGAAGCAACTTCTGTGTTAATTCGACATTGAGAGCGATCGACGGATGCATTAAAGAAGGAATAGTGCATCCGACATAGTCTACTCTCCTCCCAATAGGAGAACTTGTCGCTGCCATAGAAACGCTCCTCGATTTAGAGAGAGAAGTCATAGAACCTGTATTATTTCATAGCGACGCAATTTCTGTGTTAATTCGTCATTGTGAGGGATCGACGGACGCAATAGAGAAGGAATAGTGCATCCGAAAAAAGGTACTCGCCTCCCAATAGGATATCCTTTGCTTGCCATAGGATCGTTCCTCGATTTAGAAAGAGAAGTCATAGAACCTATAATATTTCATAGCGACGCAATTTCTGTGTTAATTCGTCACAGTGAGGGATCGACGGATGCAATAAAGAATGACTAGTGCATCCGACAAGAGATACTCGCCTCCCAATAGGAGGTCCTCACGTTGCCATAGAAATGCTCCTCGATTTAGAAAGAGAAGTCATAGAACTTATAGTATTTCATAGCGACGCAATTTCTGTGTTAATTCGTCATTGTGAGGGATCGACGGATGCAATAGAGAAGGCATAGTGCATCTGACATGAGATACTCGCATCCCAAAAGGAGATCCTGTCGTTGCCATCGAAACGCTCCTCGATTTAGAAAGAGAAGTCATAGAACCTATAGTATTGCATAGCGACGCAATTTATGTGTTACTTCGTCATTGTGAGGGATTGACGGATGCAATAAAGAAGGAATAGTGCATCCGAAAAGAGATACTCGCCTCCCAATAGGAGATCCTTTCGTTGCCGTAGGATCGTTCCTCGATTTAGAAAGAGAAGGCATACAACCCATACTATTTCACAGCGACGCAATTTCTGTGTTAATTCGTCATTGTGAGTGATCGACGGATGCAATGAAGAAGGAATAGCGCATCCGACATGAGATACTCGCCTCCCAATTGGAGATCCTGTCGTTGCCATAGAAACGCTCCTCGAATTTCAAAGAGAAGTCATAGAACCTATATTATTTCATAGCGACACAATTTCTGTGTTAATTCGTCATTGTGAGGGATCGACGGATGCAATAGAGAAGGAATAGTGCATCCGAAAACAGATACTCGCCTCCCAATAGGAGATGCTTTCGTTGCCATAGGATCGCTCCTCGATTTTGAAAGAGAAGGCATAGAACCTATAGTATTTCATAGCGACGCAATTTCTGTGTTAATTCGTCATTGTGAGGGATCGACGGATGCAATAAAGAAGGAATAATGCATCCGACATGAGATGCTCGCCTCCCAATAGGAGATCCTGTCGTTGCCATAGAAACGCTCCTCCATTTAGAAAGAGATGTCATAGAACCTATAGTATTACATAGCGACGCAATTTCACTGTTAATTCGTCATTGTGATGGATCGACGGATGCAATAGAGAAGGAATAGTGCATCCGACATGAGATACTCGCCTCCCAATTGGAGATCCTCTCGTTGCCATAGAAACGCTCCTCGATTTAGAAAGCGAAGTCATAGAACTTATAGTATTTCATAACGAAGCTATTTCTGTGTTAATTCTTCATTGTTAGGGATCGACGGATGCAATAAAGAAGGAATAGTGCATCCGAAAACAGACACTCGCCTCCCAATAGGAGATGCTTTCGTTGCCATAGGATCGTTCCTCGATTTTGAAAGAGAAGGCATAGAACCTATAGTATTTCATAGCGACGCAATTTCTGTGTTAATTCGTCATTGTGAGGGGTCGACGGATGCAATATAGAAAGAATAGTGCATATGACATGAGATACTCGCCTCCCAATAGGAGATCCTTTCGTTGCCATAGGATCGTTCCTCGATTTAGAAAGAGAATGCATAGAACATATAGTATTTCATAGCGATGCAATTTAGGTGTTAATTCGTCATTGTGAGGGATCGACGGATGCAATAAAGAAAGAATAGTGCATCCGACATGAGATACTCGCCTCCCAATTGCAGATCCTGTCGTTGCCATTGAAACGCTCCTCGATTTAGAAAGAGAAGTCATAGAACTTATAGTATTACATAGCGAAGAAATTTCTGTGTGTATTCGTCATTGTTAGGGATCGACGGATGCAATAAAGAATGAATAGTGCATCCGACATGAGATTCTCGCCTCCCAATAGGAGATCCTCTCGTTGCCATAGAAACGCTCCTCGATTTAGAAAGAGAAGTCATAGAACTTATAGTATTTCATAGCGACGCAATTTCTGTGTTAATTCGTCATTGTGATGGATCGACGGATGCAATAGAGAAGGAATAGTGCATCCGACATGAGATACTCGCCTCCCAAAAGGAGATCCTGTCGTTGCCATCAAAACGCTCCTCAATTTAGAAAGAGAAGTCATAGAACCTATAGTATTTCATAGCGACGCAATTTATGTGTTAATTCGTCATTGTAATGGATTGACGGATGCAATAAAGAAGGAATAGTGCAGCCGAAAAGAGATACTCGCCTCCCAATAGGAGATCCTTACGTTGCCGTAGGATCGTTCCTCGATTTAGAAAGAGAAGGCATAGAACCTGTAGTATTTCACAGCGACGAAATTTCTGTGTTAATTCGTCATTGTGAGCGATCGACGGATGCATTAAAGAATGAATAGTGCATCCGACATAGTCTACTCACCTCCCAATAGGAGAACTTGTCGCTGCCATAGAAACGCTCCTCGATTTAGAGAAAGAAGTCATAGAACATGTATTATTTCATAGCGACGCAATTTCTGTGTTAATTCGTCATTGTGAGGGATCGACGGACGCAATAGAGAAGGAATAGTGCATCCGAAAAAAGATACTCGCCTCCCAATAGGATAACCTTTGCTTGCCATAGGATCGTTCCTCGATTTAGAAAGAGAAGTCATAGAACCTATAATATTTCATAGCGACGCAATTTCTGTGTTAATTCTTCACAGTGTGGGATCGACGGATGCAATAAAGAATGACTAGTGCATCCGACAAGAGATACTCGCCTCCCAATAGGAGATCCTCACGTTGCCATAGAAATGCTCCTCGATTTAGAAAGAGAAGTCATAGAACTTATAGTATTTCATAGCGACGCAATTTCTGTGTTAATTCGTCATTGTGAGGGATCGACGGATGCAATAGAGAAGGAATAGTGCATCTGACATGAGATACTCGCATCCCGAAAGGAGATCCTGTCGTTGCCATCGAAACGCTCCTCGATTTAGAAAGAGAAGTCATAGAACCTATAGTATTGCATAGCGACGCAATTTATGTGTTAATTCGTCATTGTGAGGGATAGACGGATGCAATAAAGAAGGAATAGTGCATCCGAAAAGAGATACTCGCCTCCCAATAGGAGATCCTTTCGTTGCCGTAGGATCGTTCCTCGATTTAGAAAGAGAAGGCATAGAACCCATAGTATTTCACAGCGACGCAATTTCTGTGTTAATTCGTCATTGTGAGTGATCGACGGATGCAATAAAGAAGGAATAGCGCATCCGACATTAGATACTCGCCTCCCAATTGGAGATCCTGTCGTTGCCATAGAAACGCTCCTCGAATTTGAAAGAGAAGTCATAGAACCTATATTATTTCATAGCGACACAATTTCTGTGTTAATTCGTCATTGTTAGGGATCGACGGATGCAATAGAGAAGGAATAGTGCATCCGAAAAGAGATACTCGCCTCCCAATAGGAGATCCTTTCGTTGCCATAGGATCGTTCCTTGATTTAGCAAGAGAAGGCGTAGAACTTATAGTATTTCATAGCGACTCAATATCTGTGTTAATTCGTCATTGTGAGGGATCGACGGATGCAATAAAGAAGGAGTAGTGCATCCGACATGAGATACTCGCCTCCCAATAGGAGATCCTGTCGTTGCCATAGAAACACTCCTCGATTTAGGAGGAGAAGTCATAGAACTTATAGTATTTCATAACGAAGCTATTTCTGTGTTAATTCTTCATTGTTAGGGATCGTCGGATGCAATAAAGAAGGAATTGTGCATCCGAAAACAGATACTCGCCTCCCCATAGGAGATGCTTTCGTTGCCATAGGATCGTTCCTCGATTTTGAAAGAGAAGGCATAGAACCTATAGTATTTCATAGCGACGCAATTTCTGTGTTAATTCGTCATTGTGAGGGATCGACGGATGCAATAAAGAAGGAATAGTGCATCCGACATGAGATGCTCGCCTCCCAATAGGAGATCCTGTCGTTGCCATAGAAACGCTCCTCCATTTAGAAAGAGATGTCATAGAACCTATAGTATTACATAGCGACGCTATTTCTGTGTTAATTCGTCATTGTGATGGATCGACGGATGCAATAGAGAAGGAATAGTGCATCCGACAAGAGATACTCGCCTCCCAATAGGACATCCTCTCGTTGCCATAGAAACGCTCCTCGATTTAGAAACAGAAGTCATAGAACTTATAGTATTTCATAACGAAGCTATTTCTGTGTTAATTCTTCATTGTTAGGGATCGACGGATGCAATAAAGAAGGAATAGTGCATCCGAAAACAGAAACTCGCCTCCCAATAGGAGATGCTTTCGTTGCCATAGGATCGTTCCTCGATTTTGAAAGAGAAGGCATAGAACCTATAGTATTTGATAGCGACGCAATTTCTGTGTTAATTCGTCATTGTGAGTGGTCGACGGATGCAATATAGAAAGAATAGTGCATATGACATGAGATACTCGCCTCCCAATAGGAGATTTTTTCGTTGCCATAGGATCGTTCCTCGATTTAGAAAGAGAATGCATAGAACATATAGTATTTCATAGCGATGCAATTTAGGTGTTAATTCGTCATTGTGAGGGATCGACGGATGCAATAATGAAAGAATAGTGCATCCGGCATGAGATACTCGCCTCCCAATAGCAGATCCTGTCGTTGCCATAGAAACGCTCCTCGATTTAGAAAGAGAAGTCATAGAACTTATAGTATTTCATAACGAAGCAATTTCTGTGTTAATTCTTCATTGTTAGGGATCGTCAGATGCAATAAAGAAGGAATAGTGCATCCGAAAACAGATACTCGCCTCCCCATAGGAGATGCTTTCGTTGCCATAGGATCGTTCCTCGATTTTGAAAGAGAAGGCATAGAACCTATATTATTTCATAGCGCGCAATTTCTGTGTTAATTCGTCATTGTGAGGGATCGACGGATGCAATAAAGAAGGAATAGTGCATCCGACATGAGATACTAGCCTCCCAATTGGAGATCCTGTCGTTGCCATAGAAACGCTCCTCGAATTAGAAAGAGAAGTCATAGAACCTATATTATTTCATAGCGACACAATTTCTGTGTTAATTCATCATTGTTAGGGATCGACGGATGCAATAGAGAAGGAATAGTGCATCCGAAAAGAGATACTCGCCTTCCAATAGGAGATCCTGTCGTTGCCATAGAAACGCTCCTCGATTTAGAAAGAGAAGTCATAGAACCTATAGTATTTCATAGCGACGCAATTTATGTGTTAATTCGTCATTGTGAGGGATCGACGGATGCAATAAAGAAGGAATAGTGCATCCGACATGAGATATTAGCCTCCCAATAGGAGATCCTGTCGTTGCCATAGACGCGCTCCTCGATTTAGAAAGAGAAGACAGAAAATCTATAGTATTTCATAGCAACGCAATTTCTGTGTTAATTCGTCATTGTGAGGGATCGACGGATGCAATAAAGAATGAGTAGTGCATCCGACATGAGATACTCGCCTCCCAATAGGAGATCCTGTTTTTGCCATGGAAACGCTCCTCGATTTAGAAAGAGAAGTCATAGAACCTATATTATTTCATAGCGAAGCAATTTCTGTGTTAATTCGACATTGTGAGGGATCGACGGATGCAATATAGAAGGAGTAGTGCATCCGACATGAGATACTCGCCTCCCAATAGGAGATCCTGTTTTTGCCATGGAAACGCTCCTCGATTTAGAAAGAGAAGTCATAGAACCTATATTATTTCATAGCGAAGCAATTTCTGTGTTAATTCGACATTGTGAGGGATCGACGGATGCAATAAAGAAGGAATACTGCATCCGACATGAGATACTCACCTCCCAATAGGAGATCCTGTCGCTGCCATAGAGACGCTCCTCGATTTAGAAAGAGAAGTCATAGAACCTATAGTATTTCATAGCGACGCAATTTCTGTGTTAATTCGTCATTGTGAGCGATCGACGGATGCAATAAAGAAGGAATAGTGCATCCGACATGAGATACTAGCCTCCCAATAGGAGATCCTGTCGTTGCCATAGACACGCTCCTCGATATAGAAAGAGAAGACAGAGAAACTATTGTTTTTCATAGCGACGCAATTTCTGTGTTAATTCGTCATTGTGAGGGATCGACGGATGCAATAAAGAAGGAATAGTGCATCCGACATCAGATACTCACCTCCCAATAGGAGATCCTGTCGCTGCCATAGAAACGCTCCTCGATTTAGAAAGAGAAGTCATAGAACCTGTATTATTTCATAGCGACGCAATTTCTGTGTTAATTCGTCATTGTGAGGGATCGACGGATGCAATAAAGAAGGAATAGTGCATCCGACATGAGATACTAGCCTCCCAATAGGAGATCCTGTCGTTGCCATAGACATGTTCCTCGATTTAGAAAGAGAAGACAGAGAATCTTTTGTATTTCATAGCGACGCAATTTCTGTGTTAATTCGGCATTGTGAGGGATCGACGGATGCAATAAAGAAGGAATAGTGCATCCGACATGAGATACTCGCCTCCCAATAGGAGATCCTGTCGTTGCCATAGAAACGCTCCTCGATTTAGAAAGAGAAGGCATAGAACCTATAGTATTTTATAGCGACGCAATTTCTGTGTTAATACGTCATTGTGAGGGAGCGACGAATGCAATAAAGAAAGAGTAGTGCATATGACATGAGATACTCGCCTCCCAATAGGAGATCCTTTCGTTGCCATAGGATCGTTCCTCGATTTAGAAAGAGAAGGCATAGAACATATAGTATTTCATATCGATGCAATATCCGTGTTAATTCGTCATTGTGAGGGATCGACGGATGCAATAAAGAAAGAATAGTGCATCCGACATGAGATACTCGCCTCCCAATAGCAGATCCTGTCGTTGCCATAGAAACGCTCCTCGATTTGGAAAGAGAAGTCACAGAACTTATAGTATTTCATAGCGAAGAAATTTCTGTGTTAATTCGTCATTGTTAGGGAACGACGGATGCAATAAAGAAGGAATAGTGCATCCGACATGAGATACTTGCCTCCCATTAGGAGATCCTGTTGTTGCCATAGAAACGCTCCTCGATTTAGAAAGAGAAGTCATAGAACTTATAGTATTTCATAGCGAAGCAACTTCTGTGTTAATTCGACATTGAGAGCGATCGACGGATGCATTAAAGAAGGAATAGTGCATCCGACATAGTCTACTCTCCTCCCAATAGGAGAACTTGTCGCTGCCATAGAAACGCTCCTCGATTTAGAGAGAGAAGTCATAGAACCTGTATTATTTCATAGCGACGCAATTTCTGTGTTAATTCGTCATTGTGAGGGATCGACAGACGCAATAGAGAAGGAATAGTGCATCCGAAAAAAGGTACTCGCCTCCCAATAGGATATCCTTTGCTTGCCATAGGATCGTTCCTCGATTTAGAAAGAGAAGTCATAGAACCTATAATATTTCATAGCGACGCAATTTCTGTGTTAATTCGTCACAGTGAGGGATCGACGGATGCAATAAAGAATGACTAGTGCATCCGACAAGAGATACTCGCCTCCCAATAGGAGATCCTCACGTTGCCATAGAAATGCTCCTCGATTTAGAAAGAGAAGTCATAGAACTTATAGTATTTCATAGCGAGGCAATTTCTGTGTTAATTCGTCATTGTGAGGGATCGACGGATGCAATAGAGAAGGCATAGTGCATCTGACATGAGATACTCGCATCCCAAAAGGAGATCCTGTCGTTGCCATCGAAACGCTCCTCGATTTAGAAAGAGAAGTCATAGAACCTATAGTATTGCATAGCGACGCAATTTATGTGTTAATTCGTCATTGTGAGGGATTGACGGATGCAATAAAGAAGGAATAGTGCATCCGAAAAGAGATACTCGCCTCCCAATAGGAGATCCTTTCGTTGCCGTAGGATCGTTCCTCGATTTAGAAAGAGAAGGCATACAACACATACTATTTCACAGCGACGCAATTTCTGTGTTAATTCGTCATTGTGAGTGATCGACGGATGCAATAAAGAAGGAATAGCGCATCCGACATGAGATACTCGCCTCCCAATTGGAGATCCTGTCGTTGCCATAGAAACGCTCCTCGAATTTGAAAGAGAAGTCATAGAACCTATATTATTTCATAGCGACACAATTTCTGTGTTAATTCGTCATTGTTAGGGATCGACGGATGCAATAGAGAAGGAATAGTGCATCCGAAAAGAGATACTCGCCTCCCAATAGTAGATCCTTTCGTTGCCATAGGATCGTTCCTTGATTTAGCAAGAGAAGGCGTAGAACTTATAGTATTTCATAGCGACGCAATTTCTGTGTTAATTCGTCATTGTGAGGGATCGACGGATGCAATAAAGTAGGAGTAGTGCATCCGACATGAGATACTCGCCTCCCAATAGGAGATCCTGTCGTTGCCATAGAAACGCTCCTCGATTTAGAAAGAGAAGTCATAGAACTTATAGTCTTTCATAACGAAGCTATTTCTGTGTTAATTCTTCATTGTTAGGGATCGACGGATGCAATAAAGAAGGAATAGTGCATCCGAAAACAGATACTCGCCTCCCAATAGGAGATGCTTTCGTTGCCATAGGATCGCTCCTCGATTTTGAAAGAGAAGGCATAGAACCCATAGTATTTCATAGCGACGCAATTTCTGTGTTAATTCGTCATTGTGAGGGATCGACGGATGCAATAAAGAAGGAATAATGCATCCGACATGAGATGCTCGCCTCCCAATAGGAGATCCTGTCGTTGCCATAGAAACGCTCCTCCATTTAGAAAGAGATGTCATAGAACCTATAGTATTACATAGCGACGCAATTTCTCTGTTAATTCGTCATTGTGATGGATCGACGGATGTAATAGAGAAGGAATAGTGCATCCGACATGAGATACTCGCCTCCCAATTGGAGATCCTCTCGTTGCCATAGAAACGCTCCTCGATTTAGAAAGAGAAGTCATAGAACTTATAGTATTTCATAACGAAGCTATTTCTGTGTTAATTCTTCATTGTTAGGGATCGACGGATGCAATAAAGAAGGAATAGTGCATCCGAAAACAGACACTCGCCTCCCAATAGGAGATGCTTTCGTTGCCATAGGATCGTTCCTCGATTTTGAAAGAGAAGGCATAGAACCTATAGTATTTCATAGCGACGCAATTTCTGTGTTAATTCGTCATTGTGAGGGGTCGACGGATGCAATATAGAAAGAATAGTGCATATGACATGAGATACTCGCCTCCCAATAGGAGATCCTTTCGTTGCCATAGGATCGTTCCTCGATTTAGAAAGAGAATGCATAGAACATATAGTATTTCATAGCGATGCAATTTAGGTGTTAATTCGTCATTGTGAGGGATCGACGGATGCAATAAAGAAAGAATAGTGCATCCGACATGAGATACTCGCCTCCCAATAGCAGATCCTGTCGTTGCCATTGAAACGCTCCTCGATTTAGAAAGAGAAGTCATAGAACTTATAGTATTACATAGCGAAGAAATTTCTGTGTGTATTCGTCATTGTTAGGGATCGACGGATGCAATAAAGAATGAATAGTGCATCCGACATGAGATTCTCGCCTCCCAATAGGAGATCCTCTCGTTGCCATAGAAACGCTCCTCGATTTAGAAAGAGAAGTCATAGAACTTATAGTATTTCATAGCGACGCAATTTCTGTGTTAATTCGTCATTGTGATGGATCGACGGATGCAATAGAGAAGGAATAGTGCATCCGACATGAGATACTCGCCTCCCAAAAGGAGATCCTGTCGTTGCCATCAAAACGCTCCTCGATTTAGAAAGAGAAGTCATAGAACCTATAGTATTTCATGGCGACGCAATTTATGTGTTAATTCGTCATTGTAATGGATTGACGGATGCAATAAAGAAGGAATAGTGCAGCCGAAAAGAGATACTCGCCTCCCAATAGGAGATCCTTACGTTGCCGTAGGATCGTTCCTCGATTTAGAAAGAGAAGGCATAGAACCTGTAGTATTTCACAGCGACGAAATTTCTGTGTTAATTCGTCATTGTGAGTGATCGACAGATGCAATAAAGAAGGAATAGTGCATCCGACATGAGATACTAGCCTCCCAATTGGAGATCCTACCGTTGCCATAGAAACGCTCCTCGAATTAGAAAGGGAAGTCATAGAACCTATATTATTTCATAGCGACACAATTTCTGTGTTAATCCATCATTGTTAGGGATCGACGGATGCAATAGAGAAGGAATAGTGCATCCGAAAAGAGATACTCGCCTCCGAAGAGGAGATCCTTTCGTTGCCATAGGATCGTTCCTCGATTTAGCAAGAGAAGGCGTAGAACTTATAGTATTACATACCGACGCAATTTCTGTGTTAATTCGTCATTGTGAGGGATCGACGGATGCAATAAAGAAGGAGTAGTGCATCCGACATGAGATACTCGCCTCCCAATAGGAGATCCTGTTTTTGCCATGGAAACGCTCCTCGATTTAGAAAGAGAAGTCATAGAACCTATATTATTTCATAGCGAAGCAATTTCTGTGTTAATTCGACATTGTGAGGGATCGACGGATGCAATATAGAAGGAGTAGTGCATCCGACATGAGATACTCGCCTCCCAATAGGAGATCCTGTTTTTGCCATGGAAACGCTCCTCGATTTAGAAAGAGAAGTCATAGAACCTATATTATTTCATAGCGAAGCAATTTCTGTGTTAATTCGACATTGTGAGGGATCGACGGATGCAATAAAGAAGGAATAGTGCATCCGACATGAGATACTCACCTCCCAATAGGAGATCCTGTCGCTGCCATAGAGACGCTCCTCGATTTAGAAAGAGAAGTCATAGAACCTATAGTATTTCATAGCGACGCAATTTCTGTGTTAATTCGTCATTGTGAGCGATCGACGGATGCAATAAAGAAGGAATAGTGCATCCGACATGAGATACTAGCCTCCCAATAGGAGATCCTGTCGTTGCCATAGACACGCTCCTCGATATAGAAAGAGAAGACAGAGAAACTATTGTTTTTCATAGCGACGCAATTTCTGTGTTAATTCGTCATTGTGAGGGATCGACGGATGCAATAAAGAAGGAATAGTGCATCCGACATGAGATACTCGCCTTCCAATAGGAGATCCTGTCGTTGCCATAGAAACGCTCCTCGATTTAGAAAGAGAAGTCATAGATCCTATAGTATTTCATAGCGACGCAATTTATGTGTTAATTCGTCATTGTGAGGGATCGACGGATGCAATAAAGAAGGAATAGTGCATCCGACATGAGATATTAGCCTCCCAATAGGAGATCCTGTCGTTGCCATAGACGCGCTCCTCGATTTAGAAAGAGAAGACAGAAAATCTATAGTATTTCATAGCGACGCAATTTCTGTGTTAATTCGTCATTGTGAGGGATCGACGGATGCAATAAAGAAGGAATAGTGCATCCGACATGAGATACTCGCCTTCCAATAGGAGATCCTTTCGTTGCTATAGGATCGTTCCTCGATTTAGAAAGAGAAGGCATAGAACCTATAGTATTTTATAGCGACGCAATTTCTGTGTTAATACGTCATTGTGAGGGAGCGACGAATGCAATAAAGAAAGAATAGTGCATATGACATGAGATACTCGCCTCCCAATAGGAGATCCTTTCGTTGCCATAGGATCGTTCCTCGATTTAGAAAGAGAAGGCATAGAACATATAGTATTTCATATCGATGCAATATCCGTGTTAATTCGTCATTGTGAGGGATCGACGGATGCAATAAAGAAAGAATAGTGCATCCGACATGAGATACTCGCCTCCCAATAGCAGATCCTGTCGTTGCCATAGAAACGCTCCTCGATTTGGAAAGAGAAGTCACAGAACTTATAGTATTTCATAGCGAAGAAATTTCTGTGTTAATTCGTCATTGTTAGGGAACGACGGATGCAATAAAGAAGGAATAGTGCATCCGACATGAGATACTTGCCTCCCATTAGGAGATCCTGTTGTTGCCATAGAAACGCTCCTCGATTTAGAAAGAGAAGTCATAGAACTTATAGTATTTCATAGCGAAGCAACTTCTGTGTTAATTCGACATTGAGAGCGATCGACGGATGCATTAAAGAAGGAATAGTGCATCCGACATAGTCTACTCTCCTCCCAATAGGAGAACTTGTCGCTGCCATAGAAACGCTCCTCGATTTAGAGAGAGAAGTCATAGAACCTGTATTATTTCATAGCGACGCAATTTCTGTGTTAATTCGTCATTGTGAGGGATCGACAGACGCAATAGAGAAGGAATAGTGCATCCGAAAAAAGGTACTCGCCTCCCAATAGGATATCCTTTGCTTGCCATAGGATCGTTCCTCGATTTAGAAAGAGAAGTCATAGAACCTATAATATTTCATAGCGACGCAATTTCTGTGTTAATTCGTCACAGTGAGGGATCGACGGATGCAATAAAGAATGACTAGTGCATCCGACAAGAGATACTCGCCTCCCAATAGGAGATCCTCACGTTGCCATAGAAATGCTCCTCGATTTAGAAAGAGAAGTCATAGAACTTATAGTATTTCATAGCGACGCAATTTCTGTGTTAATTCGTCATTGTGAGGGATCGACGGATGCAATAGAGAAGGCATAGTGCATCTGACATGAGATACTCGCATCCCAAAAGGAGATCCTGTCGTTGCCATCGAAACGCTCCTCGATTTAGAAAGAGAAGTCATAGAACCTATAGTATTGCATAGCGACGCAATTTATGTGTTAATTCGTCATTGTGAGGGATTGACGGATGCAATAAAGAAGGAATAGTGCATCCGAAAAGAGATACTCGCCTCCCAATAGGAGATCCTTTCGTTGCCGTAGGATCGTTCCTCGATTTAGAAAGAGAAGGCATACAACACATACTATTTCACAGCGACGCAATTTCTGTGTTAATTCGTCATTGTGAGTGATCGACGGATGCAATAAAGAAGGAATAGCGCATCCGACATGAGATACTCGCCTCCCAATTGGAGATCCTGTCGTTGCCATAGAAACGCTCCTCGAATTTGAAAGAGAAGTCATAGAACCTATATTATTTCATAGCGACACAATTTCTGTGTTAATTCGTCATTGTTAGGGATCGACGGATGCAATAGAGAAGGAATAGTGCATCCGAAAAGAGATACTCGCCTCCCAATAGTAGATCCTTTCGTTGCCATAGGATCGTTCCTTGATTTAGCAAGAGAAGGCGTAGAACTTATAGTATTTCATAGCGACGCAATTTCTGTGTTAATTCGTCATTGTGAGGGATCGACGGATGCAATAAAGTAGGAGTAGTGCATCCGACATGAGATACTCGCCTCCCAATAGGAGATCCTGTCGTTGCCATAGAAACGCTCCTCGATTTAGAAAGAGAAGTCATAGAACTTATAGTCTTTCATAACGAAGCTATTTCTGTGTTAATTCTTCATTGTTAGGGATCGACGGATGCAATAAAGAAGGAATAGTGCATCCGAAAACAGATACTCGCCTCCCAATAGGAGATGCTTTCGTTGCCATAGGATCGCTCCTCGATTTTGAAAGAGAAGGCATAGAACCTATAGTATTTCATAGCGACGCAATTTCTGTGTTAATTCGTCATTGTGAGGGATCGACGGATGCAATAAAGAAGGAATAATGCATCCGACATGAGATGCTCGCCTCCCAATAGGAGATCCTGTCGTTGCCATAGAAACGCTCCTCCATTTAGAAAGAGATGTCATAGAACCTATAGTATTACATAGCGACGCAATTTCTCTGTTAATTCGTCATTGTGATGGATCGACGGATGTAATAGAGAAGGAATAGTGCATCCGACATGAGATACTCGCCTCCCAATTGGAGATCCTCTCGTTGCCATAGAAACGCTCCTCGATTTAGAAAGAGAAGTCATAGAACTTATAGTATTTCATAACGAAGCTATTTCTGTGTTAATTCTTCATTGTTAGGGATCGACGGATGCAATAAAGAAGGAATAGTGCATCCGAAAACAGACACTCGCCTCCCAATAGGAGATGCTTTCGTTGCCATAGGATCGTTCCTCGATTTTGAAAGAGAAGGCATAGAACCTATAGTATTTCATAGCGACGCAATTTCTGTGTTAATTCGTCATTGTGAGGGGTCGACGGATGCAATATAGAAAGAATAGTGCATATGACATGAGATACTCGCCTCCCAATAGGAGATCCTTTCGTTGCCATAGGATCGTTCCTCGATTTAGAAAGAGAATGCATAGAACATATAGTATTTCATAGCGATGCAATTTAGGTGTTAATTCGTCATTGTGAGGGATCGACGGATGCAATAAAGAAAGAATAGTGCATCCGACATGAGATACTCGCCTCCCAATAGCAGATCCTGTCGTTGCCATTGAAACGCTCCTCGATTTAGAAAGAGAAGTCATAGAACTTATAGTATTACATAGCGAAGAAATTTCTGTGTGTATTCGTCATTGTTAGGGATCGACGGATGCAATAAAGAATGAATAGTGCATCCGACATGAGATTCTCGCCTCCCAATAGGAGATCCTCTCGTTGCCATAGAAACGCTCCTCGATTTAGAAAGAGAAGTCATAGAACTTATAGTATTTCATAGCGACGCAATTTCTGTGTTAATTCGTCATTGTGATGGATCGACGGATGCAATAGAGAAGGAATAGTGCATCCGACATGAGATACTCGCCTCCCAAAAGGAGATCCTGTCGTTGCCATCAAAACGCTCCTCGATTTAGAAAGAGAAGTCATAGAACCTATAGTATTTCATGGCGACGCAATTTATGTGTTAATTCGTCATTGTAATGGATTGACGGATGCAATAAAGAAGGAATAGTGCAGCCGAAAAGAGATACTCGCCTCCCAATAGGAGATCCTTACGTTGCCGTAGGATCGTTCCTCGATTTAGAAAGAGAAGGCATAGAACCTGTAGTATTTCACAGCGACGAAATTTCTGTGTTAATTCGTCATTGTGAGTGATCGACGGATGCAATAAAGAAGGAATAGTGCATCCGACATGAGATACTAGCCTCCCAATTGGAGATCCTACCGTTGCCATAGAAACGCTCCTCGAATTAGAAAGGGAAGTCATAGAACCTATATTATTTCATAGCGACACAATTTCTGTGTTAATCCATCATTGTTAGGGATCGACGGATGCAATAGAGAAGGAATAGTGCATCCGAAAAGAGATACTCGCCTCCGAAGAGGAGATCCTTTCGTTGCCATAGGATCGTTCCTCGATTTAGCAAGAGAAGGCGTAGAACTTATAGTATTACATACCGACGCAATTTCTGTGTTAATTCGTCATTGTGAGGGATCGACGGATGCAATAAAGAAGGAGTAGTGCATCCGACATGAGATACTCGCCTCCCAATAGGAGATCCTGTTTTTGCCATGGAAACGCTCCTCGATTTAGAAAGAGAAGTCATAGAACCTATATTATTTCATAGCGACACAATTTCTGTGTTTATTAGTCATTGTGAGGGATCGACGGATGCAATAAAGAGGAAATAGTGCATCCGACATGAGATACTCGCCTCCCAATAGGAGATCCTGTCGTTGCCATAGAGACGATCCTCGATTTAGAAAGAGAAGTCATAGAACTTATAGTATTTCATAGCGAAGCAACTTCTGTGTTAATTCGACATTGTGAGGGATCGACGGATGCAATAAAGAAGGAATTGTGCATCCGAGATGAGATACTCACCTCCCAATAGGAGATCCTGTCGCTGCCATAGAAACGCTCCTCGATTTAGAAAGAGAAGTCATAGAACATATATTATTCCATAGCGACGCAATTTCTGTATTAATTCG
This sequence comes from Schistocerca cancellata, assembly GCF_023864275.1. Taxonomy (NCBI): domain Eukaryota; kingdom Metazoa; phylum Arthropoda; class Insecta; order Orthoptera; family Acrididae; genus Schistocerca; species Schistocerca cancellata. Next base: position 612,814,206 of record NC_064632.1, read on the forward strand.
TCATTGTGAGCGATCGACGGATGCAATAAAGAAGGAATAGTGCATCCGACATGAGATACTAGCCTCCCAATAGGAGATCCTGTCGTTGCCATAGACACGCTCCTCGATATAGAAAGAGAAGACAGAGAATCTCTTGTTTTTCATAGCGACGTAATTTCTGTGTTAATTCGTCATTGTGAGGGATCGACGGATGCAATAAAGAAGGAATAGTGCATCCGACTTGAGATACTCGCCTCCCAATAGGAGATCCTGTCGTTGCCATAGAAACGCTCCTCGATTTAGAAAGAGAAGTCATAGAACCTATAGTATTTCATAGCGACGGAATTTCTGTGTTAATTCGTCATTGTGAGGGATCGACGGATGCAATAAAGAAGGAATAGTGCATCCGACATGAGATACTCGCCTTCCAATAGGAGATCCTTTCGTTGCTATAGGATCGTTCCTCGATTTAGAAAGAGAAGGCATAGAACCTATAGTATTTTATAGCGACGCAATTTCTGTGTTAATACGTCATTGTGAGGGATCGACGAATGCAATAAAGAAAGAATAGTGCATATGACATGAGATACTCGCCTCCCAATAGGAGATCCTTTCGTTGCCATAGGATCGTTCCTCGATTTAGAAAGAGAAGGCATAGAACATATAGTATTTCATAGCGATGCAATTTCCGTGTTAATTCGTCATTGTGAGGGATCGACGGATGCAATAAAGAAAGAATAGTGCATCCGACATGAGATACTCGCCTCCCAATAGCAGATCCTGTCGTTGCCATAGAAACGCTCCTCGATTTAGAAAGAGAAGTCACAGAACTTATAGTATTTCATAGCGAAGAAATTTCTGTGTTAATTCGT